>NC_135119.1:24554855-25179783 GCF_050908995.1 Andrena cerasifolii | reverse complement strand
TGGAAGCAGCGAAGGGGATCGCGATCACCTCAGTCCGAGCCAGAAAACCTCGTCCTTACTTCGAGGCAACACCGTAGCAAGGTTTCCCTTTAGTGCCATCTAAAATTACGCGCCCCGTTAAAAATGCCCGGACTAGATATATAAAAAGCCTCGCTACACGCGGTGCTTTCCCTCTGCTCGCGTTATCGACTACCGGAGACCCCTTTCCGTGCCGTGAACCGGTGCAACGTGTCGTTGCACTGTTTACATGCAGAGTAAACAGCACATGGGCTGGAAATCGCTAATTTATAAACGACACGATCGCGCAGCCGTCCTTCCAGACGAAAACACTTCCACGAGACAGCAGACTGCCACTTAGCACCGTCTATTCCGAATTATCGGCCGTGCGCCAGCCCCGTCTATCCCGTCGCCATTTGATTCGCTGGCTCCGAGCTTTCGCCGTTCTGAATACTAATCCTCTAATTACTTGGAGTGGCATAGTACTTCCTACAGCATTTCGGAAGAGATATTGCTGAATCTGCCACAACCTCGGCTGGGCACTTTTATTTCAAAGCACCTTCGGTATAACGTCCATTGTCAGGTAAACGAATCTGATCGAAAATGTTTTTATATTATTTCCTTCGAGACGCAAGAGACAGTTCCCCTTTTTCTGTACAATAATTGGAAGGATTATTGTTAAGCCGCAAGAAGTTATTACTTCCATCTGGAGGTTCGACTAATCGCATGCAGAGATTGACATAAAAGCGGGATTTATCGTTAATTGATGCGAGATAATGGAAATCACCGGATAATATATGCACGGAGGCAACGATTCTTTCCGTGGACGCAGAAAAGGCAACAAGCCCGTGCGTAAACGTAATCTGCATAATTACAGAAGCGAGAGGCGTCGCGGCACCGATCGCTCTTCCTCCGCCGCGTATGCATATTTATTCCGTCAACATGGCCAGTTTATTCGTTTTCCCCATTCTCCTACACCCAGTGCTGCAGTTTCCTTCGAGCACCGCGGCGTTACGAAACGAAATTCCCGCGCCATTCGTTCAACCGATTCCGAAAAACCGTTGACGAACGGCTCGCGAATTTATAAAGGATCGATTCTCACAGCGATAGCGCAGTCGTCGAAAAAGGCGAGCGGATGTAATTGGGCGCGATGCAAAATGTTTGCAGGTAAATAACGACGGCAGCGCGCGACGAGAGGAGAAAAGGCAGCCGCGTGCAAAAACTTCGGACGTTGTTAGGAAGCCCATTACTACCTATGAACGGGATCCTCGATTGTGTCAACAAGGATGTGTCGTCTTCAGTGGGGTTACCTCGAAAAGGGCTGACAACCCCCAACTGTTTCCTCCTTGCCTAACAAGGCAACTTCGGTAACCCGAAAATACCGATTTCTTTTTACTTTGCCGATTTGTAGGGGTGCTCCGAAAATCTGTGCAACTAAATTGTTCAAAATTTGTAGTTTAAACACAAAACGTTCTCCCCCGACAAATTTTAAATAATATTATAATATTTATCATAATTGCATAGGAGCAGTAAATTTTCATTGCAGCAGTGTTTTTATATCTACTATAGTTTCCATAATATACAGGAAAATAGGAAAATATACATTTATACACTTTAAGGGGTGTTTTCACTCGAGACAACTAAACAGTAGCAGAATACAATGGACGTCCTCTACAATGGCGTACCCAGAGGGAGGCCTGGCACCCCCATAGAAGGAGCTTTGTAAAAATAAAATAAAACTGGGTTTTATTCTTTAACCCTTTAGCGCGCAGACACTAAAAAAAAAGTTTCCGCGAAAGTTTCCCAAAATTATTTACTACGGGTCGAGTTTTTTATGCGCTCGAAAGTGACGTGACGTATACGCCACACTGGGCGCCAAAGGGTTAAATAAATTTTTATAATCACCTAATACATTTTATGGAAAATATTTTTATCCCTTCGATTCGGCTCCCCCCGAGATTAAATGCCGAGTGCGCCACTTCCTCTACAAACTTACGAAGTTTACAAAAAATCGGCATTTTCCTTGATAAAAACACTCGTGTTTTCCTTCGCGGTAAAATAATTCGATCCGAATAATTTGCCTGTGCCTAAAGAAGAACCGGATCCTGGTCGCGGCAGTTTGCTTATTAAATCGCGAGGATTTCTCTTTTGGCGTTCTTCCTCCATCGATTATGCGGATGTCGCGCGGCTGGGAGGCGATTCCTAGGGGGAAAGGGAGCCGCGATGCTGACAAATGGAGGAGAAAAAGCGTGGACCAGCGGACGGGGAAAAAGCAGGGAGTAAAGAGGAATGGAGTGGAACCGAGGCGGGATAGACAGAGATACAGGGATC
The DNA here is from genome assembly GCF_050908995.1 of Andrena cerasifolii. Classification (NCBI taxonomy): domain Eukaryota; kingdom Metazoa; phylum Arthropoda; class Insecta; order Hymenoptera; family Andrenidae; genus Andrena; species Andrena cerasifolii. The sequence continues at coordinate 25,177,455 of NC_135119.1, read as the reverse complement.
AGCCAGCAGGTTCGAGGCGGCGAGAAAGTTACTAAACACGTGGTTACATACGCGGTGTCGAGATCGATTACACCAGATACCTAACGTAACCGAAAGCCCGCCAACCCTGGGCTTCTCCCGTGACACGATCGACTTTGCAAATCTTGTTTATCGGTTCTTCTTTCGATTCTTTCATTGGACACTTAAAATTGCACCGTGACCCCGAAGTGGATTATCAATTAAAAATTCTCTAACCTTTCTGGTGTGTATATATATAAAAATTAAATATATATATATATATACCAGAAAACTTACTGGTTAGGGAATTTTGAATTCATAATCCACTTCGGGGTCACGGTGCAATTTTAAGTGTCCAGTGAAAGAAACGAAAGAAGAACCGATAAACAAGATTTGCAAAGTGAATTAGGGGAAGCAGTAACAAGGAACGTCAGCCAACTGTTACGCGCCGACTTTTATGAAATTTGGCCACAGGTAGAGTAGAGGAGATCGGGGCTAGTTGACTAATTTTCAACATTTCTAATTTTTATAAATTATTTTGTAGTATTTTGTTGACTTGTTGCACACCAAAAGTTTACAAAATTCATTAGGTATACGGGCTTAATTTTTAAAATTGTTTTAATTCAGTCTAGGTCGTTGTTTTTATTATATTTAGAGTAGTAAGACGAATAAGTCAACAAACCCCGGCTGTGGGGTTAGTTGACTTGACATTTACTTTTCAGTTTTAACCCTTTGCATGCGAAAGGCGTATATATACGCTATCACAGTTCCATCAATACATACGGAAGGCGTATATATACGCAGACAGTTCCACCAATATCTATAGTATACGAAAGGCGTACATATATATCCTACGACCAACAAATTTTGTTTTCACTCCTTCACACTGTTATTTTTTTTTATTAAGTATCGTGGTGTTAGATAGTGTAATTATTTTCTACTTGTTTGTTATAGTCTGTTTAGAAGGCCTGAGAGTTTGAAGGGAGGACAGGGTGTAAAACTGGTAGGGGTGAGTTTGGAGGGATCTGTGGTGGGGGAAGTGGATTTGAGCAGCTAAACTCTTTGCCTCGACTGCATCTAGAGGATAAAAAGTGCAATTTTTAGTGGTATTCCTATGCTTACAAGGGACCATCCCGAACGCGGAAATTCAAAAAATTCTGAAACTTTGTGAATATGTAATTTCCTCCTGATTATAACGCAATTTTTGTTTACTGCCCAAATTCACTCTAAGAGGGTGTAATTTACCCCCGAAAACCCGGTTATTTTCCGATTTTGTGTTATAACTCGTGAACTGTAAAATAATTTATTCACCAAATGATAGACGAAATTAAAAGAAGTAACTTTTGACTACAAACTTTTATTCTATCTCTTAAAGTTCGCGAGTTATAACATAAAATCGGAAAATAGCCGAATTTTCAGGGGTTAATTTCACCCCCTTCGAGTGAATTTGGGCAGCAAACCAAAAAGTTTCAGAATTTTTTTAATTTTAGGGTTCGGGATCTTCCCTTGTTAGTCAAGTAACCCCGTTCGACATTGTCAACATGTTAAGGGTCGTACCTACAAAACCTCCACGCACCGGATAAAATAAAATACCCTAAATTATAGTCAATGTATCGCGTTTCCACAAAATATTCATGAAAAAACATCAAGCAGTACTTAGTCGACAAAAATTCATAAATAGTCGAAACAAAAATATTTACTTCCCGCTGACCTTTTTAGATTTTTCATTCTCACTGATAGAACGCGCAAATTTTTGTCGCAACAATTTAAAGCATAATACAACAATTAAAGGAAATTAGTCAATTACCCGGTCTCCCCTAATTAATAATTTTAGATACATTTTTTTTAATAGGGGAAAGTTATGTTTAGGGGATAAAATGTGTCTGTGTCGTTTGAATTCTTAGTGTCACAAAATGGGTTTTATCTGTTCATTCGGATTTAGTCGAATACCCTGAAATCGGCTAGCGATAGAAAATTCATTTCAACAAAAAAATCTCTACCTGTGATTTTACAGAAGTTCTGCTGGCGCCACATTATTCCCCATAAAAACGATGCAATTTTCTTCTCTATCCCTTTTTTCTCTAGTCATTTTCAAGTTATTCGACTAAATACTTTTCCAACCCCCAACTTTGCAGAGTAATTTCACCCCCAAACACGAAAATCCGCCTTTAAAAAAATATGTCTAATATTTGTTGGTAGGCGCTCTTAACTGAGTGCACATTGACAGGGTTTTCTAACAATTTGTTATATAATACAAAAATTAACATTTTTCCATTTGCTTTAAGTGTCTTATTCTAACATCGCAGCTTTCATGATTTTACTACAAGTGTCAAAATGCATAAAATGTTTGTCCCTTACCTTCTCTAATACCACGTTAATTAACTGTCTAAGAGTTGCCTAATGCCCCTTGTAATCGTCACTTCTCAGTGAACTGACCTAATGGCTCCATCCCCATCGGTGTTTCACGTCAGCCGACGAAAAGACGCAAAGTACAGATCGTTTGCAGCAGTTGTTCGCAGACGAAACCGTTCCAGCAGCACCGAGGGAAGGAAAACTTCGGCGTATGAAAATAGGCCGTTCCGACTTGACCATGGGAATGAATAGTAGCTTAACTGCCCGTTTCGCGAAACGACCGTGCTTTTTCCGCTGCGGCACAATTTTTTATGCGCCTGCCACCGATCGAAATGCCAGGCCGCGATCTTAGCGCGTGATACCCCCGCATTATCGCGCGGGCCCCGTCATTTCGCGCACTTGCGACGGGGATTACGCAGCTTAAGTAACGCGGCCGGCACTTGACTCGATACAGGCGTTTACTGGCACAATCCTGGCATTGTGATGTGCCGCTTGCGGTGAAGAGCTGGGCAATGTCGGACGGCAAGAAACTGCTACTGGAAATCATTCAACATCGTCCTCCGAATAAGTCGCTTTTTACCTCGCACGAGATATCCATGTACTTGTCATTCACAAAGGAAGATCCCCACCTCGGAAATTAAAAAAATTATGAAACTTTCGCGGATATGTAAAGGATATATAGGTATACATTACGTAATTTTTTTTGCTGCTCAAAATCACTTTCGATTTCGGTGATAACTCGCGAACTGTACGAGATATAAAAAAAGTTTTCAGGCAAAAGTTACTTCTTTGAACAAGGATTATCGTTTGGTAAAAGTGATACGCGAGTTATAACAGACAATCGGGAAATAGCCGGGTCTTCAGGGGGCTATTTCACAACTTCAGAGTAAATTTAGGCAGCAAAAAGAAATTAACCTATTACTTTAATAAATAAACCTATATATTCTCTACACAACCCCAAGGTTTTACAATTTTTTGTATTTCCAGGTTGGGGATCCTTCCTTGTCAGATTGTTTTACACTCTTAAAATAAGAAACGTGAAACCCTGAGTACACTTCGATCACCATCAGGATTTTAACGCTCCCACAATTAGGCAATTAGTCACAGCTCGTCCTCGACTTTCCATTTTTTAGCAGAACCTTCAGCAGACACGCAGCTACAGAGGCGACACCGTGGAGCTTCCACCCACGCCAGGTGTCGCGTGCGTAAATTCTCATCGCGTGCCCCACACGCACACGGCAAGTTTCTCACGTTGCGTGTATAATTTATAATCCCACATGTCGTGACCAGGTCCGGTCGTTTCGATATCGATTCCCTTTTTTTTTTCCCTCCCTTGCAGGCAACCCTAGCGCGCACGGAAGAGCCGACCGACTTGCTGGCAATTTGAGGCGTGCGTCGGCCGCACGCACCGCCGACTGACGCGCCTTTTTCGCGGGCCGACACGCGACAGATAAAGGACAGATGAGGAGATAAAAGCGGAGGACGATAGAGGCGCTATCGCGCTCATCAAGGCTTCCTGGTTAATCACCGAGGTCGCGGCTTCGCAGCGTGTCTCTCGATCGCTGGATCGATAGGCCTTCCCCTGAAACCACTGGCGATTCTTATCGAGGTGACGCAGGAAACGATTCTACGAACGAAACGGCGGCTAGGTTTGCTCGAATTTCTCCGAGGAACGAGCAATCTTATCGAGAATTCATTGCGGCTCACTCAGCTTGATTGCGGGATCGAATTAGACTACTAAGTGAGAGTATGCTCGGCGGGAGATCAAATCTGAGGCGCAGTTGGAAACGGAACCCTAGCTGCGTGGAATGGTATCGAAAGTTGCTCGGAGCTTCGTTTTGCTCACCCAGTAGCTTCTCTAGTTGAAAGTTAACGCGCTCCGTAGGTCAGCGTTGGCGGACCACTTTGTCTGCGCGAGGCAAAAGTTTGTAAGTAATATTTATCGACTTGCTCACATGCCGGGCAGTTTTTAATGGGGGAAGAAATTAATAGAAAATTAATTATTGCAGAATTTTATTGAATCAAACTTGAAAATGAGCATAGAATATCATAAGAATGAACTCGTGGCTTGATATACATATTGGCGTGTAGTAAAAGCTGGGTAAAAATATTTTAGTATATGTAACTATATAATAATTGAAGAGTCATTGTAGAAAACCCTGTAAGTGCCACAATTAAAAAAAAAATGTTAGTATTATAGTATAGTATTTTAATGCAATTTCACTTTGTAAATAAGTTACCAATAGTATCTACTACAAGATGGTACCGCTGGTACTTCCAGCGCCACTTCTGTAGAAAACAATGTATGTAAGAGCCAATTAAGCGATAGGTAAACAGGATTGGTACTTGCAGTGCTTGCAAATTTAAAGGAATGGCACATTCAGTTTTCTCTACAACTAAGAAATCGCACGTGCAGGGTTTTCTACACTGCGTTCCACATTAGAGCGTTCTCGTTTCGCGCAGGGATACACTGTTGATTGGTAGTAAACCGACAGGGAAACTGCTACGACCAATCGCGAAAGTGCTACGATCAATCGCGTGTGTCAGATCCGAGGGGGTTCGCAGATCGGTCGCAAATCGGTAGGGGCGTTGGTACACTCTTATATGGAACGCAGTATACAAAGAGTGACCCAAAAATAGCCTCTTTTTGGTCCCACGATTTTGGAACGGAATTTTATGCGAAACGATACCTTATGATGAGATATCAATCACACGAAATTTTCAAGTTGAGGTGAGAATTAGTTTCTGAGACATGGGAGGTCAAAGAAGTGAAAATTCGTTAACGCGTCAACCCATACGCTTGGATGTACGAATTTCTATGCCAGTCCGATAATTTAAACAATTATTTCCAGAGGGTTGCTGACTGCTAACAACGAATTTGAACTTAGATTTTCAAAATTCACGAAAGTCACCTCAACTCGAAAATTTGCTGTGATTGATGTCTCATCATAAGGCATCATTTGACACAAAATTCCGTTCCAAAATCGTGGGACCAAAAAGAGGTGAAAAAAGGCTTCACTTTTGGGTCACTCTATCTTTTCTTCACGAATTTCGACTATATTAATGCAAAAAGTAGAAAATTCTGTCATGCATTTGGGTTATTACATACTGAAGCATATTTAGCAATCAAAACAAATCAAATTCCAGAAATAATTCAAGGGAACTTTTTCCCCTCTTCTGAAAATTTTCGTTTTCGGCACTTACACTATTTTCTGCAAGGTCTCTTCAATTATTTTAGATTAAGGATATACTTCCGAATGGCCTCAATGGCCGATCGACACGAGGCTTGAGAGGATGAGTGGGGAGGAGGTGTGGATCCTAAATCTAAAATTGTAGCTTCAGGAATTTATTAGTTTCCGAAATATTAATAAAAAATTATTGTTAATTTTTTTACAAATTATTTTTTTGAACTGTATATACGTAGCCCTGACGGGGTTTCACCCTGCCCTTCCCCAATTTGTCCTACGGAAAAATGGCATGCATATTTAGCTGAAATTCAAAGCCAATTTTCTCGAAAACGAAGCGCGATATTATAAAATTGTATTCTATATTTTCGTCTTATTTTGGCCTGTAGAATCACCCCTAGAGTATCACTTATCAATAAAGTAATAGGTGTCCACCCTGTATAATAGGATGGATCGCATCTCCAAGTTTCTGGTTCAAACCTCCAAACTTACATCGCGTTACGCGCCCCGCACACTGATCTAGCCCCAACCAATACTAATATCCAGAACAAGTTGGAAAGTGGACTGCGTAATGTCGGAATAAGTCAACAGAAATACTAAAAGTTTTTCATTAATATCTCGTAAACTAATAAATTCCCGAAGCAACAATTTTAGATTTAGGGTCCAAACACCCTGCCCACCCCTCCCCACAAATCTCGCGTCGATCGGCCACTGGAGCAATTCGGAAGTACAGCCTAGATTAATTTACAGATATTAATTATATCACCTGTAAATCATTAACGTCCCAGCAGAACCTTCGTACGTGCCATACATTTACTATGCCTGCTATAGGTCACTAATGGCCCGCGATATTCGTCGCAAGCGAAACTTTCATCGCGCCAAGCCGCATTCTTTAATTCCACGTGGAAGCGAAAGAAGAAGAATCTAACACCAGTTACTACTTTCCTGCAATTGAATAATCGCTGCTCAAATTTTTCATCCCATTCCCAGAGGTTCCACCCGGAAGACCTGGGAGCGTGGACGCGTCGAAGATTAAACACCAGCAAGAACGATCTCCGCAAAGAACGCCTCGCGAAAGAACGAAACTGATAACGTGGAACCGTTCGATTCGACTACAACGCGCAGCTATTACGTAGTATCTTCCGAGTCCGGAGAAAGTAACTGTCTGCTGGCTCGCTGAAAGGACATTTACTTTCGGGCGAGGCTTCTCTATTGGTTCCAGCAGGTGAGATGCTTTTGCATCATCGAGCGATGATATCGCCTGGGGACTGGCAGGCCTTTATCAGACGCGATTAAACTGGCGATCGATGGGACAGGCTTACGGCTCCGGATCGACCGAATGCCGCGCGGCATTCGTATCTATTGATTCCTGCGAATCCGTTGTTAGCGTCGAAATATACCAAACAACCGCCGCCGCTGATCGATCCCCCGGCAATATTCTTTCCCCTTCTTCCCCTGCCAACGATGGGAGTCGAACAAAGCGACCGGCGGGGAAGTTAATCACCGCGACGTTTCAATCGCGTTTCGCCGAATGCACCTCGAGACGCCCTCGAGCGCTCGATTTGTACCGATTGCTCGTTTAAACTGATTGTGAGTTTTGCTTCAACGATCCTTCGACGACGTTTATGGAAAGCAGTAGGTTCGCTAATATCGCGGTTTTACGGCGGGGGTGTGTAATTGAACGGCGAAACCCAAGACGATGTGCTATTGTTAAATCGGTGCAGAGGTTGTAGTAGGTGCGTAGTGTAATTGAATGCGGTGACAAATTTGGGAGGTTACTGGAGCAATATTTTGATTATCTCGGGGAGGCAATGTTATGTTGGTGTAGGATGGAAGTGGAGGAGGCTGTTCGACCTGTTGAGCTCGCAAGGGAACATCCCGGAACCGAAGATTCGAAAAATTCTGAAACTTTGTGAATGTGGAGGGAAATTCCTCCTGATTATAACGCAATTTTTGCTCGCTGCCCAATTTCACTCTAAGGGGGTGTAATTGACCACTGAAAATTCGGTTATTTTCCGATTTTGCGTTATAACTCGTGAATTGTAAAATATTTTTTTTGCCAAATGATAGATCTAGTTAAAAGAAATAACTTTGGTCTTGAAACTTTCTTTCTATCTCTTACAGTCGGCGAGTTATAACACAAAATCGGAAAATAGCCGAATTTTCACGGGTTAATTTCACCCCCTCCGAGTGAATTTGGGCAGCAAACAAAAACTGCGTTGTAATCAGGAGGAAATCCTCTACATATTCACAAAGTTTCAGAATTTTTTTAATTTTCGGGTTCGGGATCTTCCCTTGTCAGTGTTGCCAATTCAATTCACTGTTTTTCATCGAAGAAAGACAAAAAACATGTAGAAGGATCTAGATTTCCCAGACATATATCTAAAAAATAATCTAGAAAATATATTATGTGTTAGTAATTACTTCAATGAAATAATACAGATTAATATTGCTGCTTGATAAGTCTACATTAAGCAAAACAAAAAATCATCCTCTTCAACTTCCTCTTGAAGAGACGGGCCTGGTTGAGAAAAAAGTTTAGGATCTTTTTGTACGCAGCAATTGTTGCAATCTCATTCAACACCTTGTATGGAAGTTCGTAAGAACTGCAACGTCTCAGTCTGGATGAATTGAATTTAATCATCAAAATGGCATTTAGCAGTTCTAATTTAATTTTATTTCTCAGCTTGGATCCTACTCATTCTATTTCAGCATTTGAAGGCGGTAATATTAATGCAGAAATCGCACATTTACAAATTTCTTGAACCGGAGGCATATTTAAGGGGTCATTCTACTCGGATCGGCCGAAAAATTAAGCTACTTTTAAAGATTTTTTTCTGAATAAATGCAAGATATAATTAAATAATTCTTTTTGGACTTCATTGAGCTACTCTTATATTAAAGGGAAAAAATTAAAAAAGAATTTTTAAACTTGTTTTAATTGTGTTTTTACAACGTCAATATGACACCTAAAAAAAAGAGGTATGTTCGTGGCGCATGTGATTTCCCGGCTCAGGCTTACCTGCAACAAAAAACTCGAAAAGATTCTTAATTTGTATGAGTGTCGCTATCAGTCGTAGGTCAATTAACAATTTTTCTCGAAAAATAACTGAGAAAACATCCTTTTGGGTGTTTCGTCAAACTTTTTTTTCAAACCGCCGCCATTTTATTACTTTTCAACAAAAATTGTCAATTGAGGTGCGGGCAATAGCGACACTCATACAGATTAAGAATCTTTTCGAATTTTTTGTTTCAGATAAGCCTGAGCCGAGAAATCACCTGCGCCACAATGTGCATACCTCTTTTTTTAGGTGCCATATTGACGCTGTAAAAAACCATTAAAACAAATTAAAATAATTATTTTAAATTTATTTCGTATAATATAAGAGCAGCGTAATAAATACCAACAAGATTTATTTCATTATATGTTGTATTTACAGAGAAAAAAATCTTTAAAAGTAGCTTAATTCATCAGAGTAGAATGAGCCCTTCAATTGAAGAACTTCTTTCCAGAAGGAGTCTGTATCTTTCATTATTCCAACCAATTACATTTATTTTTGACAATTGGTATTCAACCTTAGCTAAAAGCATTCATGATTCTATTAAAACCATCTAGATTCACATCTAAAATCTGAAAAGCATCTTCCAAACTTATCTAAAATCATCTAGACTTGTATCCATCCAAATAGGCAAAATTGGTTGAGCTGCACGAGTTCGAAAAATGCAGGAATGCATTCGTGCAAATGGCAAACATGTGTCAGGTGCATAGAAGGATCATCGTCGGCTTGTAATGTAGTTGTTGGGCCAACGAAGAACACTTCGCCCAATTGTAAATAACGGGCCTCATCTCTCAACGAGATAAGAGGATTTACGATACGTTCGAATGCTGCGGAGGGAAGATTGTACGTAGTGGGTGTCATTAAGGATCAGCCCTAAATCCTGACACTACACATCCAATCAATTCGAACCAGGTGAATTTTTTTTTCTATTCTTCAAGTATCCCTACCTTAGCTAATTCTACGTTTGCGTTACCGTTCCTATTATAAATCGAATAAATAAATAAAGAAATAAATAGAAAATTCGACATTCACTCAAATTCAGCAATCATCCTCGACTCAAACTATTCAAATTTTTAGTTAAGGGATCGTTCTCAAACGACGTAAGAATTTGGAGAGAGGTCGTGAATTTCTTATGTTTTCTTACAAAGGGGGAGGGAATTAATGTAGCACTTTACGTAATATATTTAACCTAATTTTCAAAAAATACAAATCCTATCATTAAAATTCCAGAAAAGTAATGCTAGTTTAAATTTCCCAAAACCGCGTTAAATGAATTATATAAACCTTGAAAACAATTTTAATAACCGAAAAAATGCTGTGTAAATAATATTAGTGTTGGAACATAAAACCCAGCGAGTTTTTATATCCAGGAAGGGAGGGAGGAAATCGCGAAAAATACCCTTACGTAATTTAAGACCGGCCCCTAATAACCCTAGCCAATAGTAGCCATCCCCAAAAATCGGCACGAACAAATTTCCCAAAACGTTCCTCCTTAATTCGGTTTCACCTCTCGATCATTCGCTGGAGATCGGCATTCGTAATTAAGAAGATTGGTATCGCGGAGCGGAGTTGGGAGGAATCGGCGCGAGTTTCGTTTAGCCTTCCGGGCGGCGCGATTATGACGCTCGAGGCGCACGTGTGGCCGATTTATCCCCGATCCCCGCGGAGAACTACCGATCACTCTCGATTTCTAGCCCGTTCTTTTTCGTTTCGTGGCCGCGCGCGCGCGGAATTTAGCGGCGAGTTAAAACCCATCGCGCTTTTAAGACGAGAGAGTGAAAGTCGTGGAACGCCCGGCCGTCCATTGCCGCGACCGGAGCCAATTGTGCCGGAAACGAACATTATGCCCCCGCATTATCATTTTCAAACCCGACACGTTTGACGACCGTGTGCGAAGGAATTATTAATTCCTCCGTAACAGCGCGCCCGCGCGCACCGGATATAACGGCATTCAAACGGCGGAGCCGCGATGAAATACGCCTTTCAGCGGGTAAATATTAAGTATATAGGCTGCTCCACTTCCCACTCTGTCCCATTACGATCGTAGATACTACTTTATTAGCAGCAGCTCCATTTGGTTAACGAAGATAAGAGCACACACTTCTCCGAGCAGCCGAGGCGGTCAGGGATTCCAAAATGCTGACTGGCTGTACAATTAAAACTACCCAAGACCCCCTGATAACGATAGTCGCGGAGATCGGTGGAGATTAAATGCCAAATAAAATTCCAATGAATCATTCGCGCCGACGGTAACAGCAATGTTTACTAAATTAATACTGTGCTTCAAATAAATGTGTCCGCGGGAATCGGTGCACCAATTAAGAGACATGAATGGAGTATTTTTATCAACTACTTCACTTCTGCCGGCTAATCGGAACTTCTGGACTTATGCGTTTATCGAGCAACCGAATTGTTCCAGTAGAGACGATCGTCTAATTGTCCTAGGTAATCGACGAGTCGAAGAAATTAATAGGAACTAATTAATTGCCGTCGCTCCGCGGGAATCAATTGCTTGTGAACTTGTCGCTTCGTGTCGCCAAAATGCGCGGCGGCCTTAAGTCGTCCGGAATCACCGTGGCGCAATTTCATCTGGTTGGTAAGGAGCAGCGCGTAACGTTTACGAAAGTGTTTTATAACGCGGTTACGTTGACTCGTTGCCCCTGCGAGCGCGATCGGAAGCGAAGGGGCGAACAATAAGCCGAAATTACGTGGCCCTTGCACGCGAGGCAGAAACGTGGCCCGTGAATCACGAATTCGACGCGACCACCTGATTTATTTTCGTCCCTGTTTCTCCGCGACCTCGCTAACCAGCATGTTCCACGAAAATGCTGCCGTTCTATCATTGCTCTTGGAAGCTGTACAACATTTCCTCATGGATTAAACGATGTGGTTACTGCGAGAGACGCAAGCTGTCCCTAAATACGAGACGCCACTCGACAGCCAGCCGATTGCCAGCTACGCTGCTAGTACATCGAACGATTGGAATAATAATACAGTAAGTGCGAAACGGGGGGCTTTGGAAAACCGATAACGTATCGTAAATACAAAGAAAAAACAGCTCCGAGACACAGATGACTCTAGTGGCCACTTTGCGCGATGATTCACTCTGTATTCAGTTGTAGAGTCTAATTGGGACACAACGTGCCATGTTGAGATGCTTCGAGTGAAAGGATTTGTATTGCCGAAACTTAACGATCGATTCGGGAGTTCAGGTATTCGTAATAAAACAGCTGCTGGTAAAGGTGAATCATCGGAGCACTTTACAGAGTAATTAGTCGCGCCTCGATTTGCACGTACCCGACATTCGGCTCGTGTAACGCGGCGAGCGATTATTGTCAAACGCTTTGACTCCGCCGTCATTTATTACTGGCCCCGATCGAACTTGCCGCGACCACGCTCGTAAATCATCGACCTCATCCCGTTTGTTCACTGTAACAGCGTAAATAAGATGCAGCCGTGCTCGAACTGTAACTGAACGACTCGAGCGGGCAGCGCATTCAGAAACGATCGTTTTCTCTTCGATTTATATAACGACGGTTTTTCTCTCCCTCCCCGTCGCGGTGGACAGGAGTTAGAAATGTGAAATAACCGTTGCGCTTTGCGTGGTAGACACGTGCCAAAGATTACGTTCCTAGAAGCGAATTTCATTCGATATTGATACCTGGAGTAGTTCTCGAGTATACAGATATCTATTGCTAGAAGCGTCCAGTGGGAAATGAACTTTACCAGAGGTTAGGAGCGAGAGGAGTCTGTTCGCTTAATTAACGACGAAGTAACTGTATCGCGATTAACTGTCTCGATGATGTCGATACGACCGCCAGCGGGCTACCACGTAAACACGTCAAACGTTACGATTTGAGAGAGCAGTGTCACCGAGTAATCGAAATATTTATGTCCAACCATTGATCGATTATTACCAAGGTTTTCTCGGTGGCACAGTAATCGTGAGAATTTCTCCTGTAAACCGCACCTTCCAACTGCCTTCCAAGAGAAGCAAAATACCCGTGGACGGATTTAGCCTGCCGTTTAACGTGTGGACGTTGGTCGGGGTGAATTTAGAGGTTAGGTCGTGCCCAAAGCGAGACTGACAACGGACGCTAATCTCTCGCCAGTGGCTCGACCGAGGGAATTGTCACTATCGTCACGACAGGCGAAAGATCGAACGGAGATCGCCGCGACGGTTCTGTCCGATCGATGACCGCAAACGCCGGTGAAGAAAAGTAGAGACGGGAGTGGGATATTCACGGGGTTGAATCACATGTCGGTCAGCGCGTCTCGTTTCGTTTTTACGAAGCTCGGAATCGATCACGGGCCGTCCTAACCTCAAAAGGCGCGCCGCCGGCACGCCTCGAAGCAACGGTACACGCATACCACTATGCCGCGGACGTCCGTGCAGAGAGCGCACACAGATCCGGCTTGCGAGCCACAGTATGTCAAAAGGACTACACCCACCTGCTTATCGTCGCTGCCTGTTATCCCGTCCTCCTCTCGCTGCTCCTGCTCGCCTGGCTAGACGCCTCGGGGCACTGAGGTTACCGGCTTCTTCTGCGCCCGACTCGCGACGATCCCTCGCGCACGGTCCCCGTTTCTCTGCTCTTGTCACCTGACCGACGGCTGCATGCAAAAGGGAGCACGTTGTTGCTCGGCCGGCGATAAGCGCACGGTCTCGTGGCGAATGCACGGCTCCGTCCTATATCCGAACGGGCAGCTTCCTACTGTCCGCTTCCCCGTGGACGATCGGTCGGCGTGTCGCGTTACGTACGGATACGACTGCGGGTACGGCCCTCTCGCCGCTGTTAGATGCGAGCGGACGCGAGCAGGAACGATGACTGCTTGGGCTGCTCGTCGCCAGTTTCCTTCATCGGCGACACGCGTATTCTTCCTCCTCTCCGTCGCGAGCGCGTATCACACACAGACGGGGGAGGCGAACCAGGAGACGGGGAGAGGCAACGCCGGAGGGGGACAGAGACAGAAGGAGGAAAGATAAAGGAGCCGGAGAGCGAGGGAAAAGAAATAGGAAGGAGAAGCAAGCGTCGCCGGATCTCCACGATAGTGTCTCCTCTGCACGCGGCCGCGCTCGACTGACTGACTGACTGGTTTCTTTTCGTACACGCTGTGACGTGTGGTCGATTTACGGGTTTACGCTACCTGACCACCCGTCCACCTCGAGCTGCTGCTGGCTGCTGCTTGCCGTCGCCCTACTCCTCGTGCTCGCGATGCTTCATTCTACACCGCCTGCCTCTAACCCTTTCCCTCTCCCTTCTCTTTCCTGTCCGCCGCTCCTTTTCTCTTCCTTTCTGTTCCTCCTGTTCCTCTCCCACTTTCGACCACCGCTAGATTCGTGCCCGTAACCTGTCACACTTGCGTCTGCTCGCGCACGGATATTACGCCTCGGCCGTGCCGGATCTTCGCGGTATTCGATGCCCCTCTTGCCTGCTCGCCGATGCGCGCACTGCACGATCGAGCCGGGACAAACGGAAGTCCTTTACGAGACAGGGGAAAGAAGCGAAGGATCGCGGCGAAGGCGAGGACGACGACGACGACGACGGGGACGACGCGACGAAGACGATAGGAACGCCGTGGGCCGCCGTGCCGACGACGAAAACCACTGCCGCCAACTTGCCATCTCGCGGACGTTGTCGAAAACGATCTCGAACGGTTCTCAAACCACGGATCCCCTGAACCTTTCTCGTCCCGATGGTCACCTTCGTGGCTCGCAACCATAAAATGCAAAACAAAGCGGATCTATCAGCTCGCCTTTGTTGCTCCTCTCTATAACCTTCGCGCAAGGTCATCGCGTAACAAACGCCACTTTTTTACGATGCCCATTTAAAATCTGAATAAACAACTCTCCGCTGATGGCCAGTCGGGTGGATAAGTTTTTTTACTACCTACGTTCGATTTTAATCTTCCCATTTTTCTTATGCCTGTTTATATCGCGGCCCGTTATTAATGTTTCCATAGGATTCCGCGTTTTTTGATGACCACTCGATGCAGCTTAGTGACAGGTGACGGTATTTTAAATGGAAATTGAACGAAACGCCGACAGGGGGGCGCGCTGATTCAAACGGGCACGGTTTACGCGGGAAAGAAGATTCAGGCTGCCAGTAGATAACCTTGTAATGATTAATCGAATATACGACCTCTTCCCTTTTCTGCAATTCTTTCCCATTGTTTTTGTCTCTCTCTGTATCATTCTGTCTAGGGGAATATCATTTTTGTTCTGTGACAGATATTCTGTATTTTCACTGGCCAATCGATTATTTTCACTAACATTGTATTCGTTCGTCGAGTCCCAATAGGGAACTTCCAAATGCGCCAATAGAGGGCCACGACAGATCGACGTGATCTGGTTTACGCGCCAAACGAGATCAGTTGACAGTTGCTTGTCAAGTTCCGTTCGTTTCTACCTCGTCGCTTGAAAGTACAATTGCAAATTGCGTTCTAAGCGGTGCAGAAACAAGTCGCGACGAGTGCTGGCAGGCATATCCTTACGTAGACATCAAGATTTGAAACGCATTCCTCGAAATTATTCCCCCAAACCCTCGGGCTCGTAAACCTAACCGTCGTCGAGTAATGGCTCTCCGTTAAGCCGATTAAACACACGTGATTGCTTCGCTCGTATTGCAAACAGTACTTAAACCCTCGACATTTCGACGTTCATTGAAAATCTAGTTGCGTGTGTCTCTGTAAATTTAATTTTTTCTGCAATTATCGGAAATACTGGAAAGCACAGACTATTTACAAACGGACCCTCTGCCAGCACCTCGCGAATACATTTACATCTGATTTTCATGTTCTGAGTTTCGACTAGTTACTACGTGACGGGCGACGTGTAGGCAGCGATCGAAGGGCGATGTATTATTTAATCCAAGCGCAACTCGACAGATCAGACCGTCCCATGGACACCCATGAACTTTAGGTTATGGTGTGCTCGCGTTCCTTTCGATTTTACCGAAATTGCACGAGGGAATGTGCTTCGTAACACGGTCGAGCGTATTTTCGGTGAAACAAAAAGCAGAGTGCTTGCTTCTACGCGTCGGTGTCGAGTCGAAACGTTTTGCTGCTTGCTACTTTATTTCGACGGTTGCGTCAGTGATATACGGGATACTCTAGCGTGTTTTGAGACGCTCGTCCTTTCCGGCAATGCAAGAGAATAACGACCAGCTGCGATTCCAGTTTCACAACGACCTCTGGTACTCGAGAAAGAATTAGACGGCGGGCGCGTTCGATGTGAGTACATATGCAATTGCGTATCTTTCGTCGGAACTTTTAAATGTGATTAGAGGGGTCGCATCGGGGCTACTCTTCAGTTCTTTGCTCAACTTGTGGGAGTCATTGAAGGGGAGTTGCTGTACACATTGGCGTAACGTCCCATCTCCTCCTCCCCTCCCTCGCGCTCTCTCTTTTTTTATAGGTAGAGGAAATCTTTATATACATACACGTTTTATAACATGCATTTACCTAAATATTTATTTAACGCTAAGACAAACAGTTCACTGAATAAAAAATTATTGATTATTTAACAGACGAATGTTTTTTACTTATTTCGATTTCCTAGGGAGGGGCCATTCCGCGTTTTAGGAGGGCCAGGCCCACCCGGCCACCAACTAGTTACGCCAATGACTGTACACGTGAAAGGGTGGGAAGTGCCTTTAATTTTAGCATATTGTAAAGCGTTAAAAACAATTATGAAAGTTAAGAAAATATATATATATATGTATGTCACGAGGCGGCTCCGAACTTTTGTTTTATCGAGGGTAAACGTTGTATCTCCTAACTAAATTTTGGATTATCTGAAACGAAAAAACGAAATTTGTTTATTAAGTATAATATAATGCCTAAGCGTTAACGGAGCCAGTTTTTAGGTATTTTGAAAATTTTCTGTATACCAGCGTGGTGAAGAAAAGAATGTGGATTTAATTCTTCGCGAAAATCGGCATTCTTTTCTTCAACACGCTGTTATTCAGCGAATTTTCAAATAATAGACCGGCTCCGTTAATGCTCGAGGTCGGATACAGGATGTCCCACAATTGAAGGATAATCCGGGACATGTAATATGCTGGTGCAAGAAGACATTGAAAAGTCCTTTACCGTTTTTCGATCCGAGGCTTCGTTCTCGAGATAGGGTAAGCAGGCCAGTAGATGGACGAATCGTTGGTTAATCGTTAATATTGAAAGAACTAGAGTTTTAATCTATATTACTGTTTGTTTATTTTGTAGAAAAAAAACGTTTGTTGTTTTATAAAACATTAATATATTTATTGAATTTTTTTTGCACGTGAAAAAGTATTTATATGTACGGTCTTACGCCAGTATGCGTTAGTCGCTCGATTCTTAGTAGCTATTGCTCAGCGTATTCGTGCCTTCAATTTAATAAAAAATGTGTTTGGACGTGTTGTAAAGAGGTATGTAATAGATGATTGTATTGGAATATTAACAATTTATAAATAAACGCGTAAACAAAGAAAAATAAAACGATAGAACTTATAAAAATGACTGTCCATGTACTAGTATGGATTTTATAATCTAAGCCAGTAGATGGACAGAATAGATTTGAACCTTTTGAAGCTTTTTTTTTAATAAACAAAAAGTTTACACATTTACTTGTATGTAGGTAGCTTATTTTTCTTTTCATTTAGATGGCAAGCAACAAAAAATATGTACCTTATATGAATATGCATATAATGATGTACATAGATAGATGTTACAGGTCAAATCGGGGCAGTCCTACACGATCCAGGACGTCTGATCACTTTAGGATAGATATACCCTCAATTTATTTGCACGCTGGGGCCATAAACTGTTGCACAGTTTTCGGACAATGAAGGCTGCATACGTTTTTAATTTTAATGAAATAAACTATATTTTAACAAAAAATGGCTTAATCTAGGTCACTACTATAGCTAATAAGCCTTTTATACGTCTAGCCAGACACCCGTCCATCTATTGGTTCTAAACTGTCCATTTACTAGCTCTATAGTACATCTACTGGTGATACGGGCTATGAGTAGAATTTTCATCATTTTATGCTTAAATACATTATTTTTTTATTTACAGTAATTTTTTTCTTTAAATTTATACATCTTTACGTGCAAAGCTTTTGATGCTTTTCTAATACAACAGATAAGGTGAATGCCCCAATTTCTGCTTATGTCCCCATTTCTGATCATTTCGTATTTTTCTTATTATTATATGCGTTACTCTTGTATTATAGTTGCAATAAAATAATTCTAAATTATTTAAACATTATACATTTAGAGCATTACATATTTAATTACAAATTACTAATAGTTAAACATCTTGAAATATCTTTCTTAAGTAGTTTTTGAATTGATTGATTTACTATTAAAGAATTAATCAATTACTCTGCAAATTTTGATCACAAACAAATTTTTTACACCTTCTATCTGACGAGTAACCTCTTAAATCAGCAGAAATTGGGACATTCGCCTTATTTCTAAGAAACAGCTTGATGTAAACATCGGAATCCGCTAAACCGTCCATCTACTGGCCTGCTTACCCTATTAACAGTTGAATATTAACGATGCAACTTGCGGGCCGCGAGGTTTAAAGCCGAGTCAGTTGGTCGCGCGGGAGCGCACACAGGTGCGCGCGCAGATACAGGTTCAGTAGAGCCGACCGTGCTGGTTTAAACCGTGAAAATAGGTTGGCGTCTTTTACTTTTTCGCACCGCCACAAATGTCACAATAGTCTAATCCTTTAAGAGGTTACATACCTTTGAAAGCTCGTAAAATAGGGTTACTTTTGTGATTTTTTTTCATATAAAGAAAAACGTTACATTTAAAAATCAAAACATACACCTTTTTGTGTATAAATTAAGCTGTATTCTTCTCAAAAAGAAATTTGATATCGTAGAAAAATCTTTTCTCCCAAGGCCTCTTCGTATTTGCGGTATCCGAAATATCCCAAAGATTATTGAACCCACTTGAATAAAATTTTGCATAAATATTCTTAAGACTATAATTCAGCACTTGTCGAAGTCGATTTTGAAAAAATCTATTCCTTGAAAAACGGCAACTACTCAAAGTTACGCATGTGATTTTCGACCTAAGTTTTCATCTTCTTTTATTAAAAAAAAAAAAACAAGACACGAATCGAAAATTTTTATTCTATTTACTTGCTATATCTAACGTTTCATTTGATTTTCAACGATTTATTGGTAACAAGCTGGGAAGTCATTAACGCTAGACCCTCGTTTTCGTCCAAACGATTTCGTTCTCTCCCTGAAATCCTTAACGCAATTAACAATTTGGGGATGTCTCGCAGTAGACATCAATTACGTCAATTACGTGCTTTGTGCCAATCATTTGCTGGTCCATTGTTGTTCAGGTAGCACCATACAAATTTCAGTCCGCATTATCGAACCTTTTAAGTCGCAATTGAATACATTCAACAACAACTTCGCTGCTTAAAGTTCTGTGTCATTCTGCGGCGAACCAAATGCAGCAGCAACAAAGAACAAATGGAATAACAACATGTTCTTTCCCTGAAACAAGTTTCCAATCGTTCTTATTCCTCAAAATTCTAAAAACCCGTTTCGCAGGATCGCTTGCCCCGCAAAAAGTTCTTCTACATTCCGGCGTGCAAAAAGAACACGTTTGCAAAAGCATTACATTATAAAGCAGCTTGTGCGGGTTATATTTCGCCCCTTACATCTTTCGAAATGTATTTCACACCAATAATTAAAAATCATTCGCCGAGTCACAAATCTCCTTGACCGTTAACACGCCCGCAACCGTGTTTATGGCACGCATAACGAATATTTCCAAATTTGAAATCAATTAATTTCTATAAATCACGTTCCGTAGAGAGGTAAAGCTCGCCCATTTCGACGGATAATTAGATTCGCGTGTGCGACACTTTCTCCCCCCCAAGACGCTTCGCAGATCACCGTTCATTGCATCGTATTACGATCAACCAGTCCTTCGATATTGATGTAATCCATCGCAAGGCCGGGAAAGTGGCCAATTGCCGGTGACAGGCTATATTTGTACAGATTAACCTACTTTGAGTCCGTCTGAAAGTCGGCTAGCCCTTCGTCGCGAAACGTTGCGTCACACTTTCGTCGAACTTAACTAATTAAACTTCTCCCGAATGCCCCCGAAAAGTAACTCCTCTCCGCGGTCGAGACCAGTTCTGCTTCACCATTTCTCCCGATCGCATTTCAATTTTTTTCCCCCCTCTCCTTCCCGGGCCCCCGGTCGCTGCCGCGTAAATTGTTTACGGGAACACGATGCAAAGTGATCTGCATCACCGGTTTCCTCGAGTTGCCGTCTTGTTATCTTTGCGGATGATTTACCGCGTTCCCTCGTGGCCACCGCCACCACGGGGCACATTTCCTTCCTCCGTCCTCGTTCCCGGATTTAAGACGTCGACCGTGGTCTCGAAGTTCCGCGGGCATCTCGACTTACCTCATTTTTCCCTGGCCATTTTCCGTCAGCGTGTCGCCTTGCGAACGGTAGATTTAACGAGGTAACGAACCAATTGCCTCCTCGTTAAAAACCGCCCCGCACGGGGTACGGGCATCCTCGGCGCACCGTGAACCTCGCCGGCGGGGGTGCGTTCTCGTTGGCACTCCGGGCGAAGGCGGTCGCCTTATTTCTTTCGTTGATCTCTGTTCTCGATGGTCATTGGGGGTAATTTTATTCGCGAAGCTGATGCTTCCGTGCTCCGCTTCCTTTTGCTAAACTAATATGCCGCGCGTATTGTTCTCACGCTTAAAGTATCAAAGCACTTTCAAATCATCGATGAATAAATAATTCACCTAAATGGCACGACCTCTACACGTGGAAGCATGTTGCAGGAAGTTGGTTACAGCAAGAGTCAGGGCTGCGAGGATTTCGATGACCACTGTGTTTCTTTGTCCACTTTTACCTTAGTACGTCGCGGAAGCGTCCTCAAAGTTCCGTGAAACGGCGTTTCTTAGAGGAGTCCTGCTCGCGGCTGGAAGGGTAGGTGCGAGGTGTGGAAGGCGCGGAGCGAAATCACGCGTCGCTCGCGTCGAGGCGGGAAAGAGCGAGCAAGTGGACCGGAATGAGAGTAGTTCCGAACAGAAAGCGTAATGCCGTGTAACACAGCCTTGTGGGAGGTTATGCAAGTCACGAGTATACCTTAGCCCCGACCGATCGGCGAAAGTGATGCCTGCCTGGTCCGCACGGTCACGAGATCCTTGCGAATTCTTTCGTCTCTCGAAATACTCGCCTTTCTTATAGGAACCTGCAAGCTTCTTCTCCTGCCTCGTTCCATTTCATGGAGTTATTTATTTATTTATTTATTTATTTATTTATTAATCATAAACGGGTTAGAACATATTATATAGCAAGGATACATAACATTTTGCGTGTTGAATAAAAATAAATCTACGTATATGAATACTATATCAAATTATAGTTAACAATGGAGGGAAAAATGAAAGAATAGAGGTGAAGAATGAGTAATGAGAAATGAAAAATGTACAATGAAAATGGAAATGAAGATAAGAATGAAAATGAGAATGAGAATGAAGATGAGAACGAAAATGAAAATGAGAACGAAAATGATAATAGAAATACCTAGAAAATAGAATAAAAGTGAAAAGTGAGGGGTGGAAGTAAAAGTGTATACTATAATATTAAATTTAGTTTTGTCGCGTTAACGGATTACCAGCTATTTTGATCGTTCGCTCCTAGCATTCTGTGCAATTTACTCTTTAATACGTCCACAGATTCATGAAAGAAATCAACTGCATCAGCATATAAGTTTGCTTGTCGTAGTAGCCGGTTAATCGGATCAGAAGATCCATATTTCGTTTTGTACACGATATAATAGAATAAGGGTTTTTCCCTGAGCGATCTGGGTGGAGCATACAGTTTTATGAGTTCCAGCAGGGGTGGACAATCAGCTTGGCCTTTTAGCCAAATTAAATTTTATTGTAAATAATCCAACGCTGGTGTTAGAGATACAATTTCCTAAGTACAACCCATTTTCACGAAAATAGGCAAAAATCGAAAAATTCAAGGCCCTATATTTTTTAAACAAATTCGAAATCGGCAAAGTGGTGACTTAAACCTCCCTTAATTTCACAAGGACTACGACATATTCCATTTTTAACAAAATCTATTTCCTCGGTCTATTTCTTTTGCATGACAACTGTTAAAACTATGATATAAAAGTAAACACAGCATATGAAATTCTCAATTAAATAGTATTAAATTAATAAGGGCGGCGATATTGTCTTTGCATCTGGGCGGCCGAAACCCAGGAACAGCCTCGAGTATACCAAATCTTTAACTTTACTTTAGGGGGGGCATTTGAGCTTTATAACCCATTGTGATTAGACAGTTATGCAGTCCCAGTTACCACCAACAAAATATCCTATAAATCGCGATACCACGAAAAATGAACATTTCTTGTTTTCCCCCTTACCCTTCGTACATTAAAAAATATCAAAAGCATTTTCATTAACCTTCTTCATCAAGCTTTTAATCTGCTCCTATAAATAACTTTACCAATAGCTGTCTACGAAGTTCCAAGTCGCCACCAGCAATGGATCGTAAAAAAAAAACGTTTCTCCCAGTTTCCTCGTAGGGAAAGTAGCCTAAGTAGTCTACTGCGCTATGGAGAATAAATCTTGACAGTGCGCTGAATGCGAGTCCATCGAGAAAATGGCACCCTTTCTCTCGACCTTCTCTCTTCGCACATGACTGCAAGAACGCAAGTCGATTTTCCACGGAAAAGCTGCGTTGGACGCGACACAGAGGACTTTATGCGAATGGGGCGCATGAAGAACTATCTCGATCGCGCAGGAGATCGAGGAGCAAGGGTCCTGTTAAGAGGACATTCGATTTCGAACGCCATTCATCGTCCTCGCGCGGAGGTTCTTCTCGTCGCTCGAGCGCTGCCAAAATTGTATTTTGCAACAGGAACGGAACGTTACCGTCTCCACCGAATCGTAGCCCGAGCCGCCGACGACGGCACTTTCGCGGCAAGGGTTCAAGGTTCCCCGTGATTCGCTTTCATTCGTCGCCAATGGCGACTCGCCGTTGCCCGCTGGCGTCGCGCGTGAACTTTGGTAATAAAGCTCGCGTCTCCTCTTCCTCCTAATCACGGCAACGACTTGACGAACCTCTCGACGGCGCTGCCGCCCCTCTTCCGTCGGCTCGACGCACCGCCCGTCACCTACGGCAGGCGTCGCGGCACTTCGGAAGGAAAGCAAACGTCTCTAGCTGATTTTCCAGGAAGCCGTTTAATGCAGCTTCGGCAAACATGCCACCGCGAAAACACACAGGATGACGGCGCACACCGTTAAGTGAAACCTTGTTGCGCATCGGAAGGAGGTAAACGCAGGACGAATTAACAAGTTCTCGTTGGCTCTAATGAGAAGTAAAACGCGCGAATTGTGCATTTTATACGAGTTTCTTGGAACGACGGGCCTGCGACTTAGATGAAGACTAAATTCCATTTGGCGATGGTATTTTTAGCGGTGATAACGAAGTTGTGGTAACTACGGCGCAGTTTTGTTGCTGTGGATAAAATAACGGCGGTAGGTGAATAATTAATTACAGAGGCTAGGAGGGTGTTGTGGGTTAATTACGATTTCTGCCACAGGCTGTATCATATAAACTGAATAATTCCCTGTATTCGAAGTAGGTAAAGTTTCCTGTATTGGACCATTTAAGGGGAGGTTCCGGTTTAGAGCCCATCAAAATAGGTGATCTTTAGGAATTAATTAAAGGAAAACTACTATATATAATTTAATGGAACTTTTTGCATTGTATTAAGGATGTTTTATATTATAGAAATATATTTTTTGTTTTATAATTAATCATTGCAGACCGCACTGGGGAGTCATTAAAGTCGAGGCGTAAAAAAATTCATCCAAATTGGTGGGACCTGTATCTTCAGAAGTTATTATCCGATTCGACTGAAACTTTTATTATTTTGAAGAATATACTTCTGGCTAGGGGGGAAACCAGAAAAAAATTACAAAAATAGCATTTTTTTAGAAAATAACGACACTTGAAGTTGAAATTACTTTTTCACTATATTTTTCGTCCTTTCAACGCCTTTAAAATTTATAAATTTTCAATTTTTTTTATTTTTTCTGGTTTACTCCCTAGCCAGAAGTATATTCTTCAAAAGAAAAAAGTTTCAGTCGAATCGGATAATAACTTTTGAAGATACAGCGCCCACCGATTTTGAGAACACTGTTTCGAGAAAAATTGCCGCTACTCAAATGCCTATAACTTCGGGAATTTTACGAATTTCAAAATATCCTTTTAAACATGTATTCCTAAAAGGTTGAACATTCGAAAAATGAAATACAAAAAAAATCGATTTTTAGACCGAAACCTCCCCTTAAGGGGACAAGGCAGTCAGATCGCTCGAAAATCAAGTATGCTTTGCGAATTAATTACAAGGAGATGAATACAAATTGTGACTAGTACTTTTGGGTAATGTTTGTTAATACTATATACAGTAAAAATAAATTATTTGAATAATATATACATGTGTATGACAGCGCTACAGTTGCCTGATATATAGGTGTTTTTTCTGCAGCTGTTGTAATTTTTCAGTGATTCTAGCATTAAGAAATTGAGTTTTGAAATATCCTCTGAAATTGATACTTTGCCCTGGCATCCATTCTGCCCTGAACCTTTTGAAAAAGAAAAAAAATCAAAATTATAAAAATGGCGGCAGTAAAACGGCAAGTTTTGAAGAAACTTGATTTTTCGCCAGGGAAAAGAGCCATTTTATTTATTTTTTTTGTCAAAGTAAGAAGTTTTCACAGACTTACGCGTAGGTTCAGGTCGTAACTAGACATGTTTCATATATGCTGAATTTTTTTCAAATCGACTTGTACCTACCTCCGTTTTTTGGCAATCACTGCAAAACGAAGAGGAAATATGATTTCGAGAAAAACGCGTTTAAAGTTTCGAAAGAGGAATTAGTCTACCTGCGTGCGCGCAGAAACGGTTTACGATGCGCTCGTCCTTTTCAGCTGTAAAATCCTTAATTTTGCTAATTTTAACATCAACCAAACAGCATTTTACTCGGAAAGGGTGGTACTTTCGAAAAATACAACAACAACAAAAATCGAGTTTCTGACTGCCTAGTCCCCTTAAGAAAGTACCTCCATAATTCAGAAACGTGTTGATAATTTTGAGTAGAAAATTTTGAGAACAATTTCACGATTGTAATTGATACACAAATCTAATAAACAGACTGAAACGCTATGTGGCTAGTTACTAAAAATATTTTCAAACTCCCGTCAATGGTCCAATCTATGAAACTGATTTCCTTATTTGCACCGCAGATATCCTAAATCGGACTATGTCTCTTTTCCATTATTTTAGGTAAGAACTTTTATTAAAAAATATACTTACACTCTATAAAAAAAGTAAAAAATAACCGTGAGACGCAGTTTACAGCATAATGAGAAAAAATAAATATGCATTGACGAAATAATCAGCCGCTGTCAAACTGGCAATTTATGCACTCGTAATAATCGGTATTACGACCATCGGTGCAGCTCGAATGGACCTATGTACCTCTTGCAAGAAAGGCACTGAATCCACTCTTCTCCTATAAGTTATGGGCCATAACTGATTCCGAATATGCAGACAAACAAACGACACTGAGGCACTCTTCATCTTCTGCTTCACTTGCAGAATTCTGCATCACAATCTGTCACATTTCCCATATTTTTCCCGCTCTGACTATTTTATATTTAAGAAAGAAAGATCGTTGCACAATTGGGACGGGTCCAACTTAAGAACCATTAAGTGGTTGACCATTACGTGGTTTAATTTAAGAAAGTAACCTACATTTTAATATTTTCTTTTTATTTTCGTTAATATTTATTTTATCTATTCACTTTTGTATTCATTTACTTTGCTAATCGCCCGCTGGTAGCTCACTTTTTGCTCACTTGTTTAGCGCAAACAATTAAAATTTCAATGAATCTGTAGTTGTAAATAATTCTGCTCTCTTCTTTGTTATTTTTCATATAATTTTCTCCCACCACCTTAGCAAAGATGGTCAAAAGTCATGACTTCAGCTTTCAACCGGATTTTCAGCAAGTATCGTCTTAAGGCAATTATCGACCAGTTTCTCTGAATCAGCATAACATTCTCAACACACTAGGTTCACTCTGATAAAATAAATGACATCAATATTAGTTTCAAAAGCCATTATATATCAGGTGAGCCGACTGCCCTCAACTTACCCTCATTATCGAGAACGCTGGCCACTTTAGCTTTCAAATCGAACTGATTGTTTCGATCAATCGATCCTCCCTCTTGTCCCATTCACCCAGCGCGTCTGCAGCTTACCACCAATTACCTTTTTCTCTCCAGCCACTAATTTCTTCCACTTCCAATTCTCCTATCACCTCTCTTGGCCTTCGTTCCCAAGATTCCTCAGATTACGTCGTGACAAGCTACAGAATCGATTACACTGTAAAACGAGTCCTGACGAAACCGTTTCGTCATTTTTGAGACGAAATTGTATCGAAGTACAACCCAGCCTCTCCATAGATTCACTTCCGCCAGTCACTTGATTACCTTATGTCCCTATTAATCTCTTATTTATGCCCTTCCGCTTAATCCCGACAAGCCACTTTACGACTCGATAAATTCCTAACGTCGAATCCACACACTCCAGCTGCCCGCTCTTACCTCGAAGAGTGGCCTTGTGATTTGGTGCTCATTAAAATTCCGATTGAATTCGATAATAATTATATCGCATCGCGAAAGGAATGACGGAGGTATTTTTAGCCCCAGGTTTCAACCGTTCCTCTCGATAGCGCGTTCGTTTATCGCTGTCCGGGGAAGGAACGGGAACAATTGGTCAAGGAAACTAGGGGCCGTGGTCTCTAACAGGGACGTTTACTTGAGTCGAGTCGAGCTTTGTGCTCCGAGTGCCAAGTATTTCAGAAAACACGTCCCCGGAGTTCGCGCGGTGCCATTTTCACCTACGAGCGTTGAACCCGACAGATCGGGCACGTCAGGGTTGAAGAAGGTCAGGGGCGTCGATAGAATTTCTCAGAGAAAGTCGGTAAGCGCAAGCATGATGCATCAAGGACATTCGAAGGACGTCTGTGTCTCTCCCAGGAAAAGCCACGTTTTCCCATGCTATTGCGAAGCTAGGACGAGGAAAATGTCCACTCTTGGAGTTTCCTCTTTGGCAATGGCTGTTTCGACAGTGGCTTCTGTATTTGGCAAGGGTGTTCCCGCATTTCACCGACGCAACACTGTGGCAGCAGAAACCCAGTCGCGGACGAGGGCAACGATTCCAGATGGATATGCAGCGCATTTTCGAGCCGCCGATCCACCCAATTTTCACTCTCCAGTCTCCCGTCGAGATCGCCCCACATGGTCCTCTGGTACGCGTAACCGACGCGCCGCTTATTACGAAGCTATCCTCTTTCGTAACACGGCGAAACAGTGCCGTTTACCGATGCTCCGCGCACGACGGATGTTGCTCCACGGTGATTTCGTCGGTGCATCGTCAACCATCGATTTAAATTTAAACGAAAGGCGATCTCGCGCCAGTGAATTTGTGCTGTACAACAGCCATATGTACATACTAGCTGACAAGTTACCCGGTTTCCCACGGGAATTATTTATGATGTTTGAAAAATAAAAAAGCCGATTAAAAAAAAAAAATAAGTAGCCTGTAATCTAATCGAGGATGTATGTAATGTATATGCAAAATTTCATTGAAATCCGTTCTGCCGTTTAGGCGTGGAAGAGGGACAAACAGACAGACAACGTTTCACTTTTTAACAGACTTTAAAAAGGAGGAGGTTATAGATTCGGCCCGTTTGTATTTTTTTTTTATGTTTGTCCTCGCATAACTTCTTAGCATATGGGCCCATTTTGATGATCTTTTTTTTTATTCGAAAGAGGGCGATGACCGGTGGTTACATTCTACACTGCATCAACATTGGTCCAATATTTTGCCAGTTCTGGTTAATAATAAAGAATATTGTCACCTAATTATTATTATTTTATGTACGTACGCGCATATCTTATCAGCATATATAAAAGTTGTGTCAAATTTTTTAATTTTAACTATTTAGTTTTATATATATATATTTGAATTCGGTTTTATTTTTTTTTAATTTTGTAATATATATATATTATATGTAAAATATTATTATATTATATTATATTAAATATAATATATATATATATATATATATATAAATAAAACCGACTTCAAAATAATAAAAATGCAATAAAAAGTAATAAATAGTTTTTTCCCTTATTTAATCTACGACTCATATTTTTTAAGCCGGCGCTCATCATTTGCGCTGTGTAAATCTGGCGTCGACTTAAAAAATATAAGAGTCATAGATTAAATATGGGAAAAAATTAATTTTTACTATTTAGTGCATTTTTATTATTTTGACGTCGGTTTTAATTTCTTTTAAACTTTTATATATTAGTAGGGGTAACAGCCGCGTAGCTTAAGGGGAGTATTCTACTTTTTCGGCCAAAACATAGCAAAAGTTTGAATTTTTTTTGTAAGAAACTGGCCATTCGGTTGATCTGAAATTCGGACCATATTTTTATGCATCTTTGAAGAAATTGCAGTTTCTATTTTATTCATTTTTAACAATAAATATACCAAAAACTGTGACTGCAACTTCTTCAAAGGTGCCTCAAAACATGGTCCAAATTTTAGATGAATCGAATCGACAACTTCTTAAAAAAAAAATCCCAAATTTTGCTATGTTTTTAACCCCCAAAATAGGATTCCCTCTTAAATTACGCGAGGGTAATTTTAGCCATTTCTTACCTACTCCCTCAGTATATAAATTCGTACGATTTTATATTCCAGCCCCCTCCCCCGTCCTTATATAATATTTTTTACATTGTACTTTCTCAGTTATTACAATTCTTTTAAAGGTATATAATTCATTTAATATGGTTTCGGGAAGCTTAAACTAAAATTACTTTTCTGAAACACGAATGATTGAATTTGTATTTATTGAAAATTAGGTTAAAAAGTATTACGTAAGCCGGTACCTGACTCCTCTTCTCCCTTAAGAAATTCGCAACCCCCAAAAGCCTTACGTAATTTAAGGGCGACCCCTGAGTACAGCTTCCGCGCGGAATTCGCGATATGATACCAACTCCATTTCGATTTTCCTAATTGAACAGTTAATTGACTAACAGAAATACGACATCCGACTAAATTCCTGTCGATTTAAACCGTGCTCCTTCCTACTTCCTCCTTCTCACTTTGCTTCCAACATCTTCAGAATTCTCGGAACGGCATCGCGCACCCGGATGGCTAGGTTTCGGTAAATATGGTCTTGGTTTCGACATTTCTCGGCTGCGGCTCGCCTTTTCTTTCCCCAATATTCGTAGCCAATATCGTTCTAATGTTTGCTCAATTTGAAGGCTGGGTTCACGTCCAAGCCGATCGCCTCACGAATTTCGATTCGAATTAGCATAAGATGTTACGGTATAAAGCAATATCAGCAGCCAAGGTCGCGGAACGTTTCAGAAGAGCGTGAGTAGCTTTTATGGGGATTTTATTCGTTCGATTAGACATAAGGCGGTTCTGTGGCGCAGCGACGCACGAATCAGTCGTTGAACTCGCGCGGGCAGCCTCGAAGGGCAATCCGACCGGCCGGGACCGGCGAATTGCACACGGCGCACTGTGCCCAAAAATTTTATTTAAATAAAATTTCGAATAACGAATAAAAGTTAAAAAAAATCATTCGTCATTCCTTCGTTAAGCCGAGTAAACTTTATTCGACGCACGACGAATAATTTTTTCAACTTTTATTCGTCATTCGAAATTTTATTTAAATAAAAATTTTGCGCGCAGTGCTTTTAGCGCGAAAAAGATATTACGTCTCTAGCAGTGTTATTGGTTAAGTAATGAAATGTATTTGAATGCTAGATAATATAAGCATGACATTAGGAGGGCGATAAAAAGAAAATATAAAGTTGTAATTTGGTTTATTTATCAGAAATAGTTTTAACTTTAATTTTATTTTATTCGCTACGTATAACTACAGGAATTATCTTTTGCTTATATTTTTTCGTGAAATAAAATGTTTCATAACTCCAGAAAGTGCACACATGTGCGAGTTCCGTTTATACCAACAAATTCTTAAGTACATGTGTTATTATATACGAAAAGCACAACATTGGAAGACATTCGCTATTTTTTATGCATTTCCATAAAGTCAGAATATCTGCTAACAGAAAGTCTGGGGAGAACTTCAAC
Organism: Andrena cerasifolii; assembly: GCF_050908995.1. NCBI lineage: Eukaryota > Metazoa > Arthropoda > Insecta > Hymenoptera > Andrenidae > Andrena > Andrena cerasifolii. The sequence continues at coordinate 25,147,607 of NC_135119.1, read as the reverse complement.
AAATTTATCCATGTAATCTGAAACAAAATAATAAAAAAATATGCTGTACAGTGCTACACCACTAAATACAGAATACCTGTATCCCACGTGTTTTGCTACTGGCATTTCTTAAAATATTTTATGATTCCCAGCACTCTGAGCTGGAATCCCAATAAATACCCAAAAGTAACGAACAATAACTTTTTTTCCAAAGCATGGTTTAGCCCACTGTGCTGTCCCCGCTATGCGTCCGACTGTTTCTTTCATCTTTTAACGATATAGCGCTGTTTACCACGAGTCTGACGCTCGTATAATCGCATAATTCGAACAGTGACGCAAATGGTACACCTCGTTGACCGTCGATCCTGTTTACCGTATTTGTTGAAGCGCGTTGTCGTTGTTCAATAGCGTTGATCAGGAGCCCCGGCGACGACACACGCACCTGTAACGCGTGGGAACGATTCCCCGTGAAATCTCAATCGAAACAAGTTTCGCCGCTCGGGTTCCTCGATGCGGTAATTGAATCAGAGTTTTCCGCTCTGGGTGTTTAGTATTCCCGTTTATTTCCCATGGAATTCTACCGGATATTCGTCTGTCGCGAGCTAATGGGCCTCGTCTTCATTAGTGCATTCATTTCGATGCCATTCGATCTTTCGCTCTTGGCCCATGAGAGCGCATATTTGAATAGGCTCTGTGACTCGGCAGTACTCTCCGAATTGTAGATACTCGCCGGGCTCTCTTTGACACCACCTCTTGCGCGACCCGTTAATTGGTTAGCCTCCGGAATCGCTGGGATCAGACCGCGCCGTGTCAAGGTACCCTACGCGAGTAGGTGAAGAGCATTTACGCAACTCAGCAATCGTTAGCCAGCGAGACGGTTTTTATCGGCATCGCAACGCCGCGGATCGTCTCCGTCGCTGAGAAACATCAATAGCAGTTATTACGGTAAATGCAGAGCCTGCTCGTCAGGAAAATGACTTTGGAGACTCGGCGGATTCCGAGCTCCGTATATCATCTTCCTTGTTTTTGCCCCTGTACCCTTAGTTTACATAAATTCCTCGGATCTCGATGATAATGTAATTCTGAGAACCCGTGAAAAAAAATGTCGTGAATTAGCATCTTGATTGAAAGGTTCGGGTTTGTTTGAAAAGTATTCTCGTGTCTGCAGTTGATCGGAAAGAGGATGAAATATCACAGAATCGGTGATATTTTCGGACAACAGATCTGTTTCGCGGCGGTCGTCCGAGCCCGAGCGATCTGCTAATGACGCGGCAACGATTCCATTCCACTAGCGATTACGAATTCTCGTTCTGCCCCGGCCGAGCGCCGCGTATTGTAATCACCGGCAGGTAAAAGCACGATATATCTGTCGTAATGCATTAGCATGTATAGCGCATGCATTAGCGAGGTGTATGCAGTTTATCCGGAGCCTCCTTTATGTAGCGCGGCGGCTGGCGACTTTCACCGCGGCGACCGCCGCCACTTTCACCCATGAAAATTAGTACCGCTTCGTTTGCCGGGACTGCCGGTTAGATCGTCCCTGTCATCGGCGAGGAATGAAACGCAGCTCGTGACGCTCGTTACGTCTCGCGAACTGTCGAAATGCTGGGCTATAGGGGCGCGAAGTTCTTTGGCTGCTGAATGCCACTTGCCCCTCCGCTGCGAAGGAGGAGCAATGGGGGATGGAGTGGTGGGGGAGATTAAAAGGTGGGAGGAGTAGAGTTCTGCATTGAGAGGGTATTGTAGATAAGGAGGAGGGTAATTGTTGGTTCTTCTCAGAGGAATGTGGTTTCTGTTCTTTTTATTTTGTTTGGTTGGGGTTGGGGATGGGTGTAGTTTGATTGCGAAGGATATTAGTGGGGAAAGAAGCATTAGGTGCTCTTGGGTAGCTGTTCTGACTGTAGTTGGTGATTACCTTCCTCAGTGCTGCTTTTTAGTTCGTGTTTTATGTGTAGGGTACTCTGTCCGTTAATTAGTAGCCTGTATTGTTGACAGAGTGTGGCAAAGTAGGTTTCTTCGACAGCGCTTATTGGTATGGTAGAGAAGAGCTTTGATTTCTGTTGATAAATGTGATGGGATAAGTTTTTAAATGATTTGTGAAGCAGATAGTGTTGTATTATCGAGAGATGTCGTCATCTCCATCGTTATTGGTACTGTCAATCATTGACAACTTTTTTAAAATTAACGATCTCTGTATAAAATTATAGTTGTAAGACTAGGTAATGAAGTATGTATAAGAGATGTAGCTTAGCTAGTTTTAGATTGGCATAAGACTGCCCAGAAACTAATAGACTGTGGAAAAACTGTATAGGGATGTTGGGATATTTATGCACTAACTTTATATTTGTAAACTTCTATGTAAACTTCTATGCTGCTAGTACCTGAATAAAGCCACATATAGGCCTGTGCCAGGCCTGACATGTCCTTAAAAAAAAAAAAACTCCATGCTGATCCAAAGACTGATGTACAAACCAAAGGTGTGGTGGGCTTGGGAGGAAATTAAGAGAAGAGCATGCACGAGCATGCAAAACCGTCGTAGAGATGCATGAACAAGAGCAGGAAACGTAAACACATCGATGAAATGAATAACTGAGTCATCGAAGTCATGCAAAACCATCGAAGAAATCTATGTAATAAAATAAATACTGCAGAGGCCATCGAACTCATGGAAGAAATGCATGAAATAGAACAAATAATTAAAAACCCATCGAACAAATGAGTTGGAAAAGAACGAAACGGAATTTGAACCTCTGCTGAAAAACAAAACATTGAATGCCTCCAGGTGACCCGGTAGCTCCGCGTTTCTGGAGATTCAGAGCTGGATTGTTCACCTATTTCGGGAGACAACACTCGCGATCCAAAACAGGTCAACAGTTAATTTTAATTGCGAAAGCCACTTAATCATTCGATAGAAATATTTCCGCCAAAATACTCATTCCAGTGGCTATTGCTATGAATAATGATGTCAACACCATTCACACTAATCGCCCAGTGTAAATTACTGTTAGCGAGGATCGACAAAACTCGAGATGTAAAGCAATTAATCACATTCTGACATGGACTTTGAAATGATTTTCTACGCCGAATGAATTTTTTCTTCTTTCTCAAATATTGAGAATATTATGCAAAGTATTAATTACAATGTTTAAATAGCTTTTAGTTGGATTTCGTGTAAATGAATACTTGCAGAAATATCTAGAAGTATAATTTACGTTCTATAGAAGATGATTGATTATGGAATTTTAATTAATTACTCTTGCTAGTAGGAAGGCTGTACGAAGTCTACACAGGCTCGAGTGATTATTATACCCTTATTAGAAAGTTTACAGAATTTCACAGCAACTTCGTGCAAGTATTTAAAGAGCTAGAATTTACTGTCTGAATCATTAACTAGAAGTTAATTCGAGCAGTGGCGGATTTAAGAAAAAAGGCCCAGGTGGCAAACGTTCTGAGGGTCCCATTTTTGGGGGAAAATAATGAGGTAGTTTACTAAAAACGGGCCAAGTGGCGTATAACGAGAAAAATGGTAGTGTTTGGATACCTTCATATACCTAATCATGATTTTTTTTGGTCATGGGGCCCTGCGGGGATCTTCTGTGCAGGGGCCTAAGCGGCAACTATTCATCAGCTGTCCTGTTAAATCCGCCACTGAATTCCAGAAGTATTGGACGAAGATTCTAATGCACTGTTGTCATATAGGGTAGATGTCCCAAATACTGCTAGTGTCCCTATTATTGTCATTTTCATTTTACTTAATAAAAACGTAACGTATAAAGAATAGTGTACAATAATAATAATAAGAACAGTCCCAATTTAATAATATATCTTTATGAACACTATTCTTTATACGCCACGTTTTTATTAACTAAAATAAATAAAGTGGTAGTAATAGGGACATTGGCAGTAATTGGGACATCTACCCTAATTTTCTTAAATAAGATGCTTAGAATTTTTATGCCTCCTCTCACGTTCAATCCTTGGTCAGTGCAAGGATATCCTTTTAGAGGAATATTTCTAGCATTTCGCCATCATTGCGTCATTATTCGAGGTCTAGGGACACATTAATATCGACGAAGTCGCTATAATAATGATGAAGTATCACTTCGTCCTCGAATAGAGCTAACCACAGTGTTGGCCAAACGTCCGTCTTCAGAAGCCATTTACAGTGGAGGGAATAGAGGAGGTTCAGTTACCTTCAAGCAAAGCATTTAATCGACCTTCAGATTTGATTAATGTGAGCTACCCAAACGTACGATTTACAATTCTGTACAGTATAGTGAGCATAACTCTTCAATCGCTTCTCGACTGGCTGTTAATTTATTTGGAACCGACGCTTTAGGTGACTTTGAAAGGGAGTATTTAAAAATTTCAGCAGATTCCAAACATAGCTATAAATACTCCAGAGTGTAATATTCCCCTTTAATAATTGTATAATATTATTATTATCACTGTCAAGTTATTTGATACGAACTTCACCTTAAATCCACCCTACTCTTCTATCAAGTTACTCCAAAACCACTTACTCGGAGATCGTCAAACAGATCTTCCACAATTTACCAGGGTTGGTGGAGTAATTTTTCCCCGAGCGTGGAGTTGGGGGAGCACAAATTAATAGATTAAATTTTAACCGCTCAAAAAACAATAGTACACAAAGAAAAAAATAAAACATGGTAGGTAAAATGTTTTCCAAATTCCCACACAACCCACGCCCTGCAGTGTACACTGGAAATTTCAAGGATCTTCATTCTGAATATCACTTGGGTATTCATCAAGAAGTGGACAAGAGGTTCATTAAAAACGGTACAATTTAATTCGTCAATAAAATAAATACAATGTTTTTTTCTACCGCGGGATTCTCCGTATCATACAAATGTCACTTATCGTCTACGGTCTACGCGCTGAAAGAACAATCTCTCATCACATTAGGTGTTTTACAAATCGAAGCAACACGTTTCGCGCCTTCTCAAAACTCCACCAGTCGATCTTTCTTTCCTCTTTTCGGACGCGACCCAACTCGCACCAAGGGATAATTATCACAGAAAATTACCTGAACAGAGGAAGCAGTGTTACGTCACTGGAAAATTAACCGAGTATGCTAACGGTCAGATTTTATAGTTTCACAAAGCAATTCACCGACTCGAATAATTGAAATTCGAAACACGGTACTAACGGTCCTTTTTTTTAACGATGAGTTGTACCCTTTTCTGTGATAATCGCCCACGAAAAGAAAGGATCTTCCAGGTAGAACCGCCCAACCGCGAATACCTTAAGGACACTCGTTAACAAATATTGCTGAACTTCCGTAAATTCTCGATGCACTTGTAGCAAGGTTTAAATCAGTGGACACAATTTACGTGACGTACCTACTAGTGGACGCTTTGGGAATGTTTCAAGAGTAGAAACCGCGGCTGTTTATCCACAGTCTTTGCCCAGGAATTTTAACTCCAGAGAAGTTAAGCAGTCTGAAGGAAAGTTATTTCTGGAAACAGAAGTGTAACGCTGAAACATTTTTGCTATAAAGTTCGAAGTCGATCTCCAACGTGTTCCCCGAGGCCAGCACATTCTGGGCGAATAGTTATTCGACGTTTCAAATGGAGAAATGCAAAGAGTGTTCACTTTCGTTTACAACTTCTGTCCAAAGTGCATTCAAATGCAGAAACCCACGCGTACCGATTTTACCGGAGAATACAGAAGCTAAAGCACGTATCTAAAGAAATGGAAGTTCTACTTGCCCGAGTGGCCCTAATCCTGCGTCGCACTAAAAGGATCTTCCCCATCGCGATTCGCAGTGGGACAAACATAGAGTAGGTCGAAGATTGCCTCGATTTACTTACGAACGAAAAAAAGAGGAGATAATCAAGGAATTTGAGCAATGAGGGTGGACCCTCCAGGCAGATACGAATTTGTTTCGTCCAGCGTGATTCGCCAGCTTCGACGGCGTTTCGTCGCCGCTGGGAACCACGGGAGAAGAGAACAGTTACGCAAGATGCCACGCCGTTAAACTTACAAGGTCGCTAGACGCGTGAGGATCTTAAAAGAGCAAAACTTAGCGAACCCTCGTGATCCTTAACTCGGCACTAGCGAGGGGAGGAAGCTTCCCTCACCCCATCTCATGCGCGCACTCGTACATACACAAAAAAAAGAAACACACACATCCGCACACACACGCACACACGCGCAGAAAGCGTGAAAGTGGTCGTTCCGTAACGCACGTATCCTGCGTGCAGGATAAAACAGCTGATTCCGGGGCGAACGAGTCGGCTGGTCCGAGGGTGCAGGCCGACGAGGGCATACATATCGAAACATCCTCGATCCCTGTTGCAGGCTGTCCCGTCCAACTTTCGAACTTTCGACGACGAAGCATGTCCGTTGTTTCTGTACTTATCAGTATTTATTCGCTAAGAGCTCGGTCCGCCCTACGCGTTAAGAGCTCGGCGCTATCCCCAACACTTCTGGCCTTCGGCAAGAGAGAAGGGAGACACGGTCGCTCGGAGTCGTGCCCCCTCTACGCTAAGTGCTCACCGCCGGTTCCGAGCTCTTAGCGAATAAACACTGTGCTTGCTTAACCTAGTATTCAGTACTTCGACGAATGTTCTCCACGAAATTCCGAGTTGCTTGCCTCGAGTGGCGGTTATTGAGACGAGTTCGACGACCTGCGACTTCACCTCGTTCAAATCAGAGTTGTTTGTTGATGTTTTAACAGATATCGTTCTGGTAGAATTCGATTACTATCTAAATCTGTTGTTACCCGAATTCATCGAGTGATTTACGTAGCAGGCATTCTCCCGGAATATTGAAGGTAAAAGTGTTATTGCACTTGGCGAAGTTAGGTGGGAGACCCTGCAGCTCGCGAGGCACCCAGCCGACTCGCGACGCGAGGAGCACGATTTTCGATCAGCAGAGACAGATTTGATCTTCGAGAGGCGATTCACCCTTTACTCCTTGAATCCCCTGTTGTCGATGAACACGCGGTTCCTCAGCCCGCTGTCGGTGATGTAGCCAGTTGCCATTTTGTACTGGTCCGCGTAGATCACGCTGTTCTCCTTCGAGTTGCTCTGCGACGCTGCGTTCTGCTTCTCCTTCTCGGCAGCCTGTTTCTGCTTCTTCGCCGACAGCGAGGATTTCCTCCTCCTGTACGCCTCGGTGTAGAACTCGCGGAACAGGAAGTAGAACATGACGGCGTGCATGCCGATCCACCAGACGAACGCCTTCGGGTAGTTGCAGTCGATGAAGAGCAGCTGGAACGCGTGGATCATCACCATGACGAACTGGATCATCTGCAGGCTGGTGAGGTACTTCTTCCACCAGAGGTAAGGCTGGATCCTTGGGCCCAGGGCCGCCAGCAAGTAGTACGCGTACATCACGATGTGGACGAACGTGTTCAGCAGGCCGAAGAACGTGCTGTGGCCGCCTGCGATTGAAAATCGATCAAGTCACTGTTATGTAGATACGTCGTCTCTCTGCTATGCGGTAGCGGATAAGGAGTTTCATGTGTCATTGAAGCTACGACTTGAAAGCGGAATGGCTTTTAACCCTTCGTGGTCACACGGGGTGTGTCGCACCCCAGGCATATTTCTTTTTGCCAATATTTCTGTAATGATCTTAATGTTAAAATTTTAAAATTTGGCGAATTTTAATAAAAAAATCGCTCTTTTCCACAACTATGTTTTCAATTACAAATTTCATTTTAACAAAATTCACATTTTTAGAAAAAGACTATAAGGGTTGAAAGGTTAAAAGTTAAAAGATTGAAAATTACAAATTTCATCTTAACAAAATTCACATTTTTAGAAAAAGACTATAAGGGTTGAAAGGTTAAAAGTTAAAAGATTGAAAATTACAAATATCATCTTAACAAAATTCACATTTTTAGAAAAAGACTATAAGGGTTGAAAGGTTAAAAGTTAAAAGATTGAAAATTAAAAGATCGAATCGCGTTGTAGGTGACTTGGAAATCATCAGAGAAACTTTTTTGGATCATCGCCTAAATAAGTTCTGCCCCGAGTTGCAGCATTCCCTGTCATTTACGCGAGAAACGCCTGATCCACTGAATTTTTTTGCACTTCAAATGACGATAAGTGTTAGGTGTTTGAAGGCGATCCTCATTCCTCCGCGCGAGGCATGTCACCCTCGATTAGCATAAAGTAGAAAGGCGCGATATTTCTCACAGGGTATGGGAAAATCTTACAGCTTTCTAGTTATCAGATCAGACTTCAACGGAGGTGGAGACAGGGGATGTTCGATGAGGAGAAGAGAGTTCTCTTACCAGGAGTGAACTTGACGCCGAACCAGACGGACATCGGCATGCATCCGTGATGGATCACGTGGAGGGTGGAGATGTGGTTGTTCTTCTTCCTCAGGACGAAGAAGATCGTGTCCATGAACTCGGTGAATTTCGAGAAGTAGTACCACCAGCAGCCGTGCGCCATTCGTACTGCAAGCGGATTTTGCGAATAGTCCACTGGCTGGCAGCGGAAGGAATACTGACCTCCCCATCCAGACACCAAGGACTGCGGTGGACAGAGATCAAGGAACATCGTGAGAACTCGGTTCATCAAAGATCGCGAAATCGTTTCGTCGCCAAAACACGTTCGCGTAGAATCCACCGACGCACAGTGAAATATGGCCTCGTTCACATTAGCAAAGTCGCTTGACTTCAAGTAACTTCAAACTACATTATCAACGTGAACCTGTTATTCGGGTGACTTTGAACGAGGCTTAAAGGACCCTAAAAACTTGGCATCGGTTCTTACAAGGAAAGTTAAAAAATTCTAGAACTTTGAAGAAATGTAGCCAAAGTGATGCTAATAATGTTACTATCTTTCAATTTGACAATAAAGCGGTCGTAAGGGTGAAAATACACCCTCAAAGAAATTGTGAATTTTCGTAGTATCGTGAATATCCACAGCTCGTCTCCTCTCGCATGTTCCATCTACAAACGTGTAGATAGACACCGTTTTGTATTTCGATTTCTCGCCAACGTTTTAAGTCTGTTGACTCACTGTGCGACGTTTCTACGCCGTGTTTTTGTTCTTCTAAAACGGCATTGAACTTGTCGGACTCCACTTACCTCGTTGAACAGCCACGTGGAGAAGATAACTTGGAAGAGGTTGTAGAATATCATGACCCTCCTGAGGTTGAAGGGCTTGCGGTTCTCCATCAGCTTAGGGCCCAGAACTTTGACGAAGTAGACGTAGAACAGGCAAATAGCGAGGGTGGGGATGGGGCTGCTCATCATTGCCCAATCGTTCACCCTGGGGTCGCTCTTGTTGTCCATCAGGTCCCGGTAGCCATCGTACAGCGATCGCACAACCTGCGCCATCTGAAAAACAACGTGATGAGATGAATTTACATATTCTCTAAGTAATTTACCACTCGTCGCGCATCAATATCTTAGTTTCTTATTATTATCTCAGATCGGCACCATGACTTAGGTCAGCTCCGTCGCGGCAATGTCCCTTTTTGTTCACTCGAAAAGGGCCTTTGTGAAACTTGCACCTGCGATTCTCTCGAGAAATTAGTAAAAGCTTATTTTTCCTTTTTGAAATCCAGTTCTAAGAAGTCTTTTGTCGGGGTGCTCGTTTATATTATTATATATTTCTACATTAAATCTTTTTTTGTTTTTGTTGCGTAACTCGCAATTTTTTTTGTCGATCCATAAGCTTAATATAACGCAAGTTTCATCCTTTTAATAATTGAGGATCTTGCAGCAAGAGAGATAATAAATGACCGATTTATTGCAAATAAATAAAAGTAGAAATATTAATATTAATAGTATTTAGAAATATTAGAAATATAAATAAAGGAAATAATTATTAACATTAGAAGTATCAGAAATATTAATATTAAAATATTAATATTTCAATATTAATATTTCAATATTAATATTTCAATATTAATATTTCAATATTAATATTTCAACATTAATATTTCAATATTAATATTTCAATATTAATATTAAAATATTAATATTAATTTTAATACTAATTAATATTAATTTTAATATATTAATATTAAAATTAATATTTAATTTTAATATATTAATATTAAAATTAATATTTAATTTTAATATATTAATATTAAAATTAATATTTAATTTTAATATATTAATATTAAAATTAATATTTAATTTTAATATTAATATTTTTAGTATAGAATACTTTCTCTCCAAAAATAGAAATAAAATAATTTTATAAACAGTTTTCTAATTTACTCGGAGTTGATAAAGACGAAGCTCCACCCTCTTGCTGCAAGGTCCACAATTAATCGATGTACCCTCTATGTCTCCCTCAGAGACCCTAAAACTGTTCCGAGGAACAGTTCCATTACCTGGCTATCTACTTGCGTGTCTCCTCTCGACCGCGAATGGATATCAAGTAAAACCACCCGAGTTTCAAATCGTTTCAATTCCGTGGCTATTAGAGCTCATTAAGCGGACACACTAATTGTGGAATCGGAGGTCGTCGATGAGAATCGTTAGCTACGAAAGCTATATTCGGAAGACTAGATAACGAGGTTTAGCGTTATCAAGCCGAGATAGCCGCGTATCGATCTGGGGAACGATGCACGTGCCGCCACCGACGCCACTCAGGGATCTATGGATCGATTACGTGGCTCCTTTCCTTTCACCGAGATTTTCTCGAATTGAACGGAGCCAGAAATTCTCTGCATGGAGCACTTCCTGTGTCACTTTCTGATCCCCGTCTGTCGATCACGAGACACGCATGGCTCGCGACGCTGTGACACGCGCCGCACGTGACAGCGTCGCTTGCGAAAAGGCGGCTCATTCGTGTTAAAATGCGAACCTTTGACGATCTCAGTCGACACGTGGGAGTTTCTGGGGCTATTATTTGGGTATTCATCTTCCTGATGTATCTAGCTATGCTGGGGTAAATTAAGGGGGTGGGGTGGAAATGAGAAGGAGGAGGAGGAGGAGGAGGGCAGGCTTAATTCGAGGTATTGAGAACACATATCACCACTATACTGCTGACCCCATAAACCGTGCCATGGAGGAGGTTAATCAGTGCCTCGCGGATATATATTTCTTCTCTATATCTCAAAATTCATTTCGGAATCGATTGTTTGACCACCTCTTAGTATAGGTAATCTTTCAACCTCGCTGTAGCGTTTTATTGTTTTCTAGTACGCGGACGGTTTAATTTTACATGTATTTACCTGTATATTATGTACTCTAAAGAGTTTTTTCTCGTATATAATAATAATAATAATAATAATAATAACAACACATATTTTTTTTCATAGGCTGCCCTAATCATATAAAACAGGACAAATTAATTTTTTCCAACGTGAGTTGGTCCGTTTTTTCTCTCTATGTCTCATTCCTCTTTCGCAGGCATTAATCTTGTATATTATTGTGTCGATACGAGGCGGTACGTGAAAATGGAATTAAAAGGAATTTGTTTGTTTGCTAAGTAGTGTAAATTAGATAAAGTGAAGACAAGAGGCCCAAGGTTCACATGGGCCCCAAAAATAATTTCTTTTTCGAGGTATCCATGGATATGTGTTAGGAATAATTTCTCATTACATATTATTGCGGTGATACGGCTGCACGTGTGATTGGAATATTTGAGTGACGTGGATGTCGTAAAAGGAGTCGGTTGTCAGAACTGCGGCAATGAATGCCCATGGCAAGGCAGGCTGTAAATCTATTTGCAGTTCCTGGTTCCCTTTGTGGATACTGATTCGAGCACTGGCATTAGCATGAGCGAGACTTTAAGAGCTCGTGTTTCCCTGGATCTTGTGTTTCAGAGGCAAACGTAGTCGAGAGCAATTCAGCTCATTTTAAAAGCCTTCTTAAATCAGCAATGCGCTATTTAAGTATGCCAACCACTTCGCCTGCCTCTGAAAAGAATCTTTACAGCAGCTGTCGTGCTGGTACGAACAAAAACATGAATAAACTCGCTCTCTGTTTCATCTAGATTGTAATATTAACCTTCCGCGGGTATCGCAGATTTGATTAACCTTTTCATCCCGAAAAGAATTTGTTGCGTTTATATATTTTCAGTCTCCGTCAAGAGAAATCTTAGATTTTTCTTCCCAACACTTTTTATTCTCTAGAGCCTTAAACCCCAGAAGTAAGGGTGAAGATGTAAGAGAGACCACAAGTAAATATTTTAATTATGCAATGAAGATCAATTATTAAATTTCTAGGAGCCATACAATTTTCTTCGAGTACCCCGAGGAGAGGTAATTTGTCACAGGCTTTGAGCTCGAATTGATAGTGAAGTCACGAAGAGAATCGATGCAATGGAATTAATGCATAATTAATCTTAATAATAATCATAATTGCCTCTTTTCTTAAACCTCCTTTCGTATTTTTATTTTTCCTACTTGATCCTTTAAACATTTGACTCAAAACACGATTGTATATTAAACTAGAGACTTGAATAAGTATCCCATCATTTTTTCAGATTTTTTTAAATTAAAAACGGTAACAAAAAACAGCCATGTACATAAACGACCACTGTGCCCACGTTTGTTACTTATATTAAGTTACACGAGCATAATCATCACGCGAACTGAATCAGTAGACATGGATTCTTTGTTCCATCCACAGTGGAGAGCATAGTTGAAAATTCTTTTACTAATAATCATCGAGGCGAAAGTAGCAAGCCGTGGAAAGTAGTCGCCATGAATTAGAGAAGAGTTCAAACATTCCTACAGCACCCTCGAACTCGTTGTCCCGACCCTTGCAAAATTCTTTGGAACACTCGAGCGTGACACAATTATTGAGGGTTTTGCCGCACGAAGGGTGCAGCTTCATCTTTACGAACTTCGAGTAAATTAGAAAGAAACTGTTTTTAAAATTATTGTCTTGACTTAACATTGAAAAGAGAACACTAATTGAAAATATATATATATAGTTTCACGCAACAAGTAGTAGTTATTGAGTTGATAAGTTTTTACTTCTATTTTTGGCAAGAAAAATATTAATATTTCTACTTTTGTTCATTTGCGATAAATCGCATTTGCTATCGCATAAAACGATGTAGAATTCTTCTTTTGCATATGTTACACGTCGTAACTGAGAAACTGTCAAAAACGGAGCTGCACCCCTCTCGCCGCAATGTCACTGGATTTTAAATGTCCCTCAAATCAGAGTCCCTCGCGAATCAGGAAGCACCGCTGCGAAACAGGCTATGAATGACATAAGAATGATAATGCCGATTACGAATTCAACGTAAACAGATGGCGAAGTTGGACGTTGGAAGTTGTTGAGACGCCAGGAGGATCCAAAGGCGAGTTCGTCTCGCTGATCCAGTCGGATCTGCATAAATCGAAGAAGAAACGAACTACTCTCAGTTTCAGCGACTGGATGAATGAAACACGCGGCGTGGTCGGTCGAAGGAGAGAAAAAGTTTTCTAGCCTTGGCGCGGCGATGATTGCTAGGAAGATGGCAGTTAGTGATTTGCATCCAGCTGAAACAGGCGTTTCTTTTTGGCTTTACACATTCGAGCGGGTGTTTCATTCCCCCCTCCCCTATGCAGTCCTCTTTCGTTGGAAGAGGAACGCGCGTCTGTCGCCAATTGCGAATTCGAAATGTCTGCATCATTTTGTAGAAACACTTTGTTTGCGAGGCGTTAGTTGATTAAACACGGAAACCGAGAGTCATCGAGAGACGCGCGTTATTCGAATAATTTAAGATAATCGCGGAAATGAAGTTGCATTGTAAGAATGATATTGCTCTACCCTCATTATTCATGCGACTTTTGGCCATTTAATGTCCCCACTTTATGCGCATATTATTCGCCCCCGAAGACCCGATCATGCGCAATTAAAATATGTCGACTGAGAATTGTAAATTAGTTAATTTCAGTTTTTCCACTATGGGGGCTTTGATTTCGTATTGCGGACTCTTTGGCGTGTGATATTTCACAAATTCTGAGTAATTGTTTCTGCAATACTCTCTATAATCTATTGTCCCATTGAAAAGAGGTCGAAAACTATCTAAAATTGCCAAGTAGATGGAATCAAACATTTTTCACTTGTTCTTCATTACCTCCTCATCTCATTTCATCACTTTCTGTTGTCTTCTTTGGTATTTCTTAATTCAATCTTAACTTTAATTCGACTTTATTTGTCCGCTGTCTATTCATCGTCTTTTCGTGTCATTATAATCTACCAAAGGGTTAGTTATTCCGTAATAAATAAATAAAAAATATTCCCCCTCATCCTTTCCACTTTCGCCCGATCACAACCGACTCACTCTCGATCTTGATAAATACAAGTTCGCTCGATCCCGACCCTGTAACATACATAGGAGACTCTAACCACTCGGAACCATTCGTTAATGGCACTTTTCTGGTATTCTTCGATTTACTTGAGCCGCGTGAAGGTAAAAGGAAGAAGACTACGAGCTGTCACCATCGTCTCTGACTTTTAGTGGCATTTTTAAAATTTCAGTAATTTTAAGTGGAATTCGAAAACAGTGGCTATCGAGAAACGATAAGGCGCGATAGGCTCCTTTTATTTTTACAAATCCCTCGATTTCTCTTTCCTCCTGTGTCTGATTGGACTCACCAGGACTCTGGAAGTGTCATTGGAGGTAAAATTTTAATAAGATTTCGCAACTCGATCTGCAACGACGCATAGAGGAAAGCCTGGCCTCACCAAACGCCGCGATAGCCGCGGGGAACCCGTTTCCCTCGAGCAAAACTCCAGCCAACCTGGCTGTTGGATCTTGTAATCCTGTTTGTTTGCTCCTCCGCTACTCGCTCCGCAGGAATAGACATTCTTCGTCCTCGAAGATCAATGCCTCTGATCGGTTCGCTTCCTTTCTCACTGGTTGCGGACCGGTTCGATACGGAGGTGGTTGATCGCAAGATAACCTTGTAGGGTAGGGTGGGGCTAAAAGTCCGGCGGGTAAAAAGTCCCGAATTCAAAATCTCTATTCCTAAACAATGCATTGAGTTTCGCGGTATACTACGTAAAAGGCGGGAAGAAACGGAGGTGACCACAGAGTCGCCAGTCGCTCCTGGACGTTTGTGCGAATTACACGACCCCTTCGTTTATTTTATGTATCGAAAACAAAAAGAAATACGTCGTTTGTATTGTTTCATACGAAGTAAACCACAGTTTAAAAGCGTAACGTGTGCATGATATTGTTTATTGCTGAATGATAATATTTTCTAACGTATATATCGCAGAAACTATAGAGGTACCATTGGGGCAAAAAGTCCCACCGACTGAAAATATATATTCTATTATTTGTTTTCACAATAAGATGGCCAAAGTATAAAGAAATTATGCCAAAGTCTTTAAATACTGTTTTTGTTTTAGTTGAGTGATTTTTTTTTTATTTCTTAGTTCAAAGTGAGTCTCTGACTTATATTTTTATTTTTTTGTTAACTCGGCGGGAGGCGCTACTGGGTAAAATTTACCACCGAGGCGCTAGTTGCGAAAATATGAAGCCTGTTTGAGTTTTTGTTACAATTTTTTAAAGAACTTTAGTAAAGATTTTAAGATATTTCGTGAATTTTGTTTGATTCTTGAAACACTGTACTTTAACACAGAAATTGCAAAGTTAAAAAAAAATATACTGAAACCGTGGTTTTTTACGTTTCAATTTTGGTTATTTTTGACCCGGTAGCGACAACCTGTGTTACAATATGGGGTGCGCCTTCCGCCGGGGTAAAGAATTTATGTTTTTCTTTCAATATTGTATACCAAAAAGAACTGGTCTACTAAATATTTGTTGATTTGAAAAGAGTTTTTTACTTATTTAGCTTAATATTACCCGAGAAGACATTAGGGACTTTCTATCCTATGCAATGGACTTTTCCCTCCGTGCGTAGGGCAAGAAGTCCATTTTACATTGACAAACATTTTGTAGTATAACTCGACAGAAAACAACAGTATAAACAAACGAACTTCGTGAACGTAAAGCATAATAGTTTATACAAAGTAACACCAGATATCTCTAGATTGTTATTACTAAATTTGACATAGGTTTATACGAAAAACAGGACTTTTAACCCCACCCTACCCTATACTTCGACCTTTGTTTATCAATAATTGTTAAAGTGGCTGAAACTCGTGGACCTCGCACTGCCCAAGTCCTTTATTTCTGCAACGATCATTCAGCTTTGGTAGCTTTCTGTTTGGCACTTTCGCAATTCTACTTTTTACTCAACCGATTTGGATCAATATGATTTCGTGTGGCCGATCGTTCGGCGCACGAGTTGCATAGATCATGTTGTGTTTTCGCAAGCGTCGCTCTTCGTGTCCCAATCGCCCGGCGTAGCTCAAATTTGCGGTTTGATTTTGTAATTCCGCGCGCCGCGCCATAACTCGCCGACGTCGAGTGGAATAGAAATCCTCTGATCGCTTTGGAGCTCGCGATTTAATATATCGATTCGAAGAAGACAGTGTCTTTCCTAATCGGTCAACGCACCGAAAAGCCAGCTGTTTGGTAACTGCGCTTGTTTTCTTCGTAAGTCGGCTAAAACAGAGTTCCACCGGGTGGGATGGAGATTTTACAAGGATGTTGTAAGATTGCAATGTAAACAATTGCGTTGCGATCGTGGCCTGGTATCATTAGAAAGCAACGAAGCTCTCGCCCGTCTCAAGAGAATGAATTTAATTAATTGCGAAACATGTGATTGAGTCGATTGGAAGCAACTTTGTTTACGACAGCGCAAGAATTTGCAGCGGGCAGGGAATAATACTGGGAATCCACCTGAAAGGGTGGTGTCGCGAATTTCTTACGTTTTCTTACAAGAGGAGGAGAGAGAGAGTGTAGTAGCGTCTTACGTAATATTTTTTAACCTAATTTTCAACATGATACCTTTTAAAAAAATATAGTAACTTAAAAAAAGGCAAGGGGAGGCAGTTAGAATATAAAAATCTTAGGAATTTTTATAATCGGGGAGGGAGGGGGTAAGAAATTGCCAACATTACCCTTGCGCAATTTAAGGGGTCATGCTCAGTCAGGAGGCCGAAAAAGGGTGGTCTTTGGAAATTTTTTACACAAAAGCTATAACACATTTCTCAAAAAATCTTTTTTGCTTTTGAGGATTGCATCTAGTACCGTGCATCGTAATTTTTTTATTTAAAAATATTTATCAATAACTGAGTTATTGTCCATCAATCGAAGGTTCTCTAAATATAAAGGCTTCTGCGGTGACCACTGCTGCTCGAAAGTCGATCATTTAAAATAAAAAATTCCAAAGAATTTACTTATTATATTATATTATCTAGTACCTGAACGAAGGATTTTTCGAAATATTGATTTGGGAAAAAATGGCTGATGTTTAAAGTAAAAGTTTCAATTTTTATCATAAATCCTGCCTGATTTTCGTCAATTACAAGAAAACTAAGCATCGGATAAAAAATCCTTCGTTCAAATACTAGATAATACAATATAATAAGTAAATTCTTTTGAATTTTTTATTTTAGATGCTCGACTTTCGAACAGCAGTGGTCACCGCAGAAGCCTTTATTTTTAGAGAACCTTCGAGTGATGGACAATAACTCAGTTATTGCTAAATATTTTTAAATAAAAAAATTACGATGCACGGTACTAGATGCGATGCTTAAAAGGAAAAAAGATTTTTTGAGAAATGTGTTATAGCTTTTGAGTAAAAAATTTCCAAAAACCACCATTTTTTCGGCCTCCTGATTGAGCATGACCCCTTAAGAACGGCCCCTATGCTGTACTATGTTTTAAAAAACTAGTTTCAATACATCCTAATAAAGCGAGTGCCATTATTTTTGGTCCATGCACTAGCGGAAAATTTTTCGAGTAATTTAATATGTAGATTTGAAAGATGTGGCTGAGGTGGGACGTCCTTCTTCCTCCATCTACCGCAACGTAAAGTTTTCCACGAAATCGCTCGCGGCTTTTGCGTTAACTATACATATACCTGGCAAGGAAAACATCCGGAAGCAAGTCGTGAAACAAAACGATTATAAAGGCGTGTCGACAGGTTCGAAGTTCAACAAGGTGACAGTTCGAAGAAGCAACGATTCTGATGACTCGCAGCAGATCATTATCGTCGGTTCTTCCCTGTGAAACGAGTTTTCCCGCGGCGCTTCTTCTTTGCCATCTCACTTTTCCTCTATTAGCGTCCCTTACTTCAGCGATCCACGTGAAACCACATTATCTGCTAATAATCAGGTAATAATGATTCATTCCTCTTCAAACGAAATCTGACTTCATCCAACCACCAAGCTGTCGATTATTTTTCCCCGGGACAAACATAACAATTCCCTCGCCCATAAACCATCCAGAGTCCAATCACTCAAAAGCTCCAAGATCCCAAGATTCCAGCACAGAGGAGCGTCGCGTTGCGTCCTCCGTCCCCATTTTTATTATCCTCGTTCCGAGAAGCGCGTGAACCGCGCATTCAAATCGCCGAGGACAAGAACAACGAGCGCGCAGGACACGTACGAAAGGCATCTTAGGAAATAGATTTGCAATGTAAAGCCGCGGATACGCAAGGCTGCGCGAGGCGGTGTGTCGCGTGATGCAATTGGAATTGCTGCTCTCCCGATTCGCCTCTGCGCTACTCCGCAGCGTGATTTGCTGGCCAGTCAGGTGCATCCTACGGCGACATTATCTCCTAACGAAATTAAATCGTGCCTCTGTTGCGAGACGGTGCACTGGTCGGACATCGGGCCTCGCCGAATTCGGCACGAGCCACCCACGCGCAGCGGAGGATCGGTGGCTGAGTGGGCGAGCTCGCGAGTGCCACGCCGATCGATTCGTCTTCGTGGTAATCCTTTCCTCTCCTCTCTGTTCTCTTTCTGTTCCCTCTGCGTTTATTCAAGTGCGTCACTGGCAGCAAGTGGACTCGGGGGAGTCAGCAGGCGTTAAACGAGTCGGCTCCTTCGTTGCTCGTGGCCTGAGAAAATTATGGGAACTCGGGGGGACCGATTGGGGACGCTGGAGCCGACTTGCACTCCTGATGCAACTGCTGGGTAAAACCCAGTGAGCTCTTGGTCCAGGAATGCTGTACAAATGATATCAAGGACGATGGGTTTTCGGCAACTGCCCCGGGGGGGGACGGTCATTTGCTTTCGTACTTTTATGCAGCGGGTTGTCGGAATTTGGAGAATGGCGGGGAAGGACGCAGGGATTAGGGCCAGCTCCCTAGGGCGTGAACTTGACGGGGGGCCAGAAATTGTCCTTTTAAAATAAAGTTTTAAATAATATTAATAATAATTCTTTATTGCACAGTAGACTTTACAATAGAAAACATGAAAAAGCGAGAAAGAGAAAGAGGAAAAAGAAAAAGAATAGTTAGATTTGAAGAGCACATATAACACTGGAGGAGTGCAAAAGGCGAGGTACAGCTGTCAACTGTTATTAACCTTACCATTTAAAGCTACTTGAAACTAAAACTGACACAGTAGAGTACACGAAAAGTAAATGTAGGCGGCCAAATAACATAATCAAAAGTAAGAACTAACATTATACGCGTGTAGTTGGAAAATGACAAAAGTAAAGTGAAAGTTAAATGTTTTAAGCTACGAATAAAAATTCAGAGTAAGGTCAGTGAAAAGGTGGAATAAATGTATTATAAATGAGGGACGTAGTCCGGCAAGTTCTAGGGCGCGACAAAGGCTCTTCTTTGGCTCTCTATGACTTTTTACTACTTAACTTTTTACTAACACTGAGCGAAAGAACTTCCCACCGAATTAATATACTGGAGGAAATTAAAAAGCTTTGAGAATAGCGTCAGAGAGAAGTACACGTTTGTTTTTGTTACGCGTAAGGGTGGAGATATGGGAAATTGTGTAAATGATAGGGAACCATGTAGGATTGCAATATCTGGGTAAACTCTGAGTACTTTTCATGCAAGGATTATGGAAGAATAGCGTCGTGCAGAGGAGCACGGATATTTTCTCAATAGTTCCGAAACTTGTGTCACGTTGCAATCAGAGATGCAGAAAATTGTGTTATGAAATTTGGTAGAAATGCTAGGGAGAGGTGGAGGATTGCATTTCTGCTGCAGTTTGTGGGCAAACCTCTGAACTACTTCCTCACAAAGAAAATAATATATAAAACCAAAAAATAAGTTAAACGATTTTATTCAATTTGATCAAAAATGCAGTAATAGCTAAAAAATAATTTAAATAAAATCGTGGGACAGTATATTTTTCTCCTCGAGTTTATTTAAATTATTTTTTTAGTTTTCACTGCATTTTTGATCAAATTAAATAAGACCATTTAACATAAATTTTTTGTATGTTGGTATTTTTTTTTAATATTTACTTTTTAGTATCTAAGTTTTGATTTGCGATTGTAGCTTGATTTCAAGTCCTTTGGATTTGTGGTTATGCGTGTATATTGTAGGGGATGCAATTTTTTCACCCCCAGGGTGTTTTTTTTAAATTTTTTATTTTCATAACTACGTTAGCCTGCAAAGTTTCAAGTCTATTGGATTCGTGGAAGTGGCTTAAAATCATTGAGCTCTAAACAAAACAGCTCAATGTTTAAAATTAATTTTCAAGATTTGAACCCAACATGCAAACAAACAAACACACGGACAGAGGAGTGAAGCCAATATAAAATCTTTTAAAAATAGAATTCTTCCGTCACATTAAAAAAAAATATCAGAATTTCTCCCGTTCAAATTTTTCCCAAACCCCGTCAATTCCCGAAACAAATATCCCATCAAACTAATCTGAAACTGCATCTTTACCGCCGATAACACACTAAAACGCGACAGCGAAGTGGAACAAAATCGATTGTCAAGCATTTAGCTGCCACATCGGAAGCTCCAAGTCGCGGGGCCTTCGTTTATGCCCAGGAACGTCCCGAGAGCCGTAATCGAGTGCGCAGCACGTCCGAAGGAATTGCGTGAATCGCGCAATTATAACCGCGCTGTTTGTTGAAAATCCGCGTTGCGTAAGACGCGCGCTCGAAAAGAATCGGACGCGACGCCCGGAATGATTTGTCGATCGAGGAACGTAAACAAATCAAGCGAGCCACATCGGTGAATTGCCACGGTGATTGCAAGCCGAGGATTCTCGCTCGCGGCACGCGCGACGGGAGGTACCGGTTGTAATTTAATGCAATTTGCGATCTTCTCCAAGTAGGTACACTGTCCCAATTGTGAGAACAATTCTGCCTTCTTAGCGGTAGGTAATTACAGAGAGCCTTGCGAAACTCGGACGATTATTTATAACGTAATTGTTATCGTAAAAGTGTTTTTTTAGAGGCCACTTTTGAAAATGTCGTTCGGCTTTATTTAATTTAATTTCAACCACGATGTATTCTGTGTACTAACTGTTAATTTCAATAATAATATTAATAATAACTTCACACTTAAGTTTCACAGTTGTGTCGTTAAAAAAGAGTTCTAATTAAAACTTATAATTTGAATACTTATTTTGTTTTTGACTGCTATTCTTTGCTTTCTGCTTTGATTATTTAACCGGAATGCTCTGCCTCTCCTCCGTGTTATTTCCTCCGTTTTCTGTTATAAACTTAGTCTCACTCGCGCAAGGAGTAAAATAGAGAAAAAATAAAAAAGAATATTTGTCGATCTCGATTAGGGATTGCAGACCGGTAAATCGGTAAATCGGTTTGAACCTTTTTTACACTGATAACGTAGTAGATATCGACGGAATTATGCGCTACATATATGCGCTACTATTTCTCGCGATCTACCGGTAAATATCGAGAAATACGTAATTTAAAAAATTACCGGTAAAAATTTAGCGATTTACCGGTAAAAATTGGATGTATAGCAATGTAGCGCATATATTTCCTGATTTTAAATGTAAAGCTCGGCGATATATAAGGTTACATTATGCTTCACAATAACTTTCTAGTTTCTTAATGTTAGTTAGTTTTTAGTCATTTAATTATTTATTTAGTTATGGTTAGGCTTCTAACAGTATTGTACTGCAGCCTCGCCATTTACTTCGCTTGTCTTTATGTATTATTTTCTTCTCTGGATTTGTCAAGTAATAAAGACGAATAATAATAATAATAATAATAATAATAATAATAATAATAATAATAATAATAATAATAATAATATATAGCGCATAATTCCGTCGGCATCTACTACGTTATCAGTGAAAAAAAAACTTCAAACCGATTTACCGATTTATCGATTTGCAATCCCTAATCTCGATAGTACTCATAGCCATTCTGATTTAAAGGACCGAGAACTTTCGAATACTTCGCGTTTTCGACTCGTCGAACGAAGCCGACGCGGAGCTCCGACACGACCGTGCTAATTCTTTTTCGGCAGTCTGGCGACGCGTCTAAATTTGTCAAGCTCGTGACCATTTCTTCGTGGGTGCGAACAGTTCCGCGTAGCGGCAATTCCTTACGTAAGTTTTGATGTTTGCCCTGCAACCTCCTTCGGCGACATTGCCACGCAAGCAAAGGCTGCTAAGAACCAAATCATACGGAATAATTCACCTATAATTAGAATCCGAGCATTAAACCTGACGCGCCTCGGGGTGTCGCGTGTGTACTTTTTCACACCACGATCTCCATAAACCATATTAATCCGGATTAATTGCCGGTCAATCGCGGATCAACGTTTTGCGGTAGCCACTTATGTAATCCATATGTCGTGTCACTTTTTTGCCGATGTTTTCTGCGATCGTTCACTTACAAGGCTGTGCATGCTCGGATTAATACTTGTTTGCGGAACTTCTATCGAGGAAGTCATCGAAGCCTCCGCGTGGGTGTAAATAAAATACACGGAAGTCTTTAGCCGAAATGTCACTGTGACTTTCCATTAACACTCTGAATTATTATTATTATATATTAACGAGATACAATTCCCTTTGTTGCTAGCTTCGCCGTAATTCCCCGCCCCCAGAACTTTCATACTTTTAAACGCTAAATAAATCCACTGTCAGTGAACATTTAATTCGAATGTTTAAAACCATTAGCAGCCACTTCGTGTATTCCCAGACACGCGCTACTCGTTCCCCTCGCGATCAGATAATTAATTATTAAACTCCGGAAAGAAGTCCCTCAGCCCCGCCGTTCCGCATTAAGTCCCAATGGCATTCCCGGTTATCGTTCCGAAAGCACGATTGCCTATTCGTCAGCGCGGCGTCTCCCACCAGTCCGGGCTCGTCGTAAACGCGATCGCACCAGGCCGAGCTCAGCGTGGCTGCGATCTAGCGAATAGGTTCGCCTGTCTCTACTCACCGTGATTATCGAAGGACACTGTTGTTCCCGTTCGTTCACTTGCTCCGACTCCCTTCCGACTCGAATCCTACCGAAATCCGCCGCCGCGAGACGAACAAGCCACCACGTTTACGGTTGCGGGTCCGTGTCGAGTCACCGTGCTTCGGGAGAGCACCTTCGTGCTTGACCACCTTCGAGGAAACTGAAGGCCCCGGGATGAAAACCGTGTTTTATATCGGCATAAGCTGCCGTGACACCTGTGCCTGCACGTTGTCCCGCCGAGAGTTGCGGGGCACAACACCAGCCCCACCAACCTCCGTCGGGACCAATTGTGATTGTCGGTCTTGTCCTCCGGTCTCTGCCGATCGTTCTCGATCGTCCAAGGGTCGTCCTGCGGGGTGTGCGTGCGCCACCGCAAACGCCGCGCATCACCTGCCAACCACCGACCGCGAGCACAATAATTATTGGTCCTCTAACCGTGGAGGACCAACGCGTCGCGGCTTCTTCGTTCCGCGAATCGGCCGATCTCTTGCGACTTCGGCTGCGACGCCGATTTTCTACATTCGGGGAGTTCAGTGCCTCCAGGGTTATGGCCGGGGCATTAAAAAAACCTGAGAGTGTACCAAAGTTTACAGCTTTCAGGTTTTGAAAGAGGGGTTTGGCCTTTTGAAGGCTTGCGGGCCTCGTCTTCCGAAACCTGGAGGCAGTAAACTTTCCACCTGCAGGTTTTATGACCTCGTTGTACTTCTGGTACGTCTATCAAATTCCTTGTGCTTGCGGGGGTAACGTTTGTGACATGGGGTAATGTCCGAGGTTGCTTGTTGTTCGAAGGGATCAATGGGATTTCGAGAGCGTTAACTCGGGAGAACTCTTGTACAGTATCGTTAACTGGCGCTCGGAATAGTCATCGGCGGCTTCACTGTCAACGTGATTCGAAGGGAATTTTCTATTATTTTGCGGATTAACTTTTAAGTGTAAAAAGAATGAATGAATAATTAATAAAATTAACCCCTCCTTGACACTTTGCACCTTGTCCAGTATGTAGAACATCGTGGATATTCGTTGAATATCTCCGTTTCTTCAATTACAGAAATAGCCTACCTTCTGTACGCAAAATATATACCTTTTTCCAAAGCCGACTTACAAACTATTTTTTTCCTCAAAATATCATATCCGAACAACAACTCCATAGAGTTTTAGCTTCTAATATTGAAACCTGTAAAAGTTACAATTTTTTGAAGATTCTTTTCGTTTTTTCTCGACAAATGGTAATCTAGAATTCGTTTACAAAAACTATGCTCAAATTTAAATAAAAAAAAACTATAATACATTCTAGAGACCTTGAAATTGGTCCCTGGTCCCTTTCATAACCACTGGATTTTTCAGATGAGAATGGCAGTCGTTCAAAAATTGCTCCGGCTGTGAGCCAGCCTACTGGTCACAGTCGATTGAAAAAAAAGTGTGTCCACAAAAGGTTAAAATAATTAAAGCGTTCATTTCCAATTGAGAGGCTTCCTCAAATTCATTCAACTATTATTTGTCCAACATAATTAATTGCTGATAATAAATTTGTAATTACTGTTGCACCCCGAAAAGATATTTGTCCTCGTGGTAGCGCATATGCTAAAAATATTGTTGCTATTAACATTAATACGTTTGCAACTATAATTCATGCAGGGGTAGATTTAAGAGAATGGCCATTGGTCGTGCATGCTGGGCGCTCGTCGAAGCTTCGATTTCTAGGAACTTCGTTTGCCTTCTCATCGTCTTATCCGGTTAGAGCTCCTTCGATAACGAACCAATAGGCCATTTAATGCGCAGTGTAACTACAGAAAGGACATTTAAGTAGCATCTACCTTCTTCTCGATGCAACTGTAGCTTCCGCCGAGGCGTTGCAGCCCGGAGGACGCTAGAGTACAATAACGATTGCGCAACAGGTCGATGTAAGCGTTTAGCGCGCAAAGCGGCCGCGTCAGTGGAATTTCGGAATCTGTCGGCTATTACGTAGTTGGGCGCTGCGGCTAGGCGAATGACGAGGGGAGGGCGGCAACGGTGAATTATTCATAATGCCCGGCGAATCGAGGTGGCGGTCCACGGGTTTATGTTAAGAGTCCTAT
The DNA here is from genome assembly GCF_050908995.1 of Andrena cerasifolii. NCBI lineage: Eukaryota > Metazoa > Arthropoda > Insecta > Hymenoptera > Andrenidae > Andrena > Andrena cerasifolii. Next base: position 25,122,379 of record NC_135119.1, on the reverse strand, counting down.
TTGGATGATGAATATTAACTGTCGCTTAGGGGTCATCGATGGGAATAAAAGATTGCGGCCCCGCTTCTGTGCTCCTCTGTCTGCCTGAGCCCGCGTGCCTCTGCCTGGACAACACTCGAACTGAAACGATAATGGCAATTGCTTATGCCGGCGATGTGGAATGTAAACATTTCTCAGCGCAAAAAGTGTGCTGTTGTAACGAATGACACGTCCTGCCTCGCGAGGCGAGATTAATGATCTCGAAAGAATAATAAATGATCGAGAGAGTGGAGGTGAATCCTTTCTGCGTTGTGCTCGGTTGGGCTCAGAATTAGAAGTAGAAATTTCTGCTTTTTTATCTCTCGCGATCTAATTTCGAGCAGCTTTAGAATTAAGGGGGATTGTACTTTACGCAACACTAAAACAGGCCGATCTTTTTGGATTTTTTTTTTGGAGAAATTATGAAGCAAAATTCTTGGACGTTTTTATGGCTTTATGTTCAACATTTGAAGATGCGAAACAAAAAATTTATGTTAAAAATATGGGTTCTAGATATCGCTACCAGGGCATATTGCTACAGCGTTGAAAGTACTAGTTAGGCACTCAAATCGCTCGAAAATCAAGTCGATATTTTTTGCAAATTAATTATGAGATGAATACAAATTGCGACTAATAATAATTCTGGTAATATATACGTGTTAATTACGGCACTACAGTGCTCTGATGTATGTGTAGACCAGTTTTCTGTGGTTTTGCAGTGATTGCAAAAAAACGGCGGTTTGGATGGACTTTAAATTTTTACAGCCTATTCAAAATATATTCCTTTTTGCACTGAACCTCGACATTAAAGTATAAACACTCTAGTTCCCGGGATAAAAAAAGAAACAGCCATCTGGGCACTGAAAAAACCGACATTTAGCGTAAAAATCGCCTTCTCCTAGTCGCTACTTTAATAAATTTGCTTCGATTCAATTTTCCAAGGTTCAGAGCGAAAGCACAGGTTCTGGGAGAAACATATTCCAAGGAAACTTTTCTTGTCTTTATTTTCAAGCTCGATATTACGGCAAAACCAAATACACTTTTTTTAAAACACAGTACAATCAACTGTTTTAAAAAAAGTGTCTTTGGTTTTGCTGTAATATTTTATATATACTTAAAATATTACGGCAAAACCAAAGACACTATACATATAAATTTCTTCACGCGATAGTCATAAACATTGTATAAAAGGAAAATCCACTTCTTGCTCCCATCTCCTTGTAATTAATTCGTAAAAAATACTTGATCTTCGAGCTTCCAAGTCCCCTTAAGAGACTACTTTTTCATCAATAAGCCGTGCAGAAAAATTTCCTACAGGTGGAATGTAAGGAAGGCTGCATTCATTGGCAGAAATATCTCGAATCGCTGGGGCAAATATTTGGACAGTGAGGTTTTTCATCAGGGGGATAATTCTTCTTATTTGGACATAAAGAACGAACGTTTGGCATATTACGACTTGATACATACTTACTAAAAGGTATATCGGCAATAAAAAACATGGTATAATTACCGCGATCCCGATACCGAAGAGGATCAATAAAGTTGTAAATGTCTTTGACATTACACGAAGAGTCTAATGGAGCCGTGCATCTTTAATTACGTATTAATATTTCTTTGCAAAGTAATACTTCTTCGGTTCTCCAATGAAAAGCTGTATTTATTACGACCCATGTCAGCCAACGATATGATTGACCTGTAATTAATCGTGCGAATCTGCCCAAGTCAATCACCATCAAATTGTTGCCTCTGTATTCCGTACCAATCTTTCCAATCTAACCCAGACCTTAACCCTTATCTGGTATCCTGGGGTCGCTCGTGACCCCAAGCACCCAAAGTTCGATGTACAATTTTCGGTTGTCTAATTTGTTAAACTGAATTTCCAATTAATTTTATAATAATAGTTTAACTTTCTACGCTTCTATTATTTTCTACATTACCTAAGAAGAAAATATTCATAGTGGTTGCTCTAGTGTCGACTTTACAAATTTCTGTGCCCTTTTTTATTTGGGGTCTGCCACGACCCCAGTATACCAGTCACGTTTGCCAAAAACAGTATACCAGTTAAGGGTTAACTAGCGCAAAACACTTTCGTGTCCCGCGAGCTAGTGGTCGTCCATGGTATCCGTCGCAGGAAGCAGAATTTGGTAAAACGGGTTCAACGCGATTGAAACTCTCGCTGCTGGTTTCTCGCGGTAGAAAATCCGCATCGGCGCCTACGCAAGTGGCAAATTATAATTTTTCTGCGAATCGCGATTCAAACCCGGAAATCTCGAGCAACATGACCCCCACGCGTTACAAAACCATCAAGGACCTCGACAACTCTGGTATCGCACCTTAAAAGCAATACGTGCGTTTGCAGGTCTCTCCATTCTGAGATACTGGGAACGTGCAATTTGTCGATGTTATAAATTCGTATTATTTCGATCTGGAACTGTAGCAGACTGCCCGTCGGAGGATGTCACGTCTTCTTATCCGCGGACGCTCTTTACCCACTTATCTCCACATTTCAATCGAATTCCTTCGCGAGGGTTCTGTTACAGCCGCGAATTTTCCGCAAACATCGAGATTGCTACTTCGTCTCAATCGTGATTACCCTGGAAGATTCCTGCATTTTTTTCATCTATGTACGTCAATGCTGCGCAGGAATACATTGAGCTACTGGTTTCCAGTGATTTGCAAGCAATTGCCTTAATTGTCGGCATCTGGCTGCGCGGACGTTTCGAGCACGTTTGGTTTGTTTGTTTTTATATTAAGGGGTAGCGCCACGACGATGGGCCAAAAATGGTAAAATATGTTTGGAGGTGATTTTTAACGAAATTTGTGAAGTTTATTAAAAATGTAACATAAGATCTTTATGATATGCGTAAAGAAGGGGGAACAAATATTTTTTTCATATTTTTTTGCAACAAAAAATGCTGTAACGATAGTTGATGCGTATTTTCCATTTGAGCCATTCTGCGGTGGAATTTTTCGCGTCTACACCGTTGGACCTAGAACAAAACGACAAACAGTTTTGCAATCTACGCACTGAATACTAGAGAAGTACCCAAGATTTGGAAAAAGAATTGATTTTTGAAGGAATGACGAACATTTGAATTTTCAACAAAAAGGATTATTTTCAAACATTCGCCATTCCTTCAAAAATCAATTTTTTTCTCGAAACCTTGTGTACTTCTCTAGTATTTAGTGTGTAGATTACAAAATTTGTTGTCTTTTTGTTCTAGATCCAACGGTGTGGACGTGAAAAAATGCACAGCAAAATGGCTGAAATGGAAAATGCGCATCAGCTGTGCGGCTGTTGTGCCGTCATTTTTTGTCCAGAAAATCCTATAAAAATATTTCTCTGTTCTTCTTTATACGCATCGTAAGAACCTTATATTACATTTCTAACAAAGTTCATAAATTTCTTTAACATCACCTCCAAAGTTACTTTATCATTTTTGCCTGTTATTCGCGACCTGCTATCGATTGACAGTCAGCAAATATGTTTGGGCTGAAAATCGATTGCGTAACACGCATATCGTGGTAACGAACTAATTGGTACATAAATGAAGGATGTATGAAGTGATTAATCACGCTGAAGGTCGTCCCTATAAATCTGGTTTCGGTGTTGCTCGTGTTAGTGCCTCGTGTACGTACGCATCTTCATTGATTCAGCTCGGAGCACGTTTCGGTCCCAGTGCGCACTCTCTTTCTTATTCGCGTTCACATTTTCTGTATTCTGTTTACCCGCTTACGAGCAGGAAGCGTTTTCAGCATATTGCATAGAAAAATGCGACAGATATCGAAGCGAACAAGTCCTACACGTGAAAGAATTGCAAATGAACGTACTGCGGCTGCATCCCTAGAAAAAAAGCCCCGCTCGGGAGATGACAATTTGTGTTTTTAGCTGTTAGCCTGCATGACGCGCGGATTTTATTCCCCTTAATTGCAGAAATTAATATTTTATTGGTGTCAAAAGTTCCGGGGTTCTTATTAAGCTAGCTGTTTAATTATGGATGAGCAGAAATGTGATTTTTCTTCGATGAGCTTGAACCGTATTCGGTTATCATTTTCCACGCTACATTGTCTATTATTCGCACAATGGTTACTTAAATCCGCTGCGCCTGCAGTATTCCGAATTCCCGCGCATTCATTCGCGAACAAAGCAGTAATTGCATAAATGCATATTTATGATTAAATGCATATCTGGATCTGATTCGTCGCTAATTGTCAGAAATTTGCCGTCGTTCTTCGTCGATTAATTCTGTGCAAGTTCAGAACCGTGTCCAGCTCTGCTCGAGATCGATACTCTGTCTGTCCAGTCCACGAGTTCCCCGGGCGTTTTTAGTGTTTCTTTCAATCACGGTTGTACCGAACAGTAGTGAGGGCTTCAGTGCGTGTGCGCGAGACAGAGGAGAGCACACAGTGGGAATTTTATGGAACTAAAGATAAGTAGATTGGGTATCTGCCGGAGGATTTTAGGTAGTACCTGTGTATCGAGAATTTTTACAGTTATTGAGTAATTGGGAACCACAGACCTAACGACTCTTCTTCTCTCCACCCCCACCTGTTAAGGGGTTACAAGGGATTTTAGGATTTTTTTAGGGGTGTTACTAAAAACATAAAACAAAATATTTATTACACATGATTTATTAGTCCATAAAGTGCAAGAAAAAAATTATTTAAGATTATTTTTGTATTAAATTATTTATGATCTTCGAGGTTCTTTAGACTACTGCAGAAAAAATGGTAAATATAATATCTCCTTCAAACATGGAGATGTATCTGAAAAATAAAATGATATTTTTCTAAAATAATGTTGCCATTATGAACTGACGAGCCATTTCGTTTAATTAATTTTTCATTCACAATTACAGGGCAGAATTTTGCATGAAAAACATTTAACTTTAAAGTGACATAAATTGTTTACTTTTTTTTAAATTAAAAAGTTTGCAGCGGTTCACAGTAGATAGCAGCGGTAGCAGTATTGCACCCAAGAAACTAATGCCAAAGTGATTATTTCATTATTCAGTTATTAATTTCTAAACGCTTGCAATAAATAATATTTCTCTCTGGGGTGGCTGGGCGCCAAAGGGATAATCCACTGATCATTGGGAAACGCAACTGCCACGCGAATCTCCTGCCGATTCTAACTATTCCTGACACACGTACCTACATTCCACCATCCCGCTATGCGTTTCTTGTGACGCAGCTACTACTCAGCATAGACACAGAGTAAACAAGAGAGCTGCACGGGGCGTGTACCTACACGTGTTTCTAGCGACTTATAGGCGACACACGTCACCAGCCAATTCGAGTGATTAGCCGTGGACCAGCAGCTTCGGTGGATACCAGCGGATACCTCGAAGACGGAAGCTTCCAAGGCCTCGGAACTCGTCTAACAACGTAGGCGGTGATTCGCCCTTCCTTTTCCTCTGCCGCCGGGGGCCGGCTCGCTGTCATTTTTCATCTGGTGGGACAGGGACCTTGTGGCGGTGATTGCGTTTTGTTGTACGTTCGATGACCCCTCACGGTGATCGTACCCGCTGCCTCTCCCAGCGCGCGGATGCTGTTTCGACACAGAGGACAAAGGCGAGGACCTCTCGTCTCCAGTTTCGCGGCGAACACGGACCTACTGCTTCTTTCAAGTCTAAGCACACTTATCAGTTCCGTGACAGATCAGTGCCGCCGTGCCTACGGTATGGAGAAGGGGGGCTTCGAGGATCTGTCACGGAGCTGATAAGTGCGTTTGGACTTTTACCATCTTCTATAACTTTAAGGGGTTATACCTAGTCAGGCGGCCGAAAAGAGGCGAATGTTTGCGAATTTTTTTTGAAAAAGCGGAAGCATATATTCTTACAGAACTTTTTGCGTTTACAAGAGCAACATTTAGAGAACACTTGGTAATTTTTTCGTAGAAAAATATTTAAGTTTATAGTAAAGTAACAAGCGACATCCAAGAAGCATTTTTACAAATTTGCTTTTGCGGTGAGCACTGTCATTCGGAACTAGATTATCTAAAATCAAACAACAAAAAGGGATTTCGTTAGTATATTCATGTATCCTCAGGTTGGCGGAGAGAATTTTCCGAAATATTAATTTAAAACAAAATGGCGGCTATTTAAAGTTGAAATCCTGATTTTTTTCCTAGGAGGCAAAAAAGTAGGATGGATTTGAAGAATTTTTATCGGCGGAGAAATATTTTCATCAAAGAAACAGTATATACATTAGAAACGTCATACTTTTGTCTATAGATTGTGAAATTTTCTTTAAAAAAATTCGGAGCGGAAGTTGCGTGGTAGCTATTTCCGTACAACGTTTTTTTCAGAAAAGGCGCCTGCGGCGACCATCACATCCTCGCTGTTTTTCATCTGAAACAAAAGAAGGAGAAATTGTTCTTAAAGTAGACAAAAGCAACTAGCACTTGTCGTAGCCGATTTTGGGTTTTTCTATTTCTCGCAGAGGGGCGGGCATTTGAACATAGAAGTCGACTTTATGCCATTTCACATTTGCGCTTTGCATATTTTCAATACATCACGTTCTCGTTAGATCACCGAAGTTAAGCATCATGGGGCGGTGTACTGGGGAAAGATGGGAGAGACCACCACCTTTCTCCCGGAGCGCTGCTGCTGCTGGGACCCGAAGGAGAGAGGAGGGATAAAAAAAAATGTGTGACTATAGTTCGTTGGGCAATATAAGCAAAAATAAGCTTAAAACGCCGTCCTGCTTAAAACACAGGAAAACAATAAAAACAAGCAACAAACATATTTTCAGTACTCATTTCCTCCGGCGTAAAAAATTCTTCAAATTGTCGTTTCATTTCTCACTAAAACGCGACTATTCCACAATTTACAACGTTCAAACTGTGTATTACAATTTTTGGGATTCGATTGGACTGACACAGTTCGTACGGTAACTATTTAAAACTCGTCCGGGTCCAGTGGACCCACTGTAACCACCTCGTAACTTTGCAGAAGTCTGACCACGAAGGGTTGACTCTTAATATTAACTTCTAACCATAGTTTCGAACCCGGCTTCACCTTGAATCGCGTCTTCGATCGACGACCGCCGTCAGCGGGACGCCACGGATTAAGCGAAAGGATCAACGGTTCAATATTAATAAGAAATAAATTCACATTGTATGCTAAACTGCGTGTACCAAGCACCGTGACCGACGGTTCCGTAATTTCGTTTCCAGCGAACGATTTCCATACGCGGGGGTACCGGGCCTGGCCGCCACGCCACGACGCGCGGGAACCTCCCGCCGGCGAAAAAATGGAACGCAAGGTGGACTACGTCCGACCTTGAAGACCTTCCGCGGTTGTACCGGCGGTACGATGGCCTCACGCTCGTCGGAACAACACTGGGGAGAACCGTACCCCGGCTTGAACCGATATTATCATTATTCGTCCCTGTGCCACTTGCTGCCACCGTCCATTTTCACTTTTCTTTTCCAACGACCGAAACGGCCCGTGGCCGTGATCTCGAGCGATCGGGAACGGGTCGACTGGCGAGGGCCCATTACCAGTGGAGCAGTCGATACGGCGCTTGTTTCCATTCCTCTGGCTACGTTTGCGTAGGTTACTTATTATTGGTTATGAGGATCGATGAGGATCGCGGAGGATCGATGAGGATCGCGGAGGATCGATGAGGATCGCGGAGGATCGATGATGCACTTACGCGCGACAAAAGCCGCGACGCAAAGCTGCTTTCACAATGGATCCACTTCAGGCTTGGTCTGTTTGGAGGAGAATTCCATGTGGAAATGGGTCTTGCTCGTTCTTCTCACTCGACAGAGCTCGAAATAAGTGGGACTGACGCACGACTGACGTTCCAGGCTCGGCATGCTACTGGGCCGCTTCGCTGGATTTTTAATTATTGATTTCTGGAACGAGTTCTGCGTCTTCGGAAATTTAGAGGTCCCTTTGGTGTCAAGGCTTTTTCCTGTGGCAAAAAATGTTGCAGTTTAAACTGTGGGATATTTATATCTTCGAGTTCGTAGCGCGTGGATTTGGGGGTTGATGGAATGGGCTAGTGGTACCGATATAACACTGAAAGCCTTGTGCGTATTAAGTTAGCTAATTAGACATTATTATTATTATTCTAAACGGGTCGCAGCTCAGTATATGCATTCATAAAAATACTCTCACATCAAGGACATATCTCGGTGGCTTAGTGTATAAATATTGTAGGTATGTCCGCTTTTTGTGAAATTTTAGTTTTTTTTATGCTAGAAATTATTGCTCTTGACTGTTTCTTTATGGTGTGTAATTAAAACTCGCGTTTATATCTATTTTATAAATTTATCAAAAATAATATTTTTGTTTATTACATGTGTAAACCTAGTTTCCTCGAAAACACTAAAAGTGGACATACAATATTTCTGCATTAAGCCATCGATGTAAACGTGATACACTATGTTGCTAATTTTTACACAATGCTCAAATGTTGAGACATAATTTTCTACAAATTGTTTCTGAATAATACATAAGTTAGAAGAATTAGCAATTCTATTAATAGTGTTAGAAGTGCCATTCAGTCTTATAGAATCAACAATGAAAGGCCAGCCTCTTTTTCGTACGTCTCAAGTGGCGCGCGTTGCAGCAAATATTTTTCAAAAGAAATGGACGAGTTATTTGGCACATTTGCCCTTTTATTAATCTGAAACGAAAACGGAGATCTGCTGCCTTTCTTCGTTCATTCGAAGTCACCATATCGATAGTCCTGAGTGTTGAAGAATATTTATAACCACAGTATGACGTGGGGCTGTGTAATATGAAGCCAGTAAATCTTAGAACCCTGTGTCACACCCTTTCTACGAGAAGTTCATAGTTTATGTAAATTTTTTTCCACCACTACTGCATCTATATCTACTACATAGTCTACACATTCTTTGTAATCAGTGACGCACTCAGAGGGGGACCAAGTGGCCATGGCACCCCCAAAGAAAAAGGAAAGTGGAGATTAATGTAACCCTGACTGAAGTAATTCGAGAGCTTTGTAAAAAGAAAAGAAAACTGGATTTTATTCTTTAAATAAACTTTTATAATTACCTAATTAATTTTATTGAATTTACATTAAAAATATTTTTACCCCTTCAACACGGTTCCCCCAAAATTAAATCCTGAGTGCGCCACTGGTTCTAATGGTCTATACATCTTAAAGCTATAATATACCTGTGACGAATCCATGCAGCATGTGACACACTTCCCCAGATTTTCATCAAACGACCATACAATTTCATAATAAGGTGATATCGAAGCGAAATGCAGTTCGGTGAAAGAGTCTGTGGCCTTCGCTCGGCCTTCAGACGAACTTAATCACCGCGTGTATCGAAACTCACTTACCGCTTAACTCATTAATTGTTACATTAGACTGTTCAACAAGTTCGTGGCGTTTTTGTTCCATGAACATTTGAAGCCAGGCCCCATTGAACGTTGGCTTCGTGCCCGTGGCATTGTAAAGCCTGCAGTTCTCTCTATGTTCCTACGTTTAACTCTTTCTCACCTGCTTCTCCATTCTTCTCCCGTAAATTTAAAAGCATGCAGTGTCAGATTGATAAACATGAACATCTCCGGCACCTTCTGTTATTCGAGCTTAATCGAGGTTGCCCCGCGTCCCAAGCGGCGCGAAACATATGTATGTGCTGTTTATGGAGAAGACCCTGCAGAGAGAAGAGCTCGGAAAGGGTATGCTCGCTTCAAGAACCGCAGCTTTGATATCTCTAATGGCTCGCGTTCTGGGCGACCGCTGCCTCCAATGAAGATCGATTGGGGCCTTTGATTCTGGAGAATCCTCGTCGAACAACCCACTTAGTTGATAAGATAACTCATCGCAAACAATACTTGATCACCTGAAATGGGGAATCCAGGATGGGGAAGTTTCGAAAATACCTTGTTAATAATAAAAACGGACCACCTGATGTGACTGCAACAGGTCGCGCGCGAGAAATATTCATTGCATTACTAGTCACGGTGCACGGCCACCGAAGCTCCCAATTATTTAGTATTCGAAAAGCGCGCGAGCCATCCGCGCCCACAGAACTCCAGGAACGAGCGCCATTCGTTCTCTGTATAATTTACCGTCGTTCGTCGTGTGCGATTCGTTCTGCGAGGCTGGGTGGCCGTCCATCGAAAGGGAACGCGCCGTTAGCACTCGCGCGATTACGCGACAAATATAAATCAGGTGGATCCTTCGTTATCGCATCGCCCGCGCGCGATGTCCTTCGAATTCTGGGTGACATTTCGGAGGACCAGTCGAGATCAAGCCACCACTGCCTTCTATTTAGGGATGGGCGTACAGTATTGATATATCCCTGTATCGATATTTTGTATCGATATTTATGGTGTTAAATATTGATTATGCAATTCCATTTAGTTACGAAATTTCAATTGATTATAACAAACGAATGTTTTAAGATTTAAATTACAAATTTGTTTATAAATCAAAAGTTTACGTTAAAGTATATGTAACATTTTCGTTTTTGCATTTTTTTTTTCAAAAAATGGACTTACACTGCTTTCAAAATAAACGGTACATATGGTAATGTAAAACTACTCGTATAAAAAACGTACATGTATAATAAAACAATCTAGTTTTTATTAAACTTTAATTAATTAAACCGTGAGTTTATTATTGTTTTTAAACAATTTTATTCATTTTCGATCCTCTGTTTGTTTGTATGTTTGTGTGTTTGTATGTTTGTATTTTTGTATTTTTGTATGTTTGTATGGTTCAAATCTGGCAACTCAAATTTAACCCACTTCCAACTATCCAATTGTCTTGCAACTTTTCAGGCGTGCGTAGTTTAGATGACAATACAATATTTAAAAAAAAAAAAAATTTTTTTTTTAAATTACCCAGTCATCAATAAATATATCCCATAACCACAAATCCAAACGACTTGAAATCAGCCACTCGCGTTCTTTACGAAATCGACAAAAAGCGACTGCGTTCGGGACGCTAGTCGCATCGCGATTATCGAAAATACACAATTTATTGAGAAACGATCCGTCACGTATGTACGAATAGTAAAACTAAAACTTTGCAGGCGTTCGTAGTATATCACCATCGAAATTGTGGTACAAGAAAATAATTATTTTTAATTGATTGTAGCACTACAACGTTTAAGCAATCTGTTAAACTGTATACAGCAATAAAAGATATTTGTAACAAAGTCTGAGCTGTTAAATGTAAATCCACAAACACTAAAAACTAGAACAAAAAAATATATGTAAAAAAAAAATATGTTAAACGATTTTATTAAAAATGTAGTAAACACTAAATTAAAATGCACTAAAAACTAAAAAATAATTCGTTTCTTGTACTTCAATTTTGATGGTGTTAATATCACTTTAAATAAAATCAAAAGATGCAACCAGAAGTTGAAGTATTAAAGTGATTCATATCCTGTTATGAAATATCGTGCTCACGATTTTATTTAAAGTGATATTAACCCCATCAAAATTAAAGTAGAAGAAAAGAATTATTTTTTAGTTTTTAGTGCATTTTAATTTAGTTTTTACTACATTTTTAATAAAATTGTTTAACATAATTTTTTTATATATTTTTTTTTATTTCATGCATCGATACTAGGTGTATCGATAATTTTATTCCGATATTTTAAGTGTGTCGATATTAAGGCTGTCGATACATTTGCTGTTTCGATACTTTTTGGAGTATCGCCTATTCTTGCTGCCTTCGAAATTGCATCTGTGTTACGCATATGCAAAGTTTCCTGCTCATGAATATTCAGTGTGGAAGGTGGACGAGCTGCAGCGGATGATGGGGCAAAAACAATTTTAACGGTTCTCGACAAATAAAAAAGGGTAAATCGCGCAAATAAATCAATTGTTCATTCATCTAACTGTTTCGCCTTCTCATTTATTAAACTTGCTGCACGTGCTGACGATTTTTTGCTGAACTCGTAGTGGCATATAACTCCTTAATTAGTCCATTTACGTATCCTTCCGCGATTTACGTGGAATAGTTGCAAAACCAGTTACTCCAACAGATCTTTGTTCGCTTTATTTCGAAAGAAGCGAAAACTTTCGTAGGAAGATCGCTGTGTGATACCGTGAAGCACGCTCTAAAGTTTTCATCGAGCTGATCCGGATTCCCATCATTTCCTTAAGAGCACCTCAACTCTTAGTGCAGCCTTTGCAACCTTCAATTTCCTCGTTTAAAATCCAAGTCCTTCCGTAGAAGCTTAAAATCGTAGCGGTGCAACGCAACTCTGCTCGATCGTTTGCGCAAGAGCCGCAGAGACGTTTACCAAGATTACGCGAGGCGCGATACCAAAGATCACGAGCTCGCAGCAGGATATTTGCGCAAGCGATTTTAACAATTTTACCCTTCCAGATTTACATTATCCTCTCGTCTTCCTTTCCCATTTAGCGTCCAAGCGCGGTATCGTGGCAAAGGATTTCACACCGCGTTCCTCTGACTTCTCCGTTACAATAAGCTTAACGCTTTAACGCCGGACGTATCATATACATATATTACGATACATTCCCGGTATGAGGGACTTTTACCCTTGAAAGTGGAACAAATTCGCGGTTTGCAATAGATTCGTACATGTTTAAAGTAGTTTTATTCACTGACGAGAGATGGACCAACCTGAACCCTGCATTCATTTGTTTTATGTATTTTAACCTATGAAAAAAGGTATACAAATTTAGACGATTTTTAACGATAAGAAAACGGGGTATTTTCCCTTCAATAGGATTTAGGTGCCGACGCTAAAGGGTTAAACTAAAGGGCGAGTGAAATGAAAACCTTAAATATTTATTTTCACAATTTATTCAACCAAAGTGGCACACAAGTCCGATACAAATTCTCCAGCGCTTGCAAAGTGCATGGATGCCTCTAAAAACGTCTTTTGGTCACGTGCGCAGGCACTCATGCACCACCTGCCGATTTCTCACACGCTTTCTGATGCTCCTACTCCACTCGTACAATTTCTGAAATGACAGGCATCTACCTCCGCACTGAACCATCATTTATCGATGAATTTCGATAGGTTGCACCCTTTCGCTGTTCAAAAAACGGATGGCAGAACGCTGTTCATCTTTAGTGCCTGCTTCCAGCGCAGCGGCCATCTTTACACTGCCACCGTGACGTCACGTGGCTCCTCTGCAACGCGTCACCAATTGCAGGACATTGAGTTCACTGTCAACTTACAAGCCAACGGCACGGAGGCCAGAACTTCATTTCTATCACAAATTTAATATTTCCAACTGACTCATTCATTGTTTTCGAATCGTTCATATTGAAACACACCGCGTGTAGGCTGCCGCCCAAACTCGATGTATTCTTAGGACGTAGCTCGTTTCTCAGGACCATAAAAAAGCGATTTCGACTTCGCTGCGACGCAGATTTACAATTCCTCGCGGCAGCAAAAACACGTGGACAGGGGCGATGGACGGTAAAGGACATGCGCGACGGAATCGTGGGGCGGAACAGGGCGTAGGTGATACTTTAGGTTCGAAATTAAGGCGGCGCACGATGACTGAACGCAACGTTTTCTTCACCGCTGGAAAAAGAGCAGAAGGTCACGCAGGCTCTGCAAGTGGCAGATTTTTTGTCGGCCGCTGCGGTCGACCTTGGCCGTGTCATTCTACAACGCGCTAATCGGTGTGTGGCCGTCGATGAAAGTAAAATTCACTCGATCCTCCGTGGTAGCAGGCTCGACCGTTTCCGTTCCCGGCCTCCCGTCACGCTGAATTCCCTACGGGAAATCAGGATCCACGGGGACGTGAATGGAGCAACAATAATAATCCTGTGCACGCGTGCCTCGAGCGATTTAATACGGTAAAACTTCGACTGTGACGTCACGATAGCATCAACCTCCTCTGAATTTGGTGTTTGCAGGCTTTACCGTTGCCCGCGCTAAAATCTACCGATACCCACTTCAATCTGCGATCTTAATTCCACGATACGGTGCCGTTATTCGTCGCCTGTGTAACGCGTTTGTTTCTTTTTGAAAAATTGATTTATTCCATTTAAATATTTTTATTCTATTTTGCCACTTTCTTCCCCTTATTTTGTCCATTTTTGTGTTTCTCCTTTTACGTATTAGGAAATAAATGCGTGTACAAATTCTTTGAATATAATTATTAATTGCTTATAATCAATGCTATGGTTCTTTTCGCTACTCCTTCTCGGAATTTGAAATCCGTCAAATTGACGGATGTCGCAACGCTAGCGTTAAGCGGCGATCGTTAGATCAGCCCGACACATAGCCCGGAGCTTTTCCTCGCCGAGGTCTCCTCGCTTTTGAACCTTAAACCGTTCGATCATCTCGGACACGACAATTCATTACGCGCCTACGGGATAATAGAGCTCGCCCCTGCCCAAGGACCTTGCCATCTAACAGCGGGCTCGTTGCCTGAAATCTGCTGGCACCTTGGTTCTTAAATCATTTACCATCCCGAAATTAACGACGCAGGATTGCGCCACGTTTCGACATTTAATCCTTGGTTCGTAGCATGGTGCCTGGTAAATGTTCGATAACCCCCGTCCCTGTTAAACGAAAGGGTCCTCGCTCGTCGCCTTCGCTCCAGCTCGAAGATCGTCGCCCTCTCTTCCTCCGTGACGTCTTCGTGGAGCGCTCACGGCCATTGTTAACGCACCGAAGGTATTTACATTTGCGTAACATCGGTAGAAAGTTAGAGCAATGTGTCGCATCAATCATTCATGTCGGAGCAGGGAAATTCGTAATGTGTTTGGGCGCCTAAATAGCGCGCGAACGAAGAAAGGCCAGGGGCAGACTCTGACCCGTTCCAATGATATGGAACTTCCTGCGCTGGGATATGAATATTATGAGAAACTGATCGAGTGAATTCAACTTTTGAGGTGTACATAGTCTTTGAAGCACAAAATACTTGCAAGGTTTAATTAATTAGAGAAACTGTTGAGATTTAGATTTCGAAATCTCGCGCTTTTGTCACACACCGTGTTACTCTTGCTGTTGTATTCGCGCTTTTGCATACACAATACAGTTTAGTAAAGTTTTCTCTATGAAATTTAAGTGTCCACTTTATTATATTCCCTAGAGGAGTAACTGGATTCATTCTGGTTGCCCCGAAGGTGTAAATCCCAACAGAAACTTAATAATTTATTTATTTTTGTACAAAGTAATCCATGGCGAGATTAACTGCCAGGATTTAGTCGCACTGATTCGTCTCCGAGCCCCACAACGGTCATTGCGTCCGAGACCTCTTTTTGTATCGGGTGTCCCTGAATATTATCACTATATGGTCGATCCCTTAAATCGTGCTATGGGTGAGATGAACCAGTGCCCCGCTGACATAGACTTGTTCGCTGTCTCCTTCGCTTCGTTCAGGAACCAATTGCTTAGGAGACTGTTACCTCAGTAATTTAATTTAATTTAATTTAAATTAATTTAAGCACCTTTGGTGCTGTGATTAAGTCTTAGGGCTCAGACTGTTTTGTTTGTTTTTATTTATTTTATTTCACTTTATTTTATTTTACTGTTTTACATTTTATTTTATGTTATTTTATGTTTTTGTTATATTTACTTTATCTTTGTACTAATTTGCTCTATACTTTGTATCTAAGGGGTTCTCCCGTTAATTTAATAATAATAATAATAATAATTTCCAATGAACAGGTAAGACCCATTTTGTGGCAGAAGGAAGTGAAGAAAGGCACAAAGTAGAAATACAAAGAGTACCACTAAGTGTAATACAAAAACAGAAAGTAAGAAAAATGTAAAAGAGAATAATAATAATGTTTCAAATCCTATTGACAGCTAATATGCCAACTGAGTAACTTAATTCATTAAAGGTCGCAGGACGTGACACTAACAGAAAGAAATACAGTATTTCGATAAAAATATAATTTTTTTGGAAGATGAGGCCATGGAGGTGGGGAATTGCTCATCTGCCGCCCGTTAAATCCGCCACTGTGTATAGGTACCTAAAGGGATGTTCGGGGACTGGAAAATTCGAAAATATTTTAAACTTTGCAGGAATGTAACGTTTAGGTGAATGTCCCAATTTCTGCTCATGTCCCCATTTCTGCACATTTCGTATTTTTCTTATTATTATATGCGTTACGTTTGTACTATGGCTGCAACAGAATAATTCTAAATTATTTAAACATTTACGCAGTACATACATCGCTATTTTTCATGAGCAGAAATCCGGACATTTAGAGCATTATATATTTATATAATTACAAATTACAAATAGTTAAACATCTTGAAATATCTTTCTTAAACAGTTTTCGAATCGGTTGATTTATTATTAAAGAATTAATCAATTACTCTGCAAATTTTGATCGCAAACAAATTTTTTTACACCTTCTTTACGACATGTTGCCTCTTAAATGAGCAGAAATTAGGACATTCACCTTGACCCATTTTTTATTTCGTCAATGAAATCCCCAACTTCACGAGCCTCGCTGTAGTTTGTCCGCAAGGTGGCCACCAGTATCTCGCGCCCCTCCGCGTTGTCCTGTGGACTTTGAACCCAACGCCCACTAAAAGCGCGCCGTTTCGCACCGGGCAGAATAACAGCTGGTCCATAATTAAGCGAAATTGAAATAAAACGTTCGCCGTCCTCTTGTCGGCGAATGGTCGTGTCGCCTGGTTAAAAAATCACCGGCCACCATTGCGTTGCGCAAGTGACATTCCGCCGGTTCGAAGATGGAATTATGAAGCGGAGTTTATATTATCATCGAGGTCGTTGGGGTGGGTCCCCTGTCCAGCGAATTGTATCCGCCTGTAATTACGAATAAATATCGTTGATCCTTTCTTCTACTTCTGTATCCACGAAATCAAATTTCAGCAGCCCAGAAACAATATATAGTAAGCGAACAAAAATTAAAATATTATAAAATACGCTCTAAATACCCGAATGTGGAATCCACACACAGCAAAATCTCAATTATGGAACATCCCACACACTACACACAACTCTTACTTCATACAGGGGTGCACTCTGTAATTTTCTGGTTGACCTTTTGACAGAAGTGTACTAAAAGTTAAAATTCGGGTTAAAAAAATATATATTTTTTATGTTCTAGAATATTTCTCTTTATGATAAAAAGTGTAATAAAACATGTTTTACAAGTGCCTACTTTTTTCTTTCTTCTTCTTCAATTCGTGTCTCACACGGAATAAACTGTCAAAGGGTTAACTGTAGAAGATGTTATATAATACATACTTCAGTGGCGCACCCAGAGGGGGGCCAAGGGACCCTGGCACCCCCCAAAGAAAAAGGAAAGTGGAGATTAATGTAGCCACGATTGAAGTAATTCAAGAGCTTCGTAATATGAAAAAAAACCTGGATTTCATTTTATAAATAAATTTTTATAAACGCCTAGCGAATTCTACTGCATTTGGTTTGAAAATATTTTTATCTGTTCAACTCGGCTCCCCCACGATTAAATCCTGAGTGCGCCACTGATATACTTTGTATTAACAACATGTACTGTGATAATAATCATAGTAATATTCGACAGGAAAAATTGGGAGATCGCAGTAATTGGCTAACCGCAGATAACCTTTGATCGATCTCCCTACGCCGATTGGGTGAGTTCAATGCTTGGGAACGTAAGCAACGGCGAGCAACGCTTTCATCGGGAGTGGGTGACGATGATGCAGCTGAAATGTGCGCAAACTGACCTTCGGTAACTGCTAAAGCAGAACCTATTCGCCGAGTGTTCGAGATAAGTTCTACCGACAGAAGCCGTAAGAAGCCGCAGGGTAATGAACGGGTCATTGGACTGCGGCTAGTAACGTGTTTACGGATTAAGATACTCGAAGCGAGTACGTATAACGATTTAGCAGTGTCCAGAAGTCCGAATCATTGAAACGTGATCGGCGTGATTGAAGCGTCATCTGTGATGCAGATTTATTGAAATTCGCTGGCCACGATGACTTTATGCGGCGTAACATTTGTTCTCGTAGGTCTTCGGGGTTTAAAATAGAGAGCCTCGGGATATTTGCGTGAAGCCATCAGCGAGGCAGAAATTATGTCGCCTTCCAGCCATTATTACCGCGATTGCAGCAATTCCAGGCGGCGCGAGACAAAACAGTTGCAGTTGCACGACGGTCATTTGCACAATGCACTCCGTTTCTTTGCCATTTTTACAGAAACTGCTTTTTATCGCTTTTTCGACGTCCACGCTGTTTAGATCAGCTTCCATTGCTGAGGTAGAATTTTTTTACTCGACACTGAATGTTGCTCCATTAAGGAGACCTTCCGGTCTAGAGCCCCCCCAAAATAGGTGATCTTTAGGAATTAATTAAAGGAAAACTACTATATATAATTTAATGGGACTTTTTGCATTGTATTAAGGATGTTTTAGATTATAGAAATATGTTTTTTGTTTTATAATTAATCACTGTAGACGGCACTGGGGAGTCGTTAAATTCAAGGCGTCAGAAAATTGATCAAAATCGGTGGGACCTGTATCCCCAAAAGTTATTATCCGATTCGACTGAAACTTTGTTTATTTTGAAGAATATACTTCTGGCTCGGGGGGAAACCAGAAAAAAAATACAAAAATAACATTTTTTTAGAAAATAACGATACTTGAAGTTTGAAATAACTTTTTCCCTATATTTGTCACCTTTTCAACGGCTTTGAAAGTTATAAATTTTCAATTTTTTGTATTTTTTCTAGTTTACCCCCTAGCCAGAAGTATATTCTTCAAAATAAAAAAGGTTTCAGTCGAATCGGATAATAACTTTTGGAGATACTGGTCTTATCTTTACAATATCCTACTTACCAACCTCTCCTATCACTCCTTCAGCTCTCTTTCCACCCGGTACCAATCTCTTCTTTTCCTGCACACAGTACCTCCGAATTTGAAGCTTCTTTTTCTTATATCGTTGCACATTATTATAACTCTCTCCTTGCTCTTCCAACAGTTAGACTCCTATCAGTCATTTAAGCAAGCAGCTTGGCAACGTGTCCTCCAACACTTCCCTCAGTGTCAGTTCTACCTTGTCATGTCTTTCCCTTCTGTGCTAGTCCATGTTGAGTCGTAATGAATTTTTCTCGGGTTTGCTTAAACTGTGTGCTGGATACTATTGTCATTTTCATTTCATTTTATTTGTAGTAATTTTAGTTCATTCTTAGTTTGATGTTCTTAGGCTTATTAACAGTTCCTACTACTGCCTCGCCTTTACTCTAATTTTACGATCTCCGAATGTATTATACCTTTTTCCATTTAACGAGTAATAAAGCCTCGGTGATGGTCCATCTGCAGCGTCATCGATAATGCATATTTCTGGCGAAACAGTCAAGCTCTTTTAAAGGTCATGATATTAATAAACATTCCGCCAAAGAGCAAGCCTCAGTTTCTATTTATTTCTTTGTAATTAATATAAAAAAAAAACTGCTTCATTTCTGACAAAAACGACTGCCTAATACCTTTAAGTGGGGCACAGATCTGCGTTCTTCGAGAATGGGTAGACCGGCGGACCAAGTTAGTTCGCAAGGGAGTCATAAACGTGACACGTCTTCGGGATCGGCTCTTTTAATTTATAAGCGACAAAACGCAGAAATTTATGCTGTATTCCTTCCTTATAGAATTTAACGGAGTCACAAGATTTCCTTGCTCTTCCACGACCAAAACTCGCTGTAGTATTCTCCGTTCAGAGAGCTGTCCCTGCAGGAAATATGAATCCCCACTTCAAACGATCGTCGCCAAATTCCTTGACTGCGAATTTCCTAATTATCTTGAAATATCTTCGCCAACACGTCATATAAGATATGCGATCGTTACGGATACGAATGATCTTGAGCTCCTTGAATTCGGGTGGCGTTACCTAAAATTTCGCAATGGTGGCGGAACGATCGGAAGCGGAACTTTCGCGGCACTTCTAAATCAGTTTCGGGGCTTCGCCGGCTCAGTTTTTGCCGCCTACATTTGACGTAAGAGATGCCGATGTAAGTGTTAATCGACCGTTGGGTTATAAACACACGACAGCGAGGGGACGCTTGTCGACCTTAGCTTGCCTGACTTTGCATTCGTTGACGTCAAACCTTGGAAAATACCGTGCTAGGCGAGAACAACGCCTGCCCGGCGTCCGCGTCTGCCGCGATCACCTCGAATTTGCATCCGGCCGCGACGGAGGGACTACTATCGAGCGACAAAACTGTAAATAGTGGAGCGAACTTGACCCAAGTTGCCGCTGCCGCGCATCAATTATCCACAGTCTTGCCAAACTATTCCATTCATAGGAAATGTGAACGATTCTGAAGTCGTAGAATCTGTTGCAGCTTTCTTACTATTAATAGAATCATTTTTAAAGGAAAGTGGTATTCTTAAAAAAAAATCAGAATACCTACGAAATAAAACAAAGAACAGGTAAAAATTTCACAAAAACATGGTAAAATCGCGATGTTGTAAAACGTACAACACTCGCTTATAAAAGTACACCTATTTTAAAAGAAAAGGGGGTTGAAAAAGAAATCGCTTTAGTACTTTTAAATTTTTTATTGAATACGCTAAGATAATTTATGCATTTATTAATCGGATACGTAACGAGGCGGTGTGAAGAATGGACCTGTTTACTATTTTTGCTGGTGACGTGTTATTTTTCCACACAAGGTGCTTGATAGTTGAAGTTTGTTTCGGAATTTGTGGTTAATGCTTATCATTGCCAAAAATCCAACTTCACACATACAGGTACGAAGTTGTAAAAGGAAGCAACACTCTGGAGGTGCGAATCCACTAAATGTCAATAATGGTAATACTTAGTCGCGAGAGATGAGATTTTTGGAGATCGAAATACATTCTCAACGAAGTGGTTTCGCAGAAATTAATTAGTTGTTCGTCTACCTTCGAAGATATGCCAGTGGCGGTTACCACGGTCTTAGTAAATTGATACAGTTAAATAAAAAAAGTAAATAGAAGCTCCGAAGTGTTCTCATCGTTGCGGCGCGACAAATTCCCACGCGATCTTTAATCGACTTTGAATTGATTATTCGACAATTCTCGACGAGTAAAACTCTCCCAATGAATACGCAAACTACTGTCCTATGTTTAACGCGACCCACAGCTTGGGAACTGCTGAATTAGACGATGGTGATTCAGCATTGCTAAATTAGAACCAGTTAAATAAAGCCAGGATAACGATCCAGGGGTCTCTGAGGAAATTCCCTCATCCGTCAACCACCCGAACTCTCGCCACGCTTTATAATCATCTTTGCTCGAGATATAAGGTTTTCCCGGAGATTCCACGTATTTTGCCCGGAATGATATGGAATATAATAAGACCCAAGCAAGCGGCGAACGAAAACAAAGTCAGCATTGAATTACGACGTAAGTTTCCTCGTGCCGCGGATCGAGCACAGGGAAAAAAGAAAATTATATCGAACGTATTAATTTATTCTCTGATTCCGTGCGGATCACTCGCAAAACACACGAGGTACGCACAAGCTGCTCGTGGACTCTTGATACCCGCTCTGCCGCATACGTGTGTACGTAAAGTTTGATATAACACTATCTTTTAGCCATCGGTCACGCGAAAATTTAATCGAAATTCGTTTAAAGTAAATAGTGTATCATCTGATACGTAGACTGCATTGTTTGAAATTATCAATTGATGAGTGTTTGTAACAAACATTTTAAGTGCCAATAAAAATAAAATTCATCGGAAAATGGTCTATGTGCCAATGGTAATACTACAGTAGAGAATTTTAATGAATTTTCCCTTTGTAAATAAGTTACCAATAGTCCTCAAAGATGGCAGATCAACGCCACATTTGTAGAGAACAATGTAAGAGCCAATTAAGCGATAGGTAAACAGAATTGGCACTTTAAATTTAAATTATTGGCACATTCAGTTTTCTCTACAACTAAAAGGTGGCACATACAAGCTGTTCTACAAATGCAATTCTTCTTTGCACGAATTTGGAGTATCTTCGTGCAAAATATAGAAAATGTTGTGGTGTATTTATATACTTAAGCATATTTAGCAATTCAAACATATCAAATTCTGTAAATAATTTAAAGTCAGGGAAGTTGTTTCCCTCTCCTGAAAATTTTCATTCTTGCCACTGGGTGTTTTCTACAAGGACTCGTCGATTATTAGTTACAAGAAGATGGCGTGTTGTTTCAAATTTAGGAATCATTAAACAAGTGGCTATTCAAAGCGACAGGCCTTACGGTCCAAGAAATGTGTCGCAATAAATCAGCCCTCGTTATAAGTCCTCTGAAGTTGATGTAAATTTCGTGTATTCAAATTGTTTTCTCTGTCTTATTTACTTTTCACACGATTTTA
The DNA here is from genome assembly GCF_050908995.1 of Andrena cerasifolii. Taxonomy (NCBI): domain Eukaryota; kingdom Metazoa; phylum Arthropoda; class Insecta; order Hymenoptera; family Andrenidae; genus Andrena; species Andrena cerasifolii. Next base: position 25,100,112 of record NC_135119.1, on the reverse strand, counting down.
AAGAAAATTATACATGCCTTTTCTTGGGCATTTATTTTTCAATTAATTTATACCTAATCGTATATTCGGCGAAAAAATAGTGTCGAGCAGTAACGAGGGGAGTGTTAATAAATATGATTTCGAAAAACGGACCGGTTTAACAAATACAGGATGTCAAAGTTTTTATGCATCATAGGTGTTCCATATATTTTCATCTTCATTTGAATGCAGTCAGCGAGCCTTCAGTGACGATGCAGATCCTAACAAGTGATATTTCTTTGGCTCTCGACAAGAGTCCTGTTTCTTGTTCCAATTGGTTTGATGAATCGATCAACTTTGGGCATTTATCTTTCGACCGTCCCCTTAGAGAGGAAACCTATGCAAGAGAAATGTTTTACACCTTGGGAAGATTTATTCTTGGGCTGGTGGGTGCCTAAAAGCCTCCATTTCGCAGTGAAACGATAATATCCTAAACATAACAGCCAATGCATCAAGAATCAACATACCTGGATAGTGAACTCCTAAAACTAAATGCATCGGCATGGAAATCGTATATGTAACCATCAACCGCTGCATTTAAAAGTGCTGGGACACCCTTTAAAACAGAATAACATTTTTGAAGTTGGTCCAAACGACTTGAGATTTCCTGGGAAGCTAGAAGGATTAAGTAGTTTACTATTTAAATAAGTAGCTGACGTGTTTCCTAATTTTGGAAAAAATTACAATTGAATAACGAAGAAAATAGTTGAGGTAATATTTTCATCTCAGCCTGTAACACAAATTTAAAAATCCCGTTTGTAAATAATAGATTTAAGTACGTTGTACACATGCTGAAAATTTCATCGAATCCGGTTAACGTAGCCATGAGCTACAAACAGTTTAAAGTGGTGGAAATCACAGTTTTCGGCCTGTAAATTGTAATTCATAAAACATAAAGATTTTATATATTTCGATGCCCGTTGGTTGTTTCCGCATCAATGGCTAGAGGTAAAATGGGAATCAAATACATTCCTAATAAAAGTTTCTTAAGCATTGATCCCCACCTCCAGAAAAGTTTAAAAAAATATTCCATCAAGTTTCAATCGCTATGAAGGCTTTTATCCAACGACAGAATTGTAACACGTGTTCCCCACGAAACTAGGGCGACGAACTCGAGACGATAAATTTTCGCGACGTCATCAGACAACAAAAGGAATTGGTAACACTGAAGGTTAATCGGCTGGCGTTCGGTATTTTAATGTTACGTACTATATAATTAGGGTTACCATACGTCCTGGTTTTCAACCCCTGTCCCGAGTGTCCCGGTCGATTTACAAGCACGTGCCGGTTTTCTTATTTCTTAATTTTTCAGGGAATTCTATGAAGAAGTTAACAATTTATTGAGATTAATCAAACACTTCTGAAGAAAGTTTTATCTACAGAAAAATGTGACTTGCCGCACTTGAAAAATTACTATTGTGTCTTTCATTGTGTGCCATTCTTTAATCACTACAATAAAAGTACCCACTCTTCTTAAAAAAAATTCGTTTTGTCCCCTTCTTTTTCTTCTCACTTGTCCCGGTTTGCTAGTGAAGAAATATGGTTACCCTATGTATAGAGGGTCTGGGTTAGTGTAAATCCAACTTTCCCAGAAAGTCAGTTACGTACTTAGTTCAAAATCTTTTTTACAGTTAAAACTTCCAGCTGGTAAATCAATAAAGTCACTACTCTCATTCGTAAGCAATAGATGACGGTACTCATATCGACCCCGGAATTACTGGGCAAAATTATTCAGAATTATTATTAAAAATTTAAATTATTAAAAATTTCATAGTGGCCGTTGGGTTTTGGAGGGTAAAATTTCCAAACTACCCTGGCGCCCCCGGGAGGATTCCCCTCTGGAGGAGTCGGGGAGCCTATTGAAGATTCCCCCAAGCTAAAAAAAAAAATTTCAAAAATAACTTATAAATTTTTTTATATTTTTTTTAACGTGGAGATATCATCAAAAGACTCCCCGACGCCTCCAGAAGGGAATTCCCTGCGGACGCCAGGGTAGCGTGGAACTTTTACCCACCAAAACCACACGGCCACTATGAAATTTTTAATAATTTCCATGTAAATATCTCTATTATTAAAGCCAATTGGCAGAAACGCTCGGACACCTATTTACTTATTTTCGACATAGATCCATCGTGCCAAGGCTCTCTTACAATGAGTGAAAGAAATGAATGAAAACGCGGGGAGAACGTGGAAATGACGTTCCGTTCGGTGATTACTCCAGTCGGTAGCGATAGATACAGATATCGGTAGCGAATTATTTATGCAAACGGTTACACAATATGACAGGCGTTGCATAAAGGAAACCAGTTCCGTCAGTGTCACTGAGGACTTTAATCGAGCAGACGGTGCCTCGATATGAGAATCCATTCATAGGATTTAGGCAATCCTTCGTCGCTATAAATCTCAGTGGTACCTGTTCCAAAGATTCTTACCTGCCCCCCGTTGGTTTCGTCAAGTTCACCGAATTCCCTGTCCCCCAGGCTTTAAATTAATTTTCTTCCAAATCGCCGGTCCTGACATTCCTTTTGCTTCTATTCTTGCCCCGACACGTGCCTCAAATGACATTTAAATAGGCACTATTAAACCGAAGGCCATTGTTGCCTTCGGATAACACTGCGTCTTTGACGGTACAATTCGGGATGCTAGCGAACTCTTCTGGTCCAACGCATTCGCCGTCTGATCTAACGCGGATTTTAGGAGCTCGGGCTAATGGTTTCGCAACGGCCTACCCGCGAAAGTGTCACGGTGCGGTCGTACGCGATATTCTTCAGATCGGCCATTCTCGCTGCTCGCTTCTTAGAGGCGACAGATTAGAGAGCGCAATTCCCTCGGTTCTGCAACAGGACGCAGACGGGCGCAATGGCTTCACCCACTTTGCATCCGCATTCGAGAACGTGCCAATTACGCACAGGGGGCACGGTGTTTCGAGTTTCGACACGTGCTCGGTCGCGAGCAAACGTTCTCGGCACGGATTGCCGTCTACCCAAGGTTAGAGACGCGAAATTCGCCCACCGATCTCAGTCTCTCTGTGATTGTTCCGTTCGTCGCGATCGAGCAGCTGGCGAATTATGATCGCGAGACCTATCCAAGCAGTCTGATGACTACGCGCCGTAGGGCTAATTAAAAATTGATTGACACTTTAAGTAGCTCAAGGCTTCGAAATGTCGCATCCTGCAAGTCGGTCTGGCCTTCCTCGGTTCCTCTCGAAAGAGAACATTCCAACAGTTTTACAGAAATTATTGGAGAACGCGCCAAAGCTGTGCGCCGTAAAGCGCACTAGGGTAGATGCCCCTATTGTGATTCATGCTCAGGAATTAATTAATTACTGACTTCTCTTACTTCAATTTTGCTCGGTGAAAATTTATATTGGTGTTTTGAACTTTTCTCTTTATTAACGCATTTTTGGGGGTTAAGAATGTTAATTCTTTATATTCTTTTTAATTTAAATAATTTTTACATAATTTTCGTCCCAATTGCGGTGCCCTGAAAAGTGCCTCCTTTGAATAGCATTCACTAGAATCCCGAGCGTTCTGTTTCTTTCTGAGAGAGAAAAATAAGTTTAGGTTTAGCAGTTACAGAGATTAAGGAGCGCTGAGGGGCACCTTAAATACGGACAAGCGTTAAATTCCTGTGTCTATTACTGGCATCACTTTAAAAAATACGAAAACGTTTCAAAAGTGCTCACTTCGCTAGTTTTCATCAAATTAGAAGCTTTTATGGTATAATTAACACTTCACATAAGTGCAAATCATGATAATTATCAGTTTCTTCACTTCTGTAAATCCATCGAAATCTTCATGTGCATTTTTTAATTTTTTTTTCTACTTGCTTTAATTGTTTCAGAATGCAACCGTCTAGTTTGTAGCACATACATTAACAGTTTAACTTAATTAAAAAAATCCTTTCCTTATTTATTTATGCGAGATTTTGTGTACGCCTTCTTTAAATATAAAGGCACCGTTATTGGGACGTCTACCCTAGGCGCGAGCAGGGGCCTCACTCCCTATGGGGCCACATTTTAAACCCTTACTTCTCGAAAACGATAATATAAAAAACAGCCCAGTTATACCTAGTTGCAGAATAAAATACTTCTTCTTAAATATTAAATTCAGAATATAAAAACTAGAGGCAGCTGAAAAATTTGTGAGGCTTCGTAATGATATTGCGCCTAGGGCCCCCAACAGTATAAATGGGGCAGTGATCGCGCGTGCCGCGGGTGAAGTTTGAATTCTGCTACTCGAATGGATCGATCTTGCGATGTAACGCACGGTGCCCTCCGATTGGGTGCCGCGCGTGATTCGGCGGCGCGGCGTCTTTGTGGCGAACCGATTCGAGTAAACAGGAACCCATCCGCGGCATCAGAATTTCTAATGAGAGGTGTGAAGACCAAGAACTTTAACTTTTATACCGACGTTAAATTAAACATTTGGATAATGCGCGCATTATTATACGGCCGGTGGCAGCTGCGGATGCCATTAATCGACATGTAACGTGGAAACTTGTCGGAAATGTGCGATTCAAGGACGAATTAAATCATTGACGATAATACCTATAACCGGAATATGTACGGGGTGTTCGCGGATCCATGGCGGGAACCTGCTTGCACACCTTTAGTACACGCCGCAGTGAAGAATGTTAGTAAACGTGTCAATCCATTGCATCCAAGCTATAAAACACTTTTCCCTATGATCGATCGATCGATGCAAGGAATATCAGATTTCTAAGAAATTTAATTTTCTTTATCGGTAACCAACACAAATGACCGGATTTTTTTGTTACCGGTATTAGATTATTGTCTCAAGAATACTCGTGCAAAATTTTATTCAAATCGGTCCAGGAATATCTGAGATCTGCTCGGTACCGTAAATGATGTAACTATGAAGAGGCCTTGGGAGAGGGGGCTGCTATAGCACCATTTCGTGAGATATCAATTTTCTTTTTCAAGATAATACATCTTAATTTACACACACCAAAGTGTATATATTGATTTTTAAATACCATGTTTCTTTATACGAAAAAAAAATCATAAAAGTGACCCTATTTTCCGACCTGTCGAGGGTACGTAACCCCTTAATTTAACTATTATGATAATGTTGATTATTTTTTTGTTTCATTTTAATTTCTAATATTGTCAACTTATAAGTAACGCAGGATAAAAAAATAAAATATTTTTTTCTTCTTATTTAAGGGAAACCTTAAGCGTTCGGCACTAGGGGAGCTCCCCCTACGCTCGAATAGTGGCGTTCTTGAATAATGGAAATTCTGCTGCGCTTGAAACTGTAATGCCTCTACCAGACCAAGCTGACCGAGACCAGAACGTAACGGAGGTCGTTACATTATAGCAACAGTGCGGCCGGTTAATTGATTCTATACGGCCCTGAATGGCCGTAAACGGTAAGCGATGTAATAATTAATGTGAACGTTGCCTACGTAAGGGAAAGTGTACTCCTTGCGTTTTTACCGATCGTCGGACGTAACTGGTTTTATTGTCGCTATCGTAACCGAGCGAATCGTATTTGCTATTAACTAAGTAGTAGAAAAAGTTTTCATTCTGTCTTCATTCATTCATTCATCCATTCTCTTCTTGGGAAGCTGTTGCCTTATCGTTATTCTTCCTGCTTATTTCGCCTGCTTTATCTCGCGCTGTAATTCGTACACTTAAATTAAAATAATAAAACCTAATTCTGAGTTTCGGTGTCGAATTAACTTCATTCATAAAATTTCTTAGATTCAGACGAATCTAATAAGAAACAGAATAAAGTTAGGTTGCAATGCTTTCGTAACTATCACAGTTGTTAAGCCTACTTGCAATCAGTTTTTCAACGAAAATTTATGATTACCACTTTGGTATATACTACTTTCAGTGTTTATTATTACTTAATAGACTTAAAGTACATATCATGTATTTGCAAGTTGAATACCGGCAAGTGGTAAGAAGTTTTGAATTTTCAAACGAAGGTTGGCCACACTGCGCGCATTTCCGAATTGCCAACTGCGAGAGTCAAACTTCCGCAGAGAACTTCATTGAACTGAGTGTTGTGATTGTTAATTGCGCGCTTGATGTTAATTTGTGCATTGAGTATAGAGAATATTATTAAAAGATGGTTAAACTAACGCCAGATTTAATACAACAGTCTATGCAGTATATCAATCCCGTAAAGGATCGCGAATTAGATCTCAGAGGTATATAAACGATGTCCATAAAACAATTATAACCTAAAAACTGTCATCGATTCTTCAATTTCTTAACGTTCTCTTAATTATTCTTCGTTGCAGGATATAAAATACCCACGATTGAAAACCTGGGTGCCACGCTGGTTAGTATTCGAATCGCTAAATGCCTCGTCCTCAATATTTTTTTCGACCGTGTTTACGCACGTTTTGGTTAGGCATGACCTTCTTTATTTACGTTTGTGATGGCTGATGACGTCATCCGCGCTTAAGACGCAAATGCTTTCGGAGCATTACTGTTTCGCGATTAATGAATTATTAATAGAAATCATTCATTCCAGGATCAATTCGACACCATAGACTTCTCAGACAACGATATCCGAAAATTAGATGGCTTTCCTCTCCTGAAACGAATCAAAACACTTTTTTTCAACAACAACCGTATCGTAAGAATCGGCGAGGGATTGGAGCACTGTATCCCCAACATGGAGACCCTAATGTTAACCGGAAATATGATTCAAGAGCTCGGGGACTTGGAGCCACTGACGCAGCTGAAAAGTTTGACGAATCTGTGCCTGCTGCAGAATCCGGTCTCCGCGAAACCTCAGTACAGGCAGTACGTCGTATACAGGTTCCCGCAGCTGAGGCTTCTAGATTTTAGGAAAATTAAACTGAAGGAACGCGACGCGGCGGTCGCCTACTTCAGAAGTAAAAAAGGAAAGGAAATGGTTCGCGAGATAGCCAAGAAAGCTAAGACGCAAACTTCTGGAACAGCTGCGGATAAGCCTCTAACTACTCCGGAGGAGCGCAACAAAATCAGAGAAGCGATCACCAATGCTTCTTCCCTGGAGGAAGTGCAGCGCCTTAGTAAATTGCTTCAAGCCGGACACATGCCCAGCGAAGATAGATTACAAAACGGTAGTATCCCATCTACTTGTGACTTCGCGAATATCACGCGCTTGATTGTACTGACTGTGTCCGCTTGATTGTTCCAGGAAACTCGATGCCCGAGGCAATGGAAGAAGAGGACGATTAAAGCTACTAAAAAATATTCTCAGATTTAGGTTGTACAAGAACAATTTTTCTTTTCGCTGTAAGTATTCGATCGATACTGTTGGTGGGATTGAGAACAGATTGTTAAGCTAATAAGAACCTGTGTGCTACACAAACTGAACTTTGTTCGAAATAATTCACATTGGCGAGAATAAAACCATTGAGATACCCAATTGCCCTGAAGCGACTGCGTAAATATATTGCGCCACCAAAATCACTCCAAATTTTTAATACATGCGTATGTTTATTTCAGTGAAATTTCAATAAACCATATCTGCAGAAGTTTTTGTATACTATTTTATTCTCCCGCGGAGATCGTCATCAGGAATCTCTCTTAAGGGGTTATACCTAGTCACGCGGCCGAAAGGAGGCGAATATTTGCATTTTTTTTTTGAAGAAGCGGAAGCATATACTTTTACAAAACTTTTTGCGCTTAAAAAAGCATTATTTAAAGAACATTTGGTAATTTTTTTGGTAGAAAAATATTTACGTTTATAATAAAGTAACAACCGACATCCAACCGTAGTAGCATTTCTGGTTGGCCCACAGTATTCCCAAGTTGAGAATTAGTTGGCCTTCAAAATGCCAACAATAAATGCTACTAGGGAAGAAGCCTTTTTAAAAATTTGCTCTTGTGGTGAGCATTGCCATTCGGAACCAGATTATCTAGAATCAAAATACAAAAAAGATTTCGTTAATATATTAATGTATCCTCAGATTGACGGAGGGAATTTTCTGAAATATTAATTTAAAACAAAATGGCGGCTATTTAAAGTTGAAATACTGATTTCTTTCGCGTGATTTTTGCAGTTACTTTATCATAAACGTAAATATTTTTCTACGAAAAAATTACCAAATGTTCTTTAAAAGTTGCTCTTTTAAGTGCAAAAACTTCTGTAAGAATATATGCTTCCGCTTTTTAAAAAAAAATTCACAAACATTCGCCTCTTTTCGGCCGTCTGACTAGGTATAACCCCTTAACGAGCTCCTTTTTGAACGAAGAGAAATCGAGTCAGAGACTCACGCTTTAATGTTTAAATGTTTTCCCTGCATATTCCGCTTACGACTTACGAGTTACGTAAGTTAGTATCGCCAGATGTCAGCATCGCGCGGAGTGTTCTGCTTTACAATTTCGGATACACAGTTTCCACCGTAATTTTATAGAATTTTGTAACAGAAATGGGTAACGCGTTGAGACCAATCGCGAGTGAAGATTACCCCGAATCTCACAAGCCACCTTCGTTCGACCCGCAACTTGGATTTCCTAATGGCCGTAAGAAGAGAGGCAAGTATTTCATGCAGTCCTAACCCTCAACGAGTTTAAATTCATTCGCCAGTATTTTGCGCTAATTATCTTTCGATTACATCAACGATGTCTTCGTTCGACCCATTATGTTAAACCATCACTGTTCCGCTCTTACTGTTTGAAGATTCGATCGTGTTGCATTCATTGTTTTCATATCGTAAACGCTTCGCCAGTGACATAACTACGCTAAAAAACCTCCGATTGTACATGGACGGTTCAAAGTGTATTCTTAATGGAACTGCTCATGATTCTCTTTTCTTTCGAAATGCTTGTAATTAACACTGGAACAACCAACGAATGATGTATACCTACTTTTACTGAAGGGGTCAAAATGACTTGTTTTTTAAATTATTAAGTAATTTAAGAAAAGACGTATTTTATTTCGTTTTTATATATTGTCCTATTTTATTAGCGAAAATTGAATATAAACTGTATAATGCAATAATCACGCATAAAATTCAAAGACCCCTCCTTGGTAGATCTAGTGTTAATAACATTGGCTGTGCATGAAAGCATTTAATCTTGGGAGAGCGGAAAATATTTTTAATGCAAATTCAATAAAATTCATTAGGTGATTTAAAAATTTATTTAAAGAATAAAATCCAGTTTTCTTTTTACAACGGCCTCTCTTTGGGGGATGCCAGGGCCCCTTGAATCCTCCTTTGGGTGCGCTACTGTTTGCAAGATTATGTTAATAAGTGTCTCGAATAGATTTTTAAGTGACTTTCAAGAATATTAGAATCGAGGTGATAGTAGAATTTGTAGTAAACCTTGAAGATTTGAAGCTTGTGTCTTGCAGGTAGAAGCGTCATTTTTGGTCTCGTGTAAATCTGGCCATCATATGCGAAAGATTCATTAATAATTAGCAGGGTTTGTTAATTCATCCGGAAGTATTATGTATGTATTTTACTTTCCAGTTATGGTAGCAACGGAACAGGAGATGAGAGCTGCCCTTGTTCCATTATATTTTAGGGATTATTGCGCTCACAAGTACATAGAGTATTTGCAGTGTCAAAGACTGCATTACCCATTCATGAATGCCTGTAAACAGCAGCAACACGCGTACTTAGAATGCGAAGTTGACGAGTAAGTCGCCTGTGAAGGTTTGTTCTAGCCCTGTATAATGACATCGGCGATTGTTTCAGTGGTCTTATGAGGATGAAAGAGTACGAAAGAGAGCGCAGACTTCGTAGGAGAGAAAAGAGCAAAGGACAAGGTATGACAGCTATGACAGCTTAGATTACAACTCGATCCGTCGTTGCTCGTTTTTAGGATACATACACCCGAAAGCAACCAGCTTTCGACATTGTAAATAATTAACATCAATAAAGGATTTAAATTGTACGAATCAGTAGAAATGACAAGCGATGTTATTTATCCTGTTCTGTTTCCGTTCATAAGCTATATTATTATTATTGTCCATGAGAAAGAGCCCTTAGTATACAGAGAGTGTGGAGATAACATCAACAAAATTATTCAGTCTGAGGAACACAACCAGTATGCATTAAAACCTAGGTACCAAACGTGCGAGACACATTGATTATGCAGGAGATTCCGAAGGGTGTTAACGGAAATTGAAAACAAGTCAATATCTGTGAGATATTGGTTTGTACTCAGGACGATTAACCTTACCGTGAACGATCTTGAACAAAAAGGTTATATCCACAATCATCCTACGAGAGTAGTAATTCCCAGTGCTTGCCGGGCCATAGCCATGGTCAGTGATGCACATTGGGTTACCCAGGGCCGTGGAATCTGTGCTGCAGCATTTTAATTAAACTAATATATGTATTGGTTATGCTTCGGACACATTCCACCTGGGGCCTGACGAGGACAAAGCATAAAAGTTTGAGCGATTCTATGTGTTTAAAATGTCTCGCAAATCTAGTAATGAATCCCAGTGTTTTCAGAGCCTTACTGGTAATCCCCGAGTAGTGGTTGCGAAAGTCGAAACCACCGAGGTCGTCAACTCGCGATACCTGTATCTAACACGTAGGTGCCTCCATAAATCCTTCATGTGAGTAACTTACTGATATTTATTTGTCATTACATAAAAAAGGAATTACATATTTACAAAAGAGCTTTCGTCGCGTGCGAGACGCAAACTAAAAATAAATTACAATCTTAGGATGAGGCTCGAGGCGAAACCCTTATGAAAATTACCGTATCGTCAGGGCGCACGCTCGCTCTCTCTCCACGCAGCCAGGGTATCCAGCGTCCGCCCACCCCTGCTCAAGGGGTGTATCGAGAGGATCGATAAGGTAGAAAGTGTTTGCACTCAGCTGGCTGCCGGAGAAAGCATTGCATATGTCCGCGGAGGGGTTTGTCCCTTAATCGCTAGCGTTCCGTCGTTTCGTTGTCTTCCCTCCGAAAGAATTCGAGTGAGTGTTTAACCCCTAGACGGCCACACGGTCAGCCGGTCGTATTGTGGATGGGAGGAATGCAGTGTGGTCGTAAAAGCAGTTGGGGGACGAAAGCGGTGGAGTGTTGGATGTTAACAGCTGGGGAAACCCGGGCGAAATGCAGGCGTGGAAGGTCTATACCCTCAAGGGGCATAGCTTCAGGGGCGAATGTAGCGTGTCGAGATAGTAAGAGCTAACTCAGCTAACGTGATTGGTTCCACGAAGCTGCTTATAATCACAGCTTCATCCTTCGTGTATGAAATTGATTGTAAACTATACTAACCCACATTCTTTGCGAAATTGTAATCATATAAATTGAAATCATAAAAAATTGAATTTTTTTCAATGTGGGTGAGTCTGTTTTTGCTCTTAATGCCTCAATTCGCCGGTAAAGTGATGTCTATCGATTCAACGAAACACCCTGCGTATCGTTATCAACTGCATTCTTCCAATCCACGCGTGAATCCCGCAACGAGAGCGATCCTCGCGGAAACCTGCCGGGGTTCACGCACGGCTACGAAGTCCGATTTAATAGCCAGGTTTCGCAAGGGACGTTGCGCTCTAGATCCATCGGTTCGCCAGGCAGCTCACTAGTGAGAGGAATTTCGTTTTTAGACAGATGTGCGGCGTGTCTGTGTGTAAAAGCGCGCCTCACTTGCACCTGTCTCGGTTATCGTGATAGAGATTGACACCGTTCCCGGCTCGCTGCCGTATGACGCGTGAGCGTGTCCTCTCGCGACTTATGTTTAAGAGGTTGCGACAGACACTCGAGGTTACATGATAATCAAACAACGCATAAATAATTGTAAATAGAAGATTGAGCTTATGGTCGCGGAATGGGCCGTCGAGAGTGCCGTTTGGTCCATGTACAGGGTAGCGCGTGAGATAATCTACAAACTTCTCCAAAATGCCAGGGTTATTTTGACAAGATCCTGCGAAGTATGTGACTATTTGTGTCCCTTCTCGAAAGAAACTCTGTTTAGTCTTCTGTAATCAAGTGTGCTAAGTTGTTGATGGACAATGACCGCGTTGGCAACAGGTAGATGCGGATTGAGCATCGCAGACAGTCTACACTTCTACAGCTTCATCACTGAGCAGACACTGCTTATTTCGATAAGGCATGGAGATAAGTAGATCGATTGGATGTGTGACGTTTCTGCTTTAAAGTATCTCGCGGGATACCCTGCACTGTTTCCCAAGTGGTGTCCCCAAAGCACTTTCCTTTCGGTTGAGTTTCCTGCGTTTCCCTGTCGACAGAGAGGATTAGCAGTCGCGTGGCGCGCTTATCGCCCGAGTGGCCCAAGCCGTCCCAGAGATTTAAATAGACCCGCGAAGACGATGCCCCTCGGCGCTCCCTAAGTCTACACCTATATTTACAGTAACCTTAATTACAGACCTGATCGGCGCGCAACAATTAGAGTAGAAACGGAATAATAATAATAACGGACCACTAAATTAACGACACCAAGGACCGATCGATGTATGAAACTACGTCGATTCTGGGTTTTCGATGCACTTTCTCGCGTCACGCGAGCCGAGCTGAAGCCAGGAGCTCGATCCGTTCGTTAATCCCGATGCTGCGAATTACTTGCTCGCACCGGAGAATCGGTCGTGGGTCAAGAACGAGTGCCTCGGAAGCCCTGGTCCGAGCTGTTCGCGAGACCTGAGATGCTCTGCGGAGGACACGAGGGATAACAAGTGAAGTCCTCTTCCGTACGGAAGGAATCTGTAAGCTCCAGCCCAATGGGTTGATCGAGCTTGATCTTGCTGACGATCGGGACCGCGGATCAGCTTCCAGCGCGATTCTTTCGAACCGTTCAGATGACTAGTTTCGCGTGATTATCGGTAAAACAATCTAATCAACGGGGAGTATGGATCTTCTATTCAGAGGCTCTATCGAACAGTTTGCTAAATAGTTGTTCTAACGTTCAACGGGAGGAGGAGAGGGCTATTGCAGCTCGCCCCGTAGAGTTAAGAAATTCACTCTTCCTTCAAAGCCGATCCGCAGTCCTTCGATCGTACGCGGTCGTTGGAGTGTATCGTGGAGAAATTCGGGTATGTGCGCGTTAAGACCCCTCGTTTATTCGTCCTTCAGCTCCTTCTTCGTTCTCCTCCTGCTGTACGCCCGCCGGTAGAAGTCGGAGAAGAGGACGAAGAAGATCGACGAGTGGAGCAGAAGAAGGGCCGCTATCAGTTTCGGGTAGCCGCAGTCGAAGACCAGGGCCTGGGTGCTGTGCACGAAAACCAGGAAAAACTGCACCTGCGAATGGAACGGAAAGGCATTTAGTCGCGCCTTCTCCTGCTGACGGTGAGCTATTAGAGATTTCCCACGATAATCGGTTAATGTTCGTTTGAACAACGATCGGCGAACATTGTGTAGCTTGCGTAGATTGTGAGGATGACGAGGTCTGTGTAAGAGTTCAAGTATGATTAGGGTGTCTTTTTTAGGAGGGACCATTTTGGGGTTGGACTAGGCGACAAATGCGATTTAATTAAGTTTGATTCACAGTAATACCTATTGTTACAATGCAGCAATTGGTAACAATCTACTTACCACTACCTACTCAAAATGGTAGCCTTGGGTGTGATCGCGAGTGTAGACATCTGGTTATAGAATTTTTCACGCGTCAGGGTATTTTTATTCAATTCTATTCGGACTATATCGCTATGAAAGTGGTGAAAACTACAAGATCTTTCATACACACAGTGGCGGATTGGCCAGGGTGTCAGCTTGCCTGATGGCAAATGGCCTTACACCCTGCAATTACTAAAAAATATACATATATTTCACAAAAATTAGAAACCTACTTTTTTGTCACTTATGTATTTTTTCAAAATTTATTTATTTCATATAAAAATTAAATGATAGCCTTATAGTTGTGGGTGCGCCCCCTTTGCCTCCTTTGCAACCAATATTTTGAGTCCAACCCCAAAGTAACCCCGACCAATCAAGTGCGTTATTTGTTGAATGAATTCGCAATGCAACGTGCCATTCACGACATAAGTAAGTACCTATTTGTTGCGCCTGTTATAATTGACGAAACCGCGTTTGGCAACGCGCGGTCACGTGGCTTTGCAGGCGCATTAGAGGTGCAAAGTGTCGCAAGCCGACTCGTGTCGCGAGGATATGCGCGCGGACGAGGTGCTCGCCTACACCGGCAAATTCACGGACTTGCACGGTTTATGTACGATCGCGGTAATGGCGCAAGGATAATCGGCAACATTTTGCATAGGTATACCGTGACGGGGGTTCGCCCGGCCACCGCAGGTCCTGGCAAAGAATCTGGCGCAACGCTAGCTAACGATCGATTAAATCGTAGAAAGTGAATTTTCGTTGCACGGCTATGAGACCAGTAATTTAATCCTGCACGAAATAACGCGGTCGCCAACGAAACAAACGCGTTAGGGGACCGATTGCCCGAGTTCAGTAAAAGGTGCGCGATTCGATCGCTCGACCGCAGTGGCTCGTTGTGCCTACTTTTCCCATACAACGTTGCATTATTGTGTATGGGATAAGTAGGCTGCAGCCCGGGGCGGCAAATTTCAAGGGGTGGGAAATTTTGAGAGGTAGGGATTGAAAAAGGTTTAAGCAGGCAAAAGGGAATTAGACAGCTAAAATGAACGGTTTCTTTTAGGTTGGATTGGAGGACGACTATTGACTCATACTAGTTGCACGATTTATAATACTTTATTGCGGATATAACGCGCATTTTAAGACCAGGACACCTTAAAAGTATTAAAAATTGAAGGAAATACAAAGTGCCAAAGTGGGCGCTGCGCGTGAAGACGGTGAACAGCATAAGTCGAGAACGGACCAATATTTATAGTTGGAATTTTAATTGAATCTATAAAACACTTTTCTCCACGAGGTGGAACTCGCTCATTAAGATCGCAGAATTCTGAAAAATTTTATTAAATATTTTTTAGAGAATTATATCAGGAGAAATGTTCAAAGTTGATTTTTTTTTAATAACTTCGCAAATTTCCGATAAAATGTTTCAGTCAAGGTCCACCTTGTAGATTTTGAGTCAAAGAATATTCGTTGACAACGGGTTGGCTTTCAGATGAGTCATTCGACAGGAATCACGTTCACCACCTTGAGGCGCGCATTGCGCAGCGGCCACTTTGGCGCTTTGTATTTCCTTAAATTTTTAATATTTTAAAGGTTATATCCAGAATGAAGTATTGTCAAACGTGCAAACGTTATGAGTTATTAGTCGTGCTTCAATCCAACCCAAAAGAAACCGTTCATTTTAGCCGTCTAATACCCTTGCACCCTCTTAAACACAGGGGCTTGAGGCGACTTTAAAAAAAATTCACCTTTTCGTCATCTAGCAAATAAGTAATAACATGTCATTGAATTAATTTAAAAATTATCTCGACTCTTTCCAATTAACATATCTGATGATATCTCACAGAAAGTGCGGCAGACGCTTGTTAGCCTAGGGGCGTCAAATCTCCAACCCGCTCCTGCGTTCTTTTTACCATTTCTACCGACTCAGCAGGAAAGCTTGCAGTCCCGGATGAAACCATTCTCCGGAGAAGTTTTTGGAGAACGCGACTCCATTACAAAACCTTGCATAACCTCTCTCCAACCACAACATTCATGACCTACACTTTCAAATATCGTCTTCAGCAGCTTCTGCGTGGTTACGTCGATTGTCTAACTGAAACAGGAGCACTAGTAGGTCAACACAGAAGTATCCCCTGCCACCCACGATCTCAAAGACCGAGAGGCACCCGCACGGCCCTCGAACGAACCTGTTTACCCAACCCGATCCTTTCATTTACATCATAGAACCCAAACAACTGTCGTAGAAGCACTTTCCTCGCGTCTGGTACTCGCGGTGGGCTAACTCTCGCGAGCCTTCGGTTGCGGAACGTCCTCCAAGAAGAGCCGCGGATGATGCGGAGGAGGAGAGCCGGGGAGGGTGAGAAACGACGGTGTACGGGAAAAGGACATCGTCACCTGTCCTTTGAGAGGTCCCCGATCGATGGTATTGCGGGATAAAATCTAGGTAGCTGAGCGGATAGGTGAGGCTTCGCAGGCATGCAGTCGGTTCGCGGTGCTTAGACATGGCAATGTTGACGGCGGTGGTGGTGGCGGCGATGGTGGTGGTAGGACACGGTGCTGTATGGCATATCGGAATGCCAAATTGTTGCGCCACCGCGACGTAGTCGGCCGAGTCCGGCCAAAGCAAGTCAGCCGGCAATTGCCTAACGTTGTACTTTTCACTTTCCCTCACCCCTACCACCGCGGTCCGCGTGAAATTTTGTCCAGGGACTTGCTCTAGTGGCCACCGATGGCCCAGAATCCGTGGGAGACGGTGAACCGTGCGCGGGTCCGACCCCACGCCGGATCTATCGATCCTTCCTATGCGTCCTTCCAGCAAATCGATCGTCACCGCAGCGGCGGTTAGAGACCAAACCAGCGAGGTTTGCCGTCTTTCGCAGGGCTGATCTTCCAGTAATAGGCTATGAGCGATAATGGGCATTTAATGGCGTCTGTTGCAAGTCTCCCGCGCTGTTCGGTTACCTCCAGGCGCAGATTGCTTGGTAAATACCGCCGTGCGTTGTTGATGGCGTGTGGCTTAGGCGAGGCGGCTTTTAGATGATCGGTGGTAGGCTAGATTGGTCTTCCTCAGAATAAATAAATCAGTGATGAGCAACCTTCGGCCGGTAGGGGTCCAAAAGTGGAAACCTGATACTCTACAAGGGCTGCAATATTAAATACTTAAATATACTAATCGAAGGATTTTAATTTATGGGGTGAATTTGTTATTTCTGATATAGATTTACGATTGAAGCAATTGTGGGTCGCCAGGTGCTCATCGTTCATATAAAAATTATCTTAGGATAGGAGGACTTTCAAGTTTCCCAAGTCGTCTCAGATTTTGTAGATTCTTCAGCAGCTTCTTCGTTTAAATGGCATTCAGAAAGATTCTTCGAGCCTTTCCCACTTAGCCTAAGGGATTAGTAACCCTTCCACCATCCAAGCGGTCACTGCAATCTAGGCGCGCAATTTGCACACAATGAAGGTGTCGAGCAGGTGTTCGTTCCGCTATCCGCGGATCGCGCGTTGTCCATTAAATCTTGATCGCCCGTTTTCCGTCTTCCCTCCTCCCTGATTGGGGACTGCGCGGATTGCAGCAACGCCGAGCTCGCCTGGGGCCTACCCGCGTTTGTTTAGAGTTTTAGAGCGTGCCGGAGCCGATGCACCCCGCGCTTGATTCGACTTTGCGCCTCCGCTCACTTTCATCGATGCGGATTATTATCCGACCGGGCTGCAGCCGGCGTTGTGCAAGAAGAAGGTATCGCGAATCTCGCTCTAAAAACTGTTTGGTGCCCGGTGGCCGCTTATTGCGCGATCTTGTTGCTTTCGCCGCGGTCACGTGCGCACGCGCGCTAGAAAAGTGCGGAGGAAAACAGCGGTTCCGATTTCAAAGACGTGAAATACCCTCGCACGGTGTCCGATACCTAGCGTTACTCGTCTTCGCGCGTTTCTGCCAGTTATTGGCTGTAAATGCAGCGACTTTTTAGGGGTGTTTTTGGTCTGGTGGTTCTTTGTGGTGTTCGACGTCCATTCTACGCTCTGGAGGTGACCTTCTTTCTCATTTCTTTCAGTGTAATAGAGGAATCGCGTTTGTTTGCAAGCTGATGGGTATTAGAAGGGGTATTGGACGTATATGCTGCGGGAGTGCCAATGTTGGCAGCATTCTTTGGGGAGGCAAGGTTCTCAGACCTCTTGCTCTAAAGTTTAATGCTGCAAAACTTCTAAGCTTCAAAAGATTAAAGGTTCGAAACTACAAAGGTTCCGTATTTCAAAGGATCCAAAATACAAAGGTTCAACCCTCAAAACTTTAAAGTTTCAAAACTTGAAAGCTTCAAAACTTCAAAATTTCAAAGCCCCAAAAACTTTAAAGTTTCAAAACTTTAAACAGACAAAACTTCAATGATCCCAACCTTCAACGCTTCAAAACTTTAAAGGTTCAGAACTTCAAAGCTTGAAAACTTTAAAGGTTCAAAACTTCAAAGCTTCAGAACTTCAACGTTCGAAAACTTTAAAGCTTTAAAACTTTAAAGCTTCATAACTTTAAAACTTCAAGACTACAAAACTTCAAAACTATAAAGGTTTAAAACTTCAAAGTTCTCAAACTTCAACGCTTGAAAACTTTAAAGGTTCAGAACTTCAGGACTTCAAAGCTTGAGAACTTTAAAGGTTCAAAACTTCAAAGCTTCAGAACTTCCACGTTCGAAAACTTTAAAGCTTTAAAACTTTAAAGCTTCATAACTTTAAAACTTCAAGACTACAAAGGTTTAAAACTTCAAAGTTCTGAAACTTCAACGCTTCAAAACTTTAAAGGTTCAGAACTTCAAAGCTTCAGAACTTCCACGTTCGAAAACTTTAAAGCTTTAAAACATTAAAGCTTCATAACTTTAACTTACAACTTCAAGACTACAAAACTTAAAAACAATAAAGGTTTAAAACTTTAAAGTTCTCAAACTTCAACGCTTCAAAACTTTAAAGGTTCAGAACTTGAGGACTTCAAAGCCTACAAACTTCAAAGTTTCAAAACTTCAGACTTTCGGACACCCCAGTTTTATGCAGCCACCTATACCCCTCCCAGGTGCTACACAATGCTCTCGAACCGAAGATGGATATTTATGCAATGGAAAGCCATCCGTTTTCTCTTGGACAATGCGCATTGTCCTTGTCGCTAAACTAAATCCATCTTCCTCGGCGGGACACTGAATTTAATGCGCCAACATCGAATTACGTGCACGAGTGGCACCTGTAACTGGTGACCTACATGTTGCACGATTCGATAGTACAACCGCGACAAAAAAGATGTGTGCAGCGCGATATTAAAGATCGAGAACGTTTCTTCGCGGTCGGTCGAAGCACGTCGAAAGTATAAAACGCGTTGGTTTTTGCGCGTAGAAACGGTTACCGGCAATTTCTCGCGGTGGCAAATGGGCTGCAAATGAAAACAGGCTCGTTGGGTAGGAAAGTTTTCGCCAATTGTCAACGCGTCACTGTCCTGATCAGCCTGGCCGGGACCCGAGTGCCGGGACGATTTACCTGACAATCAGGATTAAGTGGGTCGCTACGAAAGGCGGATGAATCCCGAGTGAATATTCACGGAGTGAACCTACCAGCTGCACGGTGGTGAGGTGCTTCTTCCACCACAGATACTTCTGGTACTCGGGCCCCATGGCGGACACCATGTAGTAGGTGTACATTATCACGTGCACCGCGTTGTTTATGAGGTTCCCTAAGGTCCCGTGGCCCCCGGCGATGAATTTCACGCAGATCCACGTCTCGAGGGGCGTCAGAGAGTGGTGGTACAGGTGCAGAAAGGTTATTTGGCTGTCTTTCTTACGCAGAACGAAGAATATCTGAAAGTTCGTAGAGAAACCAGTCAAGGATCGCACTTTTGCATGGATACGAAGTGGCTGAGTTTAATCTGCTGGTCCCGAGTGGACAGAATGGTGGTTTTATTTAGCTTTACTTGTGAGTTTGGTAATTTGCCTGGGTGAAATCTTGCAAGCTACTTTTGACCCACTTCCACACATTCGATCGACTTGAAACTTTGCACACATACGTACTTCCGATCACAATACAGTATTTAAAAGCATATAATAATTGACAATAAAAAATTGTTGTAAAAAGAAGCTTTAGTACATTTTAATAAAAGCTTGTTTTTATTATTTTTTTTTTGTTATATAACATTGAGGAAATACAACGCGTTCCCCGCTGTAGAATTCAGCAACTAAATGATATCAAACTTTTCGTACAAATCCTGCTGCTTCCATTCTTATCCGGAATTAAAAGCATTACTCAAGGGCCATAAGTAAGCCAAATAAACTAAACGAGTACCGTGAAGAATCCAAAGAAAGTAACCTGAAGAGGCAATACTTTAGCTCTAGTATTTTGTACTAAATCTCATGACAAAATTGACTAGGCACACCCTTAAGGAGTCCCCCTTAAACGTCCCTCGCGTTTACGACAACCGGAAATCTGAAACTCTCCGCGACTCAGCAGTATCGCGCTTCGATTCAGCAGGAACCGCGTTCGAACCAAGAATCACCTCACGGATCCCTCAGTTACAGAAATCGTCACACAGGGCTCTTATCTATCCACGCGATCCACTCGCGTGCCCTCGGTTGCCTGAGGACTCTATACCGCAAGAAGATACATAACGATCTCCAACCTGACGATACTATCTCGCCTACCCAGCTGCTCCATCCGCGACACGAGTCCGTCCACCATTCCCCGATCCGCGGAATAACGAAAGCTAGTCGACTCTAAAAGCAAAAACACCGGTTCCAGTGAAAGATCGGCCCCGCAACGGCGAAACTGTTGCGAAGCAACGGTTTTCTGCTGGATTTCTGCTTCAGTGGTCGGTTTCTACGGCGGTATGCGACCGAAAGAAACCCGAAAAGTCGACGGTCCCATCGCGGAACGCTTCCGATCGGTTCTTTCCTTCTTTCGTAACGCTGGGAACTCTGGCTTCGTACGTACCGTGTCAGCGAATTCCGTGAACTTGCTGATGAAGTACCACCAACACAGGTTCGCCATTCGCAGCGCGGACGGGTTGTGGGAGTAGTCCACCGGCTGACACTTGTAGCTGTAATCCAACAGCCAGCCGGACATCAGGTGCTGCGAAACAGGAGGTCACGGTCAAGGTACATTCCCGATTGTTTCGTACGAACGCTTTAGCGATTGTTTCGCGCCGCTTCGCAGCAGGCACTCTCGCTGGGATTAATATTCTTGGGAACGTGTTCGCCAAAGGCGATTTTGCCTTATCGCGCACTTTTCGAGAGTCGATATCTTTAATTGGATCACTCGTGTCTTTGAAAATTGAATATTGGAAAAGATTGTATGCGTTATGACGCTGCAGACTGAAGATGCAAGGCACTGCCCCACTAATGTCATTCAGATTTTTTTACTCAATGAGAATTTCAGAATGTTAAATTCTTATTCGACTGCAGCTCTGCATACAGGGTGGATCAGGGAGAATTACCGACTTGAATGTAGCCAGAGGCATCGTAGTTTTTTTCAATTAAATTTCTTTGGTATGAAAGGTACCATTTCTTGCAACTGAAGTCGCTTAGGAGTGATTTCGATCTTACTTCCCACGATTTCGGAGATATTTAAGGTGGCTAGTCTTATTGATCCATCCTGTGTATAGCTTATTTTTTTTTTATATACATTGTATTTTGTGTGGAATCTTTTTCTTTATATTGGCCCAACTAGTATGTCCTATTTCAAATGTTGGCACTCAGTGTAATAGTCAAAACAAAAATTATAATTAGTGTGCAGGGTGTTCCATAGGAAGCTGCTGAAAGTAAAAATTCAAAAGGTTTTTAGTAGATAAAGGATAGCAGTTTTATTCTAGCTGTGGTGGAAGTGAAAATGAGTAAGCTTGCAACGGAAGAAAAAGTGTATATTATGGAGCGCTATTGTTCTAGAGGAAAAAGTTATAGCAGAGCTTATAGGGGATGCTCTGGAGAAGGTTTTCAATGGTTCTCGTGTAAGATTTAGTTTTGTGCACATTGCGAAAACATTTACCACTAATCCCTGTAAAATCTGCTTCCTTTAACTCAATAAAATAAACGCATAAAAAAAAAACATTTTGTTATAAGGTGTGTATGCTCGTTTAAAACTGTCATCCTTGGTCTACTAAACACCACTTGAATTTTTGTAATAAGTGTGTGCATATATAACTTCCTATAGAACACCCTGAATTTGAAGTTGGACTTCGATTATCGCCTCAAGTTAGATCAAAGGTGATCCTAACAATAAGTAAAATCTTAGGTATGAAACACCTAAAATACAAGACTATTACGCAACCTTAATGAAGGAATAAGGTCGAATGATGCATTTTTTCAATTAGAATTTTCGATTTCACAGTTTCTATGGTTGACTGGTTATACATATTACTTTCAACGTTATGTAATGCTTTAAGCGGCGGATTATTTACCACATTAACTATTAAATTTGGTACATCAGCAGTGGTGTTGCGAGGTATTCGGATTTCCGCACTTTTGATTTATTTCATAATATTTAACGGTTCCAACCGTGACATGATGTTAGCCACGTGTTTGGTTTTGCCCTCTGGACGTTCTTGCTTTCTGTGTACAGTTTCCCTCAGTTATTGTTCAACCGACTCGTACGTCGCACGCTTCTACCAAGCATGTTACATATAAGCATACGCAGTATTTATTTATTCAAACTTTCCTTGAAAAAGGTCTAAATATTGACCGAAACGTCGGAAGATGATACTTCTTATATTTGCAAATTAGCTTTTATTCTTTTAATTCACCGAAACTGTGCACCGAAATCATATGTTTTAATTTTTTTAAAAAAAAAAAATTTACGGTCGAAATTCCAACTTCATTATTTATAAGTAAAATGTGTCGTGAAGAAACTGTACAAATTGAACAGACCTCATCAACGCAATCGCTATGTTCGATCTCCTGATACCCGATATACGCTGGATCCTTTACCATCTACTACCTCGAGTGTCGGGAAAATAATCTAGCATGCAGGCAACTTTCTACCGTTAATGACAATGTGTCGGCGATATTGTCCACTGGGTTGCTATCGTGGTGACCTGAATATATCGACGAACCCGTGACGAAGGAAGATGCCTCGTGTTTCCCCGAGTAACCGATAGATCGGCATCGTTGATAATTTCTTGAAATTCTTCTAGATGACCTACTCAACTCAACCTTCGAATTGGTCACCGTTGAAGTAGGCCAATTCAGATATTTCTAATTTCAAACTAACGTAGAGATGCAGGTTTCAGTTTCGATTTACGTTTGCTATTTAGTACAGTAGGGGTAAGGGGAAAAACAGGGAATGTCCATTTTTCGTGAATGTCCACTCCGCACTGGAATAAAATACGAAATGTCCCCACTCTTTGCCCAAGCATAAGCTTCTGTTGTCAATGTAAAATAATAAATTATCTAAGAGAATTAAATTCATCGAACCTTGTAAAGTATTAAAACTTAATTCTCTCGATAAAGCTGTTTTGCGACATTCTCTGCTTCTCCCCATTACCCGTCAGTTATTTTTTTCCGAACAGCTCGTGCAATTTCGGGTTGTCGAAGCTTTTTAGATCACGATCCTAAGGGTTAGAGTTTCATAGCCACTCAGTGAAATATTAGACACCGCAGGGCTCATCTTCGACTCACCGAGCAAACAGCAAACGCTGGCGTCTAGGCGCACGAATTGCGAATCACCTGCTGGTGGAAAGTCGAAAACAGGATACTTCACCTTTAACGAACCGCGAGCGTGTACAAATCGCATTGGGCAATTGCGAGTCGTCTACCTCCTTTTTCCCTTTTGCAACTTCTTTCCGCGAGCCTCGCTTTCTCACCCCTTGTTCGCCAGCCAAGTGAATCGCGATCCTCGTTGGAAATTCGTGGATTCCACGCCGGCGAGTGGCCAATTCTCGCCCGTTATCTCTGCACGAAATTTTTTTTACTCGAACGCAAACTTATCGCAACTTTAGCTTGAAGACATAGTGTCGCAACCGCTCCTCTCTCTTTGTGTTTTCGATAAGGATTTCTGGATCGATTGCACCGCCACTTTGGTTTCTCTTTCTCCAAACGGCTTTGTAAACATCCCACGAAGGGCAGTTTACGAATACCTTTTGCTTCATCCATATACACATCTATTCTTTGCCTTCAACCCCATAATTTTGAGAGATAGGTTTTAGGAGGGGTCCACTTTTAGATCCGTTTAATATTAAATTACGCGATGTAAGAAAATTCGTCCACAAATTCTTCTCCACTACTTTTCATTCAATCTGAAAGGTGTTCGAAATTGTACTCTTCGCGTGGATTCGGTAGTATTCCCGTTGCGCCATCACTCATTCTGCAGTGTGCCTCCTCTGTGTAATCAGTCTCGAATAACGTACCATCGTCACATCTCCATATATTCGCGCAGCACATCTTTACCCAGCACGTCGCTCGATCAACTCCTCTTCGTCAACGCAGTCGATCGGCGTGGACCAGGAAGCGCGGCTCCGTTTCCCCGCGACGTTCGCGCGTTGCCCACGTTATCAGGAAACAGTTTTATTTTTTTTATATTTATTTGCAAATTTACAATCTACTCTGCATGATTTATAAATAAGAGTAACGAGCAAATGCGTTGAATATTAAGTGGCTCGAGTCGGAAACCATCCATCGACGGTTTAACCGAGCTTATCTAGCGAGGTCTTCTGGCCAGGTCTTCTTGAGTCTTCTTTCGACATGCTGGATTGATAAGTCATTGACTAGATGATTTTGGTGGTTTAAGTTTCGGTTTCTGTATTTTGTTGCGTGTGATTTGATTACATCTTGGACCAGAGGTACACACAGAGCGTTGTGCAATGTTTGATTTAAAATACGGAGAGTCTTTGATTGAAATGTCTGCAGGATTTTTGTGTTGGATGGCTTGGCGCACCCCCATAATTCAATTCCATATGTCCAGATTGGAACTACTATTGTCTTGTACAGCAGTACTTTGTTTTCCATTGAGAGATGTGATTTCCTACCTATTAGCCAATTCATTTGTTGTATTTTTAGCGAGGAAACAGTTGAGAAGCGCCTAAGTAGTTGTTCGTTTCATTAGGCAGCCGATCGCACGCGGAGAGGCTGGCTGCTGAAATTGGAATGTCGCGTTTCACAAGCGGCTTCGGTCGAGCCCGGTCGCGGGGATCGAAGTCCGCCTGTCGCGGTGAAACGAGCAGCGTGGCCTAGCGCGGCCTAGCGTGGCCTAGCGTGTCCTTGGGGACCTTCAAAATGACAGTCGGTCTTTCATCAGATATATAGTGCCCCCTCGAAATTTACGATTAAGGTCGCTGTTTTTTTATCCGGAGCCTTGTCGATCCTGTCGAACGCCCGGCCTCGATGAGGCGTCTTTGTTAAATCAGGGGATAAAGAAATTGAAGGACAACGCGGAGATATCCAATATACTCTGGTTGAAATGGGCACGTGCCAGAGCTCACGAACTCTTCGTTGCAGGAAAATTGTGTAACGTAGTTGCTATTAGGTAGTTTTGTTATACTATGCCCAAATCTTACAAGCGAACCCACACTCACCGATTGGAGCGCAGCTTTGTAGGTTTATAGAGTGGCTCAAGACAAGAACAACGGTATGCTTCATTTGCGCCCAATTAAGGGTGCGAAAACTAACGTCAAAGTCAAATAGGTACTCCCACTTTTTGCGTATAACTCCTAAAATACAGGAGACAGAAAGAAATGTTCCAAACGAAATATTAATGGTGCAATACGCGCTGCAAACTTGCGTCAACGAATTTTTGAAAAAAGTTTTTTTTTCGTCAGGTATTTGTTTGTTTAAACTCTTTTCAAAACTTTGTTAACGCAAGTTCGCAGTGCTTATTCTGCCGCTAAACTTTTGTTTGAAACATTTTTTCCTGCCTCTTGTATTTTAGGAGTTACACGCAAAAAGTGGGAGTACCTATTTGACTTTGAGGTCAGTCTTCACACCCTTAATGGGCGATTGGGCACGAATGAAACGTACCGTTGTTCTTGGCTCGAGTCACTCTATAAATCCACAAACCTGCGTTCCAATCGGTGAGCGCGGGTTCGCGGTGTTCCCTCTTTTGTTTCGTCTGCTGTTCTAGATGTGTCCTTCCGATTTTAAGGATCAGACACTGTTGAGTAGCTGAGGCAAGAGAGGCATTGTCCCTTATGTCGCTGCGGAACAAGGCAATCAGACTCTAGAATCTAGTTAGTGGGTCAAGCTTAACGTCGAAGTCAAGTTACACAGCTCTAGGCTCATCATGGTCCGAGTTCCTTGAATTCCAACGAAAACACGTCTACGATCTCCTTGAGAAACCAATCCCCGGCTATTTTCAGCCGAAACGTGTCGCATAGTTGCCATTATTTCAGATTCAATCTTGATGTTTCTCCTTAGGACACGTAGGTACTTCAATCGACTCGAAACGCTGGACCCCGACACTGCTCGCCCACGAAATCACGGTCCATTGAGCTCGCAGCGCGAAAGTTGTCCCATTGCATTTAAATTTCTTTTAGCTTGCATATCCTGCCAGTCGAGCTACTATTGAAGCCATTACCACGCGTCCTCGCGAAGTGAAACCAAAGTTCGAAGGCACGCAAACTAGTTGTAAGGCAACACTTACGCCGCGATCCTCTTCATGGATAACGCAATCGTCATCGGGTTACGATCGCTGCGGCTGCAACTCTTAATCTCGCGCTTTGTTTTATTGAGACGACGTGACGAGTTAGTGGGACACTAGTGGAGCTCTTTGACCAGGTTGCGTCGTTTTTCTCAGACGCGTCCTCCGTCCACTTGTCAAAGTCATTGACGCATCCTTCGCGGTTTAAACTGCAGCTGCAGGAGTTCCCTCGCGCGCTCTGTCGCGATTACTGCATCTGGTTCTGGCTGAAAACTCATGGAGATTGGTGTCTGACACTTTCGTCTAGTGACCCAATTGCGCTAGCGATCCTCCACGGAGAGAGGTGGCCTGGGAGCCGTGAACTTTGGATCCCGCTGGTGCATCGATCTCGCGTGAACCGCTTGGCTCGCTGGTACACCGAGCATCCAACCTCTTAATCACTGTGATTTAGAGAAAGCCCGTGTCATTTCGAAACGTCCCCGGGACCTTGGGACGAGTAAAACGCCGCGACTGACAACCAGCGACCCTCTTTCCGTCTCGTTAGAGGCTATTACCAGCTGACATATCTCCTCTCTGCTTTTCCCTGATAACCTCGCGATCTTCCTTAAGTGGCGATCAAGGGACGGCGAAGTTGTAGCTCGAACTCTGACGGATCTTGTAAGAATGGATTTTGAGGGGCTGCTTCACCCCTTTAAAATTGGAGTTTGGGCAAGAATAACATAAATATACACCTCTTAGATTTTTCTCCTCAAGAACATATTTCAAGGAAAGCACAATTAGCATTGCGCGCATCGATAATGTCCCTTGCGAGTGGTAATTTACTCTAAGAATCAACCTCCAGTTGTTTGGCAATTTGAAAATTAACAAAATCTGAATCTTTGCAGAAATGTAGCCCAAATGATGCTGATAATGTAACTATTTTTTAATTCGGTAATAAAACGGACCTAAGGGTAAAAACACCTCGAAGAAATGGTCAGTTTTCAGATTATCGCGAATATCTTCGAAATTGTAAAATATAATAATAATAATTTAATTTCTTTTTAATATATGATATTAAAAAGAAATTAAATTCAAAGTTCTATGGTTTTTATGTCCTATAAAGTGGCGATAAAGAAATTGCGAAAAACTTTGTTTCTTTTCAAAATTCATCCCCACCACAATTTTCTTCGACAACTCTTTATCACCATACTGTATTTAATTTTGTACTTCTATTCGATATTTATTACGGTTTCGCAGATATACACGATAATCTGAAAAGTCACCATTTTCATCGAGGGTGTGTTTTCATCCTTAGAACCGTTTTATTGCCGAATCAAGAAATAGTTACGTCACTAGCATCACTTGAGCCACACTCCAGCAAAGTTTCAGATTATTTGAATTTCCGAGTTGCCGATCTTTCCTTATCAGTCCCATAGGATTCACCAAGAATACGCAGTCCCGGAGATATACACAATAATCTCTACATCAATTTCCCTCGTTCTACTTTTGGGCTTGCCTTTATTACCTTATAGCGTAGAGTGAACCAGCCTGCAAATAATGCAGCGGCAATATCGTTCTCATTCGCCGCGGTAGGAGCAAAGGATGTAGGGGAGGGTAGTCGCCTTAGATCGTGAGAATACTGTTCCTCTTACCTCGTACAGCATCCCCAGCGAGAAGACCACTTGGAAGGCGTTGTACGCGACCAACGATCCCCTGAGCTTGAAGGGCTTCCTGTTGGCCATCACTCGCGGCCCGAATATGACCACTCCGTACATATAAAGCAGCACGATGAGGACAGTCGGGATGGGCGAGTCCATGAGGGGCCAGTCGCTGACCCGCGGGTCCGAGATCGTCGTGAGGATCTCCGTGTACTGGTCGAGGGCCATGCGCACCAGGCCCTGGGCGCCCACGAACGTCCTGTTCATGTCCGTCAACTCGATCCTCGGTTCCGGTTCCCTCTCGGCGACCAGCTCCGCCGCTGCAGACGCCATTTCTGCCAACAATTTTGATCTTCTGAAGTCTCGATACCTCGCGTGTCGGTGTAGAGAGGAAGGATGGGCTAGGGGGACTCGGTAATTAACGCCTGCAGATATTCTCGACGACCTTGGCTTCGATCGCGTAACGTCCAGGCACCCGCGAAATTCGGGAGGACCCGCTCGAACGCGAGCATTGTGGCTGCATTCACCAGGGAGTCCGCAGCAGTGCGGAGGGAACCGGGAACGAGGACACTGGAGGACTTGGGTATGTAGTACTGGGTGCAGGTATTTTCTGGAATACCTACGGGACTGTGGGGCTTGGTGTGAAGAGAGATTCGAGGAGGTAGGATCAAGGAGCTTCAGAAAGGATAACTAGGTGAGGCTTTAGCAGTGGCGGATTTAAGGGGACATGCTCAGTCAGGAGGCCGAAAAAAGGGTGGTCTTTGGAATTTTTTTACTCAAAAGCTATAACAGATTTCTCAAAAAATCTTTTTTCCTTTTAAGGTTTGCATCTAGTACCGTGCATCGTAATTTTTTTATTTAAAAATACTTAGCAATAACTAAGTTATGGTCCATCATTCGAAGGTTCTCTAGAAATAAAGGCTTCTGCGGTGACCACTGCTGCTCGAAAGTCGATCATCTAAAATAAAATATTCAAAAGAATTTACTTATTATATTATATTATCTAGTATTTGAACGAAAGATTTTTTTATCCGATGCTTAGTTTTCTTGTAATTGACGAAAATCAGGCAGGATTTATGATATAAATTGAAACTTTCACTTTAAACATCAGCCATTTTTTCCCAAATCAATATTTCGAAAAATCCTTCGTTCAAGTACAAGATAATATAATATAATAAGTAAATTCTTTTAAATTTATAATTTTAGACGATCGACTTTCGAGCAGCAGTGGTCACCGCAGAAGCCTTTATTTTCAGAGAACCTTCGATTAATGGACAATAACTCAGTTATTGATAAATATTTTTAAATAAAAAAATTACGATGCACGGTACTAGATACAATGTTTAAAAGGAAAAAAGATTTTTTGAGAAATGAATTATAGTTTTTGAGTAAAAAAATTCCAAAGACCACCCTTTTTTCAGCCTCCTGACTGAGCATGACCCCTTAAAGAAAAAGGCCCAGGTGGCAAACGTTGTGAGGGGCCCACTTCTCTGAGAAAATAAAGAGGTAGCTTACTAACAACAGGCCAAGTCTAATAGTACAGAATAAACTGGCGTTTGAAGAAAATCATAATTTCCTTTTTTTGAGCACAGGGCCCAGGGGACAACTGTTGCTAAAATTCGATGTGAAGGTGCAAGAGATGGAACTGTCTAATCTTTTCGATTACAGAGGTATCTTCAGTGCTTCGCCAGATCACGCAAACTATAAGCAGCAGCGGCTAAAGTACACATCTACAGAGTTTCTCAACCAGATGCCTCTCATTCCTGAGTCGCTTGCTTAATATCGATAGGCAGAGTACATATTTTCAAAGCGAGGCTAGACGCATCGAAACGATACCCCGTGATTTACGGGCTCCGTGTTCTAAACGAATTCGAGTCAGGGAGGTTGGCGAGCTGCTCTGTCTCTCCGGGCACGTTCGTAGGATCGCGTACGCACAAAGAGGACGAAGTTGATCGACGATCGAGTCGCATGAAATGGAACGCGACGGGTCAGGAAGTCGAAGACGTCGTCCCCGAGGATCCGCGTTGCATCGTATCGCTTTTGCTGGTTTGATTGGACGCGCATCGTCTGACCTTCTGCCGTTTACATCGCTATCCTTCCATTACCGCGATAAATCACGCAGGTGCTCCCTGAATAGCGAAATAATACCGCGGGTAATCTCTTCGGCGATTCAGCCTTCCTTTGTATTTCTTTCATCCCTCCACTCTCTCGTCTGAAGTCGCGAAGTACTTTCGAAGTGCACTGGATTGCTCGTCTCTGAATTATCGCTTGCGATGATTTCTAGCGGTGATATCGCATAGGTACTTCTCGATGCTATTCAATTCCCCTCTTCGCGGTCACTTAGCACAGCTTTTCGCTCAACGGGGACTTCTGATAGAGCGAAACTAGCAAAGAAGGTCGCGCATAATAGTTCGCACTTCTTATCGACGATGTTCGCGAAGGAAATTGTCGATGTTATGGAAGTAAGAAACGTCTAGGAAACTGCCTAGCATCCTGCCTGTCTGTAGCCTCTTTGGACGTGGAATAGGTTTCAAGAAAGTTTCCACGTGGTCTGACGTTTCTAAGTACCTATCAGCTGTGTTTTGTAGTAATGCTTCGCGTGGGTACTCAGCGTCGTCGTCACCAAATCGAACGCTATAAATGGTATCGTAGGGTACGTTTATGTTGGAGCTGCGATAAACGAGCGAAGCTTAGAAATACATTCTATAGTTTTATAATGGAACTGTTTACATTGAAGCAGCGAGCAGAGCTATGCTTAATTACTAGACGATCAATGATACAAGCATCGAGAACCAAATACATATTACATATTTTTTCTTCGCTATCGCTGTTTTCATAGTTGATACATAGCAGATTTTCACCATAACAGATTTGTTTTAGATAAGTTACGAGATGAAGTAGCCGTTGAATTAAATCCAACACGATGCTCACGTTTACTGCGTACCTAGACTTTTTTCCGATGTACCATTTTACTTGAAGATAATAATAATTCTTCTTCGGAATCACTCGTGTTTAAATGGTTCATCTTTGAGAAAACTTAATCGACTGAAACTGTACTACGATCACAGCTCTGCTATAAACACAGCAAAGGAATATATTTTTGAGCAGATTTTATCACTCTCTGATCGACGCTGTTATAGTTTGTATAAACGTACCATTAGGAATAGCAGAGGTTCTTGCAATCATCAGCTGGCGAATTAGAGGCAGGTAATTAAAGGCAGGTGTACAGATTAGGATTAGAAGAAATAGGTAAAATTCATCTGTACTATAGGTGAAACTCGGACTGCGTCTGTGCAAATATTGCAACCTCAAGGCGGCTCTAAGGATAGGTCCTGCACCCCTTTTCCATTTCACAAGACGGATTGCACAAGCGCTGCAAGTTCGTAGGCGCACGCGTAATATAGTACATATGTTCGATTTTACGTTGACGCAACGTTGTCCAGAATGCTACTCGTTTTCTTTAGAGTTTGGCACGTGTTCCCCTTTCCTCGGCAACCACAGCGATCCTAAGTTCACAGGCGAGTGGTCCGCTTCACGTACGATCAATTACTCGTGTCTGAATGATGCTGAATTAGGAAGAACTGCAGCTGCTCCAGTTCCAGAAATCTTTTTCCCACATCGCTCTTTCACTAATCTTAAATTCTGGCGAAGCCTGAAGCAGAGGGTAGATTTTCTTAACGCTTCTAGCTCGAGAAATGACTGTCTTAAATTTAAAGCTATTCGCATATCTAAGGATATGCTGACAGCTACAAACGCCAAGTTACAGTGGCGGATTTAAGGAAAAGGGCCCAGGTGGCAAACGTTCTGAAGGGCCCATTTTTCGGGAAAATGAAGAGGTAGTTTATTAAATCGAGCTAAGTAGTACAGAAAAAAATATAGTGTTTGGATAAAATGATAATTTCTTTATTAAAGATGGGGCCTTAGGGGGGCCTTCTGGGCAGGGCCCCATTTTCGAGAAAATGAAGTGGTAGTTTATTAAATGGAGCTAACAAGGGAAGATCCCGAACCCGAAAATTCAAAAAATTCTGAAACTTTGCGAATATTTAGGGAATTTCCTCCTGATTACAACGCAATTTTTGTTTGCTGCCCAAATTCACTCAAAGGGAGTGTAATTGACCCCTGAAAATCCGCTTATTTTCCGATTTTGTGTTATAACTCGTGAACTGCAAAATAATTTGTTTATAAATGATAGATCTAATTGAGAGAAGTAACTTTTGTCTTGAAACTTTTTTTCTGTCTCTTACAGTTCGCGAGTTATAACACACAATCGGAAAATAGACGAACCTTCGGGGGTTAATTTCACCCCTTTCTAGCGAATTTGGGCAGCAAACAAATATTACGTAGTAATCAGGAGGAAATCCTCTACATTTTCACAAAGTTTCGGAACTTTTTGAATTTTCGGGTTCAGGATTTTCCCTTGGAAGTGTAACAGTACAGAAACTAATATAGTGTTTGGATAAAATAATATTTTCTTTTTTAAAGATGGGACCCTGAGGGGCAGAGGCCCAGGCGGCAACTGTTCAACTTCCGCCGGTTAAATCCGCCACTGTCAAGTTATATCTATCGTTCAAATTTCTAAAAAGCGTTACAAAAACTAACTGACCTAGAATTCTTTATGCAACGCATGCTAAGACCGTGTAATAAACTGGGCCTGAATAATCAGAACATTGGTCTGTTGGATTTGAAGCAGCGAAGTAGGTCAGGCTGGTGGAAACAATTAATGATTAGATGTAGCTATTCGATAGTAGATACTGTATACAACTATCCATTAATTTAGTTCACTTCTTTCCGTTGATGAAAGTCGAGAATATAGTTATTACGGTTTGAACATGTAGATAAATTGTCTTCGCGCGCAAACTGCTCCAGGGTCCTCCTTACACTGTGTAATCTTCTCTGCTATACTCTTCCCCGATGTTAGAGATAAGAAACGGATCGCAATCCTAAATGAGGATTCATTAGCGATTCGTGCCACGAATCATCGATATCGCACGCTTTTCTCACTGTCAGTGGCTATTAAACAGCGTTTAGCAACTAGTTTACAATGGGTTCTGATCGCGGGGGTATTATTACTGCAACTTCTGCGGCTGGCAGAGACTTTGTATTAATGTTATCAGCGATGCGTCAATGCCTAACATTTAAAAAGTTAAAATATCCTAGTGTAGCGTCTAATAGTTACTAGAGTTTTCTAGAGTTTTC
The DNA here is from genome assembly GCF_050908995.1 of Andrena cerasifolii. Lineage (NCBI taxonomy): Eukaryota > Metazoa > Arthropoda > Insecta > Hymenoptera > Andrenidae > Andrena > Andrena cerasifolii. The sequence continues at coordinate 25,067,172 of NC_135119.1, read as the reverse complement.
CCCTATAGGTTGTTAAAAAGCATTACTCTTTTTATAAAATAATAATTAGTTGGCAAAGAAGAATTAATTAACAAAGCAGTGTATTTCATCAGTTCGTACATGGTTGCATATCAGTTCCTTATTTAATCAATAATGCTAATTTGGAGTTTGGTAATTGAGTTTGTCGTAACTAAACAAATATTCAAAATTGGAACTCGCGAAATTATAATCTTACTTCCTTACCCCCTGCTTCTTTCTGACACGTTTTGTACTCGAGAACGAGCAACTTGGGCAACGGAAATAATTTAATTATTATTTAAAGCAATTGCTTTGTTCCTCCACGTCTATGAATATTCGATAAGAATATTTTTTTCTGGGCACTGAATCTTTCCATGGAGGTGAAAACGCGTTCATGGATACTTTTCACTGTTTAGCTAAAAATGTTCCATCTGTTACCGGTCCTTGATGAAAGGACACGAATTAAATGCGATATAAATCAACCTACATCGAGGACTCGAAGCGCCTCGTAAAACTTAACCCGCGTATTTTGTAACGTGAATTTGCATGAGGAATCCAAGGTGCACGCGGAGAATTCGAGGTTGAAATTTTACTTATCGAATCGTGTTTTAGGTATATAAAAAACACATCGACGAGATCGTCCAGTGCGATGAAGGTATCGATGAATGATGACGAGGGTCCTCCTAAGTAGCGAGGCAGATCACCTGTGTACGTCATTGAAGCGCCCATTTTTCGACTTTCGCTATTCCGAGGATAGGATCGTGCTTGCGGGAGACAAATATTTACGCCGGTACCCCCTTCCCTTAGTATCTGACGCCCGCGTTTCCAGTTATGACGTCAAATTATTTACTATTCGTTTGCGTGCACTAATGAACTTTTGGAGCCGACTTTCTCTCCCCCACCGCGCGGTTTGAATTTCTTTGGAATTTCATTTCTTTTTCGGGACGTATTTCTTGTATTTCTAAGAGACGAGACTTTCTTCGCGAGACACGACTGTGTTCTCAAGTTCACGACATATTTTTCAAACCACTTTAGAATCCACGATCTACTTTTAGAACTTGCAAAATTTCTCTGGCTTAGGTTCTGATCTAATTATTACTATCTAAGCACACTTTTCTGATAAAATTAAACTCCATCGAGGGTCTTCCACCTCTATTCTCTACGCAACTATTTGCGTAGGTAAATGTCACCAGAATGCATCGTGGAAACTCTATCGAGGTTTGCAGTGGATGCAAGTGGTCAGACTCGCTTCGCGGATCGCCGCGAATTAACGCATCGCGGCATGAAAGCGTTATCTCGAATCTCGTTAGGCACGCCGAGTGGATTGCTCGAACTAGACCAGAAAACCAGACGTGGCGCGATCGAGAGTCTCTGTCGAACGTTCTCAGGCCAAGCATTGATCACTTTAGGCTTTTGCTTAAGGGGAGGTTCCGGTCTAAAAGTCGATTTTTTTTTTATTTCATTTTCGGATGTTCAACCTTTTAGAAATAGGTGTTTAAAAGGATTTGTTGAAATTCGTCAAATTCCTGAAGTTATAGGCATTTGAGTAGCGGCAAATGCATGGGTAATACCCGGACACTCGGCACTCACGTAAAACTTTGAGGGGAGGTTCCGGTCTAGAGCCCCAAAAAATAGGTGATTTTTGGGAATTAATTAAAGGAAAACTACTATATATAACTTAATGGAACTTTTTGCATTGTATTAAGGATGTCTTAAGTTATAGAAACATATTTTTTATTTTGTAATTAATTATTGCAGACGGCACTGGGGAGTCGTTAAAGTCAAGGCGTCAAAAAAATCATCCAAATCGGTGGGACCTGTATCTCCAAAAGTTATTATCCGATTCGACTGAAACTTTTTTATTTTAAAGAATATACTTCTGGCTGAGGGGGGGGGGCAGAAAAAATTAAAAAATTGAAAATTTATAATTTTCAAAGGAAATTAAGGAACGGTGTTTTATATTAATTCTCAATAATATATATATAGGAGTTATGCATGATATTTATCTACCAGGTAATCTGGAACAGAAAAATAAAACGGCGTTTTATTTGATATATATGTCGCTTCAGTTTGATGAAACAGTGTACTGATAAGTTATATATTTTTTTGTCAGACCAGAAAATTCTCAAATTTTCATAGCAAAAATGAAGGTTTGACTTGAAAACTCACCCCTCTTCTAAATAATTTCTTTCTATTCTGCTTCATCAAACTAAAGCTACATATCTATAAACTAAAACGCCGTTCCATTTTTCAGATTACTTAGAAGATAAATGTCGCGCACCCCAGCGGACGACGAACTTTCCGCAGCGTGACAGTCAATCGTGCGTAACTCCTACATAAATTATTAAAACAAATTAAAAAAAAACCTGCAAGTGCTTCAAAGAAGCGTAAAAACATATTCCAAAATTTAGCTAAATTGAATCGCTAGTTTCTTCCAAAAAAAATCCCAAATTTCGCTCTATCTTTAACCCGAAAAATGGGATTCCCTTAAAGCACCCCCTTCGATAACCCCCAAGCATTTCCACCCGATAATTCCGGCAGTCGCCTCTGGGGACGCGTATCATTCAGGGTCCGATAATCACAGCGACTCATCGGGATGGTCATTGGCACGCGGTCGAACGGTACTCGTTACCGAGAAAGTCACGATCGCGCGAGCCCGTGAGCACGCAGCGCGGATGGGGCAGAGGAGGCCGCGGTGGCGCGACGTCGTGGAAAGAAAGACGAAGGGAAAGAGCGGAGAAAGGTGTGCAGAATCTAGGGACCCAGCCTCCAATGGAAGAGCCTACGAGCGCGCGCCACGGTAATCATACCCGATGATGATGGAAGCGATGTCTGCCGTGGACGGTGCACGAACGGCACTCGTCTAAACCTCGGCTGTTAGGAGTTTAGTGGGTAAGTGGGTCGACGGAGCCGGTTAATCCGTCGCCTCCGCCACGATCACGGCTGCGGTGTAGCTCGCACGTTTTCTTCTTCCGCGGTCCATATTTGCCCCATTGATCCGCTTTTTCCCTCTCCACCGTGCGCGTTTCTTTTTGCTCCTCTGTGACAGTCCGGCTGCGGAGCCCGGGGTCCACGGTTAAGCGCGCCGCAGCAGCTCTCGGTCGCGATGGTCCTCTTCGAACGAGAGATAGAGAGATCCTTCAAAGATTCACTCGCTTCCTGCGAGCCTCCCAGCCTTCGTCCCGCGGAATTAGAAACTCCTAGCTGTCTCACTGAGACGGGCGACTTGTATTTGGATCGGCAGATCCGCGGGGAATTCTTTCCGTTTAACTCGGAATCTTTTGAAAGCGATCAGAACACTCTGCTGTTCCGTGTATCCTCTCTGCTAAAGTTTCCGGCCTCTCCTACTCTTCGCCGTTGGGTTTACCCTCGAAATTACTCTGTTCTCAGGCGCCCGGTGCTGAAACAGAGACTGTACCACCGCCTCTGCTTCCGATTCTCGACCTCGAAGTAGGCTTCCCTTCTGCAACCGGGAAAACGCAAACGCGATTCATTAAAACACGAATTGCCGTGACCGAGCGAATGGGAACGAGCTTGTGTCGCTTTCTACACGCAGACGGTGGACGGATTATTCCGAATAATTATCGACGTCTCTGCTGGCCCCTTACTTGCAACCAGTCCCGTTCCGTTCCCATCGAATTTCTCTTTCGTTTTTTCGATAACCTTAACCTCCTGGTCTCCATGCCCGTGCGCGACGCTGCCGGTGGCTCGCTTGCTAAATATTTTAGTAGCGCGTAAACACTTTTTCTCGCGCTTCTTGTCTAAGTCTCTAGCCTATTTCTTTCGGCTCCGTGGTGGCTTTTCCTTCTTCGTTTCTCAGTTTCGCGTTTTATTGTAAGCTGGTCCGATTTCTAAGTAGTGGAATCGAGAAACAAATTGGGGACTGTGTCCTTCTTCTCTGGTGACGATTCGAAGCTTTATGCTTCTCACGATTTTAGGAAATTTATATTTAATATTTGATATTTGTTATTTGATAGTTAATAATTTTATTATTATTATTATTCCGACTTTATTACTTGTTAAATAGAAATATAATAGATAAGGAGAAAGTAAAATCTGATTAAAGGCGAGGCAGCAGTGGAACTGTTAATATGCCTAACATAATATAATATAATATTGAACATTACTTACAAGGGATGATCCCGAACCCGAAAATGCAAAAAATTCTGAAACTTTGTGAAAATGTAGAGGATTTCCTCCTGATTACAACGCAATTTTTGTTTGCTGCCCAAATTCACTCGAAGGGGGTGAAATTATCCTCTGAAAATTCGGCTATTTTCCGATTTTGTGCTATAACTCGCGGTAAGCAAGAGATAGAAAAAAAGTTTCACGACAAAAGTTACTTCTTTTAATTAGATCTATCATTTGGTAGAAAAATTATTTTACAGTCCACGAGTTGTAACAAAAAATCGGAAAATAACCGGATTTTCAGGGATCAATTACACCCTCTTTGAGTGCATTAGGGCAGCAAACAAAAATTGCGTTGTAATCAGGGGGAAATTCCTTATATATTCACGAAGTTTCAGAATTTTTTAAATTTCCGGGTTCGAGATGTTCCTTTGGTAGTAATAATTACAACAATGAAAAATTAAATAGGAAGAACAACGAATATTAAGGCGGGAAGGGAAGACCTGACAAGGTGGGACTAACACATTTCACTCCTGAAATCGTTTATATCCTAATAAAAGCAGATGTCATGAAGGATGGGACACTTGGGCTACACGTAATCCCCCAGTCACCTGAATTGGCTATGAACCTACATCATCTCGTAGCGCGCTCTAAATAAAGCTGATAAACCAAGAAAAAGCTTTGAATATATAGCAAATATTCTCCTTCAACCAACAGCAAAGAAAATAACCACACAGAGCAACCTTCGCAGACTCCTGCTTGCCCAACTCCGCCTATTCCAACTCTGTCCTCCAAACGGTCCTATCATTTCAAGGACAGCTACCAGGATGAAGCAACGCCTCTCCTCTGAATCTCTAAAACACGTGTGTGTCTCGGGAGCACGTGGATCTCGCAGCCAGAGCTTCGCTTCCCCAATTATACAAAACCAAAGTAGCCGGAGAAACCTTAACGGGACCTCAGACTCTAGTCGAGGGACTTGCCTGAGTTGACACGCAACGGCGCCCCAGCTCTTCTCACTTTCATCCCATAGTTACCGGTTCGTGTAAATGGTATTGGTTTCACGGTGTCCCCGATTATCCTGGAAGGTCTAGGCGAGCTGACGCCGACGCGTTTTCTAGGTCCTCGTCATATAAAACGCATTCTTCTGCGAATACCATCCATGAAAGCACACCGCGCGCCGCAAAGAAAGTCGCCGCGCCACCTCTCTCTTCTGCCGTTTATTAACGTGATTCACAGCTGATCTGCCTGTCACGTTGCAGCCCGATGTTCCCATCATCTTCAGGCGAACCTTTTCGTTCCGCACGTTTTCCGTCTTGGCCCACTTCTCACAGCAGTGGCCTCTTCGGTCGTTCTTGCAAGCAACCGGCCACTCGTGTTTTCCTTAACCCTGGGAATTTTGGAGATTCGATGGAGGGTGACGTCAGGTTTTCAAAGTCCTCCGTGCTTCAAGATCGGGGAGAGATTCTTCTTTGAATCTTCGATCGTTTCTCATTAATCTTAACCCTTCGTGGTCACACGGTCTTATAACCATCAATTGGACACCCCCGCGTCACTTTTGAGTTACCAAAGCTTCGTATTTTTTAAGCTTTTTAACTTCTCAGTGATGATTGAACATTCTTAATACTCATACAGTCATGCTCTAATAGTCTTTTAAATGTAAATTTTGATATGATGAAATTTGTAGTGGAAAAGATACTTGTGGAAAGAAGCGATTTCTTTGGTTATTATTCACCAAAATTTTAATATTAAAATCTACAAATTTACAGAAATACTGGGAAAAATATTGTCTCGGGTGCGATACATCCCGTGTGACCACGAAGGGTTGAGAATATTAGATTGAAAGCGGATTTGAGCTTGTGGAACATATATTGATAATTCTTTATTGCTTCATTAGATATTAAGAATAATACCAATAAGATAAAAAAAAAAACAAATATACACATAAGAAAAGAAGAAAGAGAAAAATAGTAGTATTAAAAATTATATAATATTTGTAAAAGTAGAAATAGAGTGCTAAAGCCGAGGTCCAGCTGTCAGCTGTTGTTAACCTAACCACTTGCTACTGTTAATACATAGCAAAATATGCATTTTACAATCTCGAAATTCTTTTTACTCCACTCGCGCTCCTTTTGCCCCGAGCCTCTACGAGTCTGTCTCCAGTCTGCATGTAACTTGTGATTGAATTTTACAAAAATCAGGCAGTCTACCTTCGAAATATTCGTGTAAATCGCACAGCAGCATCCTCCCTCGCTGCGCAGCATAATTGGCACGCGCAAGTGGTTGGCTCTTGTTTCGAGGCGCTCCGGGTCGAGATTCCTCAGCGATAGACATACCTGCGTGCGCGATTACGCGAATCTTCGTAGCCTTGGTGTTTGTTGACACGAGGTGGAAAGACCAGGTCGCGGAATTTCGTCGAGTTCATTACGCAATTCCTGCTGTACCTGTTTCGTGCGTTTACAGAGATCCTTTCGATCAAAGATATTCCTTTATCTCTTTCGAATGCTTCGACAGCTCCGTGCCTAACAAATTGCTCACTTAACGAGGTCACTCTTTATCTTCGTGAGAAAAGCAAACGCGCGAAGAAGCATCCTTCTTGCACGCGCTCTCTCCAGGTTCGCTGCTATCGTGAACCGCGATAATCATCGAAAGCTCTTAAAAGATGTATAACACCGAACGAGCCTGCAGTTTCGCGTTCTTGCGAGCAGACTAAATTGCACGCGGGCTAGAAATTTCTCCACCAGCCTGGTCCTGCCATCCTGCCAGCGGCAGTGAATATTTAAGAGTCGATAGTGTGTCGGTTCGTGCTGAAAAAATTCTCTTGGATCCTCGACAAGTTTTATATTATTCTGGAGTCGGTCTTTCGATCTAGCGGAGCTTTTCATTTATTCCTTTCCTCCTCGATGTGTTGTATGTTATTCCAGTCTATTAATCTCTACCATTATATAAAAATGTTCCTGTCATTTATGTGTGTATGTTCGAAAGTGCAACACTCAAAAACTACTGAACCGATTTCGATGAACCATATACCAGAAGAATCTTTGTTCCAATGGGACTGCTATAGAATAGTTGCAAACCCACATTCAGAGGGCGCTACACTTACTTTTAAAATAAAATGTTAAATTAAACGAGACCAAAAAGTCTAATTTGCGGTTTAGCATTGCTTTTCATTTCTTCTATTTATTTCAAAATAAAAGTATGAAAGTTTGGAAGCGTTCGTTGACGCTTTTTTAGAAAAATTGTGAAGAAAAATTGCGTCGTTTACTTAATTATTTTCGTAAGTTTCCTTCATATGTAACAAACAAAAACCTATCTTCTCTCTCGAAGCAGAAAAACAAAACAGAAGGAAAAACTGTAATAAATGCAGAGATTCAAAATTAACTGCAGTACTAATCACTATCGTAGCGAAGCACGGGTATGTTGCTAGTGAAACTATAAAAACAGAATAATTCATCGTGCCAAGTGGTCCCACGAGTTATCCTCAGCCAACCACAATTCATCCAAGCAAATGAAACGTTGTGCGAGCCAAGCTGCAGCTTAACTCCAGCAATTTCTCTGTGGCGCACGGCCATTAGCATCGCATTTTGCGGTTCCCCGTTTAGCGAAGCGTCCACCCGCGTCGAACTCCAGGAACCATTTGAGGAAACTGGATTTCAATTTCCTCCTGGCCCTGCCGCAGCTCCTGCGACCACTAGGGAGGTGAATCTCGACGGTTCAAGTGGTACAGATAAATGTATAGGCGAACAGCCCCGGAAGCAACGTTCCCCCTTGAGCCTCCCACTTCCTTCCCGAAGTGTCGGTCGAACTTGGGGTTCGCGAGGTGAACGTCATCTCGAAGGCTTCGCGCCGGCGGGGAGGGCGAAGAGGTTGATGGGACGCGTGGACGTCCGCTCTCCGCGGGCCATTACGATCGGGAACGAGGCACGCGAGCCACCTCACCTGGAAATGGTCCAGCGACCTTGTGCCGAATATTTATGTCGTCGTGCTGTCCACGCGCGGTTGCGTAACGCAACGTGTTTCACGTGCGCGGACATTCTCCCTAGGGTTACAGCGAGGTGGTTGACCATGCAGGGCAAGAACCAGCGATTTCTCAGCCGCGACAGTTCCGCGAGTTACGATAGCGAGGGAACCGTGGGGACGAATTTAAGTTGTGGTTTTTATTGTTAACAGATTACCGGGGTGAAGACAATAGTGTTTTCTTCTCTGTGGCTTAACATATGCAAATATGCGATATCTATTTTTACCGAATTTGTTACGTGCAGACCAACGGTTCCCAATTTTGTTATTGTGGCTGGAGGAATTTGTAAATGTGCCTTGATGAATGGTAAATTTTGAGCAACCAGTGTCTGCTGGATAACATTTTGGGTAGTGGCAATTGCGACGTTATTTTCGTTAAAAGTTTCAACTACAGTGACTCGCATTAATATTCGGACAGTTTTTAAAATCGCATAACTTTTTTAGAATTGGTCCAAACGACTTGAGTTTTTTTGAGAAGCTAGAAGGATTAGTTTGCTAAAAAATGTATTTGGTTGGAATAGCGAAAAAAATAGTAAAGGTCGATTTTTAGACTTTTTTAATTTTCATTACAAGCTCACAAAAGAAGTTTAAAAATCGACCTTTACTATTTTTTTCGCTATTCCGACCAAATACATTTTCTTTCAAAACGACCAAATACGTCATTTAGCAAACTAATCCTTCTAGCTTCTCAAAAAAACTCAAGTCGTTTGGAGCAATTCTAAAAAAGTTATGCGATTTTAAAAAGTGTCCGAATATTAATGCGAGTCACTGTACCTATTTGCAGAAATAAAATGAAGAGTGAAAATTAATAATTTTACCACTTTCGGGTGTTAAGAGAAAATAATGTCCGAACCTGTTTAAGTTTATGGAAATTGTTTATGTGTATCGGGCGATTGTAATGAACGAGTAATCAGTCTCTACTAACGACTTATTCTATCGCGTGATATCAACATCGGTATAAAACGTTGCATGCACTGCGATTTGTCACTAATGTCACGTAACGGATTGATAATTCACCTATGGTCGCAACCAAATACAGTGAGACAGGTATAAAAGAAATATGTAACATATGTACTAATGCCTTTTACCAAAGCACATGCAATATACAAAATCATTTTTGCATATCAATCTATGCATTTGCATAAACATCCGCTTTCTATTAATGAGCTTTGGGTACAGGGTATCTACATGCTCGCTCTTCTATGGATTACTATCACATATATTCTTTTATATCCCTCTTACAGTCTGAATAGTAGGGTGGTGCTTATTTGACTCCAAACACTTATTTTTGTATCTTTTCACGAGGCACCCTGTCAATGTGTTCACACTTACGAGTAAGTGGTGTGGTATTAATTTTATTTTCTTTCAGTTCCATATTTGGCATTGCTACTAAGCATTGAATTTGCGCCTTTTAAGAATAAAGATGCAAATTTATTTTCGACGTCTTATATTTTTTAAACACATTTACTTAACGTTGGAATATTATTACCAAGTAAATTTGTGAACCAACAACGTTTTAAAAATAGCCAATTTATGTTTAGAAAAGTCTAGTAGTAATGTTTACTAGATAGAGTGAGGTGTAGGCAACTATTCTGGAGGGAGAATTGTTGGTGTAATAACGCCAGACAATCCGACTCTCAGGTTTATAGAGGGTGCATGAATTCGTCTGAAGCAAAAATACAATTTTATTTAAAATATTAATAAGCGGGTAGCAACCTCTAATACATTGTAAAATGTAATACAATTCTAACGAGGCCCGTTTTGTCAGCATAGAGAACAAAATGTCAGGGTGCTTCAGCCATATAGTAAAAGTTGAATGTTAAGCACCACTTTACTGAATTGTCTATAAGGGAGAATATTATTTATAACACAAGCGACATTGATCAGACAAAATAGCCTCCTAGGCGAAGATTTTTACGAAGACATTACACATTTTAGTAAGAATATTAGAAGAACAGGGATTCCTATCAAGTGTACCTGCTCGAGAAAGTGACAAATTGCAAAATGAATCGTGTTAATATACAATACGATATTGTGGGATCAGGAACCCTCGTAAAAGGGAGCCCGGAATAAGAGACCTCGGAGGGTCGGCTTTGGCGCAGAGTTGGGCAAAACGTAATCTAATTACAAATTACGATTAAACTGTAATTATTGTATAATTAGATTCCATTTTGCACAACTCTGCTTTGGCGACATTGGTAAGGCGGCTGACCAGTGCGCAGAGGATCCATAAAATCGCGGGTTCGAGTCCCGTCGCCGAGGTCCGTTTTTTTCCGTGGCTGCCTAACACATAGGAACAACAAAACCTACTCCTACGCTAAAATCCTATCATATAATCAGCAAAAAATATCAGCTTTATATTCCCACCAAAAACTCCTCCAATCCCTCCCGTTCTAAACCCGCGCGAGGCTGCTCAGGTGTTCCCCTCGTTAATCGTAAAAGGAAACGCGCAACGTGTTTGTCTTTCGCAAGCACGAGGCACGCCGCGACCGCGGTTATCGTCGACAAACATCGGTCCGAATTCGAGAGGCGTCGATTTCCTGCGATCTCGCGCAGTGCCTTAGCACAGACAGAGTTAGTCGTTACATCAAGGGGTGAAATCGAACAGTCAAGTCTCTCGCGTACCTAGGGAAAAGCAACCACCCGGGGACAATTAAACGCTCTGCAACCGAATTACGTCGCGATCACGTTGACCAGCGCAAGAAGGCTGCACATTTTCGAGCAGCAGTTGTATCTATTCCTTGCAGCACCTCTAACTATCGCGCGCTTTTCACTGGAGCATCGATCTAACGATAAGCCAGAGCACTGCCAAGGAGGCAGTCGTGTGTTGGCAATGGCGCAACGCTCGGCTCGTCGCGAATTACGCTCCCCATTTTCAGCCGCCTCGCGCAAAAGCTAGGTATTATTTATTGGACAGGCTGGACGGCGGTGGTTGCGCTGGATGGAGGTGGAAACTGGCACTGTCGGTCGCGGGAACGAACGTTTACGAAATCGTTGGCGAACGCGCGAATAACGATCCTAATGGGAACGAAAAACGAGACCGAGAAAGCGGATGGAGCGCTCGGTGACGGGGGGAGAAGCTTCGAATGCTGTTGTATTCTCGTTGCTCGGATAGTGCCTACATGTTAATCGCAGGTTCACTGTTTACCAGCTAATTTCTCTTTAATGCTACTCGCCGATAGGACACGGTATCCCCAGCGGCGACGATAACGCGCTGGATCTCGGATAACAGGCGACTCGTTTCCTGGTTACTTCGCTCGCTAGTGAAACGAGTCAGGCATTCTTTCTTCTGGCGTCCTCTTTCCAGCCGCCCGACCTCAGGACTCGCCGTGGCACACTTCGGTGGGTGTTTATCGATCGCATATATTGCACCGGAGGTGTAATCTTCAATGGATTGATACTGGGTCGGTGGAAGTGTCGTTTTCTACCGTTGACTTTCGATTCGCTCGTTTCACTCTGCTGGACTGTCTGATCATCTGGGAAATGTAAACCTGGGTATCTCTGCCCCACCGAGAAGTTTCGAAATATCCAGATGCGCGGAAAGTTCGCGAGGTTCTTTACAGCTGAGGGATCGCAACCGAGGAACTGTTAACTTTTAACTCTGTATTTGGTGGGGTTCGAAGTGAATTATTTATTATAAAATTCTGCGGCGGGTGAATTCTGTATACAAACACAGCCTTCGAATTTTCCTGAAATTTCGCTGCGAACTTTCCCAACAACCCAATACTTAAAAGTTTCATAATTGAAGAGTACTTCGCATAAATTATATATAAATTTTAATCCTCCAATTAAATTTTAATGTAATCTATCAAATTACTTAATTTTCAATCTAGAAAACACTGTAAGCTCATTGAAATTCACGAATCTTGCTCTCGTGGTTATAAGAAAATCCGTAGCAACAGTGCACAAGAGTTTCCCTATGAATGTGGCAGAAAACCATCGACGCTCAATAACAAAACAAATATTTTTTTGTCGCTAACACACACCAAGCCCTCTGGACTACGTGATTCCACAGAAACCTGACGAGACAATTTGTTGACGCAACATCGCCGCGACAGGTCCCATTTCTCCGAGCAACTTCGCGACCTATTTTCGCGCGATGTTTGCCTCGCAGGTTGCATATCGTAACGCAATTTATGGGCTTCTTTATGACGCTCCACCTACCAACTGCGTAACACGCGTGTTCCACGCTGGTTCGTATTTCTGGTCCACTGGTTCCGACGCGTGCTCGTTGCACAAAGGTATCGAATTTCGCGCCGCTTCTTTCTTAATCGCGCGACGATACCGGGGCACTGATTAACAACCGAGCGACGTTTCCGTTTACGCACCGGTTAGTATAAAAACGCTCGCCGTTGGAATATGTCTCTTGCGTACAGGATTAGCAAAGCGTTTCCGTCGTTTGAAGGTCAGCAGATTTATACCGAGCCAACCGTTCAATTTCTCCCCCCAGAGTCAGGCGAAAGGAGATATGGTTTCTTTTCGCGGAACGAAGACGATGAGTCAATTATCGCGTGCCGTGGTTCAGGAATTGGTCGGAAATGTAGAGTTCGGGAGGTTGCGCGCTTCGCAGTGCTGTCCCACATTGATGCCTGATCATTGAGGGGTGTACTCTACTCGGCGAAGTGGAACCACTCGGGCGAGTGGAATACGTCCTTAAGTGTTCAGACAGCCAGGCAGGCGAAAGGAGGTGCTCGATACAATTTTCAATCGCCAATCATTTTTATAATAAAAAAAGACTGTAGGATGTGTCATTTGTCCTTTGTCTACTTGGCCCCTTTCACTGTCATTCCCTTTCGCTAAGTTCTAGTATCTCAATCGTAATTAAAGACGTTGGGTTAAATTAACTCTCGCGGACCGCGGATGAAAATGGCCCCCAAAAAGGCCAAATTTCAAGTGCACCTGTAGTCTAACCAACGACGGAAGCTGTGCTTCACGACTGCCTGGCAAGGGCCGAATGTTTGCTGACAAGGGACGTTCGGCAACCCGGAAATTCAGAAAAATATGACACTTGGTGGACAAGCAGAGTAGTTCATCCGTAACGAGACCCAATTTTTGGGGGTGAAATCGCCCTTTGAAAGAATGCAGAATTTTCTGTTTCGTAGAATAACTCGAGAAGGGTGAGAGATATTGAAAAGAACCTTAAGCAGAACGTACATCGTTTTCTTATATCTACAAAACCGCGTAAAGTAGTTTTAAAAATTTAAAGTAATTTTAAATTATATTATCTACAAAGTGTAAACTAAGTTTCGAAAAATCCATATTTTTCATGATGAAATACCTCTGGATAATCTCTTTTCATACGTATAAATAATTTATGTGTTATATTTTTTTTGCAAACAAATAGAACCTCTATTACCGATTTTGAAGTCCATTTTACCAGTTTCCATTAATAAAATGTTTTTTTAAAGTCATATTTAAATTATTATTTATACAAAGTTTAGACAGCTTTCAATTTTTTAAGCAAGGCAATAAGTACATAAAATTGCATTCAAGGTAAAACTCATTAAAAATAATCAATGATGTGCAGGAATCATTATGATAACAGCACTTTCGTGTATGCATTACTTGAAGTGCTGTCTTATTAGGCTCTTTTTGAAACCACACGATAACTAAATAATATGTTATATATAATATTATAATATTATAATATTTAACAGTAATATTATATATATGTTATAGTGGGATAGGTAAGTAAAATTGATTTACAATAATTTAAAATTCATGTATATAAAATTCACATATATATAAAAGCGGATATCTAGAAATGCATTCCAGCGAATTTCAAAATCCTGTAGATTTCTGTTAATTCAGGAATGAAAAGCTTATACCCAAATGTAGTATTTGTGGGGAGCCGGCTTTTATGCGATGTGCATGGTGTGGCAAGTATTTTTGTTTTAATCATTTCTTGATAGAAGAAATTCATGAAGAATATCATTATTTTACCAACTACAAACCGTAATTTTCAATGTATCTATCGTTTTCTATTAGTATAATTCTTCCAATGTATAATCAAACAATACAGCATGTACAAAAAGAGACTGCAAATGTTTAAATATTGCTTTATGCAACCACGTCATTAACGAAAACTGCTATAATGTTGTAATTAAATTTAATATTAATAACTTTAATGCAATATTATATATATTTTATTAGCGGGATAGGTAGGGGAGATGGGGGAAATGAGAGCCAGTGGGTAATAAGAGCCAGTATAGTTTTAATAACATTGTAAATTAAACGACGACATATTATCGCCCAAAGGTGTAACCACTGGGCATTTATTTATCTCTCTAGTCGCGTTCGTGCCAGTGGCAGAGAACGTTGGTTGCTCCGCACGTATTCCTGTTATTTCTCGAAAATTTGCATCGAAATGGTAAGTACAAAACCGTTGTCTATTATATTTTGTTTAGGCCTTATTTGAAACATCCATAGTTAAGCTGTGTTATAGTAACTACAATTTTGTGTTTATTTAAAATGTTATTCTGCTATTTTTACAGAAATAAAACAAAGCTCACGGGGGTAATGAGAGTCAAGTCTCTCCTTACCCCACAAGAACTTTGAATAGTGACAGCTTTTTTTGCTATAAATGCCAAGAACTTGGAAACAGTTGGCACAGGTTGTGACGCACCAAATAAGTATTTACACATGTGATTTTTGTAACTAAGTGTATCCACTTAATTAGAATTCGTTAAACATTAATCAAATCATTTAATTTGACTGTTGTACTGATATTATGGATCTCTAATAACTGCTACCCTTTTAATATTAGAAGAAAAGATTTTAATTTTTTTTTGGCTTAATAATTTTCTGCGTTCTGTGTGGGGACTTGCTTGTCCCTCATTACCCCAACCTGCGGGCATGTGGGCCTAAACTACTTTTTCAAGAAAATGTTATATTTTACTTTGAGTTGGTGGCACGTGAAAAAGTTCACTCTTATATTATTGTTTATTATTTGTTTAAAGAATTGCCAAAGGTTCTAATAAATATTTCAACTGATTGATTAAATATCTTGACTTTTCGTTAACTGGCTCGTATTTTCCCCGCCTCCCCTAAGTAAAATTGATTTACAATCATTTAAAATTCACATATATATATTCCAAAGTCATAGTAAATTTTCGTGCATTATTTAGTTATCGTTTGGTTTCAAAAAGAGCCTACTAAGACAGCACTTCAAGTAATGCATACAGGAAAGTGCTGTTATAATAATTCATGCACGTCACTGATTATTTTTAATGAGTTTTGCCTTGAATGCAATTTTAGGGACGTACTGTGTTGCTTAAATAATTGAAAACTGTCTAAACTTTATATAAATAATAATTTAAATATGACTTTAAGAAACCATTTTATTAATGGAAACTGGTAAAATGGACTTCAAAATCGGCAATAGAGGTTTTATTTGTTTGCAAAAAAAAAATATAAAACATAAATTATTTATATGTACGAAAGGAGATTATCGAGAGGTATTTCAGCTAATATTTACAAAATACAAAAACTTAATTTGAACTCGGCGGATGGCGCTACTGGGTAAAATTTACCACAGAGGCGCTAGATGCGAAAATATGAAGACTGTTTGAGTTTTTGTTACAATTTTTTTAAAGAACTTTAATAAAGATTTTAGGATATTCCATAAATTTTATTCGATTCTTAAAACACTGTACTTTACCATAAAAATAACAAAGTTAAAACAAAATATTCTGAAACCGTGGTTCTTTACGTTTCAATTTTGGGTATTTCTGACCCGGTAGCGACAACCTGTGTTACAATATAAGGTGCGCCTCCCGCCGGGTTAAGGGTTGGTGGCGGGGTAACTTGAAAAATATGGACATTTCGAAAATTATTTTCACGCAGTTTTGTAGATATAGGAAAACGATGTACCTTCTGTATAAACTTCTTTTCGATATCTATTCTACGAAAAAGAAAGTTTTGCATTTTTTTCAAAGGGTGATTTCACCCCCAAAAATTGCATATATCACCAAGGAAAAATAGGGTTGCTTTACGGATGGACTACTCTGCTTGCACACCGAGTTTCATAATTTTCTGAAACTCCGGTTCGCCGAACGTCCCTTGTGAGAAGCGACTTACCTGTTCACGGGCGAAAACGACGCGTCGTTCGAAAGTAAACGTCAGCCCACTTCACTTCACCTGAATCCGCGCCGCGTGTCGGCCTGGATCTCGCGCGGCTCGCAGTTCCTCGAAGAGGAGCCCTCTAAGTAGCTCGATCTCACGGAGTGCCACGCGATCGGTTCAACTCCCAGAGGCGCCGCTGCTCGATGGGCCCGTGTTCTCGAAATGAAGCCAATGGATCCTGCGGCTCTGCTCCCTCTTGAATGGGTACCCCGTTCACTAGCACCTGCTTCTTGAACAACAGATCCGCTGGCCGCGTACGAGTACCTCCCCTTCGAACGTCGCACTCCGGTCACACGCGCAGGGGGTCAGCACTGTGTCACAGTTCGCGAGTGCACGATTATACGCGCGAGTGACACGCTCCCGATGGCACACGTGTGTCGCCGTCCTCGCGAAGACACATGTACAGGATGCGGGTCCAACTCGGTCGATGCTGCGTGAATAGTCCGCGCCGCAGCGGGCCCGCGGTTTAAGTATTGGTTAAGCCTAGTGGGGTTCGGCCGAGAGGCGGCTAGGGTGGGGGCGTGTGGGCCTTAGGTGATCGTCTGAAAATCCTATGCCACGGGGAGTCAAGGTCTCCCTTCCTACCGCGTATATCCACGAGGAGAGAGGGGACCCCGTCCTCTCCAGTTACACCCTTCGGCCAAGGTCGTTCCAAGTCCAACCCCGCCGCTTCCGCAACTCGGCGAACGCCCCCTCGACTTCCTCGTGGATGTCGGGACTAGTGGGCTAGTCGTGCGCGATGTTTATCGATAACTGTATAATCCAGTATTTTAGCCTATCGATATATCGATATTTCAAACACTAATAATGCCAGGTATCAATATTTTGGTGAAAATATCGATAATTTTTAGTGCACCTTCTTTCGTTCAAGCCAATTCAAGCTAATAATTTTCGAATTACTACGTCTAAGTAAAATTCAGTAATTGATTTTCATATTCTTATATTGAACGATGCCTATGACGTTTCTTATTAAAATATAAATCGTCGTTGTAACTATGCTTTGTATTGGGCAATGCCTGTCTATTTTCAATAATAATAATAATAATAATAATAAGAATAATAAGAATAATAAGAATAATAATAATAATAATAATAATAATAATAATAATAATAAGAATAATAAGAATAATAAGAATAATAAGAATAATAATAATAATAATAATAATAATAATAATAATAAATTCTAGTTTCCTTTATAAATATGATTTGAAAAGCAAATTACTTGTTTCCATTTTAATTCTTTGAATCTTGATTTAAATAAAATAATTTCCTAATGCTACACAAAAGCTTTTAACATGGATTTTTTTTAATCCACAAAAGATATTCAATTGAATATATATGTAGCTAATTTTTTAATTGGCAAATTGATACGGTTTTCGTATTGACATTATCAATATCAATACTTTCTGAATAATGTATTTCATGCATCGATCTTGAACGAAAAAATATCGATAAACATTATTGATAGTTGGGACTAATATCGCATATCTTATTATACTATCGTAGATTTCCTTATAGAGATCGAAAGTATATGTCACAAATTTGTAAATTAAAGATGCTACCAGAAGCTCGTCTGACGTTGAGATATCAACAAAGGCGGAAGAGAGGAAAGAAGAGAAGAGAGGGAAAGGGAATGACAAAACCGTCTGTTTAAAATTCACTATCTTTATTATATGAAAATACATTATAATAAATGAACGATTATGCATTAACGATAGATAATAATTAGGAAAAATTAATGATAATAAATGAGAATACCAATGAAATCATAACAGTGGGTAATTAACCATTACATTTATGATAATTTCGTCGACCAGAAGGTTTAAAAGAGTGATTGAAGCAATAATAATTTTCACAACGACTGCGACGAGCGAACACTGCTTCTTTCCTACCTCGACCAGCGAGATAGTCTACACATGTCACTGCGAAGACTTATCCACAGATCACCCATACATATACCACTCGTCGCTATGTTTTGCCGAATGTACGATTACATATACATTAATTAAAAAATAAATACCGAAGAAAGGTACATATATACAATCTTCCTGAAAATCATATAAGAACTAAGTAGGACAGAGAAAACAATTTGAATACAGGAAATTTATATACAACTTTAGAAAACTTATAAAGAGGTCATTGCGACCAATTTTTTTGGCGATAAAATCGTTGTGCAAATTATTATTGCTTCAATCACTTTTTTAAACCTTCTTGTTTCGTGGGTGATGAGGGAATTTTTATTTTACAAGGATCTGCTTTTTTGTGTCGTATTTTGAGCGAAACTATTGTAATCGTAGATTAAAGTATGGGTCAGTTTGGACCCCGCCGCTTGTTATGCCCCGGTTTTTGTCTATGACGAACGTAATGTTTATGTGACGCGGCGGAAGAAGCGCAAGAAGTCGATCGTGCTGATTATCATTCGGCATATTCTTCTCCGAGCTGCAAAAAGAGAGACTGCCTGCGTATTATACGCGTTTTTTCTTAAATGTCCCGTCAATTGTTAAAATATCACTGCGGGTTGTTTGTTACATTGACAGAGCGACGCGGTCGCATGCCCGTGAACTTCTGCCGCCAGTGAAATTAAGTAATTAACTGTAACCGCCAGCAGTCGTTCCGCAATTTGCGTCAACGGTTACGCTCGTCACGATTATGCTTTATTATTCAGGAATTGTGTCTTTCTATTCGGGTCAGACGTGGAGAGTGAAGCTACACGATATTCATACCATACCTTTTTCTATGTAACCACAATTTCAATGTTACTGTTCCTTCGAATCATTAGAAAACCTAATTATTGAGTTTTCATGCAACAGTTTTTAAGGATACCGGAATTATTTCCATTCTTTCGTGGCAAATGGAAGTACAAATCGGGCCTAGTTATGCAGAAAGCTACCAACCCTCAATGATCTGAAAGTTTGAAGATTTGAATTCTTAAAGAAAAGTAGCTTTATTTCTATTGGGAAGGTTTCATCTCTCGTTATTCTTTTGCAATGTTTTTTAATGGGTTGTTTAACAGTGAGTAGTATAATTAATATTATTTTAAATTTTCGACAGCTTTTGTTTTTTAAGCCTAAAATGTAACTATGCCTTGGTATTTTTTTATAATTGTATAATCTAAGAGAAAAATATCACAAAATTATGGGATCCATACTGCGTTTAACTAATTTTTTGCCATCTCGAGGGTTGGTAGCTTCCTGCATAACTAGTCCCAGTCAGAGTCGGATTTAGGATGAACTTAACCGAGTTGGAGGAAAAGTAAACCACGCATTAAAGTCACGAACCTCTGCAGGACATCTCGAGACAAGGTCAGCCGCTCAAGTGTTGTAATTCTTAATAGTCGTAAGAGCCTTAATGGTTTGTGTTTAAGAAGATAAGTAACAACTAGGAAGACAGATTATGTAGCGCGTTATCGGACATTGCTTTCTCCCGATTCCAGAGCAGTGGATGAAGTACGATTTGCGCCAGACAGCCGATGAAAACAGGTATCCTCTTATGTGTGACGTGGATGTGCTGCAGAGAGAAGCAAGAAGCTTGTTTTAATCGTTTTGAAAAAGCAATATCAAGCAGCATCCATCACTCGGTCGCATCTAGTTTTCTCCTTACTCCACTGCATGCTGAACTTGCAACACTGAATATTAATGGAAGCCATTCAGGATCTTAAATATCGAAACAAGTTCCTAAGTATCCATCGTGCTCATCGGCAGGTTAATTACACTCGATGACAATGACTCTATTAAGAAATATCTGCTTTCACTGTTCTGAAACTGGAATCGCGATCGTCACAGATAGCGATTTAAAACACATCTCGTAGAAAACAGCACGTGACTGATCGTACGTGACCGTAGAAACGTACAACACCATGAGCAGCCTCGAAAATTGATGAAGCAGAGTCCAATGTTTCCCAACGTGGGCGCCACCGATCTGGGAGACTGTCGCTGCTTCTTGGGGCAGTTGGGGCACTGAGGAACAAAGGGCGACTAGAATGTGCTTGAAAAATTTGTTCACCTAAACGTTTTTTAAACAAACATTTACACATTCACCTGGTTCTACAAACAGTACAGCCATCATTACAAGAATCACACCAAATCATGTGAATCAACTCTTCGTACATGTTCGTCCAGGTTTGGGGTCCTTTTTTTTATTCCAAGCAAACGTACAAAATGCTAGTTTATTTTATTGTGTGTAATTCCATCTCTGTTGCTTTATTTTATTAAATAACTTTACAATTTCAGTCTCTAGATATTTATTTTAATTATTTTCAATCTAACTTCTTAAGATTCAAAAATTACATGCTTAACAAAATTTAACAAGCGGGTGGTGAGCAAAGAGGTGGGGAAACTGCGAAGCAGACGCACCCAAGGCTTACTCGTGTCGAAGTGAAAATTCAAATATCTCATCTCCATTCACTCTGAATCGAACCTTATAATTAACTCGTGACGAGATTCTAGAGTATCTGGTCGCTCATGAGGGGATTAGGGAGCAATTACGTAACCGTGTCACCTGGGCCGTGAAGGCAATGAAAAACCACGAATCTTAAAATGAATTCCTTTCATGGACCCGTGGTGAACTTTGGTCCCTGCCGCGGGGAACGAATTTAACGTCCACACTTAGTAACGAAAAAATATCAAATAAATATGTTCTTATTGGATCCTAAACCAACGTTAAGCTGGCTTAGGTATTTCCCTGTTTCCGCACGAGCAGACCTGACCTTCGTCGATCGCATCTCTTTCGTTCTGCCGAAACGTCGCGTCTAGTGGTATTTAATCAAATGCAAATAGGCGAAGGTGGTGCTCCTCTGCCGGAGAGGGTTGCGTCACATCCTCCTGGGCGTTCGTTCCACTCGCCTCTGAATCGCGGCAATAAAGTACACGTTCGCTTCCGCGATGCAGTCGATGGACCATTCGCCATATATTTACGACCCACGGAACACCTTGGACGTTGCGTGGCTCCTTCGGGGAATTACACAAAGGGGGTTATACGTAGGCCGTTCACTTTTCGTCCGCGTTCACGGTCGTTTCCGCCGGGGCGACGAAGAAACACGCGTCTGACCTGCTCCCGCCCGGTTCACGGCGACGTTCGATTCACGTAAATATCTCGGTTACACTCCATTGAAATTAACGCGTTGTTACATCATCCCCCACCACTGGTCCCCTCGAAGGGACCTTGATCTCCCACGGGAGAATCTCGTCTGAGCATTTCTTCAATTGCCCCGTGTTCTTAAGGCATTGCGGAGGTAAATTCGTCGCGGAAACGGGGGATGTTATTGCCCTAAATTCCCCACGTGTGCCTAATCGGCAGGCATGATACTGAAACGAGGGTGCTTTATACTTCTGCAGCGCCAATGTTTTTGTTTGGTTTTGTATTTTGTAGCTTCTATTTTGTATTTTATTTTCTCTCATTTTGTAACTTATTAATTTATGTTCTCTTTCTAGTATTATTGCACTTTTGGCATCAGTCTTCGGGTTGGACTTAAAAGCCGAATATTGCTGAGTCGCGGCTATTACTGCTCTCTGTGTTTGTGAGAATGTAATGAATACCTATTAGTATTATTATCTAGCTTCTTATATTTAATTGTAGATAATTATTTTAAAATATAAGTTTTACGCATTTAAGTGAGTTAAGTTACATTTTTTTGTAGGTATTTGTCGAATAACAAAAGCCTTTTGTTTTATAAAGAATGTAATATTCATAAAAAAGACGGTGGCAACGTGAACCTATTTCTTAATCTGAATTTTAATCTCTGTTAATTTTTAAATCTCAAAGAAAATGCACAACTCTTGCAAAATATTTTGAGAAATCAATAAAAGAACAGTGTGAACACTTTGATTATTTTAATATTCTCTTGCCACCAATTTACAATCTTTTTTCATGCTCATATCAGGTTTGTGTCACTAGTAGTAATTGGTTTGAGCAGGCGCTACATTAACACACTTTTTTTCTCAGTAATTAATGCAAGCATGCCACTAGTTCAGTTTATGTCGAGAGAAGTGAATTCTAGTGGTGTGCGAGTACTCGAATTTCGAGTGAAATAATGATCAGTCGGTCGAGGGCAGTCGAGCGTTTGAATTTTTTCCGAGCTGCTTGAAATCGACGAATTGATTGAAAAAATGCAGGCTAGGTACTTGAAAAACTCGAAGGGCTCGAATGTTCGAGACCTCGTAAGACTTCGAGTTACTTGGAGATGAATTTCCACCTCGAAAATTTTCGAATTACTCGAATTATATATATTATGTTGAAATATATATATATATGTTGAAAGAAGTTTCTTTCTTGCGTTTTGATTTATTTATTTTTTGTATTTGATGTCAAGTTGTTTATAAAAATATTTATTTAAAGTTAATAGAAAATACTAGTTCTATTCTATATTTTCAAAATATATGTCTATCAGACTCAACTAAAATTTTGTAGATTAGTGAATCTCAATAATTTACCAGTAACTCGAGTAATTCGAATATTTACGAGTAACTCGAAAGTTAGAGATCCGTTCGAATACATTCGAGTAACTCGAAAATTTAAGTAATTCGAAGTCTCACGAGAGCCCGATTATTCCAGCCGTTTGATTTTTTTTCAAGTAGCTCGCATTTTTTTCAATACAGTTCCTCAGTTTCAAGCAGCTCGGATAATTCGAACGCTCGATTCGGCTGGAGCAACCGAACCGAGTCCGGCTCAGCTCGTAAATTCCGGGTACTCGCACGCTCCTAGTGAATTCCACGCGATGTTCTCCAACAAATATTTCATACAGCTTGGATCGACGATTCGCGAGACACGCGTGATTGTATTGTTACATAGTTTCTCGACGCACTACGCACCGATTGCTACGCTGCCACGTAAACAACGTAAATCAACAGGAGCAAGGATACGCAGCAAATACGCAGCTGAGAGGCAAACAAGATCATAGAACTTTTTGCACGGCGATATCTCGTTTTTGCGTCTCCAGCTGACCCAGCGGAAGGACAGCCACTCTATTTCCATTTTCGTTTTACAGTGATTGCATTTTTTTTCACTTCCAGGTAAGTGGAAAGGCTAATGCGTGAAGAAAATCTCGACTGATTTTCAACGTTGCCTCGCGGCATTCTCAGAGATTGAGGATCAATTCTTGAAGTGTAAAACCTATTCGAAACACATCGGTATTTCCACTCCATTGATCGAATGATGAGACTGGCATTTCCCTACGATTTCTCCTGCTGGTCTTATGCGCTAGATATGTAATTGCGCTGGTACACCTGTCACAGGCCCGTGAACGGGTT
This sequence comes from Andrena cerasifolii, assembly GCF_050908995.1. NCBI lineage: Eukaryota > Metazoa > Arthropoda > Insecta > Hymenoptera > Andrenidae > Andrena > Andrena cerasifolii. The sequence goes on along the minus strand of NC_135119.1, from coordinate 25,043,665 downwards.
TGCTTGTCTCAAGCTGTGCATCATTCTCAACGGGAAAGCTTCATGAAAACAGAGCTGCGCCTCTATTTACAGGAAACACTTAACCCTCGTCAGACGCCACAATTTTACAACGTTAACAGACGCCAGAGGCACAATTGCACCCTCGCATATTTTATATGAATATTCTCACTGACGTTATAATTTGTACGATAAATTGATAACACTTAGACTCAATGAAAATCAATAAAAAAAATTTCCCAAATTTTCTTTTATAACGTAAATTATCTATTTTTTTTACTTTTTTATAATAAAATAACGTTATCATTAAAAAAAATCGCATTCTTTTTTCCTTGCAGTAACTTCGTACAATATATATAGGGGCGCCATTGTGCCTCTGCCGCTGTTATGGATGCAACCCTCAACTCGACCCCCTATCTCGGAAGAGGGTTGAGGTATTTTTCTAAAATTTGGTCTATATAATCTAAACCAAAAATTCAGAACAGAAAAAAAAAGAAAATTTAACCCCGGCTTCTCGAAAAAAGTTATCGCAATTTAAAAACGCAAAAGTTACAATTGTACCTATGCCGTCTGACGAGGGTTAATTCAGATTCAATTTCTTATCGTGCAGGAGGGAGATTTTCATTTTGTCGATACCTGCGTCTGGTGAGTACGTAATTGTGGGACAGACTATCGAAATTATGGGTATTTTAGGGTTGTTGATAATAAAACATAGCCCTGTCGATTTTATTTGTTTCAGGCTGTTTGTTTGGGGTAGGTTCGTCAAGCGAGAACGCGCTTCCCTTATTACTTTTAACGATTTTGCTGGTTTTCGAGATAAGCCTGCCGCACGTTGCCTCAATAGTTATACGTCGTGTTTATTTTGACTTGTTTTCTCATGAACGGGCAAGACCCATTTTGTGACAGAAGGAGGTGAAGACGCACAGTAGGGAAACAAGCGTTGCCACTAAACAGAAACAGAAAGTAGCAGAGAATAGAAGATACTAATATTAATGACTTAACATGCTAGCTTGAAAAGGGGAAGGAGATCCAGGCAAGAAATCAATCTCATTCCGATGCAAATTTGCCAGGTTGCAGGTCGTATGAAAATTCATAGTCTTTCCTATTTATTTTTCCAAGTTTATTATAATCTATATCAGTATAAAACAAAAATATGCTTCATTTTACTTTGCGCTCACTCTTTTTTTAAATAAAATGTTAAAATGGAAAGTTAAAGGTGTTTCGAAATGCGGCATCACTCCCAGAAGTGCGGCGCCTCTCCCCCAAAATTGTGTTTTTAGTTTCAAATTTTTAAGGCTGACAAATACTAAAATTTTGATTTTTCCAATTAAAGTAGTACCAAATATCTATCCTTGGAAAAAAACTTTCCATTGCAAAATTTAGACGCGGTGACAATTTTGCGTAAAGTGCGCCATCTCTCCCATAATTACCCTACGTTTCAGATGCAGAGCCCTGATTGCGAGTTGCAGTCGTTCGCATTATATAGTTGTTTTTGCGTTGCCAATTTACATATTATCGAGTGTGCCTATATTTATGTTAATCCACCTCTGCCTGCATTCCCCGTGCCCCACAGAAATGGTGAAGCACAAGTGATAGGAAAAGGAGTACACAAGGTGACGAAGCTGTCGATGTACTTCTGTAAACCAACAAACACGATGCAACTCTTCAGGTGCAGACGTGGTCGTTACCGATGTTTTTCGCCTCGTCATCCTAATCATCGATCGAAATAACCACTGTTTATCGGTCGGTCATCCAAGAACGCGAACAGGTTCGTCAGTTCGTATGTCAGACGATGCTATTATCACGGGAAGTACCGTGATGCGTTGGAGGAGGAAAACATGGTGGGGAATAATTATACAATTACAGAAAACGTTCGCTGCGTGCCCTTCTACTCGTAGACGATGTATACAGGCGGTCGTCATTACAGTTCGGCGTCGTTCGTGCGAAAAATTGTTAGATTTTTGGTATAGCACAGAATAACGTTCAGATAATAAATACAAGGGGAAAAACACCTCTTTATCATTTGAACGTTTGCGTGGTGTGTCTCTGCACCATGGAGGCAGAGATGGGCAAAATTTTTATTTTAAATAAAATTTCGAATAACAAATAAGAGTTAAGAAAAAATCCATCGTTAGATCGTTAATCCGAGTTTAACTTTATTCGGCACACGACGAATAAATTTTTTAAATTTTATTCGTTATTCGAAATTTTATGTGAATAAAATTTTGCCCACCTCTGCGCGGAGGTTCTGTGCAGAGTAAAGGAAAACCGTCGCCTCCGCATCCTTCCCCGAGTCCCCTTTAGAACAGCACAAAACGGTGGAAAAAACCCACGGGTCAGAAGGCCCAGCGTTCTCCAAATGCTATCTTTCTTCTATGTGTAGATATCGGTGAATTTCAACAAGAATATCGACAGCGTTTGCCTGATATTTTGCACTCCTTTTGATAACGATAACGTCGTAGATTGATCGACTGGGTCACAAGAATCCATCGATTTCACTTCATTCGCGGGAATAGTCGCCGCACTGACTCAACAGATCCTGTTAAATTGGAACCGTTATGTCCCTATTAACGAGGGATGTCGTTAATCAATGCGTGCTCAATGAACTAATGCATCAAGCTGCAATCTGTCTTGGATGGAATTATGAAGTTGGAAATACGATCGCTGGCGTTTAAGGAAATTATAGGATCGAGTGGATTTCATTCATTGAACGCGGTAATTATGAAATAATTACACTGTAAAATCTACGATCAAGTAAGAACTCCATCGAGATAATCGTGACTTCCTCACTCGCTCGCTCGAAATGTGTAACTGAATTTGTTTTTCTCCGTCAATTCCGGTAGCCGTAGTAGGAATTTAATTACCGTTCGCTATCCCCTTGGGAGGATATTAATAACCTAAAGCGATCAGTTGTAAAGTCACTGTACACTTCTCTAGCACTAGATAACAAATGAAGGATAGCACGGTGTATCCATTCACGTACAACGAATGGCTAAACGTGACCGAAAAATTTAATCTCGTACAAGTCTCCGTGCACCTCGTTGCCTCAGGCTACCAGTGCTTAAAAGGTTAGGAAATTTTTGCAACATGAAGTAGCGGAGTAAGCGCTCTCGCGCCGGAATTGTGCGCGCTAGGTGATCATACTTCATCCACTGTGCAGGCATCCGAGTCACCGATCCCCAGCCGCGGTGACTTGAACGCCGCCCACGACATCGCTGCTTTTGGCAATCTTCTGAACAATTTAATTTTAGAGTTTCTTCATTTGAATCTTATGTGGATATTTCTGTGTATTAATTCTGCTCTTCTGTATATTATTCTTTAGTATTTTCTGTGTTTACATTTGGGCGAAGTTATGCAGAAATCTACCAACCCCCAAGGTGACAAAAAATTAGTTAAACAGAGTAGGGATCCCATAATTTTGTAATCTTTATTTCGCAAAAAATTGAACAACTCTTATATTGTACAATTATTAAAACTACCAAGCTATAGTTCCATTTTAAGCTTAACAAAAAACTACAGAAAATTTAAATTAATATTAATTATACTACTCACTGTTAAATAACCCATTAAAAAACATTGCAAAAGAATAACAAGAGATGAAACCTACCCAATAGAAATAAAGCTACTTTTCTTTAAGAATTCAAATCTTCAAACCTTCAGATCATTACTAGCTGCTTATTATACTGTTTCCCGACATTTTTTGTGTCGCGATCTTAATATTATACCCTGGTTTTAAATTTTCCTTAAAAAGTGACGTACTTCTGCTTCAAATTCAGCGACTAGTGGGGTAAAAACACGAAATCGAATACAGAGGGAGGGTCCCAGTGCAAGCACTGCAAACATACCGCAGAATTATTCCCCACTCAACGAAGAAGTTTCGTGAAGAACCACGCGAATCGCGGATTTCCCAGTGTCGCTTTATTTTTGTCAGCGAGGCTCAAATAAACAGTGCAACACGCAACCGTTGGGTAACAAAACCGACGACACACACGCGCCTTACTTGTGTTCTCACGTAACGTGGCCGTGTGACGTATTCCGTGGCTTCTGAAAAAAAAAACACCACTTATGCATATCCGTGAAACCCCGGTTTTTAAATTCGCGTGCCTGAAGCATCCGTGGCCATTTTTCAAGCCGCTCACGATCGACTCAGAACAGGACCCGACTTGGAGATTCCCGTGATCTGATACGCGAACCTTTTATTCGATGGCGCTGAATTCGTGACTGACGAGGCAACCACGAATAAAAGAAGACTCTTCCCGACCGACCGCAAAGTCGCCGTGCAGTTAAGCGACACGTTTCAAAGCAGCCTTCTTCCGCAAAAGAAATCCAAAGCCCCATTCACAGGGACGAATCTAGAGATTTGGCACCCCTAGGCCAGGGGTGGGCAAAATTTGTATTTAAATAAAATTTCGGATAACGAATAAAAGTTAAAGAAAAATATTCGTCATTCATTATTCGACACATAACGAATAATTTTTTTTAACTTTTATTCGTTATACGAAATTTTATTTAAATACAAATTTTGCCCACCCCTGCCCTAGGCTAACAAGCGTCTGTCCCCCTTTCTGTGAAATTTTAATAGTGTAAAGTTTGAAAGAGTTGAAAGAATTTTAAAGTTAATTTAATACAACAACAAACATATGAGTTGTTGCCAATTTGCTATTTTTCTGCCGTGGAAAATAAAGTGAATTTCATTCCTAATTTTCGTAAGCAAATTCTTGGGGCCCTGAAATTTTTATTGAGCGCTCAATAGCTCGTCACAATGTCGCCATGTCTTCAAAGGTCTCTGGGAAAGTCATAAAGGTACTTAGCACCCCTTGGACAATTTTTACTCGCAGCTTCGCGTATTGTTGTTTCCGGGGGGGATCGTTCGGCACGAATAACCATTCGAATTGCAGTTACGAGTCAAGGCCGCGTTTCTTGCGGCTCTTTTTGTCCCCTGTTGGTTTACAGCGGTTGCACGCGCGGTACAGTAGCGCCGAACGACCCGTTCGAACGGGTTGGACGTCTAATCAACGATTACTTAACCAGGCGGTTGCTTATGAAACCCGTCTCTGGGATCTGCCAGAGTGTCGCGAATGTTTATTGTTCGGCGGTTGTAAAAACGGTTTCCATGTCGCCCCTACTTGCGCAGGTAAATTGCAGCGCACCAAAAAAAAATGGGGGAAAGTGGCAAGTTTTAGGACCATTTTGTTATATAATATAGAAATTAAGATTTTTACATTCGCTTCAAGTATCCTGTCATAACATCGCATCTTTTGTGATTGTACTACAAGTGTCAAAATGCGTAAAATTCCCCCGCGACTGGGGTAAAATTGGCGCATCATATAAATGGCACCAACAGCTAAGGTTTTACCAATCTGAATTTACATTGACACTTAAATTTGTTTATTTTTATGTCCAATGCACTCTCTTTTATATATGTATTTTTTTAATTAATATTTTTAATCTTGCTTTAGGTATCCTATTGTAATGTCGCGTCATTACGATTGTGCTGCAAGTGTGAAAATGCATACAACTTTTGTCCTTTCTGTTTCATTAATGCGTGTTAAGCAACTGCCAATGTTCCCCCAGTTTACGGTACCGCGGACAGTCGTCGAACGCGTCAGAATTATCTTGTTCCTGTTCAGAAATCCCAGTTGTCCTTGCTGTTTATGTTGCCGGTGACTAGCAACACGCGTTTCGCAGTTTTTGCACGAGCCCGTCGTTTGTCGCGACGTTACGCTGGCGCGGGGGGATGGAATCGGGATTAAGTCGGCGCAAATGCCAGCAATTTCGAACGCATAACGCGGCTGGACACGATAGAAATCTGTGGTAAGCGTTTCGTGGCATCGGACGGGATTTGTGCCTCGGACCAAATCCACGATCGTCGATGCTCTGGGAAAGTCTCAACGACTATGGAAGCCATATTATATCTGACGATAGCAGGGGCGGAATTGTATATAGGCTAAGTAGGCTGCAGCCTACTTGGGGCGGCAACTTTCGGGGAGCGACAAATTTTGGGGGCGGCAGATTTGGGAAGCGAGAAATTTTGGGGGGCGACAAATTTTGGGGAGCGACAAATTTGGGGGGCGACAAATTTGGGAAGCGAGAAATTTTGGGGGGCGACAAATTTCGGGGGGCGGCAAATTTGAGAAGCGAGAAATTTTGGGGGGCGACAAATTTCGGGGAGCGACAAATTTGGGAAGCGAGAAATTTTGGGGGGCGACAAATTTCGGGGAGCGACAAATTTGGGGGGGAGCGGCAAATTTCGGGGAGCGACAAATTTGGGGGGGAACGGCAAATTTGGGAAGCGAGAAATTTTGGGGAGCGAGAAATTTTAGGGAGCGGCAAATTTTGGGCGAAAGAGATTGAGAAATGTTGAAACACCGAGGCTTCAGACAACTTTAAAAACAATTCCCTTTTCTCTCATCTAGCAAATTAGCAATAACTCATATGTGAGTTGTCATATTGAATTAATTTTAATATTGTCTCAACTCGTTTAAATTAAAATAGTTTATGGTATTTCACAGAAGGGACGGTAGACGCTTGCTAGCTTATGGGCCCCAAATAGTTTTAATAATAATATTAATTCTTCAGTGCACAGTACACTTTACAAAAGAAAACACGAGAAAACGAGAAAGAGAAAGAAGAAAAAGAAAAAGAAAAAGAAAAAGAAAAAGAAAAAGAAAAGGAAAAAGAAAAGGAAAAAGAATAGTTAGACTTGAATAGCACATATAACAGTAGAGGAGTGCAAAAGCCGAGGTACTGCTGTCAGCTGCTGTTAACCTTACCATTTAAAGCTACTTGAAACAAACAATGTAGAAAGCCAAATAACGTAATCAAAGAGTAAGAACTAACATCATACGCGCGTAGTTGATAAATAACTAGAGTAAATGTTAAGAATTAATTGCTATTGCTGATTAGCAAAAAATAATGTCACTGCATGCTAGAAGGATGCGAAGGTGGTTAGAGAGCAAATTTTAGATGGTAGATAAGAGAGTATCGCGTAAAAGATACCACTAATAGGCCTTAATATGCGTAGGTCTTGATATACGACTTATTTACTTCAGACCACTGGAGTTTTGGATGATACAGGAAGAGATTACCGTCGTTAATCGTTGGGAGCTGGAGTGGGCGAAGAGAACATCGTACAGCACAGAATTTTGGGTCTATCATTTCGGAAAGATTGAGTAATCTTGATACCTTCGCGCAGTGGTAGAACCAGTTCTTTTAACATTCACGGCATTGGTGATTGGGTAAATATTTCGCTCTTTCTTTCGTCATCACTTTTTATACTCCTCCACTATACCAAGCAACAGTAACATTTGCGCTAAGTCATTGGACAACTTCTTGTTCTGTTTGTTATTGAATCCCCACGCTCCCCTTAATCAAAACTAGTTGATTGCTGTTTATCGCACCTCACTTTAATGTTTCCAAGAATATTTAGCAAGTAATTGGACGAGTGATTAGGGGCAGAAGAAACAGTGGGCATATAAATTCTTGTAACTCACGAGGCATGCTTAATTACCGTGATATGTTCGCAGCTGTTTACAAGATCATTATGGGGTAAGGTCTAAGGACAAGGAAAGGAGGCGAACAGGGGTGCAAGGTGTGAGATCCAGAAAGAAAAAAATTTTAGAAAATAAAAATTTCGAAGTGGCTTTCCCTTTTAGTTTGATCGCGGAGAAAAATGGGGCTTGCTGGCAGACGAGTTCACTTGCGGTGGAACTTGTTTCCTCGGCGAAACCCATTCAGCATTTCGCACTTGGAAGGGAATTTTCTGACGGTAAAAACAAAAAGTGTCTTCTTTCGTTTTGCGGGGGTTGGTTCGGTAATGACGTAACAGGAATCGGTTAAACCAAACTTTGTCTACTTCAGTAAGGCGTTTTCTTAACGAGTAATCCGAATTTGTACTAGCATAGTGCGAGGAAGACGAAGGTCGGACTGGTGTACTGTGACGAAACGAATAGAATCAAGTTTTTCTATTCAAGTCCGAGATTTGTGTTGATGTTTGACATTCATTAATATGCCCGTCGCATCTCTTTGACGTCTTTCCTATTTAGAATAATTGGCTCGGCGCAATTCTTATATATTTAATTTGTACTATGCCCAGATAGTACTTATGATGCTGTTAAGGGGTCAGTCCACTGTGAAGTCGTGAAAATTGTCATTTTTTCAGGATTTTTTTTTAGTAAACGGAATGTCCAACGTAAACAATGTTTTGTCTACTTATTAATACACTTATTGACAGTATAAAAAAATCTATTTTAAATTTTTAACAGTTTTTTTTTTAGATATATATCGCACTGATGCGAGCGCCTTGAGAAAGCGATGTAATACTGGTGCAGGTGATTCCGGGAGAATGACGCATTTGAAACAAAAAATTCAAAGTGTGTTGTAATCATTATGAGTGTGGTTTTCGCCGGAACCAGGATTATTTATACTGATAAAAAATTAACAAAATGGCAGAGGTTTGAAGTTTAAGTGTCGAAATGCGGTGGATTTTTCAATCATTTTGCCTTGTAAAAAGTATGAAATGGTTAATCCAAAAAGGTTTCCGTGGCTCCGGCCATAGCCACTGATGTTCTGAATAACTTGTAAAAATTTCAAACTGATTGGTCAAATAGTTTTTTTGCAATCACCTGCACCAGTTGAAGAAATGTTGTTTTGAGATGATTGCGTTTTAAGTTTCTAAAACAAATTAAAAAAATTCTTTAGATTTTTTTTTGTATAATATAAGAGTAGCTTAATAAATACCAAAAAGATTTATTGCATTATATGTTGTATCTACGCAGAAAAAAAATCTTTTAAAATAGCTTAATTTTTCAAACCGTCACAGTGGACTAACCCCTTAAATAAACAGTATTTAATAGTGTTTATTCTAATTATTCCACTACATTATTAAATTCAAATGCATTCTCCTATAATGAATAATAAAGCCAGATAATAATAAAAATAATATAAATCTAAAATTATGTCCACGCTTTATACTTAAGGGCTTTAGCGCTATTCTTTCGCTGTATACGTGGAATTTATTTCCGTCAATTAAAATATTATTATTATTATTATTATTATTCTAATAATGTCTTAATTTCGTAATATTTGTTTATTAGCTTTACAATAATACTTAGTCAAGACGTGCTTAGACGTATTTAGACATAATTTTACATAGACAAGTTTGCTTATTATGAAAGATGAAAGATGAGATATCTGTTTTCTTCGCCACTGTGGAGTTCCTACTGGAATTTGAAAGGTTTGATTCAATACATAAGCAATATCGTAACCTGTTAGATTTTCAATTGACCTAATCGAAAATATATCGCGACCAATCTTGACAAATCAGTAATTAAACTCGGAATTGAAAATCAAGCGACCAAAGAACGAATTACCAAACAATGAGCGAGACTTTGTTGTCCACTGGCGCCTGTAGTATCGCAACCTGTGCGAGTCGCCGGACGATTGGAAATCACCGTCTCGCGCTCCTGTATACCCTCTACGCCAACAGAAACTCGTTTCCTGAAATGGTGGAAATGTCCAGCCATAAATTCTGACGCAAATTGCCCCCTGCTTGTGGGCTGCAAGTCATCCGAGAAATTAACAATGTAGATGTAGTGCCGCAATTAAGTCTCAACTAATTCTCCGTCTTATTCAGTCGAAAGAAAATTTTATCACCAGATCCAAGATAAGCCTCTGAGAAACAGCTGCCGCTGAAAAACGAGATCGCGTTGCAGGATATTCATTTATGCGTTCGAAAGATTACGGAACATGGAGTATCTGGCGCGAAACTTAATGGAACTTCGCAAAAGGGAAACTGGTTCGCTGATTAACGGCGACACGCTGAGCAGCGCGTTGCAGAAATAACTTTTATGAAAATCGAGGAAGCAGGCTCTTCGAGATGATCGGAGCAACTGTTCTGTGGGAGGTCGATGACAAGGACTGAAGTGTCTAATTAAGGGCTAGCACTTTTATTACTTTTATTTCAGCATTTTATGCCACACCTGCTGAAGATTTTTATGGAAAAATTACACTTCAATCTATATAGATAATATTAAAATATTCTAACCTTCTGTTGTCACACTGGGTCAAAATGACCCATAATTTAACGTTGACGTAAAACATGTCTGAGGTATCATTGAAAATGGCACTTAAACCTGATGATACTTTAAATGTTAATTTTCAAAGATGAACATACATATTCAACAATTTTCAAACATTATCGCAGAATTTTTTGCACTTAGTTTGACAGATAGATTTTAAGAAGCAGCTGATTGAAAATTGGCTTGAATAGCCATGTTTGGAAAAATACGTGTGACAAGCGGGGGTTAAATATGCTGACTTTGTGATATGGAGTTAAAATAAGCTGAACAGAATTAATGTTTGCTTTAAATTCTATATTTACAATAGGAGTGAAAATGTTCATTTCTGGACTTGTGGTGTAAATACGGGCTACTATTAAAATAATCTAAAAGAAAAGTGCAAACTGCATATTCTCAGATTGAAATATGCTATTCATTACAAACAATTATGCTAAAACCAGCTTACAATGTCAACAATATACACTGCTGGACAAAATTAAAGGATCGCTATAATTTCCCGAAAATGTTGGCCACTTTCAAATGGCTGTATCTTCGCGAAAAATGTTCGCAAAAAATATTTAAAATAAGCATTTTAACGCTTGAAGTTTCTAGTTTTTGAACCGAGAACTCAACATTTTTTGTATCCGTTATGATACTGTTTTATCAAGATGAAGCGTAGAAAGTGAAGTTTCAATTTTTTTTATCTAATTTGAACGCAATAATTACCAAAATATATTTTTTCGGGTAAATCCAATCAGGAGCTCTCGCAGAGCAAATATTTCTCTTTAATTGAGTTTTTTTCGTTTTATTTTACGATTTTTAGTTACCGAGTTATTCGCGTTGAAAGCAAAAAAGGTACTTTTCACTTTGAACGCTTTTAACTTGCGGACGCATGATCGTAGGAAATTTTTCAGGAGTGTTTTAGAAACCTAAGGTATGAACAAACATACCTGTACAATCTTTTAGGATTAATCGTTCGTTCTAGCTGCTCTGCAACACAGCACTGCCTCTACTAAATTGGTGTACCTATTACCAAAAACTAAATGGATTACTGAAAAACACTGATCGCTAGGGTCGTCTCCAAGAAACTCGATAAGTTTCATCTAATTAAGTGTCCCCAATGAAAAATGATCTTTCCACAATCCCCACGAGAACTTTGACATTTCTTCCCGCTAAAAGCACCATTTTTTCCCCAGTTGATAAACGTTCCCGATTGCTCTTCACACAACGGAATTAATCTCTGTTTATCGAGCATCTGTATTCGCTTGCCATTCCGAGCAGGTCATTTATATTGATTTTTTTGTCGCGAGAGTACGCTCGTGGTGTGGTAAAAACACTAAAAACTCCGTCGCTAATCCTACCGGTAATTGCCTCCATCGGATGTTTCTCGTAAACAAATTAGTCGGTGTCGCGCAGATTTGTCCATTAAGCATCGATGATGTGGCGTGACGGTGCAACTGCTCGTTTCGCCCTTTTATTATCCACTGGTGTCGCACAGTGGTTCGAGTATACTACATGCTAGCTGGACAAAGTTATTTTCTCGCGGTATTGGGTTTACATGGGGTTCGAATTGTTGGAAACAAACCTGATTCGTATCACAGTTTATTTTTTCACTAAAAATATCAATAAAATAAAAATACGACTAATTCAATAAAGGAAAAAGATCAAAACGACAGTGTTTTACTTTAACTATAATTATCAGTTATAACGTTATGATTATTCCTGTAATTTCTGAGATTTCTGTGGAATTTTAAAAAAATTTCGAGCCACAGTTGACTCACCTAACGTAAAGTGGCAATTAAAACAGTGTTTTACTATATGTTCCACGTCGTTCCACGCAACAAGGGTTGAATGTACGGAAAGTAGAGACTTTCTAAGTTCTTTTTAATCACACGATCGGTCTGCAAAAATTTGCAAAACTATATTTTGGGAATTGTTTTCGAGTGCGACGCTCGGCTGGGGAGATAGCACAGTTGATATATTTTAGACTCTATAATGCAATGTAATTAACAAGAAATTAATAGTTATAATCCACACTTATAGTTATATTTAATCTATAATACGTATAGAGTCTGAAATGTAACAACTGTGCTATCTGTCCTGCCGAGCGTCGTACTCGAAAACAATTCACAAAACATAGTTTTGCAAATTTTTGCAGACCGATCATATGATTTAAAAAAAACTAGAAAGTCTCTACTTTCCGTACATTCAACCCTTGTTACGTGGGACGACGTGAAACATATAGTAAAACAGTGTTTTAATAGCCATTTTATGTTAGGTGAGTCAACCGTGGCTCGAAATTTTTTTAAAATTCCACAGAAAACTCAGAAACTACAGGAATAATCATAACGTTTCAACTGATAATTATAGTTAAAGTACAATACTGTCGTTTTGTTCTTTTTCCTTTATTGAATTAGTCGTATTTTTATTTTATTGATATTTTTGGCGAAAAAATAAACTGTGATACGAATCAGGTTTGTTTTTAACAATTCGAAATAATTATAGTTAAAGTACAATACTGTCGTTTTGTTCTTTTTCCTTTATTGAATTAGTCATATTTTTATTTTATTGATATTTTTAGTGAATAAATAAATTGTGATACGAATCAGGTTTGTTTCTAACAATTCGAACCCAATACCGCGAAAAAATAATTTTGTCCAGCTAGCATGTAGTATATTCGAACCACTGTGCGTTGCGTCAAAAGGAGCATGGACTTAATAACCGCACCGTCGATTAGCCGCTTCGTTACGCTTGCTTTTGCGCGCTCTGTCGCGCGGTGTGACTATTTCGAGCGTAGGAACCGATTCCACCGAAACGCAAACCTGGGCCACCAGCCTCTGCGCCTAGAAACTGCTTGGTCTCGAACGGTCACGCGCGTCGTGTTTTTCCATATCATTTGTAGGAATCTGCGAGAAAACGACCCGCGGAACTTGAGCTTGTAACTTTCCAAGTTTAACGACTGCTTTCCCAGTTTAAATCGGCGTTGCCTGGGTTGCAGGTAGGACATAGATTAATGGGAGTAAAAGTGTGGTTGATTTTGACGGTGGTGGTCGAATTTTTTCCTGCAAAAATTACGCGAAAAAATCAGGATTTCAACTTTAAATAGCTGTCACGTTGTTTTAACTTAATATTTCGGATAATTCTCTCCGTCAACCTGAGGATAAATTAATATACTAACGAAATCTTATTTGTTCCTTGATTTTAGATAATCTGCTTACGAATGGCAGTGCTCACCGCGAAAGCAACTTTTTAAAAATGCTTCTTGGATGTCGCGTGTTATTTTATTATAAACGTAAATATTTTTCTACGAAAAAATTACCAAATGTTCTTTAAATGTAACTCTTTTAAACGCAAAAAGGTTTGTAAAATTATACGCTTCCGCTTCTTCAAAAAAAAATCACAAATATTCGCCTCTTTTCGGCCGCCTGACTAGGTATAACCCCTTAAGCGGTGTATCCTACATTTACATACGTCGTAATAGTGTAATCGCACGGGGATCAAAGGCATGACCAACGCGAGAATATTGCGTTGTTCAAAGGAGAACCGAGACCATCGTCACAGCGCTGAAAGGTTCATGTATTTGTTTCTTTTTCAGTTTTCACGGTTTTCTTTTAAATTCCAACGCTTTCCTCGTGGTTCTCAGCGACCTGTTAAACTACGTCGATGTTGCACTTCCCTACGTGGGTTTTTCCACGATCGGGTGCATGGTATTAATAAACGCTGGTCGTAAAAGATCCTGCCGCGGCGCGAGGCAAGTCTGGATCGTTAGGTTTATGCAGAAGGTTGCCTTTCTTTCAGCGCTCCGATATATTCATTTAAAGTTCAAACAAATTCCTGCCCGTTTGCGTTTGTGAGAGATTGGGAGTGTTTAAATTTTGGAAGTCTGACGTTTTGATATTTTCTTGAGTAAACTGTATTTTATATACCGAGTATGAAAATAAAGCGACAACTTGCGAGAAAAGAGACTAAAATTTTAGCATAGCTGCGAATAATATTTGTGTAAGAGTACTTACCTACAGAATTCGAACAGTGGCTGATTTCGGCATCGAAAATCGCAATTTCAGGGTCGGTCATCGATCGGGCGAATTTTTTTTCATTTTCCGTCTTTATTATATGGATTTTAATTACGTGGGAAGATAAAGGGCGAGGTCCAGCTGTAGCTATTATTATTCCCAACCTACATATGTATAATCTTTCAGAATATTAGGAAAAGTTAACTAAATAAAAACTAAACTGAAGCTAAAAATTACCTCAAAGTAATAGTAATAGTAAAAGGAACAAGACAATCAACTCAGTAAATAATAAGTAGAGTGTGCAAAGTATAAATAAGGAAAGTTCATCCGTTAGATTGTATAATTTTGAATTCATAAATGCACATTTACATTGTAAAATGATTGTCGGACCGAAAAGAGGCTATAAATCAATTATAATGTGATTCGAAAACATTATAATACACATATAACGAGATAATATCCATGGTATAGAAATGTGACGAATTTAAATTGCCCTTAGTCGATGAACCAGAAAATCATTTCAATATAAACTAAAGCAACCGCTCCTTCCCAACCACGTACATGTATCGTTGAAACAATTATTCGAAGGATCAATCTCTAAGATAGTTACATTAATTTATATTGTGGCATTGATTAAATCTGCATACCCGCAATTTGATTAACATAGCGCGTCGTGAAGAACTAGCTAGAGATTGCAAACCGGTAAATCGGTAAATCGGTTTGAAGTTTTTTTCACTGATAAAGTAGTAGATATCGACGGAATTATGCGCTATATATATGCGCTACATCGCTATACATACAATTTTTACCGGTAATTCGCAAAATTTTTACCGGGAATTCGATAAATTACGTATTTCTCGATATTTACCGGTAAATTATGTATTTCTCAATATTTACCGGTAAATTATGTATTTCTCGATATTTACCGGTAGATCGCGAGAAATACGTAACTTATCGAATTACCGGTAAAAATTTGGCGAATTACCGGTAAAAATATGTAGCGCATAATTCCGTCGATATCTACTACGTTATCAGTGAAAAAAGCTTCAAACGGATTTACCGATTTACCTGTTTGCAATCCCTAGAACTATCGAAACCGCCTGATCCGCAGGTTTGGAGCGTCCGCTCCAAATTTCCAAGATTTCGCGTGGAGCGTGGCATGTCCGCCAGGCGAACAGTTCAGTGAGCCGCGCCACGCTACGCCAACTGCATCGCTGACATCGAGCAAGTCTTTAATAAAAAAAAAAAGCGAAGAACTCGCGCGATCGCTTGCATTGTATTGCATGCTTATTTTAAAGCGGAAGAGCAACAACATAAAACATGAATATGGGTCAAGAGATTGCGCGAAGACAGAGATCGTCACGGTTTTAGTTTCCACAGGCAGGGGAAACTTCTCTAAATTCCGACAAATTGCTCCAAACTGTCTTTGGGTCACATTTTCACTGCTGTACGTACACTGCGTTCCACATTAGAACATACTCGTTTCGCGCAGAGATACACTGTTGATTGGCAGTAAACCGGCGGGGGAAGTGGCACGACCAATCGCGAAAGTGCTACGACCAATCGCGTGTGTCAGATCCGTGGTAGCTGCGCAGATCGGTTGCAAATCGGTGGGGGCGTTGGTACGCTCTTATATGGAACGCAGTGTATAAAGCACGATCTGGCGCGTGGCTCGTCAATTCACATCGGAACGTGTAAAGGACAAGTTCAGACCCTCACTCCAGACGCGCGAGCCGGAAACGCGCGATCGTCCTTTATCACGTTGCAGACTTTACGCGTAGTACTACAGTTTTGGAGCGCACGCCTGGAGTGTACGCTCTAAAACTGTGAGGAAAACTGTCCGTCTAAAGCCGGCTAATGTGTCTGGAGGGAATTAAAATTACATGGTTCCGTGGCTTGTCAATTAGTTAGTTGAAAAACGAATCTGTCGCATTCCTGCGACAATTATGAATTAACATATCAAGTTCTCGTGTTACATATCTGCCGGTACTTCCTACACGAGGTTTCATTGATGCCAAGATTTTGCATTCCTGTGATTGAAAAAGCAAGCGATAATTGAAGAGTCCTTGCGGAGAACACTGTAAAAGTGTCAAAATTAAAAAGAACAATTTATCGGGAAAAATTCTACGTGACTATGAAATTTGTATTTTAGCACCTGTAGCGTTTTCTACAAGGGCTCTTCAATAATTATCAAGCATCCATTTGCAATAGTTTCGCTCTCTGCTAGTAGCGCAAACGGAGTGACAGTGCCTAGTGAAACCCAAAAAGTATCAGACACACGTGAATATATTTGTAAACTCATCCTCAGAATTTATCCAACAAGTTAGAAGGCATTTGCTGCTTGCAAGTTCACAGGTATCTGGGTCAAAGCTGTTTCACTTCATAGTTGGTGAGACAATATCTTGTTCCACCACGGTTTCTCCCGAATCTCGTAAATCCCATCGCGAGGACTGCGCAAACGGTGACTTTTTGACATTTCCATCGATTGCACATCGTGGATACCATTCGAGGAATTGTAACCAGCAACTAGGAGCGGCCACTAGGAAAATTCGTCCGCGAGAATGCTGGACTCTCGGCGCAGCACAAATATGTCCCTGTTCCTTTGCTTCTTTATTCATATAAACTCGAACTCTCATAATGGTACCAATTATTAACCCTTCGTTGACACTCTGGATGTGAGCCACCCACAAGTTGATTTTGACGCTCTGCACCCTTCTATATGCAACATAAATAGTTTTCTTTTCCAAAACCGACGTACAAACTATTTTTTCCCTCAAAGTATTACATCCCAACAACAATTCTGTAGATTTGTAGCTTCTAATATTGAAATTTGTAAAAGTTACAATTTTTTAAAGATTTTCTTCGTTCCTTTTCGACACGTGGTAATCTAGATTTTCTTTACAAAAACTGCGGTAAAATTTCAATCAAAAACCTATTGGAATATATTCTAGAGACCTTGCAATCGATCCCTGATTTTTCCCATAATAATTGGATTCTTTAGATGAGAATGGCAGTCGTTCAAAAACTTTCTGGGTGCGAGCCACCCAGGTATGTAAAAATTGATCGAAAAAGGAGGTGCGTCAACGAAGGGTTAAACCCTTCTTCTGTGCGTCGTTAAACTCCATTCCTATGAATAACTTCCCTTCTTCGCAGCCCTTCGCTTACTCCAAAGATAATCCCCCCAAAAAAATGTTAACTCAGCCATTCGCCCATTGTTCCTCGAACTCCAACTGCCACAAAAATGCGAGAAAGAAATTGCCGAAACGAACTGTATTGACAAACAATTCGTGCGAAGTGGCACACAAACTTTCGACAATGCTAATAGTGGCTGTGGCCCACATCGTTGCATTATACGCTTCCTAAACATATCGGAGCTCGAGCACAGGAATTGCGCGGTTTTGGGTCGCCTTTCGACACACGTGACTCCTTTCTACGCGATTACTGATATTAATTGGAGTTGCCGCGCAGCCGTGCCCGCTCGCGAGTATTTGCAATAGCTGCTCGCCCGATGGACGGTTGCAAAATTGAAGGGAGAGCCGGGATCGTCGGAGGCACCTCGAAAGCTCTTGCTAAACACCGTCCTCTCCTTTCCTCGCCCCTCGCTCCGCCGCTGGATCATCGTTTCTGCTGTTGGTCGCGAGCAACAAGACGAAAAGTCGTCGTCGTTGCCGTCGACGGCGGCTGCGTTGCGACACCCGCTTCGAACAGCCGCGGAACAGGCGAGTGCATGCGTGACTGATTGGCCGAGAGATCCCCCGGATCGTGGACAACGATCTTGGCTAATTTAGATATCGATCAGCGGGCTTGTCGGTGAAATGCTTATCTGATCAACGACTGCCTAAGGGCATTGATTATTACATGTATGCGTGCATGTATATCGTAATAAGTATGTTTATTACTGGGCAGGTGCCATTATTTTTGGCGACTTCGTGCGCACATTTACGAGTCAAATTATTGCCCCGATTAGTCGATAGATATCTGCGATGTCAACGCTTTATAGTTAAAGGCTTTAGTGCAATTCTTTTCTCTGTATAAGTGGAATTTTTTCAGTTGCCGCCTAAGCCGCCCAAGACCCCATGTTTAAAAAAAATTGTGATTTTATCTAAACACTGTATTTTTTCCTGTACTAATACACTTAACCTGTTTTTAGTAAACTACTTCTTCATTTTCCTGAAAAGATGGGCCCCTCAGAACGTTTGCCACCTGGGCCTTTTTCCTTGAATCTAATTATTATTATTATTATTATTTGGGGCACAGAGTAAGCGGAAAGAAAACCTGAAGGAAAGACACACGTTTTTGCTGGAAAGTAAAAGAAAGCAGAATATAGGATTAGAAGAAATTAATAATTATTAAGTAATCCTAGACTGTGTTCTTAGATACCGTAATGGATCTATAAACAGATCTGTATTCCCACGGTACAAATATGAATCCGAAGGTATAGGTATTGATTTTCTTAATTAGGGAATTACAAGAAGCTGTAGATTTGAAGACCTTTGGACAATACTCTCGATCTTTTTGAAAATAATGCTTTCCATTTTTATTCTTACTACCCTTTCTCTCGACAATTCTTTATCACCATATTGTAGGATTTCAGAAACTGTAAAACTTTGAATAAAACTTTTTTCACGATAATATGAAAACTCAAAATTTCTTCGAGGGTGTGTTTTTACATCTAGGACCGTTTCACTGCCGAAGCAAAGAATGGTGACGTTACTAGCGTCGCTTCAACTACATTTCTTCCAAGTTACAAATTATTTTGAATTTCCTAGTTGCCGAACTCCCTTGAAGTCGATATGTGCCCTGCGCACAACATTTTCAGCATCGCTTCGGGCGCAAACACCGGTGGCTACTCTATCGCGTTGAATATCCGAGAGCCTAAACGACGATGACGGTATCACACGGCATTCCACTTTTCTACGGTGACCCGTATTCGCTGCTCATCAGCCGTAAAAATACGCGAATACCGGGAAAAGTGAAGCAGGCGCCTGCCGTCCAATCGAACGGCCGCGAGAGCGCTCGAAAAGAAAACAATCTCGTTTCGAAACCAGCAGCGCACGCCTTTTGCAACGCGTTTTTTTTTTCTCTTTTACGAGAACCGCCGTGGAAAGGCAGAAGAGAAACGAGCCGCGCTCCGAATTCTATGGAATTCCTAAGTTCGTCGCAGTTTTCGCTGAAAAAGAACGATGTCGAAGGGCGTTGATGAGTCGTGCGTAGACAAAGTTGAAATAAATTGTTTGGAACCTGGTTGTTGACGCAATCCTTCATAATATCCGCGGATAGGATTCGACCACTTTTTCCCTTGCCTCCTTCCCATCCGTTGCTAGTTTTTATTCGATTTTGCGAAATTGCGTGCCGTAACACTAAGTAATCGGGCGTGTTTGTAGAAAGTGCAGGGATGAAAGACTCTTTGTAATACGCAGCGCGTCATGATGGATACGAAAGGATAGTAGAAGATGTGCCAGTCGATTTCTTTTTAACAATCGTGGTAGTTATTTACAGCGACACGTCAGAGAATGATATTTTTACGAGTAATTCACCGATACGGTAAGAACAAATTTTTAACTTCAAGTCCTGGAGGGGACATGTTCGAACTTAGACTTAGGCGGTCCCACGTTTCACTTCGTCGTTTTTTCTCGTATATCATACAGTTATAAACAGATTTGTAAGTTCGAACATTGTGGCGCTTCTCAACTTTTCAACTTCTCAACTTCTCGTCTTCCCCACTTTTCAACTTTTTCATTTTTCAATTTTTTAATTTTTCAACCACTCAATTTCTCGACTTATCAACTATTCAGCTTTTCAACTTTTCAGCTTTTCAGCTTTTCAGCTTTTCAACTTTTCAGCTTTTCAACTTTTCAGCTTTTCAACTTTTCAACTTTTCAACTTTTCAACTTTTCAACTTTTCAACTTTTCAACTTTTCAACTTTTCAACTTTTCAACTTTTCAACTTTTCAACTTTTCAACTTTTCAACTTCTCTACTTCTCTACTTCTCTACTTCTCTACTTCTCTACTTCTCTACTTCTCTACTTCTCTACTTCTCTACTTCTCCACTTTCCACTTTGCAATTTTTCAACTTCTCGACATCTTAGCTTCTCAATTTTTCAATTTTTCAACTTCTCAACTTTTCCTTCGTTCAAAGGATATAAAGAAAAAAGGCCCCGGTGACAAACGTTCCGGGTCACCCTGTACACATAACAGAATTACACGTAAAAATCCTCAAAAAAAAAATTATAGGAAACCAACAAAAATATAGTTTCGATATAATCATATTTTTTGCCAAATTTTTCACTCTGTGGGGGGTGGGGCTTCTATACAGGGGCCCAGGCGGCAACTGTTCATCGACCGCCCGTTAAATCCGCCACTGTCTGTCACTACTGTTCCGAACGAGCCCCGCAGGACTGAGTTCCTCAAAGCATCATGGTTCGTCACAGGAGGGTAGCTCCAAAGCGCGCACAAGGGCCGCGACTCGCAGAGTAACTGCGCGAAAGAGGTTGTAGTAGAATCGTAGCAAATTCCATCAAGGTGAATGTCCCAATTTCTGCTGATTTAAGAGGTAACTCGTCATAAAGAAGGTGTAAAAAATTTGTTGGTGATGAAAATTTGCAGAGTAATTGATTAATTCTTTAATAATAAATCAACCAATTCAAAAACCATTTAAGAAAGATATTTCAAGATGTTTAACTATTAGTAATTTGTAATTAAATATATAATCCTCTAAATGTCCGTATTTCTGTTTAAATAATTTTCTGTTTAAATGCTTAAATAATTTAGAATTATTTTCTTGCAACTATAGTACAAACGTAACGCATATAATAATAAGAAAAGTACGAAACGATCAGAAATGGGGACCTGAGCAGAAACTAGGACATTCACCTTACCCAGCTTTCCCAACTGCGCGTGACGCAATCCTAGCAGATAACGTTGCGCGGATCCGCGGCAGGTGACTTCACCGTTGATGCTGGATGAGCTGTTCAAAGATTTAACAGACACCCGCTTCCCTTAACACACTTTCCCTGTTACCGCGATCGCGTAACAGGCCATTCACGCCTGCTCCCGAGCAGTGTTCAAGTTCAGAGCGATCCGTTAGGTACATACACCGTCTTCTACGCCACCATGAAATCGATCACACCAGCCTGCAGCAGCCTTCTCTGGCCCCTGGCTCGGCCAAACCGTCAGGTTCAGCTCAGGTACTCGCGAGCCGTCTGCCACTTTCCATCGATTATCACTTCGGATTACTACAAATTACCATGCCGCGATGATGCAACGCCGTGCGCAGGTCTCTATTTACAAGATCGCCGAGGCAAAGAACCCGGGTGACTTGTTCGTAATCAACCACATCCGGCGATCATCGGACCATTTCGATGCCTTTTTTTTCTTTAAAAGATGAGTCGCCGGCAGGGCAGGTTCACCTCGAAAATCAGGCGAAAAATGACCTTGGCCCCCACCGGGGTTATCGTTTGACACCCCACTTCTTGCACATTTTCCTACTCTCTGTGTGCCCGTAGAAAGTAACGGCAGCATGGCACGATTGGGTCTCTCAGTCCATCAGAAACTTCGCGTCGCGCTAGATCGAGCTTATCTCGCCCGGTGCCGTGCTGGTCAGCTTTCACAGGAAAGTCGCAGATCGCTGGCTGGTCTCCCGTTGTGGTGTCCGTAATCGCCGCGCAGTTCTCGCTACGCACGTTGCCAGGGTGGACCCTGCCGATCGTGTCGGCGATCGGTTCCGTCGCAGGTCGAGAATGGTGGCATGACCGTGGATCGTCGTACGATTGCGAGCTAATACAATACTCGGTAAGGAGCCACGACGATCGAGCTTCCTTTCGCTGGAGGGTAGGTAGATTGATTTTGGGGGATCTTGCTTATTGGAGGGCGTTTATAGAAAATAGTTGGACGCTGGTGGGTTTACCTTGCCTGATAGCTTGCCTAATAGCTGCTTGGAGTTGCGATCACTTAGGTGTTTGAAATTAGAAAATAGGAATTGTTTGGATAGTGCGGATGGTACAGAAATGATGAAGTTAATATTACGAGGCTTTGGAAGTTTGTTCTTAACGTGGAATGAACAAGTTCTCAGGAAATTTGTCATTAAAGCTGTCAGGGACTTCCGGAACTGAGGTTTTCCCGAAGGAAATCGTTTCCCTCCTTTCTTCTCTCTTTATTCTTCGAATTAAAACCTCAGCTGTATTTACTCCTTACGCAAAGCGAGCCAACCCATCACTTTAGAGTTCGATAACGACCCTCGCTTAAAGCGTGCGCGCGTTACGCTGGTTACGATCGGGACAAATCACTTCCCCTTCACTCGTGCTCCGATACACGGTTGCGTTTCTCGGCGAAAAGCAGCCCAATTAACAGCGCGGACCCTAGGAGGAAGTCGGGAGAACCGGCTGCGGAGCGACAATGTAACTTTCAACTATCTCGCAGCGGAGTGGAATACTTCCTGGCGTGATCGAAGCCTCTCATTTCTTTGGGAAATTTGAGAAATAAGTGGCTTATTACCTAAGCACCCGATTGCTCTCGTAATGACACCGGGATTCTTATGCCTGGAACGGAAGCGTCCTCGGAAGGTTCCTCGAGCGAGATGCCTCGCTTCCTGCTGCACCTCGGCAACCGGTCTTCCTAGCCAGCGCATGGAGCGCACGTTTGACACGATTTCCAGCGATCTATGAGATCCCCAACCGGTTCTAGGCACATTTTATTCGCCACCGCTCGGTGCAATCCCGTTACTGCGAAGCCGATATCGGTCGATTGCCCGAGCGAACAGTGGGAACGGAATCTTCCACCCTCTCGGACTCGGCTCCCCGAATTCCACTGGGTCAAGTTAACGCCTGCACGCGTGAACGAGGAATTATAATATCGCGTTGTCGCATCGATTTCATTTTTTCTTTGAGCTTCATCCGCAGAAGGCGACTTTGCCGCGAGAAAATCTGCGCGGTAAGGGATAAATGTTTGAGAATGAGTGCGATAGTGAACCGACCACGTTGTCGTATTATGCACAGAAGAAATAATTCTAATGATCGTTGAATCTGACAAGTCAAGATGTGACAATTGAATCTGAATCAAAATCGTTTTCCTCGGGAAGTTGATTCTACCGTTTCGACTAGCTTTGACATCCGAAATTGCGCGAAGTGTGAAGGATGAAGCTTAAGAATAAATTCAGGGCTTTGCAGCAAGAGGGGTGTAGATACATTTTTAACAGTTTTTTAATTATGATGTGTAATATGTGTAAGAAAAAATTCTACATCGTTTGGTGCACGTTTGGTGCGAATCCGATAAGAAATGAGCGATTTATTGCAAATAAATAAAAGCAGAAATATTAATAGAAACATTAATATTAGTATTAATATTAATATTAGTACTTGTAGTAATGAAAAATACTAATATTAATATTTCTATTTTAATATTATTGCAGATATTAATATTATATATTTTGACAGCATAATTAGTAGTTATTGAGTTGATAAGTTTTAGTAATATATTAAAATTAATATTTTATATATATTAATGTCAATATTAAAATTAATATTTTATATATATTAATATCAATATTATAGTAATATTTTTATATATTAAAATTAATATTTTATATATATTAATATCAATATTATAGTAATATTTTTATATATTAATATTAATATATAAATATAAATATTTAATTAATATTAATATTTTTATATAGAATATTTTTCCGCCAAAAATAGAAATAAAAACTTACGAACTCAATAACCACTACTTATACTATCAAAAAATATATTTTTCTGATTTACTTGAAATTGTAGCTGCACCCCTCGCTGCGAGGTTCTTTATTCCCACAGTGTAACGACGTACAATGTCAACGGTTACTTCTCAAAAAATTTTACCATATACTTATTAACCTATTGATCTTCTCGACGCCCCTAGCGCAATTTTCCCCCAATCGTTTGTTCCCCGGAGCGCCGGTCGTTCCCACGGGTGAACGACCAGCGATCGAACTAGAAATCGAATTGCGAACGGTCGCAATTTCACTGGGACCTGCGCGAGTCACGTTATTGGCGCGGTAGTGCGCGGCGGGCTAACAAACGCACATGTGTGTACGGCCAGTTCCGCCTGTCTCCTCGATCTCGATCGCGTTCCTCGGGCGAACCGAGCGTGTCACGAAACCGTCAAGAATTTCCGTGTGCCAACCGGAAATGCGCCGCAGTTCGCCGTACGAACTTACGCAAAGTACACTCCAGTTCACCGCTGTCCTCAGCTACCACTTGCTCCTGCGACTCCACTATACTCACCTCGTCCGCGATGCGCACGCCTGCTTTGATGCGTCCACGGAGCACGGTGTGTTTCACTGTTCCCACAGACGCCAGGTATAACAGAGCAACCGTGGCATTTCAATTCTACTCGGCACTATTTCTTCCCGAATATATAATCGCGCGTACATTAATTGAAAAATAAAAAAAAATGGGCGCAGGCTCGCGCAGCTTTTGCCCGTGCAAAGTGTTACTTTTTACGGGGAGGCACGCGTGACGGTGATTAATTTTCTTTTCACGACTTTCCGTTTTCTCTCAACTCCCCCAGTTTTGCTCGTCGGAGCTATATATTAACCTAGTGTTTCACAATCTTTCCTGAGTCGCGATCTCTTTTGATAATATTCAAATAACCTGCCACCCCCATGTATTTTATTTATGAAAAATCAGTGTTACATCATTACATAACCATATTAAAATAAATAAGTGCTAAAAATAACCGTGACGACTCGCAGAAAACACTTCGCGACTTACAGCTTGGGAATCGCTGGATTAACATATCGGAACTGTCTGCTACTGGTATTCTATTTAGGGTTCTTTAAATATCAAAAGTTTCGATAAGGTCAGAAGATTCCTTGGAGTCAAGATGCCCGAGATTTTCATGTACCTACCACTGGTTTTCGAAAATACAATACTCTCTGCCAGGGCCGGCGGAACCCATTATGCAAGTTATGCGCCGCATAAGGGCGCCAGCCGAAGGGGGCGCTAAGAAACTATATCGCACACTTAATAATAAAGAAATACAACTCCCACATAAACAAAATGTAATGTAATTATTTTTTAATTGTACCTCGTAAAGACAAAATATATTAAATAGAAAACAGGTGCAAAAATTTGGGGGTGCCAAAAATTTTCTTGGCGCCAACCATCCTCGCGCCGGCCCTACTCTCTGGGTGAAACGTTCGAGGTCGAAAGCTTGAATTCCCGCGCATAGACGGGAAGAGCGCGGTAGATAGGTGTTAAAGTTCACCAAACCTCCGCGGCGAAGGAAAGATGGATGACCACTCGCCGAAACCACTTTCCATCTCATTGGGACGCGCTCGTGAATCTTCTGCATCGTCGCTTCCTAGAGCCGGGCAGCGGCTACCGCAAGGGAGAGAACCGAAGCGGAAGGAAAATCTCTTAATGCGCGGTCACATGTATCAAGGTCGCGCGAAAGCATAAGAGCACGTCGTGGAAAGGTCGCTGCTCCTTTGCGTGGGCGAGTCGGCTTTTAATTCGCCGATTGTTTCACGCGAACGTTCGAAGTTTATAACTGCGGGATTTTCTTGAAAATCTCAGGCTAGTTGAAGTTTCCTCGAATTTAATGCCACTGGACACCTATATCGTTCCTCGCATCAGTTTGAAGATTGTATTTCTGATGGCCAGGCAAATGCGTAGGGGAGACCGGGGCAGATTGTAACAAAAAAAGTTTTCACAGTTCTTTGTCGAAAGTGTTTTCCTCAATCAGGAATTAATTCGCGTGGTTTACTAGTTACATAGGTATATTAAAATCGTTGATGCCTTGGCCTAGGTAGATTGTCCAAGAACAGGCTCAAGATCCAAACTAGGAGCTCATATGTTATTAATACTTTAATGGACGCTGTTATTTATGCGTGACATCATGATTTGGACCTGTTACTTTCCGTCAGCCTAAGAGTTCTACTTTATTTACGAATTACACTCGGGAATTACTTATGATGTTTCCAAAATTCCCTGTTTGTCTCTCTAGAAGTTCGTTCCGGTCTTTGTTTTATAGTCGGTCCGATGAAATCTATGGTGAAAATTTAATTGAATAAGTGCTAGTCATTGTTAGCGCCGTCGTTTATGTATTTTTGTAACTATTGGGATTTTTGTTGTTGTCCCGTTTATATAATAATAATAATAATAATAATAAATAATAATAATAATAATCTCCAGTATGTAAACGACGCTTTGTTACATCAGGAATTCTGCTAGCATGGACTTATTTGGTGTTAATATAAACAGCTTTAGAAACTCGGTTCACAGTAACTTGCGAAACTTGTGATTTGTCGGTCAGAACTGTAATACCAGCTATGCACACTAATGGGGACCTATTCCCCTTAAATAAAAATAAAAATAAAAATAAAAATAAAAATAAAAATAAAAATAAAAATAAAAATAAAAATAAAAATAAAAATAAAAATAAAAATAAAAATAAAAATAAAAATAAAAATAAAAATAAAAATAAAAATAAAAATAGAGATAGAGATAGAGATAGAGATAGAGATAGAGATAGAGATAGAGATAGAGATAGAGATAGAGATAGAGATAGAGATAGAGATAGAGATAGAGATAGAGATAGAGATAGAGATAGAGATAGAGATAGAGATAGAGATAGAGATAGAGATAGAGATAGAGATAGAGATAGAGATAGAGATAGAGATAGAGATAGAGATAGAGATAGAGATAGAGATAGAGATAGAGATAGAGATAGAGATAGAGATAGAGATAGAGATAGAGATAGAGATAGAGATAGAGATAGAGATAGAGATAGAGATAGAGATAGAGATAGAGATAGAGATAGAGATAGAGATAGAGATAGAGATAGAGATAGAGATAGAGATAGAGATAGAGATAGAGATAGAGATAGAGATAGAGATAGAGATAGAGATAGAGATAGAGATAGAGATAGAGATAGAGATAGAGATAGAGATAGAGATAGAGATAGAGATAGAGATAGAGATAGAGATAGAGATAGAGATAGAGATAGAGATAGAGATAGAGATAGAGATAGAGATAGAGATAGAGATAGAGATAGAGATAGAGATAGAGATAGAGATAGAGATAGAGATAGAGATAGAGATAGAGATAGAGATAGAGATAGAGATAGAAAAAAATAAATAAATAAATAAATAAATAAAATAAAATAAGAAAAGCTTAATAAAATAGGCTATAATCTAATCTAGGACTTGTGTAAGGTATACTCCAAATTTCAGTGAGCTGTTTTCACTTTTACATATTGGTATGGAATAGGGATTTATCATCGATCAAACTATTCCATTCAAAGATTCCTATTCTATTTGCATAATGCTTTGTTTGATAGTTTCCAAAAACCAAAGAATTATTGGGAACTTTGAGAAAGATCCGCAGTGGGCGTAAGCTTAAAATCACGTAACCCCGAGAACAGAACCTTGGTACGAGATAAAAACATCGCCACCCGAAGTGTAAGCATTGTAAATACACCTGCCTCAAGTTATTCTGCGTTTCAGTATGCCACACACCAGTCACACTCCTTCCATTTTCAACTCGTCCTCTTGCAGTCCTCTAAGGAAAAAGTGGCCCCGCTCTCGGAAAACCCTCCATCGTCGGGCGTGCAAATTTCGGCAACAAGTTTCCCGTTTCAAACTACTCCATCGCGATTCCATGAGTCACGGAACATTTGCACGCAAGTCCCGCGAGACGTTATCCTTGACCCTTAATTAAACGGCCCCGTTTATGCCGCGCAAATCGGAAAATCCACCGCGCACGGCGTGAAGAAGCAAAAAGGGGACGCCGCGGATTACCATTGCCTTCTGGACATTCCAGCGAATTAAAAACATTATTAACGATCGATTTATTCATCCGCCACTTTGCTCCCCGGCGCGAGACGTCACAGGGAAAAGAACGGAGCGCGATTGAATTGGAAAGGAGGCCTCCGAAGTCGTCGTCTTGCCGCGTGCCAGTGGTAAGTAAATAAACAAATCTGGCTTCTGGTTCTCTTCTGCAACCGATTCCGCGATCTGGCTAATTGCTAGATCGCGATCGTGACGCAACCTGGAAGCGTCGAGGCCGAGGGGGGAACTGGGTTGAAACGGTTGAGTAGCGACGCCTTGAATACCAAAGGATACGTAAATGAAACGACACTTTACAAGACTCATTCTTCAGCGAGGTTCTGAATGCGATTTGCTCCGAATGAATGGGGGGGAAAGAAGTCGATTCCAAGCTGTGCTTCTGTTTTCTGGTCGACATTTCCAACGTGGAAACTGAGCCGCAAATGTCGGGGCAAAAGGAAGTGTCCGGTGACTTTGATTCATGGTTTCGCATCTCGCACTTTCTAACGACCGTTAATTATTACGCGGCAAGTAATGCGAGCGCTCGTTCAAGTAATTTCCTTGGTTTTCCCTCCTATCGTTAACTAATTATGCGACCTCTTTCGGTCTCTTTTCCACCGATATTACACGATTAGACGGTAATGGTCGAGGCATGGATACAGGACTATGTAACGCCGGTAATTCATAAACTGCAATTTGTTTCGGAGGAGCTAGGAATATTGCCTGACGTTGCAATTAATTGCAACTTTCCAGCGGAGTTTAATATTTCTGGGAAATAAAATATAGAAATCGGTAAACAGCAGGGTCAACTTCAGACGCGGAATGATTAATTTGTAACCGTTGATGTTTCCAATCCGCAGGATAATCGAAGCCACGGTTTCCTCTGCCAACGTCTGCTCATTTGTCAAGTAGCACGTATTCTTAATTACTCAGTCGGTTGTCACGAAAGAGGAAATGGAGAATTCTTAAGAAGGAAATTAATCCTGGCCACGAAGTGGCCAGGATGGTATTTGACCTGCATTAGGATATTTTGCAAGCTTGCGAATCGTTTGCAAAGCGTCGCCTGACGTATTCTGAAATCAACTAGCACCCGAAAGCTGAACGATGCTAAGAAGCATTAAGGGTCCATTCTACTTTGCCGGTTGAAAAGGAGGCCTATATTCATGAATTTTTTTTTCAACATCTAATCTACGGATTTTAATGTTTTTTTTGGTAAATGTTTATTATTCCTTGCTGTATAGACTCGTATTTTTCATGTTTCCAAAATATAATTACAAATATGTGTGATTAGACTGGCAACGCAGCAATCACCTAACAGTCAAGATAATTTCAACTAACAAGGGTACATCCCGAACCCGGAAATTTAAAAAATTCTGAAACTTTGCGAATATGTAGGGAATTTTCTCCCGATTATCACGCAATTTTTGTTTGCTGCCCAAATTCACTCTAAAGGGGTGTAATTGACCCCTGAAAATCCGGTTATTTCCCGAATTTGTGCTATAACTCACGAACTGTAAAATAATTTTTTTACCACATGATAGATCTAATTAAAAGAAGTAAATTTTATCTTGGAACTTTTTCTGTATCTCTTACAGTTCGGGAGTTATAACACAAAATCGGAAACTAGTCGAATTTTCAGGGGTAAATTTCCCCCCCTTCTAGTGAATTTGGGCAGCAAACAAAAATTGCGTTGTAATCAGGAGGAAATCCCCTACATTTGCACAAAGTTTCAGAATTTTTTGAAGGCTCAGGTTCGGGACCATCCCTTGTAGGTCTCCAATCCCTCACTGTCTCAATTCTTCCTATTTATTAGTTTCATGTTAAGGCAGGAAATAACCATCCTCAAATTTCCCAAATACTCTAGCTCCTCGAACAATCCCTTGTCAACCGGTCCATAAACCCTTCAACGATTCAAGCTTGCGTTAGATTTACTCCAGAGAAGAGCCGAAGTGTTCGACAGCCTGTCGGCCGGAATCCCTCAGCTGCAAGGTTCAGGATGTATGTATAATAAATCTACGTCCGGTGCACGGCGCTCTCTTCCTGCTTTCTCGGCGATCGATCGTCCACGGTATCGGTCATCGATCGCAGTCGATACCGGGCGGTTGCGTAAGAAGCGCATTTCGCGTAGATCGCGAGGATTCGCGCGGATAGCGGCAGCGGACTCTCTAAGCTCACTGCCATGGCAGTGGATGATCGCTCACGCGATCGCGTGCCCCGGCTCTCGCGAGTGAACGTTCGCGCGGATCGTCGAGGAAATGGTCAGCTAGAGGAAAGTAGCTACAACGGGCGGCTTCATCGAGAGATGATTGATGATGATGATGATTCTGTGATTTTGAGGAAGTGGAGGTTTCGGGGGCAATTTTATTTGGCAAATTCTATCGAGAGAAATTGAGCTACTACTTGTGAGATAGTGGAGAGACAGAAATGTAATAATAATTTATCTTTACTGTACCACAAAGTCTGCATTGTGTTAATTAAGTGACGAATGAGCGAGGTTCAGCAGTTCTGCTGTTTTACAAGCTACCCCTATTACAAGGAAATGGACTTAAAGCTGGTGTTCGATAGACAAATGTAGGACCAGAAGACAAGTGGTCAAGGAAAGTGAACAAGATTAAAGGAGCGCGCAGCACGTTTAACCCTCGAGCGGGCGCGCTTTGCGAACTCCGTTCACCGATCTGCGTATTTCCTTCATTAGGTCTCGGTAAGGCAAACATTCTCTCCGCGCGATCGTGGTGTGTTTCAAGAACCCTATGATGCTTGTGCCAGTTGATTTTCATTTTTGATGTTAAAAATGTTTTACATATACTATTTTTGTTTTTTTAAATACATTTACTGCATTTTTGGATACATTGATAATATTTTCCCATCACATTTAATTTAAGTTACCACTGCCAACAGAGAAACCGTTTTGAAGTGTAATATATAAGGGGGCTAAAATGATTATTTTCAACCGATGAACTGAGTTCACCACGCGGCTGCTCGTGTACCTCTCATTGGCGCGCCCGCCCGAGGGTTAAAAGCGGAGACAGAAGGCAAAGGACGAATTTCCAAGGGGAGAGAATTATATTAAAAGGAAGATAGGTACAGCAGGACAAAGAATATATCCACTTTCGCAGAAGCTGCATCAATGGCTTTATTCAAATTTATATATTACGTTATTTCATTAGGAATAAAGGAGACACACATTCTGTAGAAAAGTAATTAAAATTAATCTGTTATCGAACAGCAAACAAATTAGGGTACCTGCAAGTATGTTTGAAACCATTTAATAGACACGTTTATTATAAGTCTTTCTTATGTAAATTGTGAACCGAATCTCCTAAAGTGGATAATACAAGGGGGTAAAATGTTTGGGGAAACGGGGGGGTTAAACAGAATCCTTGCTGCGGGCGCTATAAATCTAGTTTCGTTCCTGGAGGTAAGAAGAACCGCGGACAGATCCCCCGATTTCGAAATCTTTAAAATTTTTTAGATTTTCGAGTTTACGTGCCTGATACACAGTCAGCTTTGCCCACCCCAGAATCGCCCAAGTGAAACATCTGATTTGGAAAGCTTTATTTTACTTTCACATCGAGGAGCAGTTGATAGTCCGTTTCCACCGTGCAATCGAAGGAAGCTGAGCCAGAGAATGCTTGCGGTTACCTTCGCGCAAACTACTCGTGGAAAATTATCCTATTAACGATTCATATCCAACTGCAAACTCGAAGCCACCAAAGTCATCTCTCAGCGGACAGGAAAGAGGAATGCAAAGAATTCGGTGGCTGGAGTAATTCATGTCGCAGCCTGAGTAACGCAAGCAAGTAGCCGTAAGTCGTAGCTTCTTGTTTACTCTCGAGCTGCGTTGCAATTCTGCCTGCGGAAAACCGCTCATTTGCATACACGGTGTCTCGTTCATCTCGCCAGCGGTCGCGAAGCCCGTCATAGCGGGAGACAAACGATCAGGGGTCAACTTGGAGATCGCAATTGTTATGCTGTTGTTCGATCGGGACCTCCCCAGTTGGGAACGCAACGAAGGACGACGGTAGACTTGATTTGTATAGATATCGCGGATAAATCGTCGCGAACGCTCCTACCTGGCGGGCAACGATCAGCTGCGCGTTAATAATACGACTCAATTTCTCTAAAATATCGTAGGAGGTTCTACTGTTGCATTAAGATGCATTAATAGTTCCCCAATTTTCAAAGATTTTCATCTGAATTTCATCCTTAAACGATTGAAACGCTTTGTAAATTTGTGCACCTCAGCCAACTTGCACTATAATTCATAGTTTATCAGAACAGAGTGCTCGACCAATTAGAGTAATAATTACTCGAGTAATATTATTATACTTTTTAACGTAAGGGTTTTCTGCATACACTTTACGGCTTCGCTCCTCCCAACTGTTCGCAATTTCAGAGCTTTCCTCGATCTCCACGATCCAGGACCTTCCCCAACTCTCAAAGCCGATCCCCGACCTACCTCCGCGGCACAAACTGTCGCAACGTTCATTCATCATCGTCGACTGTCGATCGTAGAATCGCAACGAGCCATTACTCCAAGCGGCAGCCGTACGAAATTGCAGCGGAGATAAATCGTAAACTGCCGTAAATCGTGATCACCGCGAAACAGGCAGGCAACCGATTTCCTACGTGATCTAAATTCTCGCGATGCCTCCTCTCAACCGAGATCCCAGGCGAACGTAATCGCGGCGAGCGGAGGTTTTTAGAAACGTGATTTCGAGAGCCTCGCTCGCCGCCGCGCGTAAAGAAATCTCGCCAAAAAGCTGAGGATGGACGATTTCGTGTCTGTCTACTTGGGACTGTAAGCCGCGTAGAGTCAGCTGATTCGCGATTGGCACAATTCCGCGGGCGAAAACGAGAAAGGCTCGAGAGAAACGCCGGTCTCGACTCCACACATTTTCATTTCGCGCTCCTTTGCCCGGCAACCGCGAATTTTCCAAGCGTGACGGAACTGAGTTGTAGCAAACGATTCGCTTCCGACAGTGGCGCTTGCAGATAACAATCGATAGCCACTTCTGAATATTCTGTCTTCAGAAAAATGGAGAAGATATTCTGTAATAGATGTTCATCGATTTAAGAGAAGTTTTTCTCGTTTCAAAAAATTATTAAACTGTAGAGGATATATAGGCACGTATTACACAATTTCTTTTGCTGCATAAATATATTCTAAGGGAGTGAAATTGACGCTCGAAAATCCGGCTATTTTCCGATTTTGATTGAAAAAGTTTTCAGACAAACGTTGCTTCTTTTAATTAGGACTATAATTTGATAAAAGCTGGGTTTAATAATAGCTGGATTTTTAGGCATCAATTTCACAACCTTAGAGTGAATTTGTGCAGCAAAATTGCGTAATACTTACATACCTACATACCTCAAAGTGTCATAATGTTTTGCTTTCCAAGTAAGCGATTTTTTAGAAAATTTTCCGATAAATTCTACATCAAGATTCTTGTACTACATTATGTTGGTAACACTGTATAATTAATCAGTCAGTAAATGGGCCGGTAAAAAGCTCTTAGGGACGTCTCACAGAGGGCGCAAGAGAGACCCCCCCTTTACCCAGAAACCTTACACAAAAATACAGAAGAAAGTTCTATAATTTTTTGATTTTCCAATTGAATTTCCTGGTTGGACATCTCATCCCCTATAAATCAGAATTATTATTCTTCACACCCCGCAAAATCGCCCCCAATTTCCACGACCTCTCCCCTCGATTACTCAACAAAGCACCCCTTCAGGACCAAGGAGAGTGTTGCAAGGATCGTCGCCGCAGGAAAGCATGATTTACTCAGGCGAGATTGAAATCGCGTCGTGGCGCAGAAGGTACTTGCTGGCGCGATCCTTGTGAACCGGTACGTGAACCCCGTCGGACCGTATGTGACATAGAAACGACGCTGGAAAGAAGAACCAACTTGTTCCTGCTGACACAGATCCGTTCGAGCCCTGCATCCTTGCAGCCGAAAGGCTCCTCGTGACAAGATGCAGCCAGCCCGTCTTAATTAATCATGATTAATCGAGCGATACGCGGCGAAAACGAGGCAATTACGTTCGATCCTGGGGCTAAATGATCCGACGCGAACACTGTGTACCATTTGCTTTCGCGATGTCGCTGATCCATCGGTGCGATCGTAGACGCGTCTGTATTCCGTGCTGGTCGAATAAATTGCGGTCGCTGAAAAAGGAAGAGTCCAGGCCAGGCCCGTACAA
Organism: Andrena cerasifolii; assembly: GCF_050908995.1. NCBI lineage: Eukaryota > Metazoa > Arthropoda > Insecta > Hymenoptera > Andrenidae > Andrena > Andrena cerasifolii. The sequence continues at coordinate 25,009,582 of NC_135119.1, read as the reverse complement.
CTTTTGCTCTTGTCTTCGAAGGGCAACAAAAGTTGTGCCCCACCATTGGGACCTTTCGCTCTTGAGGAGCGCGAAGGGCCTGGCTCGGTGCCTTCAAGAGCGAAGGGCAACTCGCGGTTGCTCGTGCGAGCAAATCCTTGGACAGGCCTGGTCCAGGCTGTCGCGCAGCAAGTGACGCGTGACTATCGCTTCCCATCGTAACCCATCAGCTTCGAGTTGTTCCCCCTTGTGAACATAATTCTCTATCGCCTGGACAGATAGCACTCGCTTCCAGACTTTGCTACAGTCTGAGGAGTTTAGTCCGTGCGAACTGCAGCCTGTTTGTAGGTGAAGTAGCACATTTTCGAGATAAATTAGAGCTAGGATATTTCTTGGGTAGTACGAGAACACTCAGCTTCGTCGTTGGGAATGGTTACCGCGGTTCTGGAGGTGACCGTTGTAAGGTGCAGGTTGTTCCATTAAGGGGAGGTTCCGGTCTAGAGCCCAAAAAAATATATGATCTTTAGGAATTAATTAAAGGAAAGCTACTGTATATAATTTAATGGGACTTTTTGCATTGTATTAAGGATGTCTTAAATTATAGAAATATATTTTTTGTTTTATAATTAATCATTGCAGACGGCACTAGGGAGTCGTTAAAGTCAAGGCGTCAAAAAATTGATCAAATTCGGTGGGACCTGTATCCCCAAAAGTTATTATCCGATTCGACTGAAACCTTTTTTATTTTGAAGAATATACTTCTGGCTAGAAGGGAAACCAGAACAAATTACAAAAATAACATTTTTTAGAAAATAACGGCACTTGAAGTTTGAAATCACTTTCCCTATACTTTTCACCCTTTCAACGGCTTTGAAAATTATAAATTTTCAATTTTTGTATTCTTCTCTGGTTTCCCTCCTAGCCAGAAGTATATTCTTCCAAGTAAAAAAAAGTTTCAGTCGAATCGGATAATAACTTTTGGAGGTACAGGTCCCACCGTTTTGAGAACACTGTTTCGAGAAAAACGCGTTTAAAGTTTTACGTGAGTGCCGAGTGGCCGGGTGTTACCCATGCATTTGATGCTACTCAAATGCCTATAACTTCGGGAATTTTACGAATTTCAACAAATCGAAAAATGAAATAAAAAAAAATTGACTTTTAGACCGGAACCTTCCCTTATGGTGTTATACCTAATCATGCGGCCGAAAAGAGGCGAATGATTGAGAATTTTTTTTTAAAAAGCGGAAGCATATATTTTTACAGAACTTCTTGCACTTAAAAGAGCAACATTTAAGGAACATTTGGTAATTTTTTCGTAGAAAAATATTTACGTTTATAATAAAGTAACAACCGACATCCAAGAAGCCTTTTTAAAAATTTGCTTTTGCGGTGAGCACTGCCATTCGGAACCAGATTATCTAGAATCAAAAAACAAAAAAGATTTCGTTAGTATATTAATGTATCTTCCGATTGACGGAGAGAATTTTCCGAAATATTAATTTAAAACAAAATGGCGGCTATTTAAAGTTGAAGTCCAGATTTTTTTCGCGTGATTTTTGCACGAAATAGCAGGCCTTAGGGGCTAAGGGGTCACATACCTCCAACCGCAGCGAAAATGAATAATTTTAGGAGCGTTTTTTAGGGGGTTTTAATTAAAAAAAAATAATGGCATATCTCCTTTAAACATCGATGGATATGAAAAATAAAATGAGATTCTTGTAAAATAATGTTGCCATTAGTATAGTCTGTTCTAAATTTTGCATGAGAAAAATTTCTTGAACTTTAAGATCCCATAAATTGTTTGCTATTGAGATATAATGCGCTCGTCCGAGTAGATACAAGATAGGATAGGAACTTCTGCGTAAACAGTATTTCGCAATTCATCGGTTGCTCAGGATCGTTACATGGTATAAGCCACAGTCTATCGAATAGTCGAAGTTCTAAGCGCGGTACTAAATCCTAGTCTCTAGTCTAGACTGGAAATTGTTTCCTTATTATACTTTACTGAATCCACAAGAATTGCAGATTCCAAATACGAGCGACGAAAGTTGCAGTAAACCTTCGTCCCGGTAAGAAATCGATCTTGCGAGAGTCAGAAAATCCTCCTTAGGAGATCCATGAAAAGAGAAATCCACGTTTCGATGGAAACACTTACAAGACGTAGCACATCTCGAAATGGACGCAACGGCAGCGCGCTCCTGGTGCGCCAGTAATGAAAATTCCTAGCGCGGTGCCGAAGATGAAAACAGCTGCGGTTAAGAGGGCACAGCACGCGCGATCCTATGTTTTGCAACAGGAATTTATTGGCAGCCGTTTCGCTCGGATTCGAAACGCCGCGGCCAAGTCGAGAAGAACAGGCTCGAGAGAAACGAACGATGAGATTGCGCCTCCGAGGATGACCTGTGGGGCTCATCTTTTCTGCGCCACGAATTCGACGCAAGGCGAATGCGATTTCTCCGTCTCAATTAGAGGCCTCGCGAGGGGATAATAGTAGGCGAAGGGAAACCGTGTTAACCGTGATCAATAGAAGCTGGCGATCACTTTGTGCCTGTTGCACTGTTGGATTCCGTGTCGGGGAGTCGACTGCAGCACTTTAATAATTTTAAGGCTTAACGAGAGGTTTCTATTTGCGAAATATTCTTTCGGCGTTTAGACTGGTCTGGTTTTAGAATTTTGGGACAGGATTATATATACAGAAGTTATGGAAGGAGGCATAAGGGTGTCGTGGATGGAATTGTGAAAATCTCAAGGGTGTTCGATAGTCCCGTCATGCTAGTTTACTTTTCCCCTTTTTTAAGTCTTATTTTGAATAATTAAATTTCATACTGTTTTATTAAGCAACCCCTATACGTACTCACCTAGCTCCCTTCCTTGTAAAGCTCCTCTTAAGGGATACATCTCGATTGTTTATAAAAATATGCTTATTGGCATGAAATATTTTACTCCAGAGTCTATTCATCCCCTAAAATTTCAGTAAAATCCTCAGGGCACAGCCCTTGTAAGAGTCATCGTTGTAAAATGTAGATACAAAATATTTGTGGAGGTGACTAGCCGCGATGTGCTGGCATATATTTTGGACATTTGTATGATGCGTTTAGCTGGCATCGAACAGCACAAAGGTAAACGCGTTGCTTCTACCCACGATATAGATACTGAATGATGAGTAGCGAGTACCAGTGAATGGCTCAATTTACAATACTTGTGTAACTGGTCAATCACCATTCGCAGTTTACAACTGTGCACTTGCAGGTTGTAGCGGAACAAGTGCACTGGACTTCGCTTCTATCTTGTCGAGTCTGTCATTTCCTTTCGAACCTCTGTGTCCTTGACGATCATCTCACCCTGTAGCTTTGCATGCTCTTTAACTACCCGACTGCAATTCCGAGCACTTTCTACTTACGTGTCTTTGTCGTTGATCGCCTTCGCCTCCGCTGAGTTTATGATTACATAACTGCCCCTTGGACCTTCCTCATTAAACTCAACAGTAATAATACCTTTTCATGAGATACCACTTTCTTTCCTCTGTAGGTACCTAAAGTTTGGCGAAGGGGTGCCAGAAAGCTGGGCTTCGAATTTGAGTTTGCAGGTGAAGATTTAGTCGGTGAACACAAATAATGACGTTAAACTGTTGAACGAAAAGGCTTGCTTATTAAAATGTTGCGAGAGGGTATGCAGGAAGATCGAAGAACTATGCAAATTGCATGCAGTCACGGGAGAACTACCCTACAAGTACCGAAAGGGAAGAAAAGGAGACCGAGCGCTGGGATGGCAAAGTAGCGCGGTTAATGAGCAGTGTTGCGGGGAAATTGTAACATGTAATTGAACGATACGCATTCTAAACTCTCGCGCAGCAGAGGGATAATTTAGGTTAATGAAAACGCGCGCGCCAGATGTTATTATTTAGGGCATTCAAAGCAGTCGAATGAGGAAGAGGCCAAATTATATTGTATTCTGATTATCGCTCTTTCGGATGTATATCTTTCCGCGAATTAAAAACGTGTGATTCATAAGCGCATAGCTTCTCTACGATTCGAGCGATCTCCATCGTATTACATTTTATTGACATCTATTGGCATTTTATTAACAATTTTTATTAACACTTTATTAAGTACCTCTGCAGAATATAACACAGGATCCTAAAGTATTGGATAGAGCTCTTTTCTTAGTTACGTCAATCACTTGGGTCAGTCCAAGACTGACAGTAAATCAATAAAAATTTCGGTCGTGGTTTTCCGACAGTCTTCCAACTTCGGACGCGAGCACTAGTAGGTCATGAAGTTATACACGATCCTCGCAACAATATTATTAAATACCCTCGAACATGGACGGTTGAAATGAAGTCCCCTGAAGTTTCAGCATCGAACAGTTGCCTTCATGCGTGTGATTACAGCAATTCCCTCTTTTCTTTTTCATTTGCTGTGCGGTTTATCCACTCGTCGGCTTGCCCGTCCAGGACAGAACACGTTTAGAGAAAACAGCGATCGAGTGCGTGCGCCTTAACTCAGTGGTTTCCATCGGCAAGGTTCTTTAGAAGTAATCTCCTTGGCTTCAATTGGGAACGTGTCGTTGGGCCCTGCGAAACCAAAAGGCAGCCAAATTGTGACCTTAAAAGTAGGTTCTATCGCGACGAGATATCTATCATATTTGCTCTGCGCGCTATTAAGGGGACATGCTCAGTCAGGAGGCCGAAAAAAGGGTGGTCTTTGGAAATTTTTTACTCAAAAGCTATAACACATTTCTCGAAAAAACTTTTTTCCTTTTAAGGATTGCATCTAGTACCGTGCATCGTAATTTTTTTATTTAAAAATATTTATCAATAACTAAGTTATTGTCCATCACTCGAAGGTTCTCTAAAAAAAAGGCTTCTGCGGTGAACACTGCAGCTCGAAAGTCGATCATTTAAAATAAAAAATTCCAAAGAATTTACTTATTATATTATATTATCTAGTATTTGAACGAAGAATTTTCTTATCCGATGCTTAGTTTCCTTTTAATTGACGAAAAGCAGGTACGATTTATGATAAAAATTGAAACTTTTACTTTAAACATCAGCCATTTTTTCCCCAAATCAATATTTCGAAAAATCCTTCGTTCAAATATTAGATAATGTAATATAATAAGTAAATTCTTTCGAATTTTTTATTTTAGATGATCGACTTTCGAGCAGCAGTGGTCACCGCAGACGCCTTTATTTTTAGAGAACCTTCGAGTGATGGACAATAACTTAGTTATTGATAAATATTTTTAAATAAAAAAATTACGATGCACGGTACTAGATGCAATCTTTAAAAGGAAAAAAGATTTTTTGAGAAATGTGTTATAGCTTTTGAGTAAAAAATTTCCAAAGACCACCCTTTTTCGGCCTCCTGACTCAGCATGACCCCTTAAAGAAGAAAATTCCACACTTTCGCTACTTAGTATGAATGGCTTTGAGGTTTTAGAAGGTTACGAGATCGCCGGCATTGAGTGTCAATGACTTTGATCACTTTCGTGGGAAATTGCGAAGTGCGTTGCGCCTTCTTATGAAACTATTCAACGTTTTCCTTCGACGCAGCTTGATACCCTTGAACGCGAGAAGCAGGGTACTTTCCATTTTTGGTGGACCATGAGATATTTGTAAACACACTATAGAAACTTATCACCAGAACATGTTATATTTCTTTGGTGGGCGATCAAAGGAGTGTAAGTCAGAATTTTTAGTTTTGCAGGAAGACATGTGGAATATTTAAACTACTATGTAAGATCAGGTGTAAAATTTTGGACTTGAAGGTTGATAACATGTATTTTGAAGCTTGATGTAAAATTTCACTTATATTTCACTTGCTTGTATAGCAAGTGAAATATAAGTATTTGGTATTTCTTCATTAATTTGATTAGTAGAGCACGCTGGTGTACTGGTATCAGAGTTGTGCAAAATTACAATTGAATTACGCCATGAATTATAATTACAAAGCAGGTCAATTACATCGTATGCACTCACATTGTAATTCATAATTCAGATCTCTCATTCCATTAAATTACAATGGAATTGAATCAGAATTACGAATTAAGAGGTAACCAAATTGAGAAACTAAAAAACACGTAAAGATTTCAAACAGAAAGAAATTATTATCAGTGAAGAATGTGGTAATATTCATAAGTTCGTAATATCTGAAGAGAAATAAACTTCTTTGTTTCATTCCGAAATTCAAGCACAAATTCACATTTTTTTCCAAATTCAAACATAAATGTAAAAAAGAAACATGTACTTACTTTGCCTGACTTACAAAATATATCAAAGTAAAAAATAACACCAATCATTTAATGCAACTTCTGTAAAGAAATTAATACAGAAGTACAGTGGAACACATTACGTAATACGAAAAAAACTGGAAAAATAACATTTTTAATTCACCACTAATGGAGTCACGTCGACTATGATGACAGATTCAGTTTAATTATCAGCCAACTTTAAATTGGTTTCGATGAATTGCTACGTAATTGAAGTACAATGTGATTAAATTACAGTGAAATTCAATTAGCACAACTGTCACTAGTATATTCAGTGAAACACTGCGAAATAACATTCTATCTACAAAGGAAAATGATCTCATACGTCTCGTACCTCGTCAAAGACCATTAATGCCACTATCGACCCGTCAAACCTCGCAACGGCGCGTCGAAATGCTTGGTTAGCTTCCTTAATAGAAGCTCGCGTTGCAGGTCGTCTTCGATCGGCCACGTGGCGGATTACCGATCACGGTGATCGTGCTCCTTTTCCTTTCTTTCCCCCGACTCGCTGGTGAAAACTGCACGCTTCAACTCTAACCAGTCGCCGTTCCGCGAGCAGAATTCAGCTGCTGCTTTCGTGGACCTTTTTTGCCAGATGTCAAGTGTAATCGTGGTGTAATCGTTTCATTTCTATCACCATCCTAAGGTATAACCATCGAGCGATTTTCAACAGCTTAGCTTGCCTTTATCGCGCCCCATTCCAGCCGGGTCGATGGGGAAGGTTGACCACAACTTTACGACCCATCGTAAAGTTAACATAGAAAAGTATGCCACCGTCGCCTAAATCGGGGATCGTTTCGCGAGACTGTTAAATCGCCATCAGGTTTCCTCAAGCAGTAGTCGATTATTTTTGAAAGCCTCTGTATTAATAAATGCCTCTGTTCGACGTACCCTCTCGCAAAGATGGTACAGGTACTTACCGCAACGAAACCGATTTTTGCATGGTACCGTTTAGAAGTGGAGGGCAAATTGCTTTGGAATGTCTAAGGAGAAACGAAATGATGTTTCCGTCGACCTTGTGCCCCTTTCGTCCGCGAAATGGGGCGTCGACGGTGGCGTTCGGAAGGGGCGATAGAAAAAGGAGAGAGCAAAGAATGCGGGGATGGACAAAAAGGGTAGATTTTTTCACAAGGGATTCCTCTGTAGAGCGTAACATTGCCATTGGGCAAGCGTTTTAAACGGCGTAATTAAAGGCTGCGAAATCGCGCCGCGTTACCGTTTTCCCCCGTTTTTTCCGCGGGGAAATGTTCGAAATGGAATCGGAACCGGTTCGTACGCAGATTTCACGCGGGAATGTAGATTTGAGCAATCGGTCGATCCTGGCCCCTTGCGCAACGTGGCGCAGCGGAATGAACGAATCGGTCCAGGGAGCAGAACTCGATCGACAATTCTAGAAGGACGTTCGATCTTCTCTTCGGCACTCTTCGCACTTTATAGCACAGTCTTTTATATGTCGCAAGTATTCTGGGATACTGAAGGAAACTTCAGTGGACAGCGACGTGGACAGACGAATCGAAAAGGTGACAGTTCTGCCGGTAAAAATAAATCTAGAATATGAAATGTCACGTTTTGCGTATACTTGAAAGAAGGAATATTAAATTAAATGACTTTCTCTCCAACAGCATAGAACCTTATCAGATCTATTGTTTATTTTTAAAACTTTAAACAACTGTCCTTCTGCTTTAGAATTATTCAAGCTCAATGCTCCACCTAGGAATTTTAAGAAACTTCAATATATTTGGTGCGACTGTGCAATTAAATTTTTTAAATAAAAAGCGTTCCCCAATTACGTATTTTGAACAATTTCATCGGACAGTTTTGTAGAGCGTAAGGAAACCATTTAATTTTCAGTCTAACGATTTTTCTTAAGAAAACACAATAGCAGTTTAAGAGGCGTTTTTTATCAGAAGAACCAGAGAACCAAAAGTCGAAATTTTCAAAGCAGCTTTTCGTTTCCGTTTGTTCCAGTTGCCTCTCCAATGAACGCGAGCAGCCCGTTGTTCAATCCCCCGATCGACAGGATGTCCAACATCTATAACAACTCCGTGGTTCGATTCTACCACTATGTTTTCCACGATCTCTCAGGTAAACAGCCATCGCATCTCTTACCTTCGTCTGCCGAGAAATTTCCGCTCGCCTCTATTTCTAAGATCGCGTGTGTAACTGTGCCCCCCAGATCCTCGGACGAAGGATTGGTTCCTCATACCATCGCCCGTGCCTGGCCTTAGTATTATAATCGGCTACCTGTACTTCGTGCTGTCGTGGGGCCCGAAACAAATGGAGCACAGGAAGCCGTACCAGCTGAGGAACCTTCTAGTCGTCTACAACTTCCTGCAAGTCCTCCTCAGTTTCTGGCTGTTCTACGAGGGCCTGGATGGAGGCTGGCTTAGAAAGTACAGCTGGAAGTGCCAGCCCGTGGACTTTTCCAATACACCGGAAGCTCTGAGGGTACTTCTGGTTTTCCCTTCCTTCCTACTCGGTTATTAACGTCTACTGCCTCGAAAGCAGCTCGATCCAAACGAGCAGAGATCTGCGTCGCGCCGAGAGAACGTGCCCGACCAACGAGAGACTTCGGTTATTTAATGTTAATGTCATTACAGGTGGCCAGAGGCGTCTACGTTTACTTCCTGGCGAAGATATCCGAGCTGCTCGACACGGTGTTCTTCGTTCTTCGGAAGAAGGAGAGCCAAATCACGTTCCTCCACCTGTACCACCATACCGTGATGCCGATGATTTCGTGGGGTGCGACCAAGTACTATCCCGGGGGCCATGGCACCTTCATAGGTACGATTTTCACTCCTGATAGCTGAAATGGGGGAGTGCCTCGCTGTTCTTTAATCTTGAAGTTTGTTACAGGGGTGATCAACAGTTTTGTTCACATCATCATGTACACGTACTACCTGCTAGCTGCCTTGCTACCTCAATACCACAAGTACCTGTGGTGGAAGAAATACATCACGAGACTTCAAATGGTGCGAATTATAAAAATAGATTCTGTCTTTCAAGTATTCTACGTTAATTACGATAATTCGTTTCTACGATAATTGAAAGTAGGGTTATTACTAAGCCGGGGGTGCAGCTGGAAGCTAAGCTAAGCTAAGCCATGCTATGTCTGGTTGTGCTGTAAACATAGCACACCTAAGCTAAGCTAAGCTAAGCTAAGCTAAGCCATGCTATGTCTAGCTGTGCTGTAAACATAGCACAGCTTAGCTTCGACTTTTGGTAGAAACGGTTCCATAAGGATCTATTGAAGTTAATTTCTGAAACTTAGCATAGCGTAGCGTAGGGTGTTATAGCGTAGCGTAGTATAGCATAGCATAGCATAGCATAGCATAGCATGGCATAGCATAGCATAGCATAGCATAGCTTAGCGTACCGTGGCATAGCGTATTAAGCCCGTATCCACCCGGAAGCTAAGGTATGCTAGGCAATGCTGTGCTATATCATGCTACGTTTAAAAAAAAATTAGCTTCAATACATTCTTAGCTTAGCTTCCCGGTGGATTCTCGGCTTTATAGCGTAGCGTAGTGTAGCATAACGTAGCATAATGTAGCATAATGTAGCATAACGTAGCATAACGTAGCATAATGTAGCATAACGTAGCATAAAGCCGGGAATCCACCGGGTAGCTAAGCTATGCTATGCTATGCTATGCTATGCTATGCTATGCTATGCTATGCTATGCTATGCTATGCTATGCTATGCTATGCTATGCTATGCTATGCTATGTCATGCTGCGTTTTAAAAAAATTAGCTTCAATACATTCTTATGGAACCGTTTCCACCAAAAGCTACGTTAAAACATAGCATCGCATAGTATACCATAGCATAGCATAGCATAGCATAGCATAGCATAGCATAGCATAGCATAGCATAGCATAGCATAGCTTAGCTTAGCTTAGCTTACCTTCCCGGTGGATTCCCAGCTTAACGTAGCATAGCATAGCTTAGCTTAGCTTAGCGTAATATAGCATAACATAGATTAGCGTAGCATATCATAGCATAGCATAGGATAACATAGCATAGCATAGCATAGCATAGCATAGCATAGCATAGCATAGCATAGCATAGCATAGCATAGCATAGCATAGCATAGCATAGCATAGCATAGCACAGCATAACATAGCATAGCATAGCATAGCATAGCATAGCATAGCATAGCATAGCTTAATAGCGTAGCGTAGTATAGCGTAGCATAGCTCAGTTTAGCTTCCAGGTGGATCCTCGGCTTTAAGCTGATCAAGCTTCATTTGCAATGAACACACACCAGAAAAGTCTCTCTAAAATTTCTTCTCTCGCCCAACAGGGTCAATTCTGCCTGGCCTTCCTGCACAGCTGCCAGCTCCTCTTCTACGACTGCGTCTACCCAAGATGGTCACTGATCCTGATCCTGCCGAACGCCATGTTCTTCTACTTCCTGTTCGACGACTTCTACAGCCAGGCGTACAAGCGTGCCAAGAAGGAGGCCAGGTCGATAGATGGTAAGGAAATGCAGAATGGAAAAGGGAAGATGGACTAGTCTCGAGGGATACACACCAAGGACAGGGAAGCGCCGAGGATGCTTGCGGGTCGCCATCGGCTTTCCGCTCGCTGGAACGTCGACGTTCGGTCGCAACAGTAAGCGAAGCAGACTGTAACGAACAAACAGGTTGCGCCCCATTGAGAAATCAAGGTAACCTCATCAACGTTCGTATCCAACCTTAGACGACCAGGGCAGGAGGAACGCTGGGATATTTGCTCACGAGAATCGATCGTGCCACGATTACAGCTTCCAATAGCCAGTCACCCGCCATGTTGCTGACTATGCTCGCCAATTAGACTCTTAGTTGTTTAAGGCCGTAGACCTGTAGCGATTGCAACGCGGAGGATTCTGGAAAACGCGGGATCAGAGACAGGAGTGGCGCGCGTGCGAGTCTCGCTCGAATAGCTTGTAGGATAACGTAGGAGATAGGTAAGAATTTGATCATTCATTCGCGTGACGCTTGCAGATCTGTCCCTCGAACCGTGGGCGTCTCTCGCCCCTCCAGACGGGTGTAGATAGAGTGGAGGATTTAAAGAAATTCTAAGCGATAAGGGTCTTATTTTAAGTGGCGGGGTGAGAAACGCTCGTGGTTCGAGAAGTTATACCGAATTTTCGGTACCTCAGATTTCGCGTGTTCTTTCCGATAAAATTCGTTAGCAATTCAAGCTCGAGCTTCCAGGGCCCCTGAACGTGTGGGTAATTGAGGGGGGTTTTAAGTGGTGTTGGGAAAATTCTTCAACAGCTGTAAATTTTAACGATATCCCTTTAAAGATGAAGCCATAAATTATTTGATAGCTTGGCCTTCTGCAAGCAGAGAACAACTTCATCGAAACCAGTGCAGCGTCTGGAGCTTTGCACAGTTACGTAGAGTTTTTATACGCAATTGTTGATCACGAAATCAATGCGTCTACCTTGTCAGAACTCGAGATAAGAAAGAGAACTTGTGTTCGAAGCGAGTCAATGATCAAACGTACACGTCAATTATCCGCGCTAACTCTGTAAGTCCTTAGCAGTTCCCAGGATCACTCAAAATAAATATTACACCATACATTGGGAGTACAGCCGGATTTTCAAAGGAAAGCTCTCCCAACCTAGCGTGACCATAAACTTTTCCTCTGCAGCTGTCGACATCTTGTTCACTTTTAACAATTTCCGATGCTTCCCCTTCGACATCGTTTCGTCAGCGCGTGGAGCGTGAAATTCCCATAAGAGAGAAGTTGAGTTACGCGAGAGATCCTTCTTGTTCTCCGCGCGGTATGGCGAATGCTTAGAGATCCGCTAACTGAACAGCCAGCTGACAAATGTGTGGACATTGTGATCACAAGTGTGTGCAATTTGAATGGACGGATGCCTCGGTCTTTTTGTAAAGTCCCAAGAAACGACGGTTAACGGTACACGGCGGCGTTCACGGTTTGTCACTGGCAACGCGTTAATGCCTGCGCGCGGAGTTTCGCCGAGAAGAGGAGTGTCTGAGAGAGACGTTTCGTTATTTTAGTATACGTTAGCGTTAACGAGAGCGTACGGTCATAATTAAGTCCAAAGAACATGGCTTTAAGCGTGCCCCGTCTTTAAACGTTTCGCAGAATCTTCGCAGCGATGATCCTTGATCGCCTTCTGTAAATTCTTCCTTGCTTTCGGTCGGAAGAGGAACGTTAATCGCACGGTGAAAGCCGATGGCGGAGTTTGTTAAATTCGACGAGATTCTAGTGTACATTGATATGTAAAAGTGCTATTAAATCGTGAAGAATTCTGTTTAAAACCTTTAACATCTTCAGCGTCATATTCGCGTGGTATGTTTGAGGCTATCAGCGCAATAGTGGCCTAATCCACAATTTTTGGTAAATTGATATTTCAGCCTATAGCCTCGTTCAGATTAGTCAAGTTACTTGACTTCAAGTCGCTTGAATTCCAGTCACTTGAAACTACATTACCAATGTGAACCTGTCATTTACTTGACTTGAAATGTCCTTTCAGGTTTCCTTCAAGCTTCAAGTAAAGTAGTCTTTCAACTTTACTTGCCTAGAAAATGCGTCAAGTGCGAAAACATGAAACAAATTTTTTTTTAGTACCCGAACGAGTGTATTAATAAAACCCGAAAAATTATTTTAGGATATGTTATAACACCTTCTTGTAGAAAATTCTTAAAAATCACCTCTTTCGAGCATTTTGAAATGAGAGTCCTCTAAAGCTTTAAGGGGAGGTTCCGGTCTAAAAATCGATTTTTTTTATTTCATTTTTCGAATGTTTAACATTTTAGGAATACGTGTTTAGAAGGATTTTGTTTTAAATTCGTAAAATTCTCGAAGTTATAGGCATTTGAGTAGCGGCAAATGCATGGGTAACACCCGGGCACTCGGCACTCACGTAAAACTTTAAACGTGTTTTTCTCGAAACAGTGTTCTCCAAACTGTAGAACCTGTATTTCCAAAAGTTATTATCCGATTCGACTGAAACTTTTTTTATTTTGAAGAATATACTTCTGGCTAGGGGGAATACCAGAAAAAATACAAAATTTTGAAAATTTATAATTTTCAAAGCTGTTGAAAGGGTGAAAACTATAGGGAAAAAGTGATTTCAAACTTCGTTTCGTTATTTTCTAAAAAAATTCTATTTTTGTAATTTTTCTGGTTCCCCCCCTAGCCAGAAGTATATTCTTCAAAATAAAAAAGTTTCAGTCGAATCGGATAATAACTTTTGGAGATATAGGTCCCACCGATTTTGATCAATTTTTTGACGCCTTGACTTTAACGACTCCCCAGTGTCGTCTGCAATGATTAATTATGAAACAAAAAATATATTTCTATAATCTAAGATATCCTTAATACAATGCAGAAAGTCCTATTAAATTATGCATAGTAGTTTTCCTTTAATTAATTCCAAAAGATCACCTATTTTTGGGGGGGCTCTAGACCGGAACCTCCCCTTAAGCAAAGCTCAAATAAAGTGTAGGTCGGATTATCGATGCTCTGGAGACTTACAGTGGAGCATACTCCATCCCCTTTTTCTTGCCAAAGGCTTCGAAAACGGTACCCTGTTGTCTTAAAATATAAATCGACGTATGCGCAACTTACAATTAGCGTAGAATAAATCTTGGATTATCGAGATACGACGTTGTCGGCGTCTTTCTGAGCACGTCGCTTCTTTTCACGAATATCCGGAGATAAGGGAAGTCGGCCATATTGAATTGGAGTCTTCCGTTCTTGATGGAGCCCGTAAGCGTACTGTAAAGATCTTTAACCACGCAATAAGTACCCTTACTTCGCAATGGCCTTAAATTATTATTGCAACCATGACATATAACACTTAACTTTCTCCTAATAGAGGAGCCAGTAAATCTTTCGACTGCAGAGAACGCTGGGGAAACGTCGCGGGGATAAATAAAGAGACCCTTGGAGGATTATTTTAATAAATAATATCGTACCGTGTATTTACATATCTTCGTTAATTTTCGCGACTGTAATCTATAAACATGCAAAATAATCGCACGTGTCACGACTGACGGTAACGTTCTTACTCGCGTTGTACACCGTCAAGCGTGACAGATGTACCATTCCATAGAAAGCTCGTCGATCCGTTCAAAAAAGTAGCAGAACCACTGTGCAGCAAAGTTTTCGAGCGAATCGACGACATCGATGGACGCAATGCGAGTCGACAAAGCGCGATGGACCATGCATTGGCTTCGCTTATCTGTATACAGTGCCGAGAGACGAGACTCGAGTGTTATTTACTGCCAGGTAGTTTTTAATTATTACTTGGACGCGTCTAGCCCCTTGCATACTAACGAGAAAGAGATGCATTATCTCTGGAACAGCGATATACTGATGAAAACTAAGTATGTATAATGGCCCATATGAATATGTAAATACTGGTTCCGTAGACAATGCGGAGGGGATGCAGGAACCGGCAAATTTATTTAGTATGCAAGAGGCTAAAAAATATACGGTCGACTCGAAGTGTGTCCTTGAATTACGTAGAAATTTATAGCGTCAATGCCTTCTGCGGTGAAAAAGAAGTCCTCGGCAAATCAGGGGCCATTTGTACAGCTGTCGGAGTCCGTTCCACTGGCAACTGAATTTAGAATCTTCAACACTTTCGAAGGCCTTAATCCCAATTCAAATCATTAATCCGAATCAAATCTGAAATCCTACAAATTCTTCTGTTCCTTAAAAAACAGCTTCCATATAACCTGCGTATAAAAACACCTAATTACCCTTATTCGTAATTACGTTCAAGAGAACCAGCTTCCATTTAAAATCAACCATAGCACAGTTACAACTCGACAAATAACAAAACCTCAAGGTTGCAGCTCTCGGTCCCCGAAAAATTTTAAAATACCACTCCGCTTCTAATAAACCCACGAATCACATTCCCAGTGGAAATCAGAGTCCGGCAGCAAAAAAGGGCAAGCGTTTAGAGGAATATATACATATTATGAATCACGTTCCCGTTCGAAAGGACTTTCTACAGCCACCCAAACGCTAGCGAGCGCCAGGCAGCGTGGAGTTTGTCCCGCGTGGAGGAAGCAGTGATCGTTTGCTTTGCCGCGCGCGTGGCAACGTCCTCCTCTTTTCTCGCCGGCTTTTTTTCGGGTCGTAGCCCACTTGGACGAAAAGTAAGAGGCCCCGGGGCGATTTGGGTTTGGTCAAGGCTCGGCTGTCGCGGTCCTTTCCCCTGCTCGGCGTCTCTTTGTACAACGGATGGGACCTATTGGCCCAGATTCACGGAGCAGCCCGTTACCACTCGACCCGTCGATTCATCGCGACAAGAATTCGACTACCCGTCCCGGTCCCTGTCCCGACGCTGTCGCGTTTCCAGCCGCCTGCCCATTCTACACTAAATTCCGATGACCTAGATGATACTGTCCTCCGGCTTGTCTCGCCCGTTTCTTTTCCACCGATAGGCCAGTGACGCCTGGCGCTGCTGCGAGCGCGACTTCGTTGATGAGGATGAATGGCGCGTTCGCTTGACGCTGGATCCAGGAACGCTAAACCTGCTTCTTCTTGTAAGCCTTCCTGTAGAAGTCGCTGAACAGGTAGATGAATATCACCACGTTCGTCATGAAGAAGTAGGTGAGTGCCTTTGGCACCTTGCAGTCCATCGCGAGGACCATCATTAGGTAGCTCAGCATGATCACGAACTGGATCTAGTGGGAAGGATTGATGAATGTCGATGCTAAAGGCAGGGCTGGGCTAGGCTGCGAGCAGGTGTTTAGTGGCAGTTGTTTTACCAGCTGGATCCAGGTCATGTACTTCTTCCACCACAGGTATTTCCTGTACTGTGGGCCCAGAGCTGCGATCAGGTAGTACGAGTACATGACGATGTGGACGAAGGAATTCAGGAAACCGAGAAGGGCCCCCTGCTCGCCTGGCAGGAATTTCAGGTAGCACCACGAAAAGACCGCGGTCATCGTGTGGTGGTAGACGTGCAGGAAGGTGACCTGGTTCTGCTTCTTCCGCAGGACGAAGAACACCTTCGGGTCGAACGACGATATTAGTTGGTCTTTGATTATCATGCAGGCTTTTTTTTATTTGGAAGTAACTTAAGAAAGGGGACCATTGGTGTCACTGAAGCCATTTTGAAAGGGACCGCAGTACATTCAGTGAAAAACAATTATATATTTATATATTCAGTGACGCACTGAGGATTTAATTTTGGAGCGAGCCGAATTGAACGGATACAAATATTTGTGAGAACTGTATTTAATAAAATTCACTGGATGATTATAAAATTTTATTTAAAGAATAAAATCCAGTTTTCTTTTCTATTTATGCGCATTCGAAGCGCGTAGAAACCCCTTCAAAACCCCTCTCTGAGTGCGTCACTGTATTTATTTAGCTAAGATTGATAAGCCGTCGGACTCACCGTGTCAAGAAGCTCGATGATCTTCCCGATGAAGTACCACCAGGCGGCTGTCGACAACTGTTTAACGCAAAGCCCGTTGAAATATTGTAAAGATCGAATTCCACATTGTATTTCTGTGATTGAAATATTCGCTTTTGCTCCTTATTGAATAATCGACTCACCGCAGCCTGCACATTTATATCCGTGGGCGTTCGATTGGAATTGTTGCATTTGGGCGAGATGATAAGGTTCCCCAAGCCAGGAGCTGCTGCCTGAAAAGAAGCGCACCACTGAAGCGGCGGTTACTAATAAAAATAGAAGCTTATTTGCGACAGAAACACCGAGCGATTAAACTGAAAGCTCGAGTCACTGATTGTAAGTTGCACTGATTCTTCTATAAGACGATGAGCGTGTCAGCGGCCGTTACCATGAGGGTCAACCAGACACTGAAGATGACTTGGAAAGCATTGTAAGCGATCAGTAAGGAATTGAGTTGAAAGGCTGGCCTTTTCTCCATCATTTTCGGCCCCACTTTCAGGACGAACAGCAGATACGTCCCCACGATGCACAACATTGGCCCGGGGGACCTCATCATTGGCCAGGAGTCCACCATGATTTCTGAAAAAAATAAAGCCGTTTAAATTTGCACGCGTGTGCGCCAAGCTCCACGCCAGAACCTTGCAATTGTGTGGCATAAATGTACAAAGGAGTTGTGTTTTCGAGGAAGCGTACGCAGCCTTTGGTATTTTAATTGAAATTTCGGTTATGTAATGAGTGAATACTGAAAGAGACTATTCTGCGAGCGATTAGCACGCGACCGATATCCTTTCATCGCTGCGGAGCCGAATTTACATGAATTACCATCGGTATTGCTAAAAAATCAAAGAAGAAACGGGGCGTTTGTGTGGGATCGCGCTAGCGAGGGAAGTTCCATTCACGCGAGCGAATCGAGCGAGCCGTGGAGAATTAATTCGATACGCACGATCGGAGCTTTATCCGGCACAATGTTCACGCGATTACCTTTGTTCATCTCCAAGATGTCGTTGTAGTTGCTGACCATCAGGCGAATTAGGTTCGACATCTTGGCCAACTTGCTGCGCTGTCTTTCAAGGTGACTCTAAAATAGAGGAGAATTAATTGAAATTAATTGGATCTCTCCACTAATCATCACGGTTAAGTGGCTCGCTCAGGATTTAATCTTGAGGGGAGCCGAGTTGAACGGATAAAAATATTTTCAATAAAATTCATTAGGTGATTATAAAAATTTATTTAACGAATAAAGTCCAATTTTATTTTCTTTCACAAAGCCCCTTCTTTGAGGGAAGGGGAGGTCTAGGTTCCGTTGGCCCCACTACTGTTAAATCTTTATCCTTCTAATTAAAAGAATATAAGAAGACAGTTCAATTTCGAAGTTTCAGTTAACCGATTAAGAAACACTCCAGGACACCTCCACGAATATTCCCGAAAGTCACCAAGGAAGATCTGCGAATCTAATTAGGCCAAGACCTTACCTTGCTCGAAGAAATTCATAAACCACCTTCGACAGGTCGCCGGGGCAGGTCAGAGCCCTCTTCTTTTCGAGCACTGCCGCGTCCGAGTGAGTCGCACTCCAGTTTCAGCTTCCTCCTCGACGAAGTTCTCGAGCTGCCACTGAAGTTCCTCGGCAAGTGGCGTCCCAGGAGAGCAGAGGATGGTGAGGGACAGGCGGTGAACCAAAAACTGATGATCCGGCGTGGAAAGTGGCCACCAAGAGGACCAGAGCCTCGATCTTCTGGCCCCACCACTTCGAGAGCTCGTTGTCAAACAGTGACTTCCGCCAGTCGACGGGGGAGCAGCTTGGAGAAAGAAGAAGGGATGGAGATACTGGACCAGGTCGTGGAAGGCCGTGGGATACGCGGAATTTACGTGTTAAAAACAAATGTTCCGACGACTACACGAGCGACAAGGAAGAACTAGCAAGTATCTAAGAATTAACAGAGCAAACTGACGGTTCCTTGGATCTGTGCAGTTAGATGCCAGCTACTTTTGTCGCTCCACCCTTTCCGCAATACGTGGATCGCTTGGACGAATATTCTAATTATTACTCGCGCATTCGAGGCGCATAGCACGGGGGTGGAGTTTGCAGAAATCTGTGCGCACAGAGCTTGCAACCCCCAAAATGAAGCAGTAGAACGTTTCTACAATAAGGATTTAGTATCTGGTACTAACGCGGCTAGAATTAGCATTGATTTAAATGTAAATTGCCTTCAGAAAACATTTACAGAACATCGTCCCACTCGGAACCTTCCCAGCTGCGTTCATTAAGGTCAGAAGTATAGTCGAGAAAATATTTCCACAGGAACTCTCTAGCGCAGCTTACCCCCAATAATCTAAAACCTCCGGCAACGCAGACGCCTAGAAATGTTTCCTCGATGTAATATACATTTAACTCGGTAAACTCACGTCCGACGAAGCACACTCGCGATTGATTACCAGACCTCGATGTCCTCGCGCCGCGGGGAAGCAGCGTGGCCATTAACGTCCCGCGGAATGGCGCGAACGCGACAGATCAGCGAAAGAAGGCTGGACGCCTGGAATATTTGCCAGCGATGCAGCCCAACATTTGCGAAATCGTGACCGGCTTATTTGACCGGAATAAAGAGACGGGGATTAGCACAGACGTGGAAGTGGATTCAAGCGTGAATTTATTTGCCCGGCCGTTGCCAGACGTGGGACAATGAGGCGCAGAGATCCTCTCAATTTCGCTGTCATTTAGCAAGCTCAATATTTGCATCGACAACTGCGATAAACTATTATACCTGTACCCACGGTTAAATAGTGGCAAACGCTAACTCGACAGCTGGGACGCGGGCAGCTTTGCGCGCTCAAATCAAGCGTGTCGCGTTAAATGCACCATTATTGCGATCCTTTGCAGTTTCCCAGTAATCTACGCGACACCTTTTGTCCCGCTACTCCACGGCCGCCTTCGCGTTCAATATTTGCTCGCGACGTGCAATATTTTGAAGATAGGTTTAAGGAACTGATGTTTTCTGTGCGGTATGCCTGCAGCAGTAGGTTTCTTCAAGTTCCTCTTCTTCTTCGCGAAGACAGTTACGCGGAGCTATAAAGTTGCAAGTGGGACAAGCCAAGTATCCGCACTGTGTTTGGTTAAATACACCCTGGTTTTATTGCGTGAGACGATAGAGGCGTAAATCAGTGACTTTACCGATAGTAAAAGGCTGGTACATGTCGATGCTCCGTGAATTAGAGCAGTTCTTCAAGGCTGCTAACGGCACCAGGGAGAATAACGCGAAGACTGGCTAGGATGCCTTGCGATGAAAATGTGTATAGAAGCTTTTTAGAGAGTCTTTCTAACGGACTTTCTGCGAAGTGAGTCAATGGGACGTTTCGAAGGTAACAGTGGGTCAAAATGGCGAAATCTTACGCGACAGGCTAGTGATCCGTGACTGACATGCCTTGAAGTAATGTCCGCTGGCTGAGAAATCACTGTAAAGACACAAGCGAGAGGGAACTCAATTAAATAATATAGCATTTATTAAATGAAAATTTATTTTTTTAACCCATTCTGCTAAGCGGTCTTTCAGCTGTAACACCCTAAGAAATTACCTTTTGTTTGGAACTGCTTTTGGTCGCATAAGGAATGTTTTTACTAAATTGAAGATTTACCTATTTATTAATACGTGTTTTGAAAATACAAATAAACGCCTTCGGCTCTTTCCTAAAGCTTGTCCTGAGCAGTTTTGTGATTCTGCTTAGCGATTTAATTTTTTTAACCCCTCAGAGTGGAAACCCGTTAAGAAAAATTTATTACGAGGAAGACAATAAGAATAGTAAAGGCTTTTCATTTTTTAATTACACTTCAAAGCACCGAAGGATAATAAAATAAGTTTAAACGTTCAACAGGCTTGCATGTTAATAACCGGCATCTTCAGAATCCATCTGTGGGACGCGACGCTGGCAAGCAGCTTGTAAGGTCGCCTCTTCGCGGCGCTCCTACGTCTGAGGAAGAAGAGTACGGCGCCTTGAGTCGACGAAGCCGTGTTTCACGTGTCATTGAGAAACTCGTCTAACATAACGGAACACGTGGACCAGCCGCAACACTTTCTAATGTCACTGCTACACCATAACTGATGTGTAACTGGAAGAGTCGTAGAATATTCAGCTGCTTGAAATGGCAGAGTGACGCGCACGGGAATCTGGCACGAGCGGAATTCAAATCGAGGAATGGAAGGACGGTGTTCTTGGCTTCTTGGTCGTTATGCAGTTCTAGCGGATTTAGTATAAAATTTAGGAGATGAAGGTCTGATAGTGAAATCCGGGGGCGAACCGAACTGTTCTTCCGTCTGCTTCTTCTCTTCTATTTCCGTTTACGTCTGTGGCCTTTCTCTCCGGCCGGTCGTTAAATAGTGAGAAAAGTGGGACAGGTTTTTGGAACGGGACCTAATTCGTGCACCTGTGCTGGCTATTTTATTGAATAGTTCGAGGCGGTGTTTGTTGGAGAGCATGGCTGTTGGAAGATAAATTGGTTTGAAGGGAGCTTCATGGATAAAGTGGATTGATGATGCGTTTCTGATGCTTTCGACTCAGAATGGCCAAGTCCAGGTGAAGTTGTTGATATCGTTTGTACAGAGTTGGGTTGTGCAGGTACTTATGCTTAGTTTACACCTGAGCACTCGCCCAGTCTGAACGCATATTCTAGTACTCGGCCGAGTAATCCGGCGGGGAAGATTTTCACTCGGCCGAGTAGCAGACCGATGACTCGGCCGAGTCACTCGTTAAGTGTAAACCCAGCTTTACAAGGAGAGATTGCTTTGGTTTTCGGAAAAATAGCAAATAGCTACGTGTTATTTTATTTTGGCCCGTTTGCATATTTATAGAGGGTGAAAGCACCCCTCAAAGTTCATGAGAAGAGGTACGAAAGTTCCTTTTGTCAGTTTAAAAAATATTACAACATTGTGTTGAATAAAACGTGATGTACACAATATTCTTTAAACTAACAATAGGAACTTTTAAGCCTCTTCGTACGAACCTTGGGGGGTGAGTTACATCCTCTAAATATGCAAACGGGGCAACATAAAAAAACACGTATTTCTTCTTCTTTGGTCCTCTGAAACATATCAGAAAATAAAAACCTCTCCTTGTTAGGGGTCGTCTTTAAATTAAGTAAGTCTTTTTGAGGAGGATCGCGAATTTCTCACGTTTTTCTACAAGGAGAGGAGAGGGGGTATGATAGCGTTTTACGTAATATTTTCCTAACCTACTTTTCAATGTGTAATCTTTTTAAAAAAAATAATAACAAACATGCAATGTCAAGAATATTACGTAAAGAAGGTGGGGAGGGAGTGGGAATATAAAATCTCACGAATTCTTATACTTGGGGAGGGTGGGGGTACGAAATTGCCAAGATTACACTTACGTAATTTAAGGACGGCCCCTTAGCTGTAATACAGAACTTGGCTGGGTGAAATATTTCTGGCAGAGAAGAATTTGGGATCAATCGAGCGGAATGTGTCCTGCGTCGTTTCACAACCGTTGAATTTCAGGCGATTGTTTTTACGACAGTATCGCAGCAACTTCGAAACTGGCCTTTATAAATCGGTAACGGTCATGGATGGCCTACTTTTCTCCACCAAGGTCACATTCAAAATTGTACAAAACTTAGCAATACTTCCATCTATCCAGCTTGTCAAACTTTTCTTTATTTTTGTAGCTATGCAAGCATGGAGTTGCAATCATCTCGAATGTCTTTGGATACCCATAAATGATATAGGGTATCTTGAATCAGCTTCAGTGACCTGGAGCTCTTGCGTGACCTCCTAAGTCACTGCATTCATATTGAGGAAAAAAGTGGGTAGAAGGTGGGACAGAAAAGAAAAAAAAAAGGAGTGTGCATTTCGTCCTGGGTCTGCTAGCGGACTTATCAGTACTTAAGGCTTTATCTAGCACATCCTTGCCTTAGACATAGGGATATTAGGAGGCAAGAGAAATCAGGATTGGAAATATTTATTGCACCACTCGATATACCTCTCTTATTATTAGCAGTAGGAAAATATTATTGCAAAATCTATTTATTCCAAAAATGTATAGCTCACTGTCTCCATCTCGACCAATATAAGTTTATAAGTTGCAAAATAACACTGCTATGAAAATTATGCGTACTCAGGGGCAGATTTGGTGATTCGGCGCCCCAGGGCTAACAAGCGTCTACCGGCCTTTCCGTGAAATATCAGCAAATGTTTGAATTTAAAATCAATTCAATGTGACAATTCACAGATGAATTATTGCTAATTTGCTACGTGAAAAAAGTGGATTTGACCCTTCAGTCTTAGGGAAAATAGACATTTTATTTCACAACAGAAATCTATGCTATTATTGTCGTTCAAAAAAAATAAAAACCTGCAGGCAAAAACACTTTGCTCCTTTCCTTAATTTCTTTCACCCAAATTTTGCGTCCCGAAAATTTGGTTACTTAGCCTACATACAAATCCGCCCCTGTGTGACCTACGTAATTTTCAAAGTGATGCAATAAATATTTCCAATATCGCAGAAATCGGTTGAAAAGGAAAAAACTTGCGAGAGAAATGCCCCTTGTGGCGAGACCAACAAATTTCTGTTTGACAGACCCTCAGAACCTTTCTCCGCGAACCACGGTTCTTTCAACGCAACAGGTCACAGGCTTCCCACTCAATGACTCCCACCGCTGATTGGTAAAAGTAACATTTATTGTCTCTTTACGTAAACAGGTGACTAATCATCGACATGTTGCGCGCACCGCGATCGCCGTTTAACAGGTTCTCGCTTTCTCCAAACGCAGAGGAACTTACGTCTAGTTCAAACACAATCGTGCGCGCGCACCGCGCCGTGGCAGAAGACGCGGGTGCAATTAGCGAGGTATGATGAGAACGAACTTAAATACAAAGATGAGACTGGGACTCTGCTGCGGGAGGGTTTATGCGTTCTATTGCGTCGTGTCCGGAGGACACGCGAGCTTCGAGGCTCGAGGAACCGTTCAGGAGCTCTTAGCGCGGGCTTGTGAATATTTACGCTAAAGGATAGTGGAAACGTCTGAACAGCGCGTCGTGATCATCGTGCAGCACGATCTGGCGCGTTGCATACTTAAAGGGGAGGTCTCGACTCGAAGAAGTAATCTGCTTGTAATCTGTTAGGTATATCACTTAGAACAATATCAAATTTAAAAATGAAAAGGGAGAGTAAAAGAGACACAGCAGGTGTGTCACGAGGATAATCTGCGTAACCAGGTACATCGTGTCAAGTTTAAGGAGAATTTCAATCTAGACCCCAGCTTGCAACCTCCCCTAAGCTTAAACGAAGTTTACACATGTATATTTTCTATTTTACCACCGTTCCGCTTGCATCCCCTTAGCGGGGAGCTGGGCGTTAGGCGTGGTGATGAAATGGAGGATGGAGAGTTGTAGCAGGCTCTGCCTTCGGAAAGAGAAGTTGAACAGGTGGAACAGATACGAGATCCGGCGTAGTTTTTGGGGCATGAATGCTGTCAGGCCTCGAGGGCACCGAGGGTGTATATTCTGGCGGCTTTCGCCCTCGAGTTCAGGCCTGAAGGAGTTTGCTATATCCGTTCCACCAACCGTGCGAGTACGCCTCGCCACCCTGAGCGATGAACGCGGGGCGACGTCGAAGCGTACCGAGGGCTGAAGGTGCGAAGGACGTGGCGACCCGCCGGACGCTTACTGGCTCTTCGTCTTCCCGTTCGACGACTCCGACGAGAAACCGTTCTGCGTCGCCTTCGGGATGCGCTTCTTGATGTACGTCTTGTAGTAGAAGTCGGCAAACAGGACCATCATGAAGAGGTTCTGGGGAATCAACACCGCCGATATCCACTTGGGGAAGCCGCAGTCGTCCACCCAGGCCAGCAGTATGTACTGCACCAGTATGAGGAAGAACTGCGTGAGCTGCAGCTGGGTGATGTACTTCTTCCACCAGGGCTTGCTGAACCCCAACGAGGTTGCCAGGTAGTGGCTGTACATCACCACGTGGACGAAACAGTTGATGGTACCTGTGGAAAGTTCATTCTGAAGGTGGTCTCGCGATAGGCAAGTCCGACTCTTCTGTGAGGATCATTGTTACTTCTAACTTTCTGTATTACACTTCACTTGGAAGCGATGCTATCGACACGTTGGCGCCAGCAGTGGTCAACTAGTTTCTTCGAACTGCGCGCGACAATGGGCATTGTAAGGAAGCTCTGCTCACCTAAAAAGGTAACGTGGCCCCCAGCCAGAAACTTGGTCGCCGCCCAGGTACCGATCGCCATCCCCGCGTGATGGTAAACGTGCAGGAAAGACACCTGATTCTGCTTCTTCCGGAGGACGAAGAAAACGGTGTCCAGAAGGTCGAAGACCTTCAGTATGAAGTACACCCACACCAACCTGGCTATCTGTGTATCGCGTAACGAGTTAAGAGCGAAGCTTTCTTATTACACCCCAGTCGAAGTGTGTGCGTCTATTTACCTCGACCGCATGCGGGGTGTTGGAATAGTCAACCGGCTCGCAGTAGAAACTGTAATCCCTTAGCCAGGCCAGATCCAGCGCCTGAAAGCACGACAGAGCCAATAATGAGCTTTCCTGAGAAGGCTGCACTCACTCTGCGCGATAAATTCTGCGATCGCGTGGTTTTCACGAGAGCCTGATCTATCCGGAGCAATGAATATAACGGTAATTAATCTCGTCAAGTAGGTAAATAATTTCCATAAATCTACCAGCGGAATGATGGTACCTCAGAGAGCTTTAGCCACGTTTAAACATGGTGGTTTGGTTCAGTGAAGAGGAACAAGTATCTTACTTACTTTATAGAGTAAGAATGTACATAACACTATCTGTATCGCGTTGTATAATTGCATGACCCTGTCCAAGTTGAAAGGCTTCCTCTTCGCCATTAGGGTGGGCCCGAGGTCCTGGACGAAGTACAAGTAGAAGCCCACTATCCCTAGGCAGGCCCATGGTGAGCCGATCAGAAAGAAATCCTGCGTCCGGGGATCTTTGGAAAACAGAGAGACATCCAGCGGTTACGACTTACTAACCATTTCCATCCCCAAATTCTGATCGACTTTTCTATACCTGACAGTTCGTCGTTGATGTAGCGGTACCCCTGATAGATGTGTCGTATCAACGTCGCCATGCTGTCGTAGCAGAGTCTCTAACCAGCGCGCACTACTTCCGAGCTCTGACAGAGATTATAGCCGGAAGCTTCTCGGCGGAGGTCGCTTCTTTAGACGGAAAACGCGAGTAACCTTGAACCAGGCAGTGAACCTCGGCAACCTCTCTGCTTCCACTAGAGTCTCCGACGTTCCCAGAACTTTTCTTCGACCGTCCGTCGGCTTTTGCTTTTCATTCGGTGCAAGGCTACGCGTTCGGTGTTGCTCGCCTGAGCATCCTCAGGAGTTTGTCGGAGCCTCGATCGACGGGTCCTCGGTGCGACCAATCAGCCCGGGGAATTAGAGTGGACTGAGAGAACGCGTTACCCCCGTCAAAACCATCGTGGCGAGCACTGACCGCCATTATATTTTAATTACGATCGCGTCGAAACAGCAGCGCGTAACCCCCCGCGGAACTTGATGCCGCATAGTCCAGCGTCTTTGACCCTCTTCCGCCGAGGGTGTACGGCCTTAAGTAACCTTAGCCCGACGCTCAGCTGCGGCTAGATAAACTTTCCATCGACCCTGCTCGCAGAGCCCCCTTGGAGTACGACGATCGAAGGACCAGCTCGATTAGATATGCTAACGAAGAAGCAAGTTTGACGCACGGGCCTGGTCGAACGTTTAATCTCTTTGAATATTTAAAAGTCGTAAGTCGCGTATTGCGGAAAATTGTATAATCACCTTACGATCGGTTGCACCACGTCAACAGGTTGTGGGGAAGTTGAGGCTGCGGATTCCACTTACAACGGAAGTTCGTTGGCCCGAAAATTCCGATTTTCTTTTTTTTAAACTGTGCAGGGTTGTGGAGGACCTCGATAGAAGTATCAGGCAATTTTTCGTTTGTGGCAATTTTTCGGGCAACCGAACTTCCCTTGATAAGGGGTTATTCTACTTTGATCGTCCGAAAAATGAAGCTATTTTTAAAGATTTCTTCTTCGTAGATACAGCATATAATGCAATAAATCTTTTTGGTATTTATTAAGCTCCTATTATGTTATACAAAGAAAATTTAAAAGAACTTTTTTAATTTGTTTTAAAACTTTAAACGCGAAAAAACTATTTGAGTAATCAGTCTGAAATTTCCACACGTTATTCAGCACATCAGTGGCTATCACAGGGACCTCGGAAACCTTTTTTAATTAAAAATTTCATACTTTTTAAAAGGCAAAATGATTGACAAATTCACCGTATTTCGACACTTAAACTTTAAACCCCGCCATCTTGTTATTTTTTTATCAGTAAAAATAATCCTGGTTCCGGCGATAACCACACTCGTAATGATTACAACACACTTTGAATTTTTGGTTTTACATGCGTCGTTCTCCCGGAATCACCTGCACCAGCACTACGTCGCTTTTTCAAGGCGCTCGCATCAGCGCGATATATATTTAAAAAAAAATATTAAAAATTTAAAACACATTTTTTGTATACCGTCAATACTTGTATTAATAAGTAGGCAAAATATTATTTACGTTGAACATTCCGTTTACTAAAAAAATAAATCCTAAAAAATGACAATTTATCGCGACTTCACAGTGGAATTACCCCTTAATTGCACCGCCTTCGTCTGCTCCATGCCCAGTGGGGTATTTTGTCGATCTGGGCGGCCAAAAGTCGATTACAAAAACCTCAACGCAGATAAAAATAAAAGGTCGCTATATAAAGCTGAGTCATGTGCCAATGGCATACAACACTTCCCCCGCCTCCCCCGCACAACCCTAGTGCCCGTACGAGCAGTCGAAACTTGGTCGTGAATGTGAGTACACAATTCGATTTCGGCGTACGGTTAGTATACGTACATTTGAACGTCATTATTCTTTATGTTTGGTGTACCCGTTAGAAATGTAAGCCATGGATTCTGATAGAACAGGTAAGCGCGTCTAGTTTCCATCGCTTTTTGTTACGATAGCTCTCATATTAACTAAAATATAGCGTTTCGAATTAACGCAATTTTCTAGTATTGTTTCTTATTTTCTTTTTCAAATTTCAGCCCAATAGTTGTACTTCCCGACGTTTCCCGGCATTGAAGTTGGGCTTAATCGAAAGCTGATGTCTTATTCATTAGGAAACTTGAAATTTTTTTGCAAATGTTTGCGATTTTTCAAAACAACGCTATTTGAAAATGAGTGTAGATAAAAAGGAACAAATAACCAGGAATTTGTTTTTTTTTTTCGTTGAATTTATAGAAAATACCTACTACAATTGGATAATTTCTCTGACGAACGTACGAAGGAAATGGAGCATAATTTTTCGCGTTTCAAGTCTGAAGTGAAGCGAAGATGGACTGAAAAAATAGAGATTTTTTTATCCCCTATAATACTGCTTTTTATGCCTTATATTAATTGGATTAGCCTAGCAGCATGTTTGGAGCTGACTGAAGTGGAAACATAATTTTGGCTGCCCAGATCGGCAAAATACCCCACTGTGCGGTGGTTGTTACCGAGAGATTAGGAAAAGGGGCTCGATGCCGTAAGATCTACGCTCTGTACCACTGGCTCACTTACTGCCCATGTTCCTAGCAACTTTTCCATTGCACGTAAGCGTAGAATTACTGTTGTGTGCTCAACCTCGTAGCTGCTTCGCGAGCTCATAACATGACTCTGCAGGGTTTTCAGCCAATAATACCTGCGGATCGCTTCTTTGCATTTCCCGCGCCCGGCCAGGGACGTTGCTTGCCATTAACGCCAAAATCGCCACTATTATAATCTCTTGACAATAAACATTACCGGCACTTTATACACAAGTAATGGTTTTACCAGGGGGATTCGATTGGAATTTAGATTCTGATTTTATAAAAAGATTTGTTTATTATTTATTATTATTTCTCTGCGAACATGATCCCAGAGTTTACCGTTCGAATGTTTTTAGGCGACAGACAAATAAACTAACATATAAACTTTCTGCTTTATGGACGCAAGAAACAAAAATTAATGCAGAATTTTTAATCGAATTTTAAAACCGGTCATTCCACCGGGCGTGGTGCGTTTAGTGTTAAATCAATTTAGGCACTCTTTCAGATGAAACACCTTCGACGTAAGTCCCAAAAATAGTATTCTCGTTGGCGGAATAGGAAAAGAATGCAATGTCGTACGTGGATTCTGTCGGTCTCCATTTTCAGACTAATTAGATGTTCATTTCGGCTCCATATCAAAACTACACAGTACAATATTACACGTGCAATTTAGCTCGTATCAGAATAGTGCACAGAATATAATGCACATACAATTTAGAACACATGCGACTTATAGAGCACATACTATTTAGGACACATGCGATTTAGGACACATACAATTTATTTAGGACAGATAGGATTTAGGACACAGAATATAGTGCAGATACAATTTAGAATACATGCAATTTAACGCATATTTTTTTTTACTGTTTCACAGCCGACGGTATTGGTTGGGGCTAGATTAGGGCGGGGGGCGTAAAACATGGTAGCGAAACGATGCATGTGTTAAACTCGGTAATTCTAATGTTAAGTTATGTTTTTTGCGAATATCTCGTAAACCAAAGCCGATCACCAAAAAGTTTAAAGGGAAATGTTCAGAATGATGACCTTGACAGCAATAGCGATATTGACCCCATCGCGCGATACTTTTAACCGCAGTCTCATTTTGAACATCCCCAAAGTCACGTCGGTTCGCTACCATGTTTTACGCGCCCCCCGCCCTGATATATCCCCAACCAAAACTAAATAATACCGTCGGCTGTGAAACAGTCGACGGCGACGAGAAGATGGTTGTGCGTGAAATCTTGCTGTGCGCTATCCTGATGTGCACTAAAAAAATGTGCGTTAAATTGCATGTGTTCTAAATTGTACGTGCACTATATTCTGTGTCCTAAATCGCATGTGTGCTAAATTGTGATTTATCGCATGTGCTCTAAATTGTATGTGCACTATCTTCTGTACGGTATTCTGATGTATGCTAAATTGCACGTGTAATATTGTACTGTGTAGTTTTAAAATGGAACCTATTTCTAGTGGTGGTTATTTCTCGCTCAGTCACGCTGTTGAAAATGCGCGCATGGCGATCGTAGTTAAATCGCAAATCCATAATCTAAGAGCAGCGTGGCGCAATCGGTGAAAATGTGTCCGACCGCGAGCGTGCAATCGGGCGTGCACGATTTTTCTTCCACCCGGTAGCAAACCGTTGAATTATCGCAATCACGGTAGACATCCGGGATGAATTATGCAGAAATTATACAAACCTACGCAACTTTGAATCTATCGTATTTCGTAATACATACTTCCGCTGTTACTTGGAGTGCGAACCCTGTTTGTTCCTACTTTCTCGTCCAATGTGTTTCACACTAGAACTACCGGCGATTGACGTAAATCCACTTCTACCGGTGGGGCGGGAATAACTTGTTTGTGAAAAGAACAAGTCATTTAAGAAAATACGTGCGTATATATTTTTCTGCTTTATTTAACTTGCGCTCTTTTCATTTTTTTTTTTTTATGTAAACGACGAAATCTTTATTTTCACTATCAGTATCCGATAACCAGTCTAAGGAATCACTTTCATCGTGTAGTCAGTGTCAGAACATTCTTCGTATAAATTAGTTATTTTTCCCAGTAATTTCACACATCGCGAATGTCCTTCCACAGTTCCTAGGTAGTTTTATTCGTAGAATTTTTTTTACACATCACGATTGAAAATAGAATCCCGAATTTCAATGTTTAAAGAAGTATTTGAACTATGTGGAAATATTATGAGAAACTTCTGAGATCAAACGTTTCTGTGTTCCGTGAGGGGTGAAAATGTACCATCTCGGTATACATATGTACAGTGAGCCATGAAAGTATTCGAACCCTCGCTATTAAAACTGTAAACAATATAAATATACATATTAGACTTATGTTCTAAAAGTATGTATAAGTAATGTTGTAACTACTATAAAAGACACTAGTATCGAGTTTATATATATATATATAAAAATTTGAAATGAATCGGATAATATTTGTAGAAGTTATGAAATATTTGTTGCAAAGATGTACTGAAACAGGGTCACAAAAATATTCGAACGGCATTAATTATACGCACTTTATTTTACGGCATTAATTATACGCTCCTTATTTGCTGTGCACTAGTTTTTCAGTTATTTTAGATTCGATAGAATTCCATACTTCTAAAATCTTTTGTTTTAGTACCTACGTCTTTCGAAGTTATCTCGAACTTTTTTAATCCCCTGCCGGTTTCCGCCCACAAATATTCGACGAGATTAATTTCGGCATTTTATGGGGCTGTAGGTAACCCATGTGGTGTATTACCTACACAATAATCATTTTAAAACAATTTGGCCGCATGCTTGCGGTCATTGTCTTGCTGGAAATAAAATTTTTCCAATAACCCCAATTTGGTTACACTTTCTTCTAAACTGTTTTATAAAATATTTAAAAATTTATGTTCTGTAAAAACGAGATTTCCGGTGCCGTTTGCAACCATACACCCCCGCAACATCACGGAACCACCGCAGTACTTTACAGTAGGACGTACATTTTTAGTATTCATTTCTGTGTTGTGTTTTCTCCAGACATAACGACCTTCACCCAAACCAAATATATTTTTAATATATTAATACATTTTCAATATACTTAGTTCGGATGGAGGGCGTTATGCCTGGAGAAAACGTCACGAAAAAAATGGAGAAAATACGATACACTGAAAATGAGTAACGATTATAAGAAATGACAAAACAAGTAATTTTAACTACTAAACTTAAGTACTTATTTTAAGTACTAAACTTGTTAAAAGAAAAACCAGTAAATCACCAGTGTGACACCAGGAGAGTGCAGAGTATTTGCCAAAAAATGAAGTTGAGGGTAGACATAAGAAAATGTTAAAAAATAAGTAATAATTCGTGTATTATACAGTATAACACGTTACCAAGGTGGAAGACGACGCGACGTGCTGAGAAAGGTCAAGATCAGTCGCTTTTCGCAGTATTATCGGCAAGAAGGAAAGTAGCTAATGCGAGGGAGTGGGATGAAATTGTTGTGAAGGGACCAGACATTGATCGGACACAATCGCTCGTCGGATATAGTATACTTCGTGTGTCGCTGATATTTCCATACAATCAAGTATTACCACACATTCCGCGAAAAAGACGGAATATCGATTACGACACAGCACCGTTGAGTGCTTATGCAAAGTAGCCGAGCTTCGATCCCTCATTCGTTCAACGTTCATAAATCGCAAAAAAAAAGGCAACAGTACTTTATGGTCACCGTTTATGCACCTGACTAAAGGAAAGATTTCGAATCAGGTGACGTTTCTCCAATTTCATTCAATGATCCCCGTTCCTGCAGTTTTCTATTCACAGTTTCGCGCAACTTTCGAGTATAAATCCTCCTACGAAAACCACCCTTCTACCCCATCGATTGTAGGGGAGACCGGGGCTAGGTAGTTGATACGTTATTCTGTTTTCAATTTTTTTTCATTTTGTATTTGAATTAATTACTTAATAACAAATATGCCAAAATATACTTTGATCCTTCCTCTTTAATATATTGTAAATGAAGAGTTGAGAAAATACATACAAAATGAATGAAAAAATGTTATTTGGATGAAGGTAAAATGTATCAATTTACCCCTCTGCGAGGCTAGTTGATACGCTATTCTGTTTTCAATTTTTTCATTTTTTATTTTAATTAATTACTTAATAACAAATATGCTAAAATATACTTTGATCCTTCCTCTTTAATATACAGTGAGCAGAAACTTGAGAAAATACAGACAAAATGAATGAAAAAATGTTAATTTGACGATCAATTTGGGTGTATCAAAACTATTTACTGTTTCTCTATAGTAAAGAAAACAGTTAAAAAACGATTGTTAACGTCAATGTACACACACGTACACTGGATCGTAGGAAACAATTGGACAACAATCTTCACATATCTCGCTGAAATGGAGCTGCATATATACGGTGTCGAGATAATTCGTCTGTATCAACTAGTCCCGGTCTCCCCTACATCGAAAAAACTGTCGATCTTTTTAGTTGCAGCAAATTTGATGAAAGATAGTTAAATGGTGTGCCGAATCCCTGTATCAGCGTGACACGAATATCGCTCGTGCACGGACTGTGTCCCGGCTGTAATGTCACAATTCATCAAATTCATACGTCACACGCCGTTTCCGGGGAGCAAGCCTGATCTCCGTTTTTTGTTTTCGAAAGCGAGCTTCAGAGCGGTCCCCCGCGCCGAGAAGCCTCGCCAGTGATCTGCATCGGGCGCGCGCAGCTCTGTCTTTGACGACGAATTCCGCGGAAGAAACTTTAATAACGTATCGCCGATGGAAATTCAAGCGTAATATAATATACTTGCAACCTACGCGCGCGAGGAATCGATAACGACCCTGAGCTCGTGTAACTGAGCGTGGCGAAAACAATTTGTGGGCTCTGTACCCTTCAACCCCCACCTTTTTCAAAATACCTTTCAGACCTTTTTAAAGCCTGTAAACACGCGGTGCGGGTAGACAAGCTCTTGCTTTTTTCACCCATTTTGTAGTGCCAATTTAAATAAAAATTTAAAGCCGAAATTTAAAAATATTCACTTGTTTCTAGTATAAACTTAATAAATATGAATTAAAAATAAGTGATTTTTTTCTCAAAAGCCAGGGGGGAAGGTAGCTGCCCCCTTTGCAAGTCTTTCTCTTCGTATCGCCACGCTGGCCAAAATACGCGACGGCCTTAATACAGTCTATATAATCTATATCAAAAGTTCACGGCCTCAGAGTTGAATAATTTATTGTTGTTCGACGGTTGAACTTCTGTTTTAACGAAAACAGTGGACACTTGCAGCATTCAACTGTGAGAGAGCCATTCTCATGAATACTAAGGAAGGTATCATGCTTTCTTCGCTGCTTCTCACCCCACTGTAATAAATTATGAAACTCAGAGTGCGGCAACTTTTGACGCATACCGTACTTGCCTTTTGTAAAGAATTGTAAGAGTGTTCAGCGACACTTTGCAATGCCACAAGAGACCTCTCGGTTTATATACGAAGTCCTACCACACGCGCAATGTGAATTACGTGGGAAGATCGCTTAGCAACCCTTCGGAGTTATTGGATCCGGCCCGGACCTACTCGACAGCGTCTCTTTCGCCATGAATTCTCCACGTCCATCCGATGACATCTCGTATCGCTGGGCTGGTCCTTCTTGACGCGCGGATCACGAGCCCCGTCTAATTTCCATGGACAATACTGTCAATGTCGATGAATGGCATTTTTAGTGCGAAGCGGATGAAGAGGTCCCGTGGGTCCCACGGTCATGACCCTGACGACGAATGAACGTCTGCCAATGAATAATTGATGATCGCGCTGGTATTCGACGACCGAGGTATTATTTGCCTCGATGGGTCAGGATTTAAAGTTGACGCGGAAAGTCGGGAGCGCCGATGGAATCGAGTGAACGAACGATTCGACGGGAGGTACCGTCAGAGACATATGAGACGCTCCAAAGTGGCTGGACTCTGGAAGAAAGGGGTGTCGTTGCCTTTGATCCAGTTCACCCATTGAGTTGCATCCTTTCTGCTAAAAGTTGTCGAGGATCCCAAGAGAAAGTTGGTAGAGCTGTGCTTTTCTATTGTTGGTCCTGATGTACCTAAGGTACTGGCCTAGCTGATGTAGATGGTCCAAGCTGTGTAGGGTGATGAAGTTTGGAAATAATTAAAGTTCGAATGGCATAGAGGCAGTCGAGTATGCGATGCAAGCTTCTATTCGCTCTCTTGAGGTTGCTGCAAGCTTGCACACGGTCGACTGTAATTTAGTTTACGTTTATTTCTGCTTCGTGTATCGTAATTATGAAAGAAGGAATGGACATTAAGTTTAATACAGCGCAGGCATGCGTGTCGCTTACGCGCTCTGAATACAAATGATAAATCGCACCGAAGAAATAAACGTTAGAAACATGATTTCTTTACTACGAGACGCAGTCGATCAGTGCTCGGAAAATTCGGAATACTTTTTCGGTGGTCGAAACGATCTGTGCGATTGCTAATGAATTCCGTCTCCCGCAACTCGCATTCATAGCGAGGAACTTCTCTTGCGTAGAATAATTCAGGCATTCAGAGGAAAATGGACTAACTCGCATTACAAAAAAAAGAATAATATTTCCTATTTTATATGATTATTACATCCTACATATAGTAATACATTATTGCTACTAACTCAATTTCGCAAGGACTGTGGGTTCGTCAGTTTTTGCTCTCAATGCCTCAATTCGAATTCGTACCTCGACTATGTGTATGTATGTACACGCGTTACATAATCGTCTACAAAAATATACAATATCAGAGTTGTTGACGAGCCCAGCATATCCGAAACATCTCAGGAGCGGCTACTAGGACTCATGGGTTTAACTTAGAGCATATACACATAGCGGTCTCATTGAGATCCCAAAACTGTCGCCAACATCGTGCGAGAGAGAAAGAGATACTTTCTCGATGGTGCGAGCGAGAGGGGTAGAACGAGGGACTCCCAATCGCTCGCAATACGCATGCGCCAGTGTACACCTCTTACTCGCACCAGCTCGCACATGTCTTTCTCTCTCGCGTGATGTTGGCGACAGTTTCGAGGACAGGAGACATAAGGCAATGAGACCTTCAGTAGTATATACTCTAAGGGGTCTAGAGATGTTCAGCTGACTTCAGGGGGGTGGGCACGTTCCGCTATATATAGTATAGTGCTTTGGTCAGGTCGCGGCTGGAGTATGCTATTGTAATTTGGGCTCCCCATCAGGCGAAATGCAGGGTAATGTTGGAAAGGGTACAGCGCAAATTTCTCCGGCACCCCAGCTTCTTGCTGGGCAGAAGTATGGCTTACTCGGATCATGACTACAGTACTACTTTGTCTCTTTTAAAAATGGACACCTTGGAAGACCGCAGATCTGTTCTTGATCTCACATTCTTGCGAAATTTGCTGCACGATGAGCTTGACTGCCCTGATATTCTAGGTCTGGTGGGGCTCGCCGCTCAGTCTAGGGCACTCCGTTGCAAACACCTTTTTCGTGTCAGGTTCTTTAGATCGAATCTGTCGGAGACCGATCGGATAAACAGAGTCTGTGATACAGCTAACCGGATGGCGTTATACGATGATATTTTTGCCGATTCCCTGCGCACTTTTAAATCTAAAAATTTGTCTGCTTTAAGGGGATCAACCCAGGTGACGGGTGTATCCTGATTAGCCGTGGAATGTCTACAATATCTGCGATGTAAACCTCTATACTGAAGGGCTTTATTGCTTAAGGGTTTGTCGTTACTTAAAAAAGTAAAACCCTGTATAAGTGGATTTTACTTCCGTCAAATACACTATTATTATTATTATTATTTTCGATTCATACAAAAGAAGATTTCTGTTCTGTTTTATCGACCGATGATCGATTTCGTTGCGCGAGATCGATGATCGAGGCGGTCGATCGATAGCCACTGTCGTCCGTGATCGAGCGATTCCCTTGTTATCGACGCTTCGAATCGACTGGTTATCGTTCGGTATCGACTTCGTGCTTCTTGTCGAGGCCATCGACGCGTTCACCGTAACGCGGGGGTTTCGAACGCGTTCGTTAAGCAGAGAGTTGGGCATTATGCGAATAAATTTTTATTATTCCAGTTATTCAAATAAGGGTTTCGCAGGATTAAAAATGTATTCGTTATTCTCGAATAACTTCATTTTATTCACAATTCTTATTCGAAGGTTGTTCGATTATTAATTATCGAATCGAAGTTTATTCGAATAATGCCCGACTCTGCTTCGGCACACGGACCGCGTGTACAGAGGTCACGTGTACGGCGAAGACAGAGCTGCAAGAGGAATTCTCGTTCGGGAGAAGATGAAAGAATCACAGAGATGAGAAAATAATGGTAGTAATAAAGATGATTAGAACTTCTGTACGAGGCATCGCTGCTGAAACGATTACAGAAACACGAGCGCGCAATTCCTAGGTACGTAAAATATTAACAGGCGCTTCGACATCTTCAAAAGTCAGCTCCGCCTTTGTAAACCAATTCAAAGGGGGAAAAGAATCACGCTTTAACACGCTCTCGTTCTTAACTTAATCTTTGCTGAAAGATCGAAGATTTTGCTCCGAATTGCCAGGAAACGAACGCATGTATCGAGCAGCCGACGGCAAGCATTTAACAGCTACTGAACATGAACGAGTCCTCTGATCAGGGCGGTCCGCGATCCTCGAAGAACACTGTACGGAGGGCTGTGCCGAATGCTCGCCTCATTCCGCTTTCTTGTCGACCGTAACGCCGCTGGTCCCGTTCGAAAGCCCGTCGCTTTCTTTCGCCTTTGCCCGCCGGTCCGCCTTGGTGTAATTCTCCACGTAGAACGAGCCGAACATGTAGATGAAGATGGCCGCGTTCAGAGAGAGCAGGAACGCGATCACCTTCGGGTAGTCGCACCCGTTGAACAGCACCTGCGCGTTGTGCGCGAAGATGATGCTGAACTGGATGAGCTGCAGGGACGTGAGGTGCCTCTTCCACCAGAGGTACTTGTTCATATGCGGCCCCATCGACGAGAGCATGTAGTAGGTGTACATGATCACGTGTATAAACGCGTTGATAACTCCTAGGAGGGTGCCGTGGCCGTTCGGGAGGAACCTGCAGCCGATCCAGGCGCAGATCGGCATCATGCCGTGGTGGTAGACGTGCAGGCCGCTGATCTGACGGTTCTTCTTCCGCAGAACGAAGAACACTGTGTCTAGGAGCTCCACCAACTTGCACAGGAAGTAGACGTGCACAGCTCTGCACATCTGCAAGTCACGAGCGGACCCATCTTAAGAAACTTCTGGCGGAAATATGCCGAGTATAAAAATAAAAGGTGAATGGAAAAATAGAAAAAATTTTTAGTGCAACAATTTTTTATATAAATGAATAAATATGGATATAACCCCGCTGTTACATCGTGCACAATGGCACCTATGTATTGAAATGTTAAGCTAATGCTTGGTGTTGCGAAATGTTACGCTAGTGTTGTTGGAGTTCAACGATTCTCACCGTAAGGGTTTTTAGTCTTAAGGGGCAGCGTTTCCCCAAACTAGGAAGAAGGGGAGGGCGAAGGGTCTTGGCCGAAACGTAAAGTTTAAGAAATGCGACCACGTCGTGCATATCGTGTTCTGACTCGTCAATTTAAGTTCTTATTTCTTGTATACCTTTATACTTTATAAAATAACACTAGTACGTGGATACACTGTGCATTGTTCGTATAATAAACCATAGTTGTGTTTATAGTGTGACATTAATTGTCTACCTCTGTGGAGTAATTTCCAACAAGTGTTATATAAATTATTATGCTCGACATCAAGTTTATTCGAGATGGAAAGCCAAAATAACCGAGAGAAAGAATTACCATTTATCTGGTACCTTTGGTGGTCCCGGCGAAACTAAGAGTTGTAATTAATAATACGAGACAGTGTACCACAGGACAAATTCTAGGGATGTGTTTCTGCTGTAAGGACACTTGTTACATATGGTAATAGTGAAGCACTTTAGAGTTCATAAAAAAGGACCCAAATGGGCGTTGCACTATGATGCTAAGGGTTAAGTCTGTCAATGTTTCTACGATGGAGGCAAGCTACAGGTGTTCTTAATAATTTCGACGTACACTTATGTAAGCAAAACTTTCGTTATTAGTTGCAAAGTACCCCGATTGTCACGGCCGAGACACACGGCGTAGGTGTAATTACTCCTCAACGAACGAACACGTCGTTGCTATAAATTGTTGTCATTAGTTCCGGGAAAGCTGAGTCGTCGCGAAACAAGTCGAACCAGCAAACGCAGGAACGCAAGTCCACGCCGAGATTTAAATAAAACAGAAATCTCTGGAACCTACTATCCTTGAAAGAATCTATCAATTTTCATATTTCTTTGTTTCGACGCGTATTTAATACGACTCACGCGGAACGGTGTGTACATTCCGCATCGATGCCACTGTTAACTGAAGGGCCGTCGCCTGGAGGGATTTACTTTCCTGCTGGAAAACCTCCCCCTTTGACAAGGGAACAACAAGGAAAGGAAAGAAGCGGAGGTCGAATGAAACTGTTAACATTTTCAATGAATTATCAAATAACTGTAATTTTATGACTGTTATCGTGTCTGTGCCGAGAAAACTGCTATAAAATGCAGTGTATTAACTGAAACTTTTATTTCATACATCTCTCTGTAAACAAGGAACTTTTATTTCCTTTAAAGTAGAAAAAAGTTCTAAGAGTTAAACAGGAGCATCTGTTCCTCTCTGAAAAAGTGAATTGTGACAAGCAGATTTCCTGAAAATATTGCGGTGTAGATAGATCTGAAGTTGAAACTTTCAGGCACTGAGAGCAAAAACGGACTAACCCACATTTTTCGCGAAATTGAGTTAGTAGCAATAATGTATTCCATTAGTTTCTACTAATCATATAAAAGAGGAAAAATTAATTTTGTTTCAATGTGGGTTAGTACGTTTTTGCTTTCAATGCCTCATATAAAAATCACAATATGCTTTCTCTCCTACATTTATCCTACCTCCAATTCTTCAAATAATACTAACTAAAAAACTCTCTCTAACTTTTATATTTTTCCCTTAGCTATCTATTAAAAAATATACGATCCTCCAGAATTTTTATTCATCGAACATAAAATAACCGTTGCAACTGAACTCTTACCACAGTATTAAAATCTCAACGTACAAAGTTAACTGAAAGCAGACAAGAAATGGTTTGAAAGTTAACAGTTCGATAAATAACTTTTATTTATAAAAGTCAACAGTTTCATGCGACCCCTGGAGAGAAGGGACCCCCGGTCCTGGGACACAGTCGTTTATTACCGTACCCTGAGAGCTTGAGGGTCGTTCGAATAGTCGACTGGCTGGCAGTAGAAATTGTAATCCCCTAGCCAGCCGCTGTTCAGTCCCTCGTAGACCAGGTACATGCTGGCCAGCACTTGTGAAAAATTGTACACTATCATGACGTTCCTCAAGTCATAAGGCTTCTTATCCCTCATGTACCTGGGTCCGGCGGATATGCTGAAGTAGACATAGCTAACCACGATCATCAGCAGAGGTCCTGGCCCAGACACAAGGAACCAATCATTCGTCCTCGGATCTGAAAGGGACACCTGTTCGTTAGTATACCACGGAACCTCCCACGATCGTCAACCGATACTAATGATCGTTACCATTTCTGTTGTACATCAGGTCTTTGTACCACTCCACGATGCCCGACATTGTCCCCGCTGCGTCCTGGAGCGATAGATCTGGAAAGAAGAACAGCGTTTCAGTCGGGCCGGTTATCCTTGCCTCTCGAAATACCTAGCGGACCACGCGGACGGCTGTAAACGCGATAACCGGGTCCCTTACGCGAGGAACTCGACGTAACAATCCCGCGTTTACAGAGACACAGCCTAGCCGCCTCTGAACGATGTTGTCGGCGTGTAATCGAAGCGCGATCGTCCCTGGGGGAACTATCGAGCTCTGCTCGTCCACGTTCGCCTTCGATGAATAGCGTTGCGGGAAATTAATTAGACGAACATCAAGGAAACTGCGGGCCCGGCGCGAAGACGAAACCTTCGCCTCCGAGGAAACTCGGCGAGCATCAGCGTAATTGCGGTTTCGGCAAGGACGACGCTTACGAAACTTCTGCGCCAAGCATCCCGCCGCTAGAGCTCGAACTTCGATGTTCCACCCGCGGGAGCGGTGATTTAGTGGTAACGATAACGTGGATCTTTCCAGCCCCGAGGGACTTTCCTCTGGGACGAGTCGCTGCGACAATTGCAATTCGAACGATCATAATTTCCTCGCGAAGTAACGTTTCCCTTCTTCCCATCGAATATGTTACTTAATCGTGAGCCGGGCTGTCTCGTCCTTTTCTCGCGCCCCATGTCCGCGGCCCGGACTCCACGCTCTTAAAGAACGCTTAAGGGGAATTCCAAGTGAAAGTGGAACGTAAATTAACGTCCGTGAGTCATTGAGGCTTCCAGAGAATCCGCGTGGAAGACGGGGATAAACGCTCATCCTTGGACGTCTGGCGATGACATGGGAAGGGACGTTGAATAATTTTCGCCTGCCTCTAATTGCGCCCCGCACGATTATAACCACCGTGGGCAATTAAAGCGTGGCAGTTGTCGCATTGGAATTTGTTCCATGGTCGAATTGGTCCAGCAGGTAGCTTGGACCCGTTTCTTTTCGAGGGCCACGGGATTATTACTGAAATCGCTACCGTTCGTCGCGCAATCAGGTGGACGCTGATGGTGACGTCGTTGTGAAAGGTGAGTCGGCGTCATTTTTTGTTCGGAGAATTCTCGGAGGTACGCTTTACTCGTGGAGTTATTGTAGGGAAGATGTAGTCTAATGTTGGGTCTGGGAGCATCTGATGGGAGGAAGAAATATGTATGTTCAACAGAGGGTTTTGTAATGGGGAGTAATCTGAAGGACTGGAAGGGAAGACACGTGTTTACCTATGGAAATGTGGGACATTTCTTCAGGATCGGTTCTACTCATCAAAATAATTTAAAAAAATTGTATATCCATATGTAGGTACCTACGATTATGCTTAGTTTTGCTGGAACAAGCATTTTTATATTCTGTAAAACACGGACCATAAACGCCTATTAAGGGGTCATTTTACTTTGATCGGCTGACAAATAAAACTATTTTTAAAGATTTTTTGCTGAGTGAATTTAACATATAATTAAATAAATCTTTTTGGTGTTTACTAGGTTACTGTTATATTATACACAAAAATATTAAGAATTTTTTTATAATTTGTTTTAAATGTTTTTCTATCGCCCGTAGCTCAATTAATAATTTTGATTGAAAACGCGCCAGTTTGAAAACAAGTTTGACGAAACACCCTTTTTCTCGGTTATTTTTCGACAAAAATTGTTATTTCAGCTACGGGCGATAGCGACACTCATACAGATTAAGAATCTTTTCGAATTTTTTGTTTCAGATAAGCCTGAGTGGGGCAATCACATGCTCCACGAAGATACCTACATCTTTTTTAAGATGTCATACTGACGCTGTAAAAAGACATTTAAAACAAATTCAGGAAAATCTTTTTATATAATTTCTGTAATATAAGAGTAGCTTAATAATTCCAAAAAGATTTATTTCATTATACGTAATTCTTCGACCGAACAAAGTAGAATGATCCCTTAAATGGCAACTCACAAGCATACACTTTCCCTGCTTGCCCTTAAAAGACCAAAGAAGGTGTTTTCCGTCGCTTTTAGCTCGATAGTTTTGGAGTAGATTATTCTGAATACTACCCTCTATTATTATGCTGTGC
Source organism: Andrena cerasifolii (assembly GCF_050908995.1). Taxonomy (NCBI): domain Eukaryota; kingdom Metazoa; phylum Arthropoda; class Insecta; order Hymenoptera; family Andrenidae; genus Andrena; species Andrena cerasifolii. The sequence continues at coordinate 24,967,527 of NC_135119.1, read as the reverse complement.
AAGATTTGTTTCAACCCTCATCCGTCCCTCAGTTTCCCAACTGAATTTCTCTCTTGGTGTCAAAATGGCACAATGGTAAAATAATCAATTCAATGAAAATATAAATAGTTGACTTTGCAAATTTCTGTATATTCAGGCATACGATTGTTCGCATCGTTCGCGAATAATATATCGATATGCAGAGCACACTGCATTATACAGTTATCGCGACGTGCACTGCGTACACTTGCGTTCGTGTCAAATTGATACAAGGGACGGATGAGGATTAACAGTAGCTACTTTCTAAGCTCGTTAAACTCTTCGCAGGCTCTCTATAATTTCTCCGGAGACCAACTGGAAGGACGCTTCTGCCACACACTGGTCAGCTTCAGGCACTCACCCCCAGTCGGCACTCATCCGTTTCGACGCACGCGGATGTTATCTTGAATATTCCTCTCTGACGTCCTCTACTTACGGGTTTCCTGAAAACCCCAGCTCGGGCTGACAGATATCGAGCTCGTAACCATGAAATATTGTTCTGGTTTCTTGCAAAGAAATGTGTAGCAGCAAACAACAAGATTAGCGTCAGAAATCTGATGATTCACTTCGTGTTTGTTACAGACACAACTGAAGAAAGTAAGTACCCATTGCAAAACGGTAATCTCACGTTTGATATCAGAAGGTCATCTAATCAAAGGCTGTCTTTCTTTAGACTTCTCTGAAATTTACTTACGAACAGAGAACCAGGAAAGACTTGTCGAAGAGCAGAGGAGAGCAACATTTTTATTCGATCCTTTATTTAAATAATTTTCTATTCTGTCACTGCCCAAATCTGTCGAAAAGTTTGCCAGCAGCGAGCAATGAGAAGCACCTCACCGTAACTCATTGCAACACCCTGAACGAACTAAAGCGACAGATCACCAAATGTTACCCCGAGTGGAACCGTAGCAAGAGGAGGTTCATCGGTGTGGGCGCGAGGAATCGAAAGTGTCTCGAGAGGCCTTCGTCCTCGAAGCGGCAGCAAAGAGAGCAGACAGAGAAGCGGGGAAACACCAGGAATAAAAAAGAAAGATCAATGAGGATCAAGGGATGCAACTCGATTCCTGACTGGCAGGCTATGTGCCACTTGGAAGGGGCCAGAAACCTCGCTAGCGAATGCTAAAACCCAAGGTGAACGGGGTCGTTAATGCGAGGCTCTTTCTTCTGCCGCCCCTTTTTCGCAACGTCGCTGATCTGAATGCTGGTCAGCCAGGCTACACGATGGGAACGGTCGAAATCTTTCCACGGGGCTGTCCCTCCCGAAACCCTGCTACACCCGAATCTCAAGAACGTTGAACCTGGCTGCGGGACTTCCCCGTTGTAAACACGCGAACCTTCGTCGAGTTCCTGCCAACTCCATCCTCGCTATTCTTAGGCTGGGGGAATCGTTAAAGGCGCGGGAAAAGCAGATCTGCGCGAATTTCATTCGAAATGAAAAGCAGAAACGACGATGTGGAATATCACCTCGATCTGAAATTTAGGGGCGCAGTGGAAAACAGGCAAATGCCACCGTTTCGTAATTTTTTTTATGACTTTCTTGCACTGCGTTGTAGGGATGAATTGAGGAGTTAAAATGGTAAATGATGTAAGCGCGAAAAAAAAATGAAAGATAAGTCTTTAGCAGAAAGGATGTGAATTTCGGTGGCAAAAGTTATGAGGTAGAATAATTGATTTGAACGGAGCTATCGCAAGATAGAGCTAAAATCGTGGGTGAAAACCTTCGCTGTGGTGAAAACGATGAAAGTGCCAGCAAGATTGCTGGGTTCACCGAAGATTCACGGCACTAATCTTTTTATAAACGAGTGATGAACGATGTAAGTGAGAAAATGAGTGACGAATTCTACAGAAAATTTGAACTACTGTCACTAACATCGTTTACCACTGCAACTCCTCAATTAATGGCGCAAAGAGACGAAAATTCCTGCATACGTGACATGTGCCTATTTTCCACGGAGCTCATCAGTTGCTTAAAATTAAAAACGTCCCACCGCTTGCGATCTGGGATATCGGAGACCGGTGGTGGAGGCATTAAAAGTGACGTTGCGTTCAGTGTTGCCAACTCAGATTTTTGAAAATCCGTAAAGAAAAAGTTCAACATTCCGTAGAATTCCGTAGATCCCCCTTTGAAAAATCCGTTGATCTACGGATTTTCTTCAGAAGTGTTAATTATTACATGTATGATAGAAGCTAATTCCCTTGCTCATGGAAACCGTCCTTTCCCAAATCCTTTCTAGAAATATTATATCTCGACCCTCCCCTGACATCCTCAAAAAAATTATTGTCACCACGAAAATTCACAAATTACGAAAAAACTTCACGTGCAAAAGTTGTGAAATCCACTTTTACTAATTCCACTTCAGTACAAGAGCTTTTCCCAAAAATAATGTTTCCCTGAAAGTCGTTTTCGCCAAAGCCTTTCGTCTCGACGTAAATTCAAGAAAAGGAATTAAAAAGGTTCATATGCAAAGATTCTGAAATTAATTTTGCAAATTCCTATTGTACTCGATTAAGCGCGATGAAAAGCTCTTGTAGCGAAGCGGAATTTAGCTACCCGCAGTAAATCGGCGGGTTGGATCGTAAAATCAATGGGTCAAATTAAACAGTAAATGATTTCTTTAATCAGAATCAGAATCTTTTGTTTCATCAACTTCGAATTACCTTAGTATTAAAATTATACATATTAATAGTATTAATTTAATAATTTAAGGTAAAAAAATCCGTAGATTTCAGTTTGCACTCCGTAGATCCGTGGATAAACTAAAAAATCCGTAGATCTGCGGAAAAAATCCGTAGGGTTGGTAACACTGGTTGCGTTAAAAGTGGCCGGGTTCGAGGAAAAGTAAGCGGGTCAAGTGGGACTCGTGATAATCGTCCGAGTAACAACTTCACTGTAGGGCAGAGGAAATTAGCGATGTCGCAACGAAAGGTATCTAACGATCTTTTTTATGCCGCATTCACGCCTCATTTCCATCTGGGACAAAATGCGGCGCGAACCATTTAATGATCGCGAGTTGTCAAGAGCCGCGGAGAAAATTGATCGTTCTTTGACTGCTGTTATTACGAACATTGACGTCCCCCGTGCCCGAGCAGTTATCGCTGGACACCGCTCGGCGGTTCCAGTCAAATGACGCCCGCTTTCGTCACAGGTGAACCGTTTTGCAACGAGCAGCCTCGCAGGTGGAAAACCGGGAAATGGCGACGTAAACAAAGTGAATTACCTAGTTCCGTCTGAGTGGAGCCTGCTCCGAAGAAAAGGGGAAGACTCCTTTCCTGGCTGCAGGGTTCAAGGCGGGTGAAGCCTGTGAAATTAATGTTGCCGGCGCGACGCAGCTGGCCGATGCAAGGCGTTGAATCCTACGCGCAATCCTTGAGCAAGGACCGTAGGAGGAAACCGTAGCAGAAACCGGTTGCGCGGCGAAAATTCTTACGAACAACAAATACGGCCGCCCGGTGGGAAATAAGACAAAGCGCCCGACGCGGGAATGCGATTGACGGTTCGGCGTGACGCAGGACCGAGGTCCGATCGCGATTGCAAATTAAAATGGTCCTCGTTGCACCACCGGTTCGCCGCGACGTTTTCGTCGCTCAGGCTTAGGCCGGTCGTCCACCGCCGCAACACCACCGCGATGCTACCGAAAAACTGTTGCGCGCAATGGCGTCAATCACTCGCACGGTTCTGTTTCTCGTCAACACGATTTTTTCCCCCGAATCTTTCGAGGAAAAGTCTGACGAATTTCCTCGAGTTATACCTACGACCAGTGGGGAAATCAGGATTTAAACTTTGGGGGTAGCCGAGTTGAAGGGATACAGATATTTTTAATGCAAATTTAGTAGAATTTATTAGGTGATTATAAAAAATTATTTAAAAAGTGAAATCTAGTTTTCCTTTCTTTTTACAAAGCTCTTGAATTTTATCAGTCGTGGGTATTAATCTACTTGTTCCTTTTTCTATCGATAGTGCCAGGGAGCCTTGCCACCCTCCCATCACCCGCCCCTCTCCACACTGCCAATGACATTGCATGCAATCGGTGTTTGGTCGAAATGCAGTTGCATTGCGGCGGTGGACTTAAGGGGACTAGGCAGTCGAAAAATCGAATTTTTATTGCATTTTCCGAAAGTACTATCCTTTCTGAATAAAATGCCGCTTGGTTTAGAGTAAAATTCGCAAAATTGTAGATTTGGCAGCTAAAAATGTCAAGCGACAACCTATAGCGTCGCCTTTACCCAGAAACTTTAAACGCGTTTTCCTCGAATATTTGTTACTCTTCATTTTTTTCCTGATTGCGAACGAATTGAGGTACAGATCGACTTGGAAAAAATTACGAGATGTGTAAAACATGTGCTATTTTGGGGCAAACCTCTCATAGTGTCCGTAAAAATAAGAGATTTTCATAAAAAAAATTAAGAAGTCGCCGGATTTTTCTAGCGCACAAACAATGATGGTCTGGGTTAAAAAATTCGGTGACTTCTTAATTTTTTTATGAAAATCTCGAATTTTTACGGACCCTATAAGAGGTTTGCCCCGAAAAGGCACACGTTTTACACATCCTGTAATTTTTTCCAAGTCGATCTGAACCTCAATTCGTTCGCAGTCAGGAAAAAATGAAGAGAAAAAAATATTCGAGAAAACTTTCTGGGCGAAGGCGATGCTATAGGTTGCCGCTTGACGTTTTTAGCTGCCAAATCTACAATTTAGCGAATTTTACCGTAAACCAAGCGGCCTTTTATTCAGAAAAGATAGTATTTTCGGAAAATGCAATAAAAAAAATCGATTTTTGCCTAGTCCCCTTAAAGTGACGCTCGCAACGCTACTCGATCGCCCCAGGATTTCCAGCGGTCGTCCTTTCGGGCCAGAAGCTTCGCCGATTTTAATTAAGATCGATCGCGAAACTGACGAGGCGACACAAAGGACGGGGGTATCGAGCGAATCGTTAACCGAGCGAAAGTTGACATTTCTCAGTGGGTTCGACGCGCTTTTTTGTCCACGTTCGATTCACGATCTTCAAGGGCATTCTCCCCCTTCTGCGCGCAGTGGCGATCGAAAGAGCCATTGAAATTGGTGTATTTCTTTTTTAATTGCATGCGCGTGGGAATGAGAGCGACCTTCGTAATAAATTTTACTTGCGACTGCACCTACTCGGTATTTCGATATTTTCTGTAACCGTGAACGTTTGGAAGTTTGTCTTCGACTACAGTACAGACCTTCCTCATCTCTGGTTGGGCTTTAACCGGTCTCCGATCTAACCAGCCACATTTTCGTTGCGAGGCCCAGCAGGAAAATAAAATTTACATATTCCGGGTTACGCAGCACATGCGTGGCTCGCGGAATTTGCAATCATAGAGGAAACTTTAACCGCACGGATGAGTTCATTTTCCGGTCTTACCTTTGCAATATGTATAATAAAAGGGAAACGCGGAAAGTGTAAAGAATTGAACTCAACAGTGATTTTCGTATAGTCGTATTCGACGAGAATATTAAATTTTAGATAGAACTTAACCCTTCGCTGACACACCTCCTTTTTCGATCAACTTTGACATACCTGGGTGGCTCACACCCAGAGCAATCTTTGAACGACCGCCATTCTCCTCTAAAAAATTCAATTTTTGTGAAAAAAATCATAGGTCAATTTCGAAGTCTCTAGAATGTATTCCAATAGATTTTTTATTGAAATTTTATTACCGTTTTTGTAAAAAAAATTCTAGATTACCACATGTCGAGAAAAAACGAAGAAAATCTTTGAAAAATTGTAACTTTTACAAATTTCAATATTACAAGTTAAAATTCTACAGAATTGTTGTTCGGATACAATACTTCGAAAGAAAAAATAGTGTGTAAGTCGGCTTTGGAAAGAACTATTTATTTTGCAGGTAGAAGGTACAGAGCGTCAATATCAGCTTATGGGTGGCTCACATTTAGAGGGTTAACGAGGGGTTAAAAAAGTGATAAAAACACTAATGTTTTTAATAAAATATTGCAATTGTAAAGCATTGGATTACAATATTTTGGCACTATTTTCACAATATTTTGTAATTCAATATTTTTACAACTTTTAAAGGTTCTATCCAAAATTGTATGTGCTGCCTGTGTACGGGAACGTGATAAAAGATTCAGAAGTCTGTCCCAGACCAGTTAAGAGGGAGTCTACTGCATCTAGCTTATAACCTCAGAAGCTTCGAAATGACAGAATGAATCTGTAGGTACTTCATTATTTACCACTAGTATTTAAGCCTGTCTTTGCCAGGGCACTATCCTATATAATACGACGCCTAAGGTAAGCACAAATTTTATTGCAAATCACCATCAAAACAGGAGCTCTCCTCTTTTCTCAACCCCGACTTGGGACCGTCCAAGGCAGAGTTATGCCCAAATGGCATTTAAAAAAAATAAGGTCAAATCTGTGTTTAGCAGCATTAAAAACTCCCTAAAAACAATTTTCTAAGGGTCATGTCATGTTATTTGCAAAAAACGGAAAAGAAACTTATCAAAACTTAGTGTTTAGCAGTGCTCAAAACCCTTAGGGTACATAAGATAAACACAGTACCTGTTTTATATTGGCCACAGGTATTACCCACTTTCGAATGTTCCAGGTTTTGGAATTATCGCGACATTTTTGTAGAAAAAAGCCTCTGGGCAGATTTTGCTAACAAACGAGCAGACACCTTAAGCGTCTTCTTATACATACAGCATTCCCGTCGCGGAACGGTGGAATTTCATGATCCCCGATAGAATCTAAGAAAATGGCATTGATCTTCGATTAATAGACAACCTTGCCCGAAGGTTGTTTCGTAAACTAACACTGGCTGTGCTCAGTGACGCCATTTACCCCCACGAACCACGAGATTGGAAACACTTTGACTTGGGAATAATTGCACTCATCGATCGACAAAACCTGATTATAATTTGAAACCGTGGGGCCGCGCACATTTGGTGAACAGTTTGTTGCGTGAGAACTAGGGAATTCAGTCCCGGAATCCGGGCTGTTTTTTGGAGTCCATTTTTATATTTTTCAGTTGTTCATAAAGTAATTTAGGTTTTTAAAAATTCTCGGGATAAATTATAACTTGATATATCAAATCCCGGGAGTTTTAGGATCCAAAAAACAGCCGGGATTACGATCCCCAGATTGAATTCTCTAGTCAGAACGCATCGGAGAAAACGGCGTCGAGTGGAAAGCACAGAACTCTTACTGTAATTATCGACGTTGTCCTCCAAATCGTTTCCAAACTTCACATTCTGAAAATTTAGCTAACTCGGGTGGAGCAGTGTTCAGCGATCGATTCAGAAGCAACGGTAAAACTGAGCTGGCTCGTTCACGTAGGATGGTACGAAAAAAACCGTTGCTCTCCCTTTCGACCGCGATTCACTCTCCCGCCTGTTTTATGGATGAAGGGCGCCGAGTCCTGACGGCCGTGAGCGGGACCAATTTCGGTCGTCGGAATTCCAAGTGCCGCGATTGCGTTAGTGAAACGAAGCGAATCTTGCACCGGCAATCGAGGGGCCCAGTGGGAAAAATCACATGCCACAGTTTTATGATTTTAGAGGAAAGCAAGTTGAAGTAGAAATTAAGTTGTAATTATTTTAAACGGCAAATGACAACTATAATCAAATTTTAGCTGAAAAATTAATTATATTGTTTACCAATATGTCTTAATATTTTTCTTTCGTTATACTTCCATGTATTCTCATTACGAGAATTTTTTTAACGCTCATTTCTGTGTTTGCTTCGTACAAATGATTAATTTCTCCACATATCTGTTATCTCCATCTTGAAAGCAATGAAACATCTGTCACGCGTCCACGAGGAGCCGAGTACATATCATGGGCCCCTTTTTCACGGCGGATTTGTTTTTTCTCAGCGCGAAGAAGAAAGATTTGTTCAGAATTTAATATGTTTCTGCTCGGGGAACTACCCACTATTATATTATGCGGAGCATGCTGTCATATTACGCGATGGTGGAATTGCACTACCTGCTTTGCAGAACCGAATTACAAAGAAACGAAAATTTATTCACATGTGACACGAGCTTGTTTTTTACTCAGCCCCTTAATTCCAGTTCCCTCTCTGTTCACGACGCTGCACTAAAATTTCAGGCTTCTCTTCCGTTGCGACGTAAGCGTGTGTTTATAAGCCAAAAGCCACCGCGATAAATTCTTCCATTCATTCTTTTGGGGCCTATTATGCAAGCGATTGTTTATTACAATACAACCAGCGGCTCCGATAAATCTCCGGCCACTCGATTAAATTACAAGCTTAATGGGTCAGAAATCTTATCCCACTTAGAGTAGTAACTTAATCGTCGACGCTAATTTAGGGGAAGCCCAATCTTTTCCGCTACGCGGATGATTTACTACGCGTGGAGTTTCTGGTACGCTCGCAGATCTGCTGGCGGAGTTCCCGTCCGCAGACACGCTTCCGTCAGAGGAGACGTTAAGAGATCTCCAAACATTGGTTGTTCGATGTCTCGGGCAAATAATATGAATTAGAATTTCCGATAAGCCTGTCGCGCGATGCCAGGCCTGCAATTTAAAATTTTGCAGCGTCAACATTTCTGGCGTCATACCGCCAAGAATTTCCGTCCGACGGTCGTTTGTCAAACGGGGACTCGATTCGAGTAAATAGAGAAGAGCGTTCTCCCGACGAATTTCGCGTTCGACGTCTCGCAGATAAATGATCGCCGTTCGGGACCATTACGCAGGAACACCTTCCTCTTGCGCCACACCTTGTTGCCGCAAAGTGGTCAATTTCTGCGAGTATCATCCTTCATCGCGCGTGTCAATGCATATCATTACGGCTAAAGCACCTTTTATTCGAAGCAAAACGGATTCACGCGCTTTTCGAACACCGGGGTAAAAACCTTTGGCATTTGAGGCAATGATAGAGTCAAGCTGGCAGCGTATCGCGAAATCGAAATTATTTATTCCACCTAGCGACAGGTGGCCGCCGCTTTTGGGGGTAATTTAGTTTCAATTAGGTCTAACGCGTACCATCTACTTTGTGACACATTTGCAAATGGTATAAGCTTATATGGAGGCGAGTGTATTTGTTGATTGCTCATGGACTCCAGAGAATAGACAGATCGTGAATTGCTCTCGGTTAGACCAAACAGTTTAGTCACTGGGAGGTCGATAGCAAAGTTGAAGCTTAACAATAGGTCCGCCATTACATTGCAATCGGCAATTCCCTATTTGTCACTGAGCAGGTATTAACAAGTGACAAATAACTACTATTGTCTATTGCTTTATTCTGTAATTATCAAGCACTGCTTATTCAACTCCTTATTATTCCCTTTCTACCGAGTTGGGACGTTTTCGTCAATTCTTAATTACGAGTTCAAAATTCTAGTGGTAGAAATAATTAAAAATTAACTATTTTGTGGATATAGGCAAAAGTTACTTGATCCCTTGTACACGATCTCAAGTTTCATCAAAACTGACGTGCCCTGTATGTGGATGCAAATACTTGACAGCGCGTAAATATTGTTTGGAAAGAAAAATTAGGCTGGTTTCGTTTGCTGGCCTTAATTGCTCGACGATTCGAGTAGTGCTTGTAAACATTCGTTTTAACGCAGGATTTTATTATTCACCGCGATCGTTTACTTTCCTCGACCGAGGTGCATTAAGAACCGCCGCTACCGAGCGGTTTCGTGTTCCCTGTTGCACTAATCTCCCGCTATTTCGCAACGCGTCTAATGTGAACGCACTTTAATCTATTCAGGCGCAGCCAGGCTTCTTATTGTTCTCGAGATCGAAAGCAGAGCACGCGCCAAGGGGAACAGGTTGCAGAAACGTTTCGATTTCCGTCGAGCATGTCAACTGACCGTCTTCTTTCATCAATAACTGAACTCTGAAATTCGGCCTGCATCCAGCGCGTCGTAGCGTCAATTACCAGAGCCACTAAACCGAATTGATCCTTAATCTCCCTTGCTCTTTAATTCTTAACCCATTCAAGTCTCCTAAGGAGCTCCTCTGTCCTGGCAACAGAGCGCCCGAGTGCCGAACAACTCAAAGAAGAAATAACGCCAATATGTGTGCAATACGAATAGCAGCGAGTGCCAAAGCATCGCGTACAAAAGCATTCCCAAATGTTCGTGCATCGAACAAAGCAAAAAGGCCACGTGAACTTTGCTCGGTAAACGATCAGGTGTTTTCGCGCCGTCAACACTTCGTCGTCTCTGCTTCTTTCACGACTGCCCCTGCACGGTTCAGACCGAGGCCCAGGCACCCTCTACTCGGCAAGGAAGAAGGGGAAGAAAGACCACAATTATCTCACTGACCTCTGAATAGCAAACTCCTGGATAGGTGTCCCCAGTAGATCCGTTCTCAGAGCGGAGAGCTATCGGAGGATCCGCTTGGTAATCCAGCCGCTGGCCACTTTGTCGAGGGGCACAGTGTTTGGACAGGGGCACCGCGTTTCGGCAGGTGTTCGCGAGGTTCGCCGCCCGCCCGAAGCAAGCGAAGAACTAGACGGATTAATCGGCGCGTGATCGCGTGAGGAGTCGCGGGTGCCGTATCAGGATGGTCCCGTAGAAGATAGACGTTTGTGTGGCGAGCAGCACGAGGAAACTGCTCTGGTGAGTGGCGAAGCTGTGCCGTCTGTACACGCACCACTGACGGACGCCTCGGCTGGCAAGGATCTCTCTCCCTTCGGCTCGGCTACCTACGATATCCTCCACGGTCTGACAACACAAAGCTGTGCAGTCTTACATATATCCCTTCCAGCGGGGCCGATCGCGACCACGCTTAGCGATGGAGCCGATGCAGCGTGTTCCGCGCGCAAACCGCTACGCCGCGCCTCCGCTCTCGCCTCTACGTCGCGCGTTTTCCTATCTTGCTGCCCCTCGCGCGCTGCCCCCGACCGCCCTGGCCCCGGACTCGGGCTTCCTGCGACGGAACGGGCGACCCTTGACAACCGCGGACCCGCGAAAATACTCGCGCCCCGAGAGGAATCGGCCCCATCACTCCCACCGTCCCAGTATCCCAGATCTCTCGCGGTTTCGCTTATGCGTGGCCGCTTATCCGCGTCGGCGGAGATTTGGAAAAAGTTTCGTGTCCCGCGGGGATGACGTTACCGTGGTTTTGCATTAGCTTCCGGTGTCGAAGGCGAGATCGGTCGACGTGGAAGACGCTCGCATGGATGCTGCCCGCTCCCGTTCGAACATAGGTAGGCTACATTCGACGCCTGACCCCCTTCGAGCAATGTTCCACTCGTCTGTTCGCGCTAACCTTTTCGCGACGGCAGATTTTGATACATAATTCGTTTCGCGTCTTCTATTATGCTTTTTAAACACTACAATCTTGCGTCTCGCATTTTTTTTTTTTAATCAGAATTCACTTGGTGACACAAGCGAAGTTCGTTGCAATTATTGCTAATAAGATTGCCTGTAGGCGCCTTCAGGTCGCTTCGAGCAATATGAAGCGAACGCTTATAGGCGCCAACTGTAATGAAAGGGTTAATGGGGTCGAAGGAAGCTGCAGCGGTGATTTAGCTTGGTTCTATTATAATTGACAATGAGTGGAGAGGGACCACGGTTTTCTTGGGATTACTTGGTTGTGGAATAGCCATCGATCACTCTCGTTTTATCTGCCTTGCTCGTGCTCGGCGCCAGGCGAAAGTGATAGTACAAGGACGCGCCCGTTCTGTGCTTCAGATTTCAGTTTCATTGGATTAGTTACAACTTACTGATTCAGCTTACTGAAGCTTGTAAGAGGGTGCGGGGATCTCTGACAGCATCTGGGCCTCTAGTGACTATGTAGTAGTGATCGAGGATATTTTCGGAAATTTTAAGAGAAAGTTTGGAGGGGTATGGAGGCAAAGTGGGTGCTAGGAGTATGCATTATTTTCAATAAGGTTGGATGTAGTTTGTCGAGATTGAAGGGTGACGCTTAGGATTTGTCGGCTTTTAAAAACAGATTTTAAAACTGTAAAAATAATTTTCACGAGTCAGGCGTAAAGTGAATGTTTGACATGAAAAACCACAAATTTATTCTATTAGGTATGCTATTAGGGTAGAGGCAGGTAATATGGAACACCTGATTTCAAAAGCTTGTCAAAAGTAGGGGAATTTGTTTTTTTTTTTAATAAAGCTGACATGAGGGGACGAAGGAACTAATGCATAATCATATTTACAGAGTCAAATGTAAAAAAATCCAATTGTTTTGTAATTATAGTAAATAAACTGAAAAGAGTGAAAATCGGCTGTTCGAAAAAAATGGGTCCGATTGTGGAACACCTAGGAAATTAGTAAAGAAAACTAAAAAATCTTTACTATTTTCTTTACTAAAAATGAAGATTTATTAAGTAGAATATACAAATAAATATACATCATTTTTGGAATTTATTCCTGCTTTTTGCATCTCCTACACGTTGGGCACGTGAATAATACGTTGGAAGCCCCACATTTTTCGTGTGCCCAATGAAAGCAGTGAATACATTGGGCCTACTTTTTATTATCATTATTTTTATAATTACCATCGCAAAATAAGCATTTCGCATCATCGTTGTCATCGTCATTATCAGCTTCATCTATGTTACTCGGTATGTTCCATATTACGTACACACATGTTCCGACAAGAAATTAAGAATTATACGAAGAAGAAAGTAACTTTATTGGTAAACTATTGTTGAATAATCAAGAACACACATATTTAATAATAAATGATATCAAAATAATACTTTGTAACATACCTTCACTGCACTATTTACCTGTTTGATGCACTTTTCAGAAACTTTTGCACACGACGAAAAATATAAACGTTTCTCTTTCAATAATGGATGCCCGACTGATGCTCAATTGTTAGTATTATCGTCTATTGTGTCTAGGGATCTAGTATACACGATTACCTGAAGAGTTCGTTATTTCTTTATCGAAATATTACGAAGTTCCATATTACTTGCCGTTCCATATTCCTGTCTGTACCCTATATGTGTCAGCGCGCAGAATGACATAAGCTGTGTTGCCCACGTGCATCCCGCCAGACCAGACTGTGGTGGAGGGCAGTTATGTTGGCAGTCTGAAGTTGGGCTGTACTTCCGAAAGGGACCGGTGGCCGATCGAGATGAAACTTTGTGGGTATTACGGGGGGTGTGGAAACACCCCAAATATATACATTTAGCTTCGGCAATTAATGCGTTCAAAAGATACAGGGGCAATTGTGCATAAAAGGGTACACCTTACCGATTTTTTTAATCACTTTACCACAGTACCCCCTCTTAACAATATTTCTGTTGACTTATTCCGACACAAAGCATTCCACTTTCCAACTTGTCCCGGGTATTAGTATTGGTTGGGGCTAGATTAGTGCGGGGGCGCGTAAACTGATGTGAGTTTAGAGATTTGAATCAGAAACTTGCGGATGCCCGTCAACACCCCGACTCATATCGGTTCGATATCATGCTTTACGCGCCCGCGAGCGGGCGCGCGCCCCCCGCGCTAATCTAGCCCCAACCAATACTAATACCCGGGACAAGTTGGAAAGTGGAATGCGTTGCGTCGGAATAAGTCAAAAGAAGTTTTTCGCAAATATCTCGGAAAGGAAGGTCAGCTTCATCATTTGTTTTGTCCCATGCTGGCGCATACGCTGCCACGGAAGCGTACTGTAGGTAGGTATACGGCAGAATACATTGTGTAGTAGCAGCAGTTTTCTGCGAACATCTCGGAAACAAAGGTCCAGGGCGGTAACATGTATAGGAAAAAGTTGTTCAGAATCGTGTCCCCGACAACATATCCAAAAATCATTGAAATCGGTGAGGATGGAAAACTTCTAAATAATTACCGTTATTGCTTGGTATTCTTGTTTTAGTTAGTAACAACAAAAATAACGTAAGTAAATTTGTTAATGCCTATTCTAATATTATAACAGTCTTTCATTATTAAATATTAATGTCATTGATAAAAATATTTAAAATATTTCATTTCAATTTTAGACCAACAATACATGTCTAACCCCTTAACCCTCTGAATCCCAGCAACGTATACACCTTTTGTATATTTTGATTGAATCCGGGCGACGATTAGGTAACTTCTAAATTATATGAAATTAATAAATATTAATGCGAAGGAATTGTTTTTAAAAATTTCGCTTCGAAATCTCCCGGATCCAAAGGGTTAAGTAGAAGTGAAATAGAAACTTTACATCAGAAAGCGAATGTTGAATATGGATGTGAGAGGTGGCTGCAAAAGTAGGCGTAGAAGCTACGAATTCTAACGGGAGTGTCGAAATCAACGAGTTGACTTTTCTCCATGTGATTAACTGGAAAACAAGTAGTGAAAGCTGAATGAGGTCTAGGTCGCGCAGATTAATTAGCTCCGGGATCGAACGGTAGACCGGCAATAATTATAAGCAGAATATTTTCATCCATTGGAAATTGGAAGGCTCTTCATCGACGATGGCTTTGCGCGGCTATGCGTGAAACGTGGTGCCCGCGAACGCACTATAATTGCACCCGATTGAAGGGACATAATGGTTCGATATCGTCGTCGATGGTCACCTTGCATAGAAATGTAATGTCGAATAAACGTCGCTGTTCACTTATCAGTGAACGTGACAGTTCCTCTATCCCCTCTTTTTCTTACCAATGGACGTTGGCACGGAATTTATACAGTCACTGACAAGTCAGTGATGCCCATAAATATCTGTGATTAGGTTCCTAGCCACGGGCCCGTGGTCAGAGATGGACAAAATTTTTATTTAAGTAAAAATTTCGAATAACGAGTAAAAGCTAAAAAGAATTATTGGCTAATGAAAAAATTAACTTTATTCGTCAAATAATGTAAAAAAAAGTTAAAGTAACTTTCATTTCATCCGTTATTTAAGTAATTTTTTATTTAGGTAACGCCCAACTCTGCCCGTGATAAATGAGCAAAGAATGAAAAAGAATTGAAAATTCAATTTAAATGACTGTAATAGAGGCGCGACGAGGCCGGGCTTTATTCGAACATCCCGCGTAAGTGAGCTTGCGACATCCACAAAGGCAATGCAGTGACGCTAAAAGCCCATACAATCATTTAAATAACATTGTCCAAAAGGATATTGATGAGAAAGTATCGCAGGCCTGGCGTCCCCTTGAATAACGTTATTGCGTGATATTCATTAAATGGTAAATGATATTTCCCAATCAGAAATTGTATTGAAATGCACGCGAGCGAATTAATTCGAGAAGTGTGAAATGTTTCGTTAATTCACTCCCAGTTGAACGGTCTATTCATTTAATCTGTTTCCTGTTAAGTCTGCTCAAATCTCACTTCTACTGACACTGATATTTACCGCCACTTTTCCTCCACGAACGTTCAGGAGTTTTTGTTGGAGAAGCAACAGTGCTATGTAAGGGAGTTGGCGATCGTGTCGGGGTACTGTGGCGACATAATACGGCAGTGGGTCGGGCGTTTATGTGTACCCTGTTCGACCTGGTCCGGATCGCTGTATTAGATACCTGTAAAGTAAAAACCACCTGCAAAACTAGCTGCTACAATTTTCATAATTAATTACCCACTGCCAACAGTTTTTATTCAAACTTTGCATCGTGTTGCAGGAAAAGTACAAAGAAGTGAAGGACAACCAAGCAGGGTAGGGCAGTTTGCAACTTCGTTGTGTAATACTTGAATAATGATTACAGAAATGTTAATGGAAATCATAATGACGTTTTTGTGCCATAGGAAATCGGTATAGGTACATCGCACGGCAATTCGCGCTTAAAGTCATTCGAATTGTAAATGTTGGTTGCGTTAATTTTTTACAGAATTTAGAACGCGCTATTTTAGTATCGATTATTAATAGGAAATTCCAGGCTATTTAAAACTTCGTTGTCTTCTGATTGCTATTCGTGACTTGTCTATTTATGCGGGTGAAACTTTATTTGATTGACGAACGACGGCAGGAAGCAACCAACCAGGAATTGGGCTACTATTTGGATTACTTTACACTTCGGTAAAGAACAGAATAATATTTTAAACCTAGCCCCGGTTTCGCAGGGCAATGCGTGTATCGCGATGCGTGTAGGGGAAAGTGGGGCAAAACCGGGTATCATTGTTTTTCTAAGAGCTGCGATGTGCACCCAACGTATGGTGTTACATTCGGGTGGACCTCGCGACGGTATGAGATGAATCGCAGCGCAAAGACGGTCATAGTTTTTCATCCAGAGAAGTTTAAAAATTTCGAGTTGAAAAGTTCCAGTGTCGCGTTGGTGAATTGCCTTTTTTATACCACTTGGATTTAACGAATCTATTACGGTAAGTGCTGCATTGTATTCTGTAGTCTTTGCACAGTATTTTTACGTTTTACCCGGCTCTTTATCGCATGTTGAAGTGTAAATATTGAATGTTTAGTAAATCACCTCATTTGGGGCAAAATCGGGTACCCATACTTTCTATGTATGGCGTAAACGTCTTATAGAAGCTGATTTCTAATCTTTAAAGAATCCAATAATAATCTTGATTATATGTATATAAATATTGAGGAGGACGACGAGAAATTTATTTGTAATTTTTGTGCACTAGATAAATTAAAATAAATTTATGTACAAATTAATATTTGTTAAAATATCTTTCTTTATGGCTTCTAAAATAATAGTAAGAATGGTTTTATAATTATAACATATTTTATGCGTTTTTTAATAGGTACGCGACATTACCCACACCTATAGTGTAGAAACTTGTTTTCCTGTGAGCCAAATAGTTTTTTCAAATAAGAACTCTCATCTTCTGATTCTGTAAGGTCCAATTAAGATTTCCAGCGGTGTCCGAAGTTTATTTTGCCGTCTGACTTTATGCTAGCAGGAAAAATGCATCAGGCACCCGGTTATGCCCCACTTTCCTCTATTGATCATTATGGAAACGTTCACAGAAAGATTCTCGAAAGAACAATGAAAATCAGTATCCATCCTGGCTAAACGTTTAGTATCACTTTCAAGTAATGATCAGTAAATTAGTTATTTCCATAATCCATTAGACATGGGCTGCTTAATTCCAACTGAGCACACCTCCACTGATTACATCCTACAGTGAAGAACAGAGTTCGATGTTGTTTCAAACGAACACTTTCGTTACTGAAATCATTTATTCCGTGTCTGAATCGCGCGGAAACTTCATTAGATAGTTAATTTCAACCTTAATAACATTCAAGGATACATTTGATTACCCGGTTGATCGAGTTCACCGTTAATACATCCGGGGCTGGGAAGCTGATGGAAATGTAAACCAAACGTTGCAATTTCATCGTGGACTCCGTCGAGCCTGTACTGTTATCTTATAAATTTTAACAGGGATCCATTCCTGGAGTTGGTAACGAAACTAAAACAGAAAGAAGCAGAGCATAAATGGTTGTAGGTCGAGTATTCTGCACGCTAACATACTCACAGCTGTCGTTTCCTTTCAATGGAGGATTCTATCTCATTGCTGCACTTATCGAGTAAAAGGCTATTATTTAAATAAAGAACCCAGTGTGGCAGAAGGAGACCTATGGCACAAAGGATTGCACCTTCATTTGCCCTCTCCAATTCACGAACCCCAGTGTGATTAAATCACAAATCGCCCACCTGTTATTCCAATACAGACAGTCGCCAAAGAAATGAATAGATTTTGTGACTGGTACCTGCCGAGTGATCGAGGTAGCAGCAGAGGTGTGAACGGATGCAAGGAAAAGGACGCGAACATTCGGGGAGGGTACAAGTGGGATAATGGATTGGATATGCAAAAGTCCCCGGCGAACACGGAACAGCACTACGTTCGACCAGTCGATTAGGAGCGACTGTCTTCCACCGATCTTTCGAAAACCGCGTTTTACGAAGGCTTTATCAGCCTTCGCGGGGATGACACAAGACGAGTTAAGACTCACGAGGACTGGAAGAGAAACCACCTTTCCTTAATTATTATTCCACCGATGAAGCTCATAATTATAATTTACACGCGACTATAACGAATTCATGTTCTCTATCTGTAGGTAGGGGAGACCGGGGTAAAATGAGCTTTCTTAATTTATTCTTAAACAATAGAATATATTTACAAATTCTGGTGACGTAATAAATGTGTGTAATATCACAATGATAATTATGTACGTTCAGATACCGAAAAATGGAAATTCATTTAAAAAATTAAGTTTTAGAGACTTCCGATTGGTTTTCTTTTCGATTTAGCTTTTTGGATAAATGAGTCTTAAATGTGTTATTTTAACTCCAAATTTTTTCTGCGTGTTTAAAACAAGCTTACAAACATACATGTACACGCCTTTGAGAAAACATTGAACCTAACATTATTAAATAATTATTTTCCACTGAGTACATATTCGGGGTAAAGTGACCGGGGTAAACTGAGCTGCAAAGAAAAGATGCGCGAGTGATGTGCGCGATATCCTAAAGCATCATTACTTTTATGTGAAACCTGTCTTCCAAAAATTATCGAAACCCATTTGAAAAAAATTGTGTTAGAAAAATAAGAAATGTTTTCGTTAGAAAATTTATTTAGATATTATAAGTACGTCATTTATTAATAATTGTCTGTATTTGTTTTAGTAATAATATGTCAGACTGTTCACGTATACAAAGTTCATTTAAGAACTCATTTTCAGAAGAAAATGTGTTTAAACAAAGCACTAAATTACAAAGTACAAATTATTAACGTTAAACTTGTATTAATGAAATATATTTTTAAGAAAACAGTTTAAATAATTTAAAAGTTCTAATAAAGTTATTTTTATAATTATATTCTTCGTTAAAACTCGTATTTTATTTCATCTCACTTTGCCCCAGATAGTAGCTCGCTTTACCCTATATATATTAAAATTCAACTTGAAAAGAAAAAGCCAAACCGACCACTTTACTCCACATATGGTAAAGTGGTCGGTTGGTTTCTTCTTTATAAGTTGAATTTTAATATACTCTAAGTTTATTTTAAGTATTGCTATACGTCATTTATCAATAGTAATGTTTAAATTATATTATAAATCTATTTCCACGCATTATTATTGAAAGGGAAAAATTTTATTCGACTTCAAACTTTTTTCGTCTCACTTTGCCCCGGTCCCCCCTACAGTATTGCGGCTCTTTTGTGCATACTAGCCTCCGCCCAGTTAATAAATTACGTCGCGTAAGACGAGCTGGACAAGCAAAGTTGCGTCCACCGACTCGCCGCGGAGAGAGAATGTGAAGTCACGTGTAGAATCATGCTTTACGGTTGGAGTGTCGTCGATTAGATATCCTCTGGCTAAGTACGGTAGGTACAGCGGGATAAAAAGACGCGTTTCCTCGGTAATTGCCAGGTCGCGGACCACCTACGATCGACGAACTCTGCATCCTCCGTCTCGCTACTGTCACGTTTCATTCTAATGGGCACTAAGTAATTACGCGACACGCGACCCCTAACGACGAGTTGCGCTCGAGAGACGCGTGTTTCGTCGGGAAATCGAACACAAGGTGATTCGTTGACTCCGTACTGACAAATGCTGCTCGGCGACCACTGTCCGTGTTGGTCTCGATGAGAAGAGACCTATGTGACAAGGGAAACGCAGGAATTTTAACAGGTAGAATTCTCAGCGACCTGGAATGTGTCCGGTAGCGCTGTGCGTAGGTTTGTCAGAGATGGGAGCTGCGTGAGCGAAGGTACCTGGGGCGCAACGCTCCTGTGGGAAATATATTGTTGCGAGCGGGTCATTCCACGCGAAAGCGGACACTTTCTGGAGTAACATTTCTGATTTTGCTGAAACTTGGATATGATGTCGTCTTTTGTGTTATATAAACGTAGCTCGAAGGATTTTTAAACATTTTAGAAATTCTGGATCTTACAGCACTGTGACGTTTGATGTTGACCTTTTGACAATAAATTATAAATGTTGGAGTAGGAAACTGATAAAAATGAGCTTTTGGATGCTTACAATGGAGAAATAAGACTCTATATAAGAGTCACTGATAAGATTCACTAATTCCCTTATTGTACAAACTAATAACTTTCGTTCTGTGTGTTGTATTGAGTTGAATATAGTTGCGTTGTTGCGTATATAGCGAACTGTTAATAACCTGCGATGGTAGCCAACGAGGAGACACCCCATCGCCGCAACACTGGTGTCAGAAGTGGGATTTAGTGGGTTCCACAAAATTTTTCCTCTCTACCTGCGAAACCTAATCCCTCGTAACCCCGAACCCTGGACTTGCAATTCCTGTTATACCAGCTCTGAACACCGACTCTCCACTCCTAACTTTCATACCGCTAAATTCTCCGCCTCTTTTTTCTACATTGCACCTAATTTTTATAATCGCCTACTTGAAGTTACCTGCTCTTATAAAAAGCCTCTTTAATGATCCATCTGTAGCTTGTACAACGTCGCGTGTCACTTTTTTTAAAAACACTGTGTAAGCGAGCACGTGTGGCGCCCTTTTGTAAAAAAAGATATGTAGACAAAAAATTATTTTTTTACCTTACGTGGTAGTAATAAACATTGTGTAAAAAGAAAAGTCTGTGCTTGCGTTCAGCTGCTTGTAATTAATTCGCAAAAAATACTTGATTGTCGAGCGATTTGACTGCCTAAGTTCCCTTAAGCCTTCAGGGGTCATGCCTAGTTGGCAGGCGAAAAAGAACGTCATTTTCGGGAATTTTTTGTGAAAAATGTGATGCATGTTTCTTGCAGCTATTTCCTTATTTTAGACGTACATGTATTCAGCAACTCTCGGCAATTTTGTTATAGGAAAATATTAAAAAATGAACGAATAACAGCCACTCTCGCGGAAGCTGTTTTTATAAAGGCGCTGCGCGGTGAGCACGATTTCTCCGAGCCTGAAATCTGAAATCAGAAAGTGAAGAAGATTCTGTTATGGAGTTTATCTGGTGCGTGAACGAAGGATTAAAAAAAAATGATTTCAGACAAAATAGCAGATCTTTAATGCAAAATCATGATTTTTCGATGTCTGAATTGTTTGCTTTCCTGAATTAAAAGCACAGTTTTCATCGAAAACAAAAAATTTCTTCACTTTTCGATTTCAGAAGATTGTGCTTCGCTAAAAAATAGCTTCCGAGAGAGTGGCTGTTATTCGTTCATTTTTTAATATTTTCCTATAACAAATTACTGAGAGTTGCTGCACACCTATATGTATTTCTAAAATAAGGAAACAGTTGCAAACATACATTATATTTTCCATAAAAAATTCCCGAAAATCACGTTCTTTTTCGCCCGCCAACTGAAGCAACTTCTGTACCTAATCCTTATTACACTTTGTATTATTGCAACACCCCCTATCATTCCTCTCGTCATTCTCTCTCCTGTTCTTTCTCAGGTCAGGCCTAATAGCAGCTACGCCGAGCCACGCCTATTTCACCACTCGTATTTCTTTTTTTTGTAAACAAATTTTCTAATTATTATTATTATATTATATTCTTTACCCACGATTACAGTCATCTCGCTGGAGCCTGACGAATCCTAAATTCAGACGGGTGTTCTCTATTCCCGTTGCAACGAAGCGAAAAGATGCTTCTCTGGCAGAGTTACAACGCCAAGTGCGAAAAGTCCGCGCGCACTTGGCGGCGAGCAGCTGAGGTGTGTCGCGAGACGTAATACTGCGTTTAATTACGCAATTATACTAAACTACCGGGGATCGATCGCATTCGTTTTTCGCGGCGCTGGCTCGAGGGGGAGCAGCTTTCTGTATCTGCCTCGAATGTTCGCGCAACAGAGTCCTTCGGATCCGCGCCGCGAAGGACTTTCCCGCCACGGCTACGGCGCCTTTTATTGCGCCTGATTTCGTGCCTTTGGGCCTTGGGGCAGCACGCAGCTCCGCGTGTCTCATGCTCGCGACAAGTGAAAACCGCCTTTCTGCCCTTCCGTCGTCGCCTTCGCTTCGGGCCGGAAACGAGGAGCAACCCAGGCGGTAGCGCAGAGAGGAATAGGCGCGGAGGTCGAGGAATAAATTTCCACCGCGAACTTGATCTTTGTCGTCGCTGTCTGGCGTAATTGTAACGTACGTGGTACCCGAATAAACGGCGGAACGTATTCGAATGAGGCAATTTCCCGTTTGCACTGTACTTATCTCCAAGGGTGTTCTTATTAATTTGATCTTCAGGGTGAAGGTGACACCTGTTCAGCCCTCTCTGCCAGAGCTTTCCAAAGTATTGTATGTATTGTTTTGGTAGAAATACTTTGAATGAATCTTCTGTGTTTATTGCACCAGTAGACATTACGCAAATAACAACAATATCGGGAAAAATAAAATAAACACATATAAGGAAAGAAGAAAGAGAAAAATAGTAGAGTTAGAGGATGTTATTCCGAAAGGGACCGGTGGCCGATCGAGGAGAAATTTGGGGGGAGGGGGTGTGGACCCTAAAAATAAAATTGTAGCTTCGTGAAGGTATTTATTAGTTTCCGAAATATTAATAAAAAATTATTGTTAATTTTTCGGGGAATTTTTTTTTGACGTTGGCAGGCCTCCCTGCCCGGGAATCCTCCCGTCCACCTTTTTTTATTTTTGAAATTGTGTAACCACAGTTTCATTTATAGCATCGCCAAACTCACATCGGTTTGCTACCATGCTTTACGCGCCCCCACACTAATCTAGCCCCAACCAATACTAATACCCGGGACAAGTTGAAAAGTGGAATGCGTTGTATCGGTATAAGTCAACAGAAATATTGTTAAGAGGGGGTACTGTGGTAAAGTGATTAAAAAAATCGATAAGGTGTACCCTTTTATGCACAATTACCCCTGTAACTTTTGAACGCATTAATTGCCGCAGCTAAAATTTTATATTTGGGGTGTTTCCACACTCCTCGTAATATCCACCAAGTTTCATCTCGATTAGCCACCGGTCTCAGTCGGAAGTACAGCCGAGTTAGAAATTATATAGAATATGTAAAAGTAGAAGTAGAGTGCAAAAGGCGAGGTGCAGTTGTCAGCTGCTGTTAACATAACCACTTAAAATTAAAATAGATGTAGATAGCCAAACAACGTAATCGCGAGTAAGGATCAGAGTCATTTCTGTGCCCTTGAACATAGCAAGAATAAACATTAACTGTTATCACTGCACATTTGTAAGATCAGAGGATGATCGATGGTGTTCAGAATTGGTTGCAACAAGTATGTTGAAATATGAGAAATCACTTTCAGCTTGAATGTTTCAAGCCATTAAAAGGTCACTGCACGAAGCAAACAAGCTCCACGATACTGTGTTTCCAGTAAGGAGTGATTAATGAATTGTCCTGCAACTACTTGCGTATTTCTGCGTTACTGATGCGATTAGGGTAATTGTGGGAGAGATGCCGCACTGGGAGAGGCGCGGCACCTTCGGTATTTCAGGGTTATCGGTAATAAAATACAACATCGACGATTTTATTTGCTTTAGGCTGTTCGTTTAGGTTAGATTAATAAGCGAGAACGTGTTTCCATTATTACTTTTAAAGATTTTGCTATTTTTCGAGGTAAGCCTACCGCACTTTGCCTCAATAGTTATACGTCGAGTATATTTTTGCTAACGTAGTAGGTAAAAATTCATAGTTTTTCGTGATATAACTTTTGTAATACGTTAAAGGAACTCTGTGGAATATTTCTCGGCCACAATAAGTCATATTCGACACAGCACTTGGCAATGCGAAAGTGCGGCGTCTCTTGCGGGCATTTGGGATAGATGCCGCAGGTTTATGCGCACTGTATTGGAAGGTACCTAAGTCGACTAAACGATGCTTTTAATGTCAAAAATACAAAAAGAGTGTCTCAAAATAAATACCGTGATATCTCAAGGCAAATTATTTATTTTTTAATGACAAATTTAATAATCCCAACATATTTGTGGGCTTTTTACTCTTTTTTCACATTTTATTTTTATTTTATGTGTAATGAATGTGGAAGGAAGAAGAAAATACAATTAAATTTAGAAAAGCAGAAATAATATCTGCAACCTATTTATTTTTCCAATTTTATTGTATTTTATAACTGCATAAATTAAAAAGATGTTTCATTTTACTTTGCTATTACTATTTTTTTTTAAATAAAAAGTTAAAATTAACATAAGAAGTTAAAATTAACAAGTTTAAACAATTAAAGTTAAATGTTTTTAGTTTCAATTATTTAAGTGTGACAAATATTAAAATTTTGATTTTCTTTAATACCAGTAATAGGACAAGATGTTCAACTAATAATATGTATCCCGGGAACAAATTTTCATTGCAAAATTTAGACACGGTGACAATTTTGCTTAAGGTGCGGCAACTGTCCCACAATTACCTTATACGCGGGATGGTACGTGGTGCTTCATTGGTGAAAGCGTCACGCCACCCCAGTTTCTTCGTCAGCCTTGTTTTTTATGCCCCCTCGAAAAGGCGCCGAGGTCAGTTTCAATTCTCTTGCTGAAGCCGATATCCGTGGCTATTAATCAGACGAACAAACCAAGAAGTTCGACCCGTCGAGCGGGAAGGACTGTCGGTTCCGAAAAACAGTCGCGAAGAAAAATGACAAAGGCCACGTTTCCTGCGACGACGTTGCGTGACCTGGATGGATTTGAAAAACTGGTTCTCGCCTCGGAATTGAAAATACGTGTCAGGTACCGAGCAAAACGAATTTCACACTGTGCAAACGCGAGCCGACTTCAATGACGAAAAATAAAAGCGAAGCTGCGAAAACAAGTGTCGATATGCGATTTGGGTCCAATCGAGAGGAGCGATTTCAAAGAAAACAGGGATGTTGGGAGCTTTTCAAATTGCTCGTTGCTTTCACTGTGTCTTAACTGCTTGGACCTGCAGCGAACTTTGTGCTTTTGTAATTACCATCACCTATTAAAGAACACTATTCAACTGATGATGTAATCGCACAGATTTTTTTACAAAATCCCGAAAATGTTAATTAAAGATGCTACCAAAAGGAAGAGAGGAAATAAGGAAAGTGAGGAAAAGATAATGACACAGCCGTCTATGTAAAAATTAATTACCTTTATCTTATAAAAATGCATAATAATAAATTATAAATGATAATACTAATGAAATCAAAACAGTGGGTAAGTAATTGTGAAAATTATTATTGCATCGATCTCTTTTGTAAACCTTCTTATCGACAAAATTGTCACAAATGTAATGGTTAGTTATCATTAATTTATTATAATATATTTTTATATAACAAAGATAATTAATTTGGAGATATACGGCTTTGTCATTATGTGCCTTTCACATTTCTTCTTTCCTCCCTTCCGCATTTGTTGACCTCTCCAGGTCCGACCAATCTTTGGTCCTTCCGGTAGTATCTTTGTGACATATACTTTTGATCTATATAAAAAAATCTGTACGATTCTATCATCGGTTGAATAGTGTTCCTTTTAAGTGCCACCGTGGCAATTCAATACAAATTGTTAACAGAACTATTGCTGGCAGCCGCTACGTTCTTCATGATCACTTGCCGCGTGAAATTTACAAGTAGACATACATAGCTACTTGTTGAAACACATTATCGACGGTAATGCGATTTAAATTATTGATGGAAGAATCTGTGCTCGTTTACATTGTGTATTGATACGTCCTTGCAAACATCAATTAGCTGGAACTCTAGAATGTCGAATGTGGACAAGATGGTAGGCATAGTTCCTTTTTATGTAACCGTAAATAACTCCGCGCTGCGTGTACCATCGTCGAAGATAATTCCCATATGATTACGCGAGCAACATGACATTCACTGTGGACCTGGGAATGGAAAGTGGCGTAATCGATACAAGGGCTCGATGCGCGAACAATAAAGGCTATCGTTCCTCCGCTTCAACGGGCAAGCAGCATCCAAATGCAATGTGGAGTTATTTACTTGCGAGCGGCAGCGTTGCGTGTAAAAATACCGCTGCTTTTCAAGGTCCAATCTGTGACAAAAGTCTGACGTAAAAGCTAGCGAGTCGACGATCTGCGAATCGGACGCGGACAGCTAGCCGATACGATGAAGCCTTTAGCAAAAATAAACCGAGACCTTGAGGGGATCCATGGGCGACCAGGGTGGTATCGCATAATTCTTCTGCACCAATCGGTGGCATTGTGCGCCCTACATGGCATTCACAACGCACGCTTAAGAATAGCCGCCGCAGCCTTCGAAGGTGGCAAGGTTAAACGAAGCAGTAATCAACTTGTTAGAGGGGAGGCGAGGATACCTACCATTAACTCACCCGATCGATTGTCATTATAGATGATCATTAAATCCGCCGCTCTGAGCAAAAATGATTTTTCCCGCCCTTTATATTTAATTAGAGATTTTAAAATATAATTTTTCACAGAGAGCGAAATTCTTTGCGGTTACCTGTTTGTTGAATAACAAAAGCCTTTTGTTTATAAAAAAATGTGATATTCATAAAATACCAATTATGGATGAATTTCAGTGGCAATCTTGTTGTTAGCCAAAAGTTAATCAATTTCCAAGATATTAATAAGGCTTTTTCCTGTAATGAAAACCAGTCAGAAATGGCAATGGTGTATTCTTATCTCAAACTCAGTTGAATTCGCTCTTACAAAAGTACAAATAAAAATATTTCATTCTCTGAATTTATCGAATATTTGATCTTTTATCATAAACTTGTTCGTTACAACTTTTCTAAAATTTGGCAGGAGTGTTACTATTCCATAAAGATTCACTCCCCAATTTTTAAAGATATTCGCTTATTTTTAATGTTACGAAACTTCATCCTTAACCAATTTTGCCGGCCCCAACTTTGCTGCTCTGAGCAGTTGCCCTGTTTGTGCCTCCCTAGAGCGGGCCCTGACCGATCTCCCAAGAAAACGGACACTTTTCAATTTACAGTTCCTTGCAAATATCCCGTCCTTTTGTCAAATATACATAACGCATACAAATCACGAAAATCAAGTCACAGGCACCACCACCCACTCCTCCACTAAACTACCCCGAAGTTCACCGTTCGAAGTCAGAGGTGTAAGAATGAATAAAGAAACTGTTCTCACGAAACGCTAACAACCGCTTTAGTCTTGAATTTCCCAGGAAAACGATGGGCAGCCTTGTGTTCCTGATGCGTCAGATAGGGGATGCAGTAAATCTGACGAGATAGGGATGATAGGAGCAAGGAGAGGCGGTCGGAGCAGAGGCTAGGTTGTTGAAGAGTTACTGCGCTAGCGTGGCCGCGCGGTGCTGCCACCTAGGCGGAGGATCGTCGGTGGATTGGGTGGCAGCTCGCAGGCGCATTTCCCGGTGCATTCTCTGGTCCCGAGGCTCGGCTCGGCTGGAGCGTCGCGTCATTCCTTCCCCGCGATCCGGCGACGGTAGAGCCTCTCTCTCTCTTCTATCCGCGCACCCTCTTCTTCGTCCTTCTTCTCGTTGTTGGTGCTCGCGACTAGCGGGACACACGCGGCTGCACCGGATCCGCGGTTCGCGGAGGCAACAGTTGCCACTCGCTCCTCTGCTGTTTCTTTCTTATCGGTCCCTCTGTTGCTCGCCCCTTCGCGCGACCAGCTCCCCCTTTCCCTCGCACGCTCTCTCCCTCCCACTCTCCCCTCCGCCGCTTTCCCTTCTGGTTTGTTCCTCGACGTTCCTAGTCGGTTCCCCTCCCGCCCGCTGACCGATAAGCGTGCACCACTGTCAGGGTCGAAGAAAGAAGAGGTCGGGGTCCGTGGTGCGCCGCCAGCTGTTCGCGAGGAGCGTCCGTCCGGTCTGCCTTCTCTCCTCGCCTCCACGGCCCCTTTCCGCCGCCTCCGCCGTCGAGACGCGCGTGGACGCTACTCCAGGACCCGCACGGTCCCGCTGCAACGACCATGTCGCTGATCGCCGAGTGCTTTCGACGGCTCACACCGGCCAGAACAGAGGTAAACAAAGAATCGACTGAGATAAGTACGCGGATCTCTTGCCTTTGTGTTGCCTGTGCATTCCATTGCCGGAGCGTCTTAACGGTGGATGTTGAAGTTTATCAGACGATATTACTTTTATGATCGTTACTTTTATCAGTGCTTCGCGCGAAGGAGTTCCACTTACAAGCTTCGTCGAGGTTCGCTTAGCTTTCTTCTTTCTCTCGTTGCAATGCGAGTAGTACGAGTATAACATATGTCTGACAGCCGGGGCTGTGCTGAAGGCTCCCTTTACAATTTACGATCTATAGCGTAATCGTGTATTTCAACCCCGACAAATATCCTTCAACATCCTACAAAGCATAGGATCATACAGTGGATTCAGTTTGAGTAAACACCGCGGTCATTTATTCAGCCGTTAAAAATACAGAAAATTTCATTTTACGGTCGCAAAAATTCAAGCACTCTCGTCACCCACTCTGAATTAAAGAAACATCACGTGCCATTACTATGCCGGACCGTACCTACCTTAAACACTGACAAACGACTCGCAACGACTCTAATTCTTCAACAACAAACCGTACTCGAATTACAGACATTAAAGAGTTGAAAAATACCAGTACGACAGACTTCACAGTTCCCAGCGCAGACACCTGCTCGCGACACCGAGGTCTGGACAGAAGGCAAGCACCTAATCTTAATCCGTGGCGAGATCGATCGAGTCGACAGGAGTAATCGAGCAGCTCGAATGAATCGTTGCACGTGTGTTCACACGTTCCTGTGTCCCTCTTGAACAAACTCACTCCCTGCCAGGCCTCGAGCGTTCGTAGCTGAGGAATGCCCGAAAAAGAGGTTCGCAAAAAGCGGCAGGACTCGCGCGAGTGTTTTCGTGGGCCTCCGGTGCGATGTGTACACAGCTGGACACGCGACGACCGTCCCGACGCCGGGATTTCTGCCTCGTAGGCGTCGCGACATTCGATCCCGTGTTTCCGTTGCCGAGTGACCGCGATTAAACGTCGCCGAACACGACGATGTGGGTCAGCGAGAGAAACCGTGGCACGCGGCTTTCCGTCGCGCGACCTTGAACGCTATCGGGCCAAATGCGCGTTCGTTAATCAGCCAGCGATCCTATTCGTGACGCCGCTTATTGCGACGGCACGCCCGCCGCTCCAACATCTCCAGTTGGATTTCGATGAATTCGTTAACCCCTTTACCCCGGCTGATCTCCAGTCCCGCGGGACTCGAGGCTTAACCTTTGCTCCGCGAGGCTAATTCACCTCCGCTGGCGGTGGCGCGGTGCCATTCATGGAATTCAGAGGGAACGTGACGAAACTTCCAGCACGGAAGGATCTCCGCGACACAAATCTCCCGAGAGTCCCAGAGTAGGTAAAGGGATGGAATGCACGAGATTGAACAGTCCAGTGTCTTGATTAGTCTCGAGGGTAGCTATATCGCTTATTTTTAAAAACTGATCTTCATTAAATTTATACGAAAGAAGTGATTGTTTTCAAGTGTTGGTTTTAAATTTTTAATTCAATTGGCACAACAAAATGGGTTCAAAAAAGCAAGGGTTACTCGTTTTTTCATTACTCAGGGCGAGAGAGATTGTAACGTTTCAAGTTTACTGGAACGTGGACTGAGCCGCATTTATAATTTTGGAGCTTTAGGCGCAACATCATTATGAGGCTTCTGAAATTTTTCAGCTGCCTGGTTTTTGTATACTGAATTTAATGTTTAGAAAGAAGTATTTTGTTTGTAACTGGGCTGCTTTTTATATTGTTGTTTGCGGGGTTTTGAAATGTGGCCTCATGGAGAGTGATGCCCCATTTATGGTAAATGCAGCCCTGAACGTGGATGTTGTATTATGCGAACACTCGGGTCTTCTTACTCCTTAGTAGTTCAAGGTGTTCTCACAAAGAAACTTGTACTGGATTTTGCGCGTGGACGCTTTGATTTCTTTTGGAGCTGAAGGCCCTTGATGTCTCTGGCACCTGAAGCTATTTTGTACGACGTATGCAGCCGCTCAAACTTCTATTATTTTTGTATCGTTCGGATCTACTCGAAACGAAACACCAATGTGCAAGGAGTAGAACTCGTTCGATGGTCATTATACATACTTTATCTGCACACTTGAGTGATTTTTCAAAAAGGCACATTGCTGCAAAGAATTTTTTTTATAATAACTGCGGAAAACTGTGGTATTTTATTAGTGCACGTATATTTTATTCCTTCATCTGATAGCGATAATGTTTTAAATTTAGCGACATTGTTTTAATAGGTATTTAAAAAAACGCTTGGAAATAAGCCTTTTTGATAGGAACTATAAGAAATAAGCCCCTTTGTATGAGACCATTTGGAAATAAGCCTTAGAACTCGCCCAATCTTTTCTGAAATTTTCAAAACAGAATGTACCTAATGCTTATGGTTGCATTGTTTTTCCACATTGAATTGCAAAGATACTATGACAGTGGATACATTTTTAAACTAATTTAGTAGGATATATTTGGTTAACTCTATGGAAAATTTATTTGTTTATTTTTTTACTTCAAGGTCAAAAATAGAAATATACCCTTTCGAAAAATCACTTCTCACCTGATTTCTGCAAGCAGCTGCGTTTTCCCATTTTTCTAACCTACCGCAATCCGGGGGAACATTGGCATGTTTTTGGAACATTTGTTATATAATATAACAATCACCATTTTTAGATTTGCTTTAAATATCCTATTATTAAATTGCATCTTTTGTGATTGTACTGCATGTGTGAAAATGCATAAAAATTTTGTGTATTTCTTTCTTGAATACATGTTAAGTAACTGCCAGTATTCCCCCAGTTTGTGGTAATTCAGTAGGGAGCAAGATTTCTGACAAGAATTTCCCGTGTTGCAGCTGAAGGGCTACAAAGTGACGGATGTAAATCGCACGCGTAAATTTGGCGTGGCCTGCAGGAGCCTCCAGGAATTGAAACGGAAAGCCTGCGCGAAGCTGAACGTGAGTATCGAGCATCGATTCACACCTTTACGGCCTTTGCTTTAATCAATCGCCTATATCCGCGGGGGTTGAGCCACATCCCCGTGCCTCGGCTCGCCCGCGACCAATGAAAACGGTACGTATCGCGTGCTTGACGTTGCTTTTACATTTTATAATAAAAGTTGCCGGCTGGAACTGGGTCATAAAAGCCTCGTAGTTGATCCGTAGCGGGGATCCCGGAAAATCGTAACACCCGGATATTCCGTTGTCCTCGGATCCGGATTTCGTTACCAGTTATCCCGAAACGGGCCGAACACGTTCTGCGCGCGAAATTGCTAAAACAGAGTGTGCACGGCTCATTTCCAATTTCTAAAGGGTAATTCTAACGCGTGGAACGTTCTTTATACGGGATGGATTTGGAGATTTAGCGCCCCCAGGCTAACAAGCGTCTGCTACCCTCTGTGTGAAATATCACCAAATATTTTAATTTAAAAAAGTCGTGAGAATTTTAAAATTAATTCGATATGACAACTCGCGGATGAGTTATTGCTAATTTGCTGCGTGAGAGAACAGTGAATTATTTTAAAGTTGCCTGATGCCTGGGTGTTTGAAGGTTATTAAATTTTTTCCCCAAAAAAATTATCGCTCCCCCGAATTTGCCGCTCTAGGTTGAAATTCGCTGCTGCTTTTTTGGAATAACGAAAGAAAATCTTTCAAGACGAAGGAAATTTATTACCTCCCACATTATAGAAGCAACCCCTTATATTACACGCGCAATGGCCTCGCACAAAATTTCTACTTCTCTTGGAATATCCAAGTGAATACACGGATCCGCAACACCTAGAGTAGAAGAAGCCGTAAAAGAAATCGAGGAACAGAGTGTCCTCGAGGACCTCAATCCCCGGGGGTGGATTTGCATTCGTAGGATGGGAACGGCGGAAGTAGTCGGTCCCTCGGCTAATTGGCCTGTGGAAAGGTGGCCAAAGGGGGTTTCAGGGGGTGGGATTAAGGTTTACGCGAGGCGTTAGTTACAAACGTTTGGCGGGTAGGTTAATTCGGTTGCGGGGGCGACCTTGGAGCCGGATCGCGTTGGCCTGCAGCGTGCAGCTTTATCGAACCAGCCGGGCCACGGGCAAGGAGCAGCCTCAATGTCAAGGTCGCCCGCGTCTCCGCTGGACCGATACCCGGACCGTCGGCCATGCGTCTCGCGCCGGAGCCAAGATTCTTCGATTTCTCCGCCTCCGATACGGTCGATGACGCGCACGCGACTGTCGCCGCAACGGTGTCTGCCCATATCTGCCGCAAAACTCCGATCCTCCAGCGATTGATCGAGGTTACGAGCGTGCAACGAGCCCGGGTGCGTTCGCGGTGCGAGATGCGAGGTACAGAGTGGTTCATGGCAGGGGGGCCGGGACTGTTAAGGGTGGGAGGATTAAATTCCTGTTTTTCAAATACTTTTGTAAATCGCTGGTGGATGGGGAAATAAGGGATCGAAGCTGTTTGATTTCATAGTGGAAACAGGGCCGTTCGCGGGGGACTGCAGCGGACGCGAGGCACCCAGGTTGTACAGGGGCTCCAGGAAAATGAAAAATGAAGAAAGGAGAAAATAAAATAGTAAAATAATGAGAACGAAATTTTTTTCGTTTGATTAAAATTAATTGAATTTTTGAAACTGACTTTAATTGCACGCTCTAAACACAGAACTGGCAATACTATGGGTGCACTACAATCATTGTGGTTGTGGTAACCATACCATGGTATGCGAGGAGTGTCAAACAAAAAATTAGAATATAATTTCGAATATAATAATCTAATATTATTAATGACATGGCAACAAAAAGTCATTTGTTTGTTTCTTTTATTTTTTTACTTTAGTATTGTTATTATTATCCTCCTCTATCTTTCAAACACGTTATGCTTTTTTACCGATAAGAAATTGCTTCGGGGTCCGAAAATATTTATTGCATTCGGGCGCCTTTATGGAGAAGGCTGGCTCTGAGTGGAGGGTGGTTAACCCTCGCCCATCCCAACTATCAAATTACGCGAGTCACTTGTTATTAGCATTGCTTCTTTCAGAAAGTAAAGCTTCTAGGTTATCGCGAGATTGAATTCTAATATGAGAGCTTACTCCGAGCTGCACATGAACGCAATTGCTGGGTGAAATTGATCCTGCACGTGACACATAGTCAAGCTGTCCGCCGTTCTAGGGTTAATAAATTACGCAGCTGCCATCTGTAATAGCGCCGAATGACTGAACCCGTTGGATGTCTAATGATGTATTAGGAAATGAGATGAGATTGAGTTACGTGAGTCGTCTTGTAGAGATAGTGCTCGCAGCGTTCGGCGTCGCTCTCCGCAATTAAAAACCATTGTTCTCGTTCGAACAATTCACGGTTCGAGTGCTCCGTTTTCCGAGGTCTCTTAACGAGCCGCAGGAAATTCGAACGATTTAATTTCCAGAGCGATCCTTGCGATCGGTAGAATCGCATGGGTAAATATTCTGCAGTTTAATAACGAAACATTGATATTCCGCGATATCGATGGTAAGTGGCACTTCGTGTTTGCTCCTATTACTAAATATTTAACGTGCGACGGATATTTCAGCGAATCGACTAGCTCGATCCATGGAGACTTTATACCGACATCAGAGAACGCAATTTGACGCGGACAGGTCACCTAACAGAGTTTACGAGTAGAAGGAGAAATGAGGGAATTCTTTGGTGTCCTCAGGTGACAAACGACCTAGCCGAAGTGAACATCTTCCTGCTGGACGGATCGCAGATCGACGAGGAGTACTTTCACACGCTGGAACCTCAGACGACTTTGATCCTCCAGAAGCCTGGCGAGGAGGTGTTGAGCGGTCAGTACAACCACACCACGATTTACTAAATCACTTGCATCACCTCTAAAGGTCGGTTTTCCTATACGCGACTGGACGATTTTCTCGGAAATGAAGCGCGGTATGAAAAAAAGTCGCTCTTCCTTTTCGACTTATAACAAGTGAATAAGTCGAAAAGAAGGAATACAATTTTTTGATATTGCGCTTCATTTTCGAGAAAATCGACTTTGAGTTCGTAAGGTTGCGTCCAGTCGCGTGTAGGAAACTCTGCCTTCAGCGGTGCAATTTATCTCGGCTACTCGGAGAGAATAGGACCACCGCCGTGATCACCAATTATGTTCAATGAAGTGCTAGACTATCTAATCCCATTAAAGTAGCGACGCGTACGTGAGCTCAATTTGCCAGGTAAATGTAATCGCGCGGTGCGAAGCAACAGACACTGCTTAGCGCGTGAATCGATCGAAATAGGTGTTTACGTCGGGAGCAGGCGAAGAACGGCCTTCGTGCTTGACGAAGGTGCACACCTCCTCGAGATCCGCCGTCTGCTTACAGACGCAGACCTCCTGTACGACACCTTGAGGCGCGTCAACATCGATTTCCTCACTGCGGGGGACAAGGCGTCCAAGTTCCTCACGGAGAACCTGAAAGCGAAGGTCGCCGTTCTGAATAGCGTGCTGAACAAGGATGATTCGAAGACGGCGCTGAGCGCGAGGGACGATCATCCCGAGTGGTTCGGCGAGCTGGAGACCAACTACACGAGCAAAGTGAGTCATTCCCAACGGGGGAAGCATTTTCACGCTTCGTTCTTCTTTTTTTTTTTTGCGACTCCACTCCTCCCACGCTTATCATGTCGCGAGCATCGACGAAGGAGTCCTTGCCGTTGCTTTACGCAAATGACGACCGGGTCCTAAGCCGAGGCGGAAGCCGCTGTCACGCGTCGGTTCAGTTCTGCAATTTGTTATTGAGATCAGACAAGGCTAAGCCGCTGCCTCTCAGCAGCGCTAACGACGGGCTTAAATCAATTTATTTGACACCAAGGCAGGCGGGAATATCTTATTTAATGGCCGTTGGGCGTTCATAACGCGCTGGATAATGACTGTGTAAATCTTCGCACCATTACAGCGTAGAAGTCCGGGTACCTATACCAGACGTCTCAGTTCTAGCATATTTGCAATCGTTTCGCTGAGAACAATGAATAGTCCAACGTTCAAATCAATTTAAATTGGGGTGATTTAAAGGGGATATACACCTAGTGGCCACCCAGAGGAGGCCCAAGGGGCCCTCCCCAAAGAAAAGGGAGCAGGCAGGTTAATGTAACCACGACTGAAGTAATTCAAGAGTTTTGTAAAAGAAAAGATGTGTGGATTTTATTCTTTAAATAAATTTTTATAATCGCTTAATGAATTTTATTGAATTTGCATTAAAAAGATTTCTATCCGTCCCACTCGGCTACCCCAAGGTTAAATCCTGAGTGCGCTACTGCCTAGAGAAGCCTACAAGCTGACGTTCTTTTAGATTTTATTTTAAAAAAGTGTTAACATTATTGCACCCGCGATTTTTTGTATTAATTATGTCACATCTCTGACTATAATACTTCATTTTTGTATGTAAAAATATTAGTCGTAGAATACAGTTATAGGGGCTAGTTCCAAGAAGCAAATTAGTTTCTTAAAATATATTCACAAATGCTGTTTCTGACGGAGTCGACTTCCAAAAAGTTAGTTTCTAAAGAAAGGGCAGCAC
Organism: Andrena cerasifolii; assembly: GCF_050908995.1. NCBI lineage: Eukaryota > Metazoa > Arthropoda > Insecta > Hymenoptera > Andrenidae > Andrena > Andrena cerasifolii. Next base: position 24,932,240 of record NC_135119.1, on the reverse strand, counting down.
GGTGAATGAAACGTTCCTTTTCGAACATGCAATCTTGCCTTTTTATGCAATAAAAGAGAAACTATGGAACAGATGAAAAATCCACCTCGGCAAAAACTGCGCAATAGTGTATCATGTAGCAATGAAAAATTGGAAGTTGATTGGTTTTTGAAAAGCTAGTTTCGAGAAAAATGCATTTGAAGATCTCATAAACGTATGGCAACGCGTGAGCATACTTCACTTCTAATATCTACACCCACGATATTCTTGCGAATTTCGGTCCCAAATTTTGGGAAAACATTCTTGACATATCAAACACTGAGATTATGTAAAAAAATATATATATATGGATACACAGTTATACGAATGGAACGCTTGCAAATTTTCGAATTTGACTCTTCACCCCCAACTGGCCAAAGCACCAAGCGCACTCTCAGTCTCGAATAGCAATGGACGTATTTAGTAAGACACTTTAGGTCGAAGGTAATGCAATTTAAGGGGAGTGGGTCTGCCCTACATCGTCTAATATCGTCGGGGTTAATTAACGTTACAACGTTTCCACTTTAATTCCGGTAGCTTCCCATTTATCGCGCGTCAAGCTCCAGGTGGAAAGCTCGACTCGTTGGCCTAACGGTTCCCGCGCGATAATTAATTACTTCGTTATCGCTGTGCCTTTGCGCGTCGTGCTCGCGGGAGATTTCGTTTCTATCTCGGGAATCTTCAAGGAGCAATAGTTTCGTTTTTCGAGGGCTAGTAATCGTGGACACGCGTTAAGACCTTTCCTTTGAAGCCTTACGACCTTTCTGACACGGTGATCCCTAAAAATGGCGACGAACATCGGTGGTATCTCTTTCGATCGCAGCCGCAGCCCTTCCATCAGAATCAGGAAAGCCCTGTTTTCCGCGAGTTCCACGCCTAAGCTTCCCTTCGATATATCTCCTGCCCTAACACCGACTATCCCCCTGTCTAAGGCTGGGATCAGCTAGCTTTACTGATAAAATACGCGACCTACCTTCCTCTTGACGTGCACCTCCGTCTTTGTCCTTCGCTTTTTGTTACAATCTCTATCCTCTCCCTCCGGCTCGACTCAAAATGTCACACTGCACGTAGGTACACACGTGACTGCAATTTTTTACTATCCTTTCGCCCTCGAGGCAGAGCAAATACCAAACAGTTCGGTTGGAATTATCGGCAATGTACCGAGCGCGAATAGCCGAGCACCCCTTCGGCACTGCAGCGCACAATAACGGCTGCTTTGTTGGCGACTGAATGAAAACAATAGTACTGTCGCGCGCTGATTACATGCCAATTATATCCGCGAAGAGATTGACCCGTTTCGATTGATCGAGCCAGCCACTGAGCTCTGCAAATTGTCCAACAGCTATCATTCACTAGAGCAGGAGTCGGCAACTTAGATTTTCAGAACGGCCAAAGACTCGTGAGATACACATTCTTTATTTTTAGAAGAGCTATAGAAATTTAATAACACAATGAGATGTACGCCAAAGCCATTGTGATCACAAATTTACAGCACTTTAATTCATATTAGGTGGCGGAAACTTTTCAAATTATTCCATTTCTTCAAGTATCAGAAGAGCCATGTTTGCAAAAGAAGTTTGGCAGGCCGAAAATTCAGAAAATTATGCAACTTAAGTAGTGTGCAAGTAGAGTAGTTCATCCCTAAGCTGACCCTATTTTTGGTTGGATCCATAGTGGAGTTTTGGGGAGTGAAATTACCCCTTGGAAAAAAATTCAGAATTTTCTTTTTTGTGGAATACCTATCTCGAGAACGTTGAGGGATGTCGAAAAAAATTTCAACAATAGTCGCATCTTTTGTAACAATAATTATCGAAAAATCCGTACTTTCCGAGTTACCCTCACCATCAATCCTTTATTCGATAATAATTTTTATTAACTACCTACAAGTAAAGCTAACATTCACGTGAACGTCATTCCACAGGAGGCGTACATGCACCGTAGGTGCCAGGACAGAATACGCAGCTACCTGTACAAAACGATCGATCAGATCAAGTCGTCTGAGACGTTCGCTAGCGACCAGAAGGCCAGGAAGCAGCTGTTGTACGTCATAGCGTTCTTCAAGATGCAGCTAAAGGAGGACCACTACTTCGGCCACTACTTCGACAGGACTCGGGCGAGGATCGAGTCGAGAGAGTCCACCGACGAACGAGACTCGACTACTTGCTACGACCATTGCCCCTGCAGGCTCAACCGACTCGACGGCGGCACGTACTTCCGGTTGTTCGGGACGGCCGATCGATCCTGCGTGGACGGCACGAAGAAGAAGGCGGAGAGGAACTCGATCGAGGACTCGAGGACCGAGGCAGAGACGGAGGAGGACGAGGACAGTTGCCCTTACAGGATTCGAACGAAGGGAAGGGAAGCCTGGGTGGCGATCTGCGACCGGAACGGTGAATTCAGGTGCGAGGGCGTCTGGAACGCGGACAGCTGCGCCTACGGGGAGAGGCATAGGATCAACCCTTACAGGTCGAGGGAGGAGCTTATTTTATTCTCCACGTGGAACTTCGATCATAAGTGAGCACCATGTACTATGAGCATTTCGTGCAGATGGGCAAAAAGTTTATTTATTTAAATATTCGATTGACGTATAAAGATTAAAAAAAAAATATTCGTCATGTGTCGAGTAAAGTTAATTTTTTTATTCGTCGAGCGTTTCAACTTCAGCGATGCATAAATTTGTCAACTTTAACTTTAACTTTAACGTTATTCGACGTCAAATACAGTCAAAGTCAAAGTCAAAGTCAAAATCAAAGTCAAAGTCAAAGTCAAAGTCAAAGTCAAAGTCAAAGTCAAAGTAAAAGTCAAAGTCAAAGTCAAAGTCAAAGTTGAAGACAAAATTGATGTTGAAGTTGAAAATTTTATTCGACGCTCAAGTCGTCCAAAAAATTAACTGTATTCGCCAAATAATCTAAAGCTAAAGTAATTTTATTTGATCCGTTATTTAAATAATTTTTTATGTAGTTAATGCCTAATTCTGATTTTGTAGCACCTTCGTTGCACTTGCAGTTAAGAGTGAACGATAATGAATGCTGGTCGATTGAAGGTGGAGGTGCAACGGAGATAATCAGGTACATACGTGATGAAATTCTAATGGACTTGATTTTCAGAATCGAGAGGTCCAGGACGTTGGTGCCGCAGCTGCTGAAACTGTCGGCGCAGAGGGTCGCCAGCGAGGACGAGATCCTCGAGTTTTACGACAATCTGTTCACGGTGAAGAACCTGAGGCTGGTTCACATCGTATGCCACGATAAAGGCTCGCACAAATGAATCAGACGCCGACAGGATGGCTGATCGTACGAGATCGAAAGGCGGGAAGGATTCTACTTCGAAATACGTAACAGCGAAGAACAGGGATGGCAAATGCGGTTTGACTAACGTGAAGTAAAATCGAATTTGATATTTTTTTTTCACGTGACAGTAGCTCGATGAAATATAAATGGGTACATATATTATATAAATATAAATAAATTACACAAAATGTATCTGAACTGAATCGAAATTAGTAATAGGAATTAGACTTTATCAGAAGTCTTTTGTTTTTACTAATATTTGCAATAAAAATTGATTCTCGTTTTGGCAAAACGAGATGTAAGTACTTTTGGGTATTAATCAATTTTTTTTTATAGATTTTCTAATATATCTAAAAATCTCTCGCGAGTCACGCGTTTGCCATCCTAAGCGTAGCACGATCAGCGAACACGAATGTAATTTCTACGAGCTAGGATGTATCTACTTGTAAACGTTGTTGATATATAGTTACAATAGATTTAAACGTTTGTTAATGCCGCCATCCGGCATTGATTCCGTTGCGCCACGAATTAACAAGCAATATCGATCGCGAGATCAACGAACTCTCTTCTACTGGACCTAGTTTAAGCGAACTTTTCTATGTCTGTCTACTACCATAATTTTCTATCTCGTGAACGGACGTTCAATAGTCGTCTCCACGTTTCGCACTAACGAGCAAGCTGTACCGTTGATGCACACATTTTTCAATTATTATCAAAGCACGAAACAGCAACTTACCGAGCACTTCTATAATCGAAGCACCGACTCATTCCTACGGTCAAAGACTTGTTGAAACAATTTTTCAAACGCTCCGCGTTCGACGTGAACGCAGGGGTGGATTTGGAAATATGGCGGCGCGAGGCTAACACGCGTCCACCTTTTCCATGAAATATCAATACTTTAATTTAAAAGAGCTGAGACAATTTTGAAATTAATTTAAAAGATCAGAGGCAATTTTTAAATTAATTTAAAAGATCAGAGGCAATTCAAAAAGCAATGAATTATTGCTAATTTGCTATACGAAAAGAGGGTGAATTATTTCTAAAGTTGTGTCAAGCGTTTGTGTTTAATATTTTCCAATTTCGTTCGCCCAAAATTTACCGCTCCCGAAAATTTGACGCCCTAGGCTGTAGCCTACTTAGCCTATATACAAATCCGCTCCTGCGTGAACGGCACGGCGATGGTTTGCCCTTCTGCGGCGCGAGAACTGACTGTGACTTTGGGAAAATTCGTCGTACAGGGTTGGGCGCAACGGAATAATCGCGGATCGAGGGAGATTTATCGAAAGGCGGGCCCAAGGAGCTCGCCGGAACGTGACTGTTGCTCGTTTCACTGGGCGGGAGTTAAGAGTTTATCTTTAGAAAGTGTACTCCGTAGTGTCGAGTATCTTTCGAGTATTTTTGATCCGACTGATCGACCGATGACAAAACCAAAGTTCTGATATATACATATACATAAATATATACATATACATATTCGTTATTGAATTTAGAAAAGATATATATATATATACATATGTGTAGAGGGAGAGTCGGTCGTGTTCTGGTAAAAGTCTGAAGCTGCTGAAGCTGAAGTTGCTTAAAAATGTGTTAAAACAGCTTGAGTAATAGTATTCGACCTCGTGCAAAAGTTCCTGAGCTTCTGTTTTGTCAAAGATATTTCTAAAAATGATCTTAAGCCTAGGATAATGAAATCTGATAGCCAAGGTCGTTTCAAAATCGATTACTTATTCACATTTGGGCACATCGTACAATTTTATTGACAAGATGAATTGCTAATTTAACAATTAACTTTATTTTCCAAGATTAATTCAAAACGAGTCGCCATACTTTCTTCAGTCACTCAAGCTTCGAATATTACCAGGATAACTGACCCATCCCATGTATACGTGCATATAAAATATAAATATACACAGAGATATACATATACAAGCGATAAGACGTTTAGAGACATCTGCGATATATATATATGAGGCGGTGCTTCTTCCGGCATAGAGGATATCTGACGGAAGGGAGTCGATTCGTGGTGTCTCTTTTTGATAATTCTTCTTTTGATATGATTTTGACTGGCCCGCGTTCGCTTCATACCGACGCCTCCCTGTGAACGTGTCGTTATGGACCGAACCACCGCCAAGACTCACTTTTTTATAATATCTGTCTCACTATCGACGACAAGGACAAATAACGAGAAAGCAGCGATCGTGGTTGCCTATAGCTTGACTTTAGTAACGCGATGTTCAGTTCGATTATGCCCGCGAATATCGATACCGACTGAATTCCGCGACACGGAAATTGTATCGCGCGCCTTTCTTCCTTAAAACTCTGGCTATTAGTTGCGCGGCTTTATCGAGGACCGAAGCGGCGTTCTCTAACACTTTACAGGGTCATCTCTCTTCTTCGACAGCTGGTCATGCTCGGTTAAAATCTCTCGAGCGAAATTCGCGCAATTTGCTAAATAGGGTGCGTGAGAGGCGGTCGTCAGAGTTGGGCATTAACTGAATAAAAAATTATTTAAACAACGGATCGAGCAAAAGTTACTTTAACTTTATATTATTCGACGAATAAAGTTAACTCGGGTTGGCATGACGAATAATTTTGTTAACTTCTATTCGTTATTCGAAATTTTATTTAAATAAAAATTTCGCCCATCTCTGGTCGTCGCGTATAGGAACGAGGAGCTCGCGACGCACTCGTTGAAAATGTTGGCGTTTGAAAAGAGGGGTCGATGAAAGTATCGCGCTTCGAGGCCGTGTATCGTTCGCCGATGCATGCTCCCTTGGAAAAGCTTGCTTTATCAGCGGAACGGTTCGATGTCGTTACCAGCGATTCCATCGGTAAAAGCTCGCCACCGAGCCTATTGATTTCGGGCGGAGCTTCGAATTACTTTGATGGTACGGCGCTAGCCACTTTGGCGGCCCAGCTGTTCTAATATTGGCGGAAAATCAAAGTTGACTGTAGGCGCGAGTGGGAAGATAAAATTGACGGAGCGAGGGGAAACAGTCGTGGCTCGCTTGCGAAGGGGAATCAACATGTCACTGGTCGCGTTTAGGGCGACGATATCAAACGATACTTGCTATCATAGTGATAAGCTGGGTGCGAGAAGATAAAAACAGAGGGAGGAATATTTTTGTGAAATCGTGCGTCCAAAGATGGAGCAGGAAGAAAGTGCATAAAAGTGCAATACTTCCTCGTAGCCCACGTGTAAGCATAGTTATTTTTCAATGTAAAACGGTGGAGTAGATCTACTTTAGGCAAATATATATACATATATATTTTAGGTACGAGAAAAATGGAAAAAAAGAGTGGAGGGGGAGAAGAAAGGAGACTCGTTGTAATTTCTTTCCTTCCTGTCCCTCTTATGCCCCTTGAGACTTATAACTTTCACGATTTTATAGTATCCTCAAATAACCATATCGGTCTTAATCTACTATTTACCTCGAAATAATATTTACACCCCCCGAAATCTGCAACTCGTCCCAAACTCGCGGGTGATAAACACTTTGCTGTGGCGCGGGATGTTTTTTCAACCACGCACGCAGAAACTTCAGCGCGACCAATAATTAAACGACTCCCGATTGCGGCGCGGAGGAGGACGCACGGAAATTTATGTCGAAGCGAGCGAACGGATGATCCGAGAAGCGATGTAACTTCGTTAACCCATGCGAAAGTACTTTTGCGGCGCCAGCTCGATTAAAACGGGAATGGATTCATATTTCTCCTCCATCGCGAGTTTAAAACAACCACGCCATCTTTCGTCCTTTGCTTTTGTGTCTCTGCGTAGTTGGTCGGGAAATGTACAGGGTGTCTGAGCTGTGGTACTGTAATCAAATCGGGGGTGATTTCTTATAAATAAAATACTCTTGCAGGCCGCTTGAGTTTCGGAGCTACAAATTCGGAAAAAAATATTACAGATATAATTATAAATATACTATGCTATAATATAATTAAAATATAACAAAATATTTACTATAAAATATTATAAATATTTTATTTATTTATTTATTTATTTATTCACGGGACAAGCCCATTAAGAACAAGAATACTTATAATAAAAGATAATTACAGTAAGTTACAGAATAATAAAATAAAATAGAACCGAGAACTCGAATTTTTTCGAGCGGCTCGAATATTTATTTTTTTATTTATTTATTCACGGGACAAGCCCATTAAGAACAAGAATACTTATAGTAAAAGATAATTACAGTAAGTTACAGAATAATAAAATAAAATAGAACCGAGAACTCGGATTTTTTCGAGCGGCTATAATAATATTACTGTTAGTAAAAATCAGGAGGTCAAGCGTGCGAGTTAAATTACACTCCCAAATATTGTTTATCTACTTTTACGAAATTCCCTCTACCCCCCAGCACAGTATCTCGCAGGCCACCCTGTGTAGGTCCGCGTAAATCAATTACGGCTGGTTAATTACGAGCGCAATTAAAGGGGCGATTACAACGTAAGAACCGTCCAGCCCGGTGTCGTTTAATTTAATTGCGCTTCTAAGGCTCCCGCGCCGTTTCTTTTGCCTCCCCTTCCTTCGTCCCTATTCTTGCGTCGCGTCGCGTCGCCTGCGCCAAGCAAAGTTTCGACGAATGACGTCGCGAAACCTCCATTAACAACGATATTGTTCAAGTTTCCCGCGCCCCGTTGCTATTTTACTGCCTCAAACGTCGGTCCGCCTGCCTTTCCTTTTTCGCTCTTATTGGCGGGCCGATAATTAATCGCAATTACGCTCGACGAAAACTGCAACAACCCCCTGTCCGCCCCTTAAAATTTAATAGATCCTAATAACAACGCCCGCACTTTCGGGGGGAAACGATTACGCGAGAATCGTTGGGCGACGTTCGAATGGCAGAGGGGAAATCGCGCGTGGCTTTCCTTTCTTTTTTTTTTGGAAAATATCCGAGTTTTTCCGCGCCGCTGGCCCCTCTTCGGGGATATCGAATCACGGCGGTCGACGTTCCAGCGACAGACGTGCTCTTTTGCGCAACGAAGCGGCAGGATAATGGGTCAATTTCGAATTCACTGAGCAGCCTGAATGAAGCTTAAACCTCGTCGAATTCCTCCCCATTTTTCTTCCTTTTCCTTCCTCGGCCCCACCCTCGTACGCGACAATCGAGATTATTCCCCAGTTTTCGCGGTTTTCGTTGGCCCACCGAGCTGGCGGGGAAAAAGTCACCACGCGGAACAGAGATTAGCGAGAGCGAAAGGACAGAGAAATGACAGTCTCTTGATACCTTGCTGCTCCTGCGCTTGTCACTGGCGTCTACGCGACTTCTGTGAACAACGGCTTTTCCCCACCGCTATCTACGCCAGACGGAGCCCCCGTTTGCTCTCTACGATGAAGGACCATAGGTTGGGCTGTCAAATAGATATCGTTCTTTGCATTTTGGGTATTCTCGTTTCGTTGTTTAGTCTCGTTACGTTTGATCTTGGGAGATTGCTTTGGGAGGAGTTTTATTCATTGGAGCGTAACGAGCTGATAAAGCTACTTTATCTACAAGCTTCCATATTTTTTTTAACTTCAAGGTCGATTCAAACTTTTCAAATCTTGTCTGACAGATCCTCCAATCAGGCCTGGCTTGGGCCTTTTTTGCGCCTAGGCGAACTTGCCCAATTGCGTCCTCTATTTATAACAGGTACATTATTATTTCACCTTTTTGATTGATGAATTTATTCTGAATTTTTATTTGTAGCTTAAAACTGCACAACTTCTAATATTTTATTTAAATTTTATTTTAAAACTTTTATTTCGAAAAATGCCAACAATGAGAAGACCATTTTGCGTCATAATTTTGTGTATAGGGAGGAGCCGGGCTTTCCTCGAATTACCAACTTGAACACTTTGTTACCACAATTTTTTATGAACTCGGAGGCGAACCAGCTCGATATTTGTATTCGCTGAAGGAGTTATCCGTGCCTTGGTGGTATGTTTAGTGATTGAAAGTATCGCTCGAGGATGTATCGGCGTAGTATTGCTATCTGGGGACCGGAATCGCGGAGCAAGGAGCTGCCTAGAGGGTGTCAGCTGCCACCCAGGCTCCGCCTCGATGATCGTAACGAAAACAAATTCACGTGTCGGTGAATTTTCGCGGCTGAGCGATCCTGCATGGGTGACCCTCGGGGCGAGAATTACCCCGCAATATGTTACCAATCGTAACGAGCTGAAAATCGATACAAGAAGGAGCTTGCCCTTCAGAAATTACAGACCTGCCGCCCATCCATTAACCAACCACTACGGAGGCGATCGTGCAAAGTCAGATTCCATTGGGGGCAGTTCAGTGAAATGAAACGCGAGGGCCGGAGATACGAGTAGACTCCGTTCGATCTGTAATTGCATGTCGGGATACCTCTGCGGATGGGTCATAAATGGTATTAAATATCACTGAATGGTACCTCCTGACAGATAGGTCGTGTGCGCCAGAGGGAGAACATTTCGAGGGTCCGATGCTAGGGTGATTGAAAAAAGGCACTGCGAATCAAAGTGCTCAGCCAGTATCAAAAGTATGCCTTCGCGGGGGTATAGACGGTCGATTTTTCAGTTGATTTTACGATTTTTTATTCAGACGACGAAAAAAGATACGATATCCGTGCTTTGTACACACTTCGGTTCCCAATACCTCTATAAGTAAATCTCAAAGAGCCCAAGCGATTGTTTCTAAAATTTGATGAGTATTGGAGCAAGTCCATTCAATTCTTATTATCCCATTAAAGACAATGCTTCAACCGAGCAACTAAATCCTTGCCAAAGTTCCTTCCTCCCCCCGAAACCACCTGCAAGGAACATCGACGTCGTTCCACTTATTCTGACAAAGGCGACCGCGACGCCTGTGAAACTTCCAGCCCAAAGAAAGGGGGCGGAAAGCGACGCTCGCCGTTGTCTTTCGCAGCGAAACAGTCGTCGACAATGTCAGCCGTGAAGGGCTGTGACAGAGCCTTGCGCAAGGAGAACGGAAGACGAAGGAGGAAGGAGCGCGGGGGTGGAATTCGGTCCGTTTTCCCAGCACCCTCGGCGACTTTACTGCCGGCACTAATCACTTGCCGGCGAAACGATTTACTGATTTATCGTTTAATTTCGCGACGATGGCCTCTCGATGGCTCACGCGCCACGCCACGCCACGCGAGCTACTACCGCCGCGTGCATAAAACTTTCGAAATTCGAGATCCACTCCGCCAGAGGAGCGCGACAGGGGCGGGATATGGAGGGAGGGGAGGAAGAATTTCCGTTCCGTCGAGATTAACGATCGACCCAAAAGCACCGAGGGCCCCCGGCCGTTTCGGTATTGGTCCTGAACACCGGACGAGCCTGATTTTATTGTCGCGTTAAACGCTGCCCGGATTCGGTGTAACGACTCCGCTGTAATGCGCGACTCGGTGTCGCGTAACGGATCGTTACAGGAACGCGAACCACCCGTGGGCGCAGGATAATACAGGGTATCGCCCGTGAGGAAATTATCGCGGATTTGCGAGCTTCACTGGGACAGTGTATCGTACCGATACCTGTGCTTTAATGTCCCTTTACTCTCGGACTGACTGCGACAGGTCTCCGATGAGATTTGTGGCTCGAGTCGCGGCACTTCGTCAGGGTGTGTGCCTTCATTCGGCCGGCAACCCTCGGGCAAAGGTAGGCAATCTTAAGCAACCCGCGAAATACGTTGCGGGGGTGGACTGGGAACGCAAAGACGATCGAATAAGTCAGTGAACACGTGTGCGCACGATTTCCTCTTGTTTCGGAGGTACAGCCGCATCTGCGTTCCGGTAATCCTTCGGGCAAACGGGGCTTTGCAACGTTACACATGCTCTGCAGATCACAGAAACACTGCGTTCGGAGCCGGCGATCGAAATGATTCATTCGAGTCATTTGAAACGCACGTTTCTGTGTTCACTGGATTTCATGCACGATTAAATATTTATAGGGGCAGATTCGACTCTGTTGAGAAACAAATGCAGTTGCATTTTAAGTAGATGCATGCGCGCGCGCACACTTGTGCAGAGCCAGTATCTGAACCACCTTTCTTATCTTGCTTGGCTTAGTTTCCATAAATTGTTTAAATTTAGATGCACAGCACATGTTTCTTCGACATGCCAGCTTTGTGCTGGGTTAGGTTCTCCCCAGGGTGCTACTTTTTTTGCGAAGTCTGCTAAATAATAAAATTCACTGTCCTGGCATTCCTAGTCAGATCGTCTTTAAGGGTAAAAATCACTCCAAAATAGGTCACTCTTAGGATTTTATTTAAAAAATATAATAAACTTTATAATGTTAAACAAATCTTTACGCTGTATTTGTACATCGTTGATTGTTCATGGAATTGTCTATCGTAATAGCAAAATATTGTAATCTTATGTTTTGGCAGATGATTGAACCACAAACTCGGAAAAACAAGTAATTTATCGCACGAAATTATTTATAAAACGTAGAAGACTGGTCGAAAAATTATGATCGTAAATGATTGCATGTAGAATCTTATAATCTTTAGGAATTTTCTTGGTTCGTTCATTTCAGACAATTCTACAAAGCGTTATAAATTCCGCAGGTGCGAAACTTTTTATTTATCACCAGCGCAGTCTCAGCCACCACAGACAACAGTAAACATATTAGATAAAATATGCAAAAATATTTTTTATCATCATCAATATTGTGCAAATACAGCCTAAAAACTTATTTTAATACAATAACGTTTACTTCTTTTTAAATAAAATTCTAAAAATTACCTATTTTTGGAGTGATTTGATGGGAAGATTTATTGTACGGGTTTAATGTACAGGTTAGGCCACTTTCTAATAAGCCGCTATTTCCCCCTAGATTCTTTACCTTAAATCTAGCGCGCGCAGATGCAGTGAACAGAATCCATAACTTCGCCAACTATCCAGCCTCAAATGCGGATGTTTTTCCCAAACACCTTGCGTGAATTTAAATCTACCACCAGCCCAGCGATGCTCAGGGGCGTTTAACTTTTAATTTCAGTTTGGTTTAACTGACATCTGGCTGTCAACATTTATCTACGTACATTACTCTACTTTCCATTTTGCATAAGTGGGATACTACCGTGAAAAATACACCAATAAATATTCCTCTCGCATTCAGTGGAGTACCCGCAGGGTTTATTAGCACGTACTTCTTCTCCCATTATTCAACCGTCTATAAACCACTCCAGAAGAGTCTCCCACGCACCGCGAGGCAACCTGCGCCCGAAAAAGCGCCAGGCTCTCCCGTTCTACGAAGAATCCAGGTACACCGTATACCTGAGCCAGCAATAACTTAACACCCAGGCCCCAGTGCGCCTTTCAGACACTTCCTTTGGGAAAACTGGTAACAGTATCGATGCCCCCTTTCACGGGACGCGACAGAGGGAAAATTCTTTTTTACCGCCGGTTGGCCCTCGGCTCCTAGGCAGCGCGCATTCTCTGTTCGGGGCACAAAAGCGTTCCTCTCCGGGCGCGATCAGGTGAAAATTTGATCCCCCACGCGAAAATTTGTATCCGCCGTTATCCAAGCGTCCCGGTAAAAGTATCAGTTTTCCAATTTTCCCTCCCTCCCGGTGTTGTTGCATCCTCCCAGGCCACCTGTCGATGGTCGGTTATTGTGTCACTTTTAACGCGGCCCGTTTCCCCGTAAATTTGATTTTCCCGACGCCGAGGATCGCGTTTCCTTTCCGCTGTTAATTCCGCCCTGGCAACTTCGATCCCGATTCGAAGCTCGATACCGATTCGACGCTCGATCCCTCCACGGCTCGCTCCTACCCCCGTGGCTGTTTTAAACGAGCAGCCCCGTTAGCGCTCTTTATCATCTCCATTCTCCGGCCGGCGGGCGCTTCGAGCGCGGAGAAAAAGAGGAGCATAGGAAAAGCTGGGAAGAAGAGCTCGCGCCCCTTGGGGCAGCCGTTGGACTTTGCTCGCGAAAGGAGCCCGATCGATTCTATATTAACGTTTGGTCGCGCTATTTCCATGCTCGCCGATCGACAAAGCGAGAGGCGCAGATTTAACTGCATTATGCATGCCGACTTTGCAGCAAAGCAGATGGACGCGTTGAGATGGGTAAAGTGTCTTCTTCTGTCTCTTTATCAAATCGTTGTCAGCGGCTGTGCGGCGGACGCTTTTGATTTCAGGAGCCCGGCTTTGACGCGGGATGCCGGTCGTTCGGTAGCGTCGTTTGTTTCGCGATTTTTTGTGCGAGAGGGGAATAAAATTCATTATCGATATCTCTCGAGTGTACTTGCGTCGAGGATTCTTCTTCATTTCCCAGATTCGAATCGTCGGAGGAGATATCGGAGACCCTGTAGGAGAGGAACTATAACTATGCTGTCGCTGGTACTTCTTACTTTCCACCCTCGGTTGTCACACCTATTTTTTCGAATGTACTTGCCACACTGGGTCCATTCGACGCAAGCCAATTTTCAATCACCTGCTGTTTAAAAATTATCTGTTAAATTAAGTCGCAAAAATTCTAAGTTCAAGCTTGAACATTGTACTAGGTATCTTCATTATTCAAAATGGACATTTAAAGAATCTATTATCGTGTTTTAAAAAAGAATAAAAGAAACAGATTTCCGGAAAAAGATTTTTCGCTTAAAAAAATTATACCTTTTAATATTTTAATATTTTTAGCTAAAAATTTAGGGTTACACACTTCAGATATGCTACTTTAGTAAATCAAATTCTCTTCACCCGGGAAGCGTCTCTCCCCGTGGAGGATACTGAAATTACTACTACAGTAGTATCATTTTCAAAGATGCTTCGAAGATATTTTATCTCAAAATCAAATTCTAAGTCATTTTGACCCAGGACAACCGAGAGTTAAAGCGCAGTTTATGTGTACGTGTGACTGGCAGCGCAGTGCCCTTGAATTCTAACGGATTAAAGTTGCAGAGGAAGCTGAAACGAAGTTTAGTTTAGAATCAGAGCGCAGCGCGTGCAAACCTATCCCCAATTTTGATTTCAAGAGGAACATATCACAGAGTTGAATTTTCCTCCCAAACAGCCACCGAAAATGTTTCGCGAGGAAATCTGATAAACCCTCGCCAACACCCCCCTCTGCCTCGCGTCAATTTTTAATCAAGCTCCATGATGGAGTCGCAGGGCAGAAATAACACGGGCACCCGTTTCGTTCCGATTGAAGAGCTGCTGCTATTTCTATTGCCGGAAAAGGAACGATCGCGGAGGAAGTCGGCACGCATTCCAGGATTAAACGCGGACGGAGTCAAAGGTTCGAGGAGAACGAGAAACGTGACAAAAGGGACCGGGGCGGGTGGAACGAACAAGTACACACTCTTTCTTTGTTTTTCTACGAAATTAGATACCCTCCATATAGAAGGCCAAGAAATCCGTGTGCCGTCGCGCAGCCATTGCCATTTTATCGTCAGCACGGTGGGAAACATTTTATTCCGTCTTTGTGTTCTTCCATCATCGTATCTCTTCCTTGCAACCCGTATTCTGAATTACGTATTCCGAGCCTTCGTCCTGCCAAGAAGAACAATACCGCGGCGGACTTGTCGCGGTAAATTGACGGATTAAAAGTGGCAGGGAAATGCCCGATCCCGATGTAATGGGGAACCTGACGTAAAACTCAGCGCGGAGGGCACAACTTAGGCAAGTATCAAGCTAAAATGTTATAATATTAGAAGTTGTGCTTGTTTATAATTTTTCGTTATTTGCTGACTGTTCATTTTAAAATTATAATGGCAACAAAAGGTGAGAGTTATGGGCGTTTAATTGTTATATCAGTTTCAACATTTTTTCATGGTAACTCTACATGGCTGTACAATAATAATAACAGTTTCTCAACCGAAGCACATTCTTCCTTAGTTAATATTGATGATGATGTGCTCTAACCCACAGATGGGCATTATCTAGATAAAAAATTATTTAAATAACGTGTCAAATAAAAGATACTTTATCTTTATTCGTTATTCGAATAACACGGTTTATCTTTATTCGAAACACCACGGATAAATAAATTTATTCGAAGTGAATTTATTCGACAGCGAAAGATAATTTTTTTATTCGAAGTGAATTTATTCGACAGCGAAAGATAATTCTTTTATTCGAAGTGAATTTATTCGACGGTGAAAAATAATTTTTTTATTCGATGTGAATTTATTCGAAGGCCAAAGATAATTTCTTTATTCGAGGAACTTTCGAACCGTCGAGTAAAAGTTCCTCGAATAAAGAAATTATCTTTCTTTATCATACTCTTATATTCTATTTATTTATTTAAAACACCGATGACAAGTGTCACGTGGCGCCAAGGTTGGCAAAAAGTTGCAGTCAGCTTCCCCATTCCTCAGCATCCCTTATCCTCTTCGTCATCCGCTCTCTTCCGAATCTCTTCACCCATCCTCGCTACCCTTTATCTCAAGCATCTTTGTTCCTACGAAAACTGCTAGGACACCGAATCGCGACGACAGCCAATTATGAGAGATTTAGCCGCTCAGCAATTACGATTTAACCGTCCTATTGCGCTGCATTAGCGCTGGCGCATAATTTAGAAGTAATTTGCGCTTCGGTGCTCGGCCCCGAGCAAGCTGCAACGTATCGCCTCTGCTTCCTAATTCATTTCTGCCTAGGACAACGAAAGCGATTCTTGCGTTCCGGATCGACTTTCAGCCTTTTCATCGCGCCGCGTCTTAATTCCACTCGGCAGATCCTTCCGATTGTTGTTCACACGCGTGACTGACGTTGAACAGAGAGAGCATTCCCCCCCTGCTACTGAACTCGCAGCGAAACAGTTCCTTATTCCTGCAGCGTGTCTGGCGAAGAAGTTTGCCAAGGGCTTTGCAGGCACATTTGTCGACGTCACCGCCGCCCCTTTCGAAAAAGCGGCGCGGATTACAGCGAGCTGCACGGTTTCCCCGGCGACGTTTAACGGCGAGCATCGCCAGCTTCCTCGAGACGTTCATTTTTCAGCTGGAAACAGTTCCTCGGCCGCCGGAAAAATTCATAACTCACTTCGCGCTGAGTGTATTTACATTAGCGGCTGTTACTCGAGAGTACCGGCACTTTTTCCAGGTGCGCCGGGGCTACGGAGAACGCGGGGCCGCGACGGAAGGAGGATCCTCGAGGATGGCGGAGCAAATATGTTGGAGGGAAAGGCGGCACGTCGAGAGAGCCGGCTCGATAATTTCCGATACCGATGGGTAAATATCGAAATAACTGGAGCGAAATAGATAGGCTGTTAGCGGTACTATCGACGTTATTGAGAGAAACGATGGTCGTTATAGTGCTGCGAGTCAAAAGAGTCTCTCTGCAAATTAGGTACGTGAACCTGCACGTTGGTATGCGGCTTTGAATTGATGCTGATTAAATAAGCCCTTAGGATGGTACGTTGGCTTCTTCATGCGAATTTGTTAACAAGAATCAAACAGAAGGACCCATCAATGTGTAATACGCGGGGAATTCATATAGGGTGCGGCAGAAATAACTACGCCATTTCAATTAGCCGCCAATTTTGTTCTGGGCCGTTACAGTCGATTGTGTTTTGCCAATGTAGCAGTACCTAAAAACCTTTCGGGAATCATCACGAAGCGTTGCGCGTTAGAGGGACGCGTATAAAATCTGCAGAATGCGTTTTCACGTCGACTAAATTAATAATAATAAAACGTTTTTATTACCTACACGAAGAACAAAGGAAATATAACAGAAAAGAATTAATGTAGAAAAAAAAAAGAGAATCCCTTCGACTAATGGGAGGTTTAGGTCAGTGGCGACGATATCAGCTGGCCACTAAGATCGCCAGATTTCTACTTAGGTATAGGGGTATTTAAAGGCGAAAGTAAAGGGAAATATTCGTTAAATTATTAAACACAGCGATGTTGAGATTGGTTAAAAGGAGCTGAAATTTGGTTTGATGCTAACAGGGGTCATTTGGCAGAAATCATATTCAAATGATGCATCGATAATTTTCCTAAATTCCCAGTAACACCTATATGACAGTACTTGCAATGCTTTCTATACCTTTTCTCTTCTCAGTCACCAAGAAAACAAATCGCTCGCTTATTTCCGCCGCACCCTGTAGAAGTCTTCTACGTATAAGAAGGCTTGGTTTCGCGAATAAAATATCCCGCGCTTGTTCGTACAATTCGCAGTGGAGGTTTTCTTTGTACGCGGAGAACAGAGTGTAACGCGATCGTGCACCGGTTCTACCCTTCGTACCAAAGGGATCGATGAATTTTTCAACGTGCCCGATGGACAAAAAAACGGCTCACCGTTCGCGTCATAGCAGTTTTTCGTACGGATTCCCCGAGACCCATGAATTTTCAATCCCTCCGTCCATCGTGGAAAAAATTCTTGTCCCTTCGGACCGCCCAGCCTCTATTAATAATCAAACCGTAGTATTTGCATCTGTCGGGGCGCCTTTGACCGGGCATGAGCGATCGGTTTTATTACCTATGGCTCGGCGACTCTTTAAAAACCGTAATACCTGCGACTGGCTGCCTGTCAGCCGGCGTTGATTCCTCGGAATGCGACAGAAAGGGGTGCAGATCCGCGGGGATGTGTGTCGATGAAAAATTCAGTAGAATGGCCGCGTAACAGAGGGCGCGACGACATCCCGGGCCGGAGGATAATAAATTCCCGACAGGGTGGCGGAATTTTCGCGCCAATAACGGGAGCCACGCTTTTCATTCCAGCAGCCTCGCGTTTCATTTCAATTCGATCCTCTGCCAAAGAATTGGCTAATGTTGACGATGTACCGCGGTGTGCGCTTAGAATACATATTTGGAAAAATCTGGGAGCTCGTCGCGCGTGGAATTGTCAGATTCGATGGGATTAAACGCGGGGGTGTTTCTGAATAGCCGTTGGAGAATATAGAAGCGTATCTTGGGGATCTGTTTTGACTACGACCATAGTAGAACTCTACTAGCACTGGAGGTTTCATGGAAGGGGTTGTGCGATACGGATTCATAAATTTTGCTATAGGGTGGAGCAAAGAAAAAGTCATTCCATCACCAATTAGAAGTTCCTAGCTTACAGTACTGAAGCTCATAAATAAGCTGTTGAACACGTTATTCCAGGATACGCGTTGGCGAATTATTATTTCATGGATGCATAGTCATCCAAGCCTTTGTTCCAGAAACGAAACATTTCGCGCGCGGAGTGCGGCTGGTACTCCGCAGCATCGCGCTTCAAAACTTCAATGCCTCTAGGATCCTCCACTAATTCGCAACGACCATTCACGACGCCAAAGAATAATCTGAACTCGCCCATTCGCCCGGCTCCCGCGTTAGAACAACTACCGGGTGGCCCGGTAAAGCGCCGCGGGTTTTCCTCTTCCGGGACAGTAATAAGAATTCGTGAACACTTTCGGCGAATGAGCTTCCGCAGATCCCAGCAATTTCGAATCGCCTGGCTTGAGACTATCTTGGACGGTGTAACGCGCTCGAGCAGATCCACTCGATAAAGTAGACCGAGCCACTGGAGTTCTCCTAATCTGTGTTATATTGGGTCAAGATACCTCGAACATAATCTACTTTGAATCCCCGACCCAAGTGCCATGAATTACTAATCTAACTGGAAAGAAACCACTAGCAGTCCCTCCTGCGAAGAACTGGGTCAGCTGAATACTAAAGGTAGGTTTTCCTATGCACGACTGGACGCAACGTGAACTTCAAAGTCGATTTTCTCGAAAATGAAGCGAGATATCAAAAAATATTATTCCTGTTTCTCGACTTATTTGCTTGTTGTAAGTCGAAAAGAAAGAGTGACTTTTTTTGATATCGCGCTCCGTTTTCGAGAAAATTTAGCCCTTAGAGCAGGGACTCTCTAAACCCAAGTCACCTCGGTGGATAACTGGGCTAATCAGAGGGGTCACGTGACTCGAACCGTCGCGATAGAAAGAAGTAGCTGGATAGCTGAGACCCGGCAGGGAAGTATCCATCGCGCAGCAACGCTTGTCGGCGTCGCGGGGGATGGAGAGCGGTCGGCGGCTGTCGGGAGAAAATTAAAAGGGTGGGTAAAAATTCAGCGCTGCGGCCCGCGGCACGATCGAGGAAAATTCATCGGGGAAAGTAGGACACTCGCGAGAATAGTTCGCGTCGGTGTACTTAGGCGGGTCCCGTAAATTACCAGAGGGGAGGAGCGATATTACCACGGTCAGGCACACGTACACCAGCGGACGCTAGAAAACACCCGCGTGCATCCACGGCTGCACGAGGAACTCCGGAGTTCCAGAGTAACGGTCCTCGCGTTCCGTCGACCAAACCTTTTTCCATACTGTCTCGCGCGGAGCTCGCGTATGGGTCGCGGGTAGAGGGGGTTGCTTTGCTCCGTTCAGGACCCCGCGACCAGAAATTACCCCAGAAACTTGGCAGGTGTCGCGTAAGCCCTCGTGAAAGGTTCGTGAAGTTTACCGCGGCGAGTGATCGTTGAACGCGATGCATTAGCGTGGCAAGGAGGTTGTTGTTTTGAGACTCGGGGGTGGCAACGTGGAGGCTTCCCTTATAATTCAGAATGCTGAAGAATTCCTGATATCCGATTGTGGGTTACCCTTGTCGCTTTGTGAACAGGGATTCTCTTTGAGGGGGGAATCTGGTGTAAAGGTAGGTTTTCCTATACGCGACTGGACACAACGTGAAGAAATTCAAAGTCGATTTTCTCGAAAATGAAGCGCAATATCGAAAAACTTTATTCTTTTTTCTAGACTAATTTATTTGTTACAAGTTGAAAAGGAAGAGTGACTTTTTTTGACACTGCGCTTCATTTCCGAGAAAATCGACTTTGAATTTCTTGACGTTGCGTCCAGACTCGTATAGAGAAACGTCCCTTAATTTGCAGAGATCACGATTCGTTTTGGGAATTTTTTGTAAAGAAACTATACACGCAATCTTCTTAAAATTCTCAGGCTATATTATTATGTATTTCAAGAAGGGAAGAAACATTTTTTGATAAAAAAGTAATTGAAAGTTTCGGAGTTGTCTCATTCTAACTGGAGTTACCATTTTTGTAAAATAGTGCACCTACTTACTTAGTGTTTGGAAATTCAAGGGGGACATTTAAGCGCTCTGCTTTTCGACACTCACCCGCGTCACGCTCCTCGCTTGACTCCGCGTTCCAGTCGGTCACCCGTGCGCCGTTTCTTCTCCTTTCTCCGCGTCGGAAGTGCAACCGCACGGGGCAGGTGAAGAGGGCTAACAGACGCCCTGAAACACATTGTGATCCGTTTGCCCTCGCGTCGTCTTGCTTCGGTGCTCGCGTTTCAAAGGGATCGAGCGGGTGGCTTGCAGCGGGAACGGGAGGGAAAAAGCAGGAAACACGGAGCGGCGCGTTGGTTCGTGTGCCGGTGTACGCGTGAATTCGTCATGGAGCCGCGACTGGGACCGTCGCGACGGGAAAGAAACACTCGACGTCGTATTTCTGGCTGGCGCAAAGTGTCGGGAATTAAATTTCCTGCGGTGGGAAAGGCTGCTCGCGGTCGGGCTTCTGTTGAAAGGAGCCGAGAAGGCGCCAGGACACGCGTGAAACGGCAGTACGCCCGATGGGGGCTGCCTTTGATTCGCGCGAAACTTCGGTTTAACGAAGAAACCAGGCCGCGCGGATTCGATTTTCTGGACGAGCGAGAAACCACTTTCCCACGAGTTCCATGTAGGTATCGTCGCCGTCACAGAGAAATTCTTATTAAACTGTTACCCCTTTTACGCGGCGATAAAGCTGCGTATCCAAGCTGATGCAGTGCCACACCCGGAAGGGGGTCAAGGAGCACCCCCGAAAGAAAGGGTTTTGTAACGAGAAAAGAAAACTGAATTGTATTCTTTAAATAAATTCTTATAATTTTAATGAATTTGTATTAAAAATATTTTTACCCACACAACTCGGCTCCTCCTAAGATTAAATCCTGAGTGCGCCACTGGTGGAATGAGTAGTTTCTCAGCAAATTACAAGTTGATCGCTTGAAGCTTCAGAGAAGAGAAAAGCCACGCAACCCTTGTGCCATTCTTAAAAGAATACCTACCTGCAGAATAGATATCATTTTGCGCGAGAATCTAAATTCCTTAGCATCTCGGGACCAAGTACAATTATACATAGTATTGAAACGTGACGAGCATATCGCAACCACCTATCCACCGCGTAAAATCGTCGCAAAGGCGTCTTTACAAGGCTTCGAGCAGCAGCGAAGCCGATTTGCATAATCTCGGCGGGGCCAGGTTGATTCTCCGTGTGCCGCGGCCGAGTTCGCCCCTTCTTTCCCTTGTCACTCGACCTCTGCGGCCTCTCGGTTCCTCTCCTGCGAGAAACTCGACCAGAGAAGGAACTAACTGGTTCCGCGAGGCACCCCGAGGAACGAGGTCAAGGCTCCCAGCTTTTCCTCTTTGCCGCCCTCGTACGGCTTTGATCCAGCCGCGAACCACGCTCGACTTCGCCGCACGCCACCGGGAAAAATCTTAAATTCCGATCGGGGATGAAAGATTCATGAAACGGTCGCGTGGCGGGCCGTGCAGGGCGCAGTTACTGCTTCCATGATGGGGCGGCTGAGTAAATTTCGGTTTATGTAACAAAGCGGCGACCGTCGGTGTCCGAAAGCCACGAGAACCCGTCGCGCTTTATGGGCAGTTCGGCCTGGGCCGGCCTCGTCCCTGTTTCCACGGCTTCGAGCACCCAGCAGCAGCCTATGAGACCGTTCCTTTCGCGAAAGGCTAAGCTACAGTCGGCAGAGGAGACTCGTCACCACCTGCTTTTCAATTTCAAAATTGGGGGACGAGCGTCTGCAAGGTGTTCTTTTTCATTTTTCGCGAAGTTTTACGTGGGCCAACTGTCCCGCACTTACTCTATTACCTATCCTATACAAGTTTCGTCTATAGTTGAAATGCTTTCAGCGTCTGAGGCAGTGTCTGCTAGATACCTATGCCTTCCTGACGACTCCACCAGCAGAGCCAGACCGACACACACTTCTCCTCCTTTTTCCTCTACTCTTCTACCATTACTTAACCCCCACACTACCATCCCGCGGACACAGTAATGAGTAGAAGCTCGCGTGAGCCAAGAAGCTGTAACCAGCATCAAGATCCCGCGGAAAACGTTAGCCCTCGCGGATAGGCGTCCCAACGACGGCCAACCTCGCTATCTCCGGCTGCGACAAGAATCGCGAAAGCGCAGGAGAAGGCCGAGTGGGTCGCTGCACGGAGCCAATGTAATTTCGAATGCAGCAGCGGCGAGCGTATCAGGAAACACCCTGTATTGTTCAGCGAGTTAAACGACCCCCGGGGCTGTTCGTAAAAATCGGATTTCCGTTCGTTCGTCGAAGCAATAAATCCGCGGATCAACCGTTCCGTTAGACCGTCCGATAAGAGGCAGCGAACTTTTAAGCCCGCGCGAGATGGATTTTTCGGAGAATGGAATGGCACTATTATACTTTAACCAATACACCGCCCCTGCTTCCTGTCGTTTACCGTTGAATTAGCCGATTCCAGAGCGGCTGGGCATCGACAGCCGATAATTATTGGACAGAACGACGCTACCTCGCCGCATCGTTGATCGTTACAATCGCTGATTGTTTCGCGACCGTTTTATTATTTCCTCGCGTGTATCGGCCGCGCAGCACGTTAACCCGATTTCCCGGCGATCACGATCCATTTCCCTATTTTCGCGCCCGGGGACCAGCGACGATCGTCTTCACCTGAGAAGAATCGAAGGAAGATTGATGGTAGGTGTGAAATATTTAAGATTCTATTGGCAATTGGTTCGTCATGGAAGGAAGGAAGAAGAAATCAGGTCGGTTGATCAGATCACTCAGCTTGGCGTTCTTATTTCTGAATATAGGGAAGACCGGGGCTACTTAATACACTTCTCAGGTTTTTGTTTATAATTTTGAAATGACTAACTTCAGTAATGTAATTCTGTTAGCCTTTTTAGAGCTACTATTTACCCTTCCATTTATCTAATTTAAAATTTGTTCACAGGAAGGTCTTGTTTAGATAACGTGGCACATGACCAGCGCAAGATGATACAATCAATTTATTTTTAAATTAAACGCACACACGAGGCAAGATCTGTGGTGGTATTTAAATATCCGCGGATTACAATAAGGACTTCTCAAATCATCCTTTATTAGGGTAGGTGCACCGTTTTTGGCCACGTGCATAATTATCTTATTTTTAAACTGCTTGCAGATCATTATTAAGTGGAGAATTTCACATGATAAATATTTTGTTTAGTATACCGCCAGAAATATAAGGGTACATTTATTGCTTAGGTACCCGGAAAAATATTATACTTTTTAAGAAGTGGCCAAAACAGGTACAATACCTTATAGTGGCCACAAATGGTGCATCTACCCTATTCATTTCTTTAGTTATTTATTAAGAAATCGAATTATTCATTCCTGTAGTCATTTATTAAGGAATTAAATTATGTACTTTATTTAACGAAATATTTCTTGAGCTTGTCTATTCATGTCGCTATGCTACATATGCTGATGCAATTTTTATATCTGTACGAGGAGCGGTTTTTTAAAAAATTACGATGTATCAACCCGTCTGCTCTACTTAATTTTTCAAACGACCACCGCAGGTAGAGAAATTTTGAGATTCGACGTCGAGACAGATGGACCTTCTTGGCCCGCAGCTCGAAATAAAGAGGCCGCTGAAATTTTGGCCGCCACGGTTTACGCGACGCAATGAAAGTGCTTGAAAGTCTGACACGAGCCGGGGATTGGTTTACGGGATCTTTAAAGTTTTCAAGTCGGTTTACGGGGAATCGTAAAGCGGTATTCGGGTTAAGTGCGCTCGCCGCGCGTTCACTACTGATTATCTCTCTTGTTCGACTAATAATTACACGTACCGCGGCCTGTCGTTACGTTTACTTCGCGTCGCGGTCCGGCCGCAACGTTAACGCGATTTTCCTCGAAAATTACAATCACCGCGGCGCGCGTAGGAACAATCACGGGCGGGGACGAATCGAGCTCATAAACCATCGCTGCTAACGAGCAAAATGGCGAATCCTCGGTACATTTTGGAGTTCGTTTCCCTTCATTATCCCCCCTAAAGATTTACGTGTGCCCGATCGTTCAAAGCCCGTTGGAACGAAATTGAAATACAAGAGGGCTGTTTATTCGAGCGGTCGAGCCTTCGATGAATTCGAAAAGCCGCACTTAACGGGAGGTAAATTGAAAAGCAAATTGAAAAGCAGACGCCGCTACTAAAAAAGCTCCTCGTTGTTTGTCTCGCGCGGGGAAAAAAAAACAGAGTTTTCAAGAACGCTGCTCCATTTTTCTCCAACGAATTTCAGTCGCATTTACCCCGATAACGAAAACAGAACAATCTTCGGATTACTCGCGATCCACCGTCACGGAACCCGCGATGCAGCTTAATTCGCGCAAGTGGGGCGCGATGTATCCCTCTCGCGAGCTGGCATCCAGGAAAAAACACGTACCTTCTGGTTTGGCAGAAACTAATTTCCCAAAAAAGTCGACGCAATCGCACCAGCGCCGGTGCACCGCTCAATGAATGACGTGGAAATGAGGCAGACTACCGAAAACTGAGCCGTTTTCCTCCGCCATTTTTTCTCTATTGGTAGGAAGCAGCCGTGTTTCATGCAAGTCCTTTGAATCAGGCTGCGCCAAGCAACGTGTTCGCAATTATCAGTAGGATGAACAATGAATGCGAGCTGCTCCTGTCGGGAAAGACAGCTTCGTTGTAGTGACATGCAAACGGGATCGAAACTGTAAAGTTATAAAAGCTAACGAATCATTTAGGAGGGAAGCTACATTTTGGAAAAGATCGTCAGTGGAAGCTGCCTAGGGCGTCCGCTGCTTGTTTGAATCTATTTTAAAAATTTAAAATTGAAATTTAAAAATGTTCACACTTTTAGTATAAATTTAATAAAGATTAGTTCGTAAAAATAAGCGATTATTTCTCAAGCCAGGGGGGTGCTTCTGCCCCCTTTCCCACGCAAGGAAGCCCATGGAGGCTGCTGAAAATTGTATTACTACAGAGCACAGTGTTTGAAGCTGCGACTTTTTCGTTTCATTATTTCTAACACATGTAAATCCACGCTTGGATGCATGTACATACTCGCCGCGCTTCGATATTCAACATCTTTCCATGGTGAACAAACGATCGTGTTAACCAGAAAACACAGGGGCCTGTGTACGTGATTCTGCGTGGATGGGCGCGACCAATCCTTGCCAAGCTTTTTCGAGCCCTTTCAAAAGCCCGCTCGGTATGGAATATTAATTGTCCGGCTTTATCGTAACAGCGGAACAACGTTATCCTCGGTGTACCATCGCTCCGTAATTTCACAGCAATTTCACAGCCGTTCAACGATGTTTTTTGAATAGAAAACATCATCGGTAGCCCAGCGGATGAAAGCTTTTCTCTCAGCATCGAAAGAACCTCCCTTCGCGCATCAATGATGTACCACTTTTCTATATTTTTCATTTTCTGATAATCACTCGGTAACGAGCAGACAATTCCGCCAGACAGGGCGGACTTGCTGTTTGTCGGAATTATATTTGTACAGGGCGCGTTAAAAATTTATAGACAAACCAGAGATTATTCTCTCCTATTATTTATATGTCCATATATGAATTTTCGTGGACAATTAGACCATCGTTCGAATTATTAAACTGTAACTCATTTGGAACCGCCTCAGAAGCGGCGCAATTTCAATCATGTAGCTTCAACGACGCGTAATCGACTACGCTTGGCGGTTCTGCAGAGCGTACGACATTTTTCAAACACACTCGTTCATTATCGCGCATTCAGAACGCCTGGACATCGATCATTTATGCAGAACGCTTATCGACGGTGAAATCGCTCATTTTGAAAGCATCGATTACCAGTGAATGTTACAATAAAAAATATTGGTTGATTTTAGATGAAAGACTGACAATTGTAGAACGTGTTTCCTTAACCCTTCGTGGTCACACGGGGTGTATTGTACCCTAAGACACTCTTAATAAACATTTTAACCCGCCGTGGGTACACTGGTTCGTTAATGTCGGGGAAAATTGTCTTTTCTTAAACATCCTTCCGATTTTTTATTTTTCCTAATTAATCCTTTAAACATTTCACTCAAAAAACGATTGTATATTAAAGTAGAGACTTGAATAACTGTCCCATAATTTTTTCAGACTTTTTGAAAGTCAAAAACAGTAAAAAAAACAGCCATATACATGCACGATCCAGTGTGTCCACGGAAGGTGCGAAAACAAGTGTGCCTACGGCGGGTTAAAGTAGATCCTTTCGAGAATTCCTCCCCGCAAATTCGTCTGGTGATTGATCCGCGCGAATTGAGGACGATCGAAAGTCGAAACGGACCACGAATCATCAGCTCTGCCACGTTCGTTTGAGGAACGGACCGCGCGTGGAGTTACCAGCCGCCGCGAGTGTCACTTCTACTTGCCAGAAATTAACTCCGGCGCGCGAGAAAGACGCAAAAAAAAAATGGAGAAAGAACAGAAGTAAAGGGTGGCGCGCGTCTGGCGGTACAAAGGAGGCCGACTCCGACTGGAAAGGCGCTTTAACGTTGCCACGGTAGGGGTTTTCAGCCTGCTCGTAACGCCGGAAAATCGTAGCCCGGCTGGCGAAAATTTCGCGCTGTCCCCGGCGACGCTCATTCAACGTCTGCGTAGCCGGTGCAGATAAATTCGCCGCGTGTCCTCCCGCGACCCTTGCGCCAAAGGGTCGAGGGAAAGTGTCCTCGGTGTACCTGGCTGAAGAAGGTGGGAGGACCGCGACGGCGTGGTGCGGCGGCCGGGGGGAGGGAGGGTGGTAGGGAGAAAGGGAAGCGAGAATGGAGGAGTGGAAGGGACGAGAGTTATCGCGAATGGCGCACCCTCGCACAAAAGACCCTTAGTGCGCAGAGCGCGCGGTACTTCAGTTTACTAATGAACCCAGCTGGGGGTGCGCCACTCGAGAAGCACTTTTACTTCTGTCGGTCTGTCTGCCGTCAGACAGACGGACAGACAGTTTACAATGGCCGTTCTTGGCTGGCTCCGTCACGGATTCTTTAGCACACGGGGGAAATCGCCACTGCGAACGGGGCACCAAGGGCCGCGTGTCGGGCGGAGGATTCTCACGGGGGCCGCGATTTTCATCCCGGGTCTCGCGGACGTTGCGAAAGGGACGAGAACTTGCAGGAAGGGACTCGCGATAGTGGAGTGGTATCGGTGAATGGGCGGGGGCGCGACAACGATTCTTCTTAATTATCGGGCTCCACGGGAAAGTTCGCCCGACCTTCCGCGATAAATCATCCTGGGAAGGAGAGGCTGTATTTGCATCGGTTTGATAGCTTTCCCTATCCTTAGGGGAAAGAATTTGCGGATTTGTTTCTGCAGGCTGCGCACGGGGGTTAAATGTTGCACCGTCGAAGCGTCTGTTTGTGGAAAGGATTTGGTTGAAGTGGGGTGGTTTAAAGCGGACGGACGGTAAATATTTCATAACTACCGAATACGTTGTACAGTGTTTCGAAGCTGGGAGGAACGTCCAGCGCCTCGCAGGACTGCGATTAAAAAAGTTAATTTAATCCGGATACGAATTCGAAACAAAGAGCTTCAACTTTTCAGATCTACTTATCTAGGTATAAATGGCTTTTTACCTACAGACCTAATAACACGGCAACACCGTGCTCCTGCGGCAAGGGAGTTTGATAAAAACGGTCGAATAACTCTGTTCCGCAATCCTTACATTTGCATGAAAGGCAGTCGGACGATTCCGTGCTCGTCGGAATTCATAAAATTGGATTTAACGCTGCTTTAAAAAAATCCAGGCAGTCGGTGGTGATTCTTTTTTCCTCGCGGACTCGCGGGCGGGTTGAAATTTTGTTTAAATTCCAAGTAACTCCCGGGGGATTGGAAAATATCCGGCCGCAAATCGCCGATCGAATCTGCTGGCGAATAGAAATTTCGTTGGGTTCGTTAAAAAGAGCGACGCGGAATTGCATCGTAATTTTCCATCGAAGAGCGGAGAGACAAGGCGGCCGCGCGCAAGGGTTAGACAGCAGTTGATGAATTTTGCACGGCGCACTGACTCGTATTAAATTGCTCTTATTGCTTCCATAAATTTCCTTTGTATAAGAGAGAATGAGACGCGCTCATCAAGTTTCGACTAAATTCATGGAAATTGCGAACGGTCGGAGGAGGGGCGAGGGGGGGGGGGGGGGAGGATCGGAGAGGGACGTAGGCGAGGACTCTGCTTCTTAACAGTTTCGCGTCGGGCTGGCTGAAAAACGGATAGTTGGGTGAAAGGCGTTTATTGCTCGCGCCTCTGCGAGTCATTGTCTCGAGACGGGGAAAAAAGAATTGGAAAACGTTCTCGTAACGATTAATTACCGGAGGCGCCATGACGATGCAGAAATGTCTTCGCGGAGGCATCCTCGATCGCTGGAAATGCAAAACGAGAAGCTGGAAGGTAGGTCGAGGGTGGAGGGAGGACGCGAGCTCGGCGCTCGATGGTGGAAAATTGTCAGGGGCAACGGCGCAAAAATTGAAGCGAGCCAAGGCAATTCTTCGCGTTTCATTTGCAAAAGTTCCATTCGAAAGCACCGAGAGTCGCGTTTAACGAGATCATAAGGGCTAAAGAGAGAGAGAGAGAGATAGAGAGGGGAGAGGGAGTAAGAGAGAGAGAGAGAGGAGAGTAACGCGTACAGATGAGATCGCTTCGTTACTGTCAACCAGGAGACAGCGACGGGTGAAATAAAAAATGCAAAAGTAATGAGGGGAAGCGTTCATATAATCGTCGAGCTAGTTGACTGAAAAGCAACCACACGGCTCCTCGCTACCGTTTAATTGCTCGCACTTTTCTACTACGGACCCTCCATGTGAAAAACCGTGGGACGCGCGAGTTACGAGAGAGTACCTATAGACCGCCGCTCGCTACATCGGCCGTTATTTTATACGAACGAGAAATCCCGCCCCACCCTCCTTTTCATCCCCCTCCCTGCGACGACCTCATTCATTATATCCCAGCACGTATTTTCCGCCGACTAATCTTCTGGGCCCGCTCGAAATTTTTAACTCAACCCCGGCCCTCATCTGTTTCCTCGTCGAGTCGAAGCCAGCTTCCTCGTCTCCTCTGTGTACAGAGGCCCTTGAAAGAGAGCCGCGGTGAATTTAGGCGTATGTCCCACGGAATATTCAGGGATCCGGTAAAGGGGGAAATTGGAACAAGGTAAAACGAGAACGTCGAACAACGCCACGAGGCCCTTCCCGGCGCGGCGTTTTCGTCCGTCCCTTTAATCCGGCAGCGTATTGACCGTTCGATTTAAGGATTACCGGGGGATCCCTTCGAGACACACTGTACAAGGTGCGCGCATACCCGCAGGAGCTTGACGTAAAGGCGAACCACCGTCCTAATTGTGCACAGGACGATCATGTTTCACAGTACACAGGGGTATTGGCTCTCGATGTCGCGCGGTTTCCCTGTACCGGTACGTACAGCTACAGGGCGTTACCAAACTCGTGTACCGCAGCGTGTCCACCATCAAGCAAAGATTCAATTTCACTGGGACCGCGGATGAAGATGGAATGGACAAACTTCAGTCGCTGTGTTAGGAAGAACGTCAACTCTGGTATCGATTCGTTTCAATCCAGCAAGGGAACGCATCGAAATCGCACATGCCGATTTTAATGAGACTGTAGATTTGCAGAATAGTAAAAAATATTTGGCATGTAGTTTGTAAGTAGTTTGTTAAGTTGGGGTGGAGAACATATTTCCTGGAATATCTCGAGAACTATTAAGCGTAGAGCAAATATATTTTTTCAAAGGGTGAGTTTTCTAAAGACGAATCCATCCCGCTATTTAGTTTGTAGAAAATTTCAGAAAATAACAACAACAAAAAAATTGTCGCGCGCGGATTCGATATGTTCTCTTGTAAAGATAAAAATATCGCCAGTATCGAAATAAAATAATATGGTATCGTGAAATTTGATGGATCGCCTGTCAAAACATTGACATGTAGAAACAGCTGACTTGAAGCCTGCTCGATTGGTCTCATTAACTCGAAACTTGATCGCGAGGCTGGGTTTTTAGATTACCTGCTGCCAGGCAGAAAAAAAGACCGAGCAATTTGTCGGGACGTCAGCCTGGCGAATAATTTAACAGATCTCCGATGGACATTAGCATTCACGCTGGGCGATCGTATTAATCCAACATCGATCCACTCGGACGCGCAGATCCTCTGTGTTCAGATATCTGTATTACCTTCGACGCTTTCGCGGGCTACGTTTATCTGGGGCGTGCACGGATTACCAGCGGCGAGAATTGCTATAGAAAATTAGAAACGCGCCATCCCGTAAACCGACCCTCCTACAAATACCGTGTACGCGACTTCGTTTGAGCTTTTCAATCGATCCCCGGACTCGCAGCGCGGGGAGATATCGAGAGAAATCTTGAGAAACTTCGTGATTTACAGGTTTGCGAAGGGAGATTGCAGCGGCGGAGTTGTTGACTCCAATCAACTTTTGTTTCGAGTGAGTCACGTATTAGATGGAGTGCTTGGACACGGCGAATGTAACATCAAAGCGTCAAGTTTGTACAGGGTGCATTATAAAAGGTGGGCATACCTTGGTACGGGAATTCTGCAAGCAGATCTAACGAAACCTTCTCAAATTACGAGCGTTTTTACCTACGCTTTGTTCTTCGCGTACGACTTTTCCAACTATTCCTATATAGCCACTATGAATCAGTTAGGGGGTAAACTTTGAGCGCTCGACTACCTTCTGCTGCAAAATCCAGGTCAGATAAGACAAATGTTTATACGAACCTTTTTCACCATTTCTGCGCGCTAACTCCACCCTCCCCGGTGCAACGCTCCCCCGCGAACCACCCCTGGATAATAATCTTCCACCTAACTTAGCATGCAGCTAAGAAGAAGCTACTACAAATACGAAACACAGCGTAATTACATTCTCCCCGTTCGAGGATGCTCGGTGTGAAACGTTACCTCGCCCTTTGGAAAACATTGGAGGGCCCTGAATTACCGTCGACATTCCACTCGATCCGAGGCGGCTTCGGCGGATCGGCGTCAAGAGGACAGGCGCGACGAGCCGAATGTTTGCCCTCGTAACATTAAGGACAGGAAGAAATAGCGCGGGCCCTCTCGTGCTCCATTGTCATCGGATAGGGCAAGCGGGACGCAGGGAATCCTGGGGGTCGTCGAAGGGCGTCCCGGATAATTCCGACGGGATGGAGCAGGTGTTAACGACGCACCGTGTTTAGCGCAGCGCCATATTTTCACCGCTTATCCCATCGGCGCTTCGGTCCTGAAGAGGGGGAGAGGAAAAAACTGCCGCGACGAGAGAGCACCCTCCGGCGGGCAGAGCCACCCCTCTGCCATTTTCGGCCGTCGAGGAAGCCCCGGAGCACGCGTGTCCTGCGTGTGCACCGCCATAAATACGTCCGCGCAAGGAGCTACGTGGCAAACGGGGCCCTCTCTCGCCATAAGCGCGAGCGTAAACTTCGTTAACGAGAAACTAATTCTCCTCTCGCGCTCACTGTCGTAAGAAAGTTTCGCAATTTCGGGGGTACGGCGCGGCGGGTGGGGCCAGCCGAAGTGGAGAAGGGGGTGGAGCTGAATTACGATGCGAATTAACACGCTGCTCAAGGTCGCTGATGTAGTTTACCAGGCCCGCTGGAGCCTTTCGTCGTTTCCCTCCGACAGTAGAGGGGTGACGGGCAGGGGAGAGGGATGGACTCGTTCTTTCCGCGCCGCGGCACGAGACGGGCCGCGTCGCGACGGAATTGACATTAGGATAAACGGATTCGAAAGTAATTTTCCCGCGACGACCCGGGCCCGGCGTGTATTTCATTTGCGCGCTGATAATGCGCGGACGATAACCGCGCGGACGCAATTTTCGGCATGGCCGCGCTCGTGTGCTCTCGTGGACCAGCTCGCACCCTATTAAGCCAGTTCGCGACGGTTCGTTCGCTGGTAATCGGTTGATTTGTTATAATACCGTTATGCAAAGAGCTTCGTTCCGCCGCCGGGACGAGTGGGAATTAGGGGGTTGTTAACGCGACATCGATGGATCGAGCGTGTCAGGGTGCAAGGAGAACCGGGAAGGCCACATTTCTAACGGATTGCGCGGCGTTGTAGTGTAGAGCTGTCTGGATACTATCAGAACTGAATGATAAGTATTTAATTCGTGGTGTATGTTCGATTCCGAAACGAGTGTTAAGATTTAGAAATAGTCGTTACTTTTAAGGAAAAGAGAAGCTCGGGCGATGAGACTCGAATCCAAGATCTAAAGATAAAATGTTTCAACTTTCAGGAAAGTTTAAAAGAGTATAAAGATAAGTACAATTTAATTATTTATAAGACATGGAATAATAAGGTAACTGGGAGCTAAGTAGTTTTTGATCATCTAAAATATATGGAAACTAATTCGTACAATGGGTTAAGTAATGGCGTGATTAACGTTGATTTTCCACCTGGTTCTTTGCAAGTCGTTGTTTATCATAGCAAGTCGGAATTTACGACTCCGTTGGAATCCAAAGAATTGCGCGAAGTGCAGGCGCGTTATAGACTCTCGCCAAATAGTATCATTGTCAATCTCACTCTTTAATACATTTACAATCCTGCAAGCTCCCTTTCGAAGAAATCCTACCCTTCGCGCCAGCTGGACCGACATTTCCACGCGCCAATCTCTCAGGGACTCCTCAAAGGAGCAAGCAACTCGAGGAAAAGTGTCGTTCCCGGAATTTCCTACGGACCCCTGCCCCCCGTGCACGTTTGGCTATTTTACTCTTGGCCCCTCGACAGGCAAGTATCCGCGTGTCCCCGATCCCTGACGCTTCCGTGGATCTTATCCCCTCGGCTAAAGAAGTTTGCCGACGTTGCTTGCTCCTGGAAGATCACGAGGGCGGCGGTCGCCGTTGCTGCGCGTTTAAGAGCCGAGCCGGTCCACCGGCACTGCCATTAATGGAATACAACCACTTTCAGAACGACCTCATCCTCGACCTCGTTACGCGTACGTGTACATACGCGCATGTTTACCTAGGCTGAAGGGGCTGACAGCGTTCCTCTCTTTTCCGCCTCCGCTCGGCCATAATCGGCGAACGATACACCCGCCATTATGTGCGGGAAACAGGAGGTGGTTCCGCTTTCAACTCGTCTCCCCGGCCGCTTCATCCACGCTGGACAAACATCCCCGGTGCACCTCCAGTGTACACACTGCGCCGAAGAGAAAGATGTTCCCTGGAAGCTCGTTCGTTGGCACGGAAGGAACCGAACGAAAACTACGCTGCTGGGTCTTCCAACGTCCAACACATTTGTCCCGGTGGGAACGTAACGTCGGTGTCTGTGTCCTTTTTTTTTCTTATGACAGCCACCTTCGAGTATCGCGGCCAGGGACGGAGGAATCTCTCGATTGCTTTCAACCGGTTCCGCGAGTTATTCGATCATGCGGAAAAACGAGGAAAATGGGAGAACCGAGTACATGCGTTACATTAATGATTATAGTCACCGGTGGAGTGTGTTGTTCCGCGTAGGTGGGCGCTATCCAATTTTACTCGCTTTGAGCGCGACCACAAACGCCATTATCGGTGCGACAGAGGAAACGCTGCTTTAACGGACTAGCGATATATTCCGCGCCGTCACTCGGTGTATAAACATCGGCAATCTCGTCACGGAAAATTATGTCACGTACAGGCTAAGATTTGCAAACTGTTTGTTCGATCGTTTGTCTACACGGTTCTTTATTCAAACGCCCCGAATCGGCGCCACTTTGCGAAATATCCCGTGCTTCCCACGTAGACGGAACGCTCGGATCACCGTCCTGCCAATTAAGCACTCGGAATTAAACACAAATGCCTGGATCTGGCCGACAGCGATATAGCGGAAGGTATCTTCAGTAATCTCTGATGAAACTGCCTGGAAACGGAGCGGCAGAGCTGACAACAGGGCCCGAAAATTATTTTGATTAATTATTTATAAAAATTATTATTTTTTTAAATATAATTTTTGACACTGACAGTGGGTGATTTTTTTTGTAGGTAGTTGTTAAATAACAAAACCCTTTCCCTAGTATAATAGTAATTATAGGGGTGATTTAAAAACAATTTATAAGTTTCATACTAAATTCAAACATGAATTATCTATTTTTTTACAGCTTTTTCAATAAGTTTTACTTTTTTGTTGATTTTCATTTCCTCTTCATTTCTACCAATTTTGCTGCCCCCCTTGCCGCTCTGGGCCCTGCTTGTGCCCCATAGATCGGGCCCTGGCTGTCAATAACAAGACCATTTGAACTTAAAGTTATAAAGTATTTTCTTTAAAATCGCGTTGAAAGCTAATTAACGGACCATCGTGATTTCTTGCCCCGACGCTTATTTCCTCGAACATCGAAATCGTTTCACAGCAACGTCGTAAGCTCCAGCAAAACATTGTTGAGACCACATGCGAATAAATCGGACGATAACAAATCGCCGGCATCCCCATGGACAGGGACGCAAGACCGATAGAAAATTGAAACCCTCGCCGACTCTGGTAGCTGCACCTTTATATAATGGATATATAATGACAGGTCCGATGCAACGTCGCTTAAATGTGCCGATCAGAAACGTACACGGGGCCCCAGTGATGGCGCAAATTGTATCCCCGCGATTTCCTACGGAAGATCCGTGGAAATTATAGGTAATCGATCGCTGGCATCTCTGGAATGGCAGTAGCGAAGAAAATTGCTTCCAATAAATTAGGTTTGTCCCATCGTGATTATAATGCTGTCTTGGGCCCGCTTAATTTGCAAATCAAGCAATTGGGTTCCTATAGGAATTTAGCGCGAGATTCTTGTACAGGGTGTTAACAAATGGATGGTCACTGCTTTCAGGGATGAATCAACACATCTGAATCGGTGGACATTTGTAAACAAAAACTCTGCAAAATTCGAAAATGAATGTTAAATTTTTTTACACCAGCATATTCTACTCGCTGCAGGGAGAAAAAGTTTGAAAGGATCCGTTTCAGTGCACAAAAATTGTTAAAGATTTCGCAACGATTCGATCGTGTAGAGTTACACATAGAGGAATGGGCCTACCACTACTCTGCCGATTGGTAGCTTAGAGCAGAAACGAGCAACCTTTAGCCCGCAGTGAGCCAAAAGTGGAAATCAATACCCTACAGGTGCCGCAATATTAAATACTTAAATATACTACTTAATCAAAGAATATTAATTTATATGCTGAATTTGTTATTTCTGACATAGATTTACAATTGAAACCATTGCGGGCCGCAGATCAGTGGCTGGAGGGCCAAATATTTAGAGTTTATAAGTTTCTCTTACCGCAAGTTATTTTCTTTCGCAAGCTACTTATCGCACACAGCAATATTGTGACAATAGACTCCCGAGTGATTAAATAGATAATTCAACTAATTGAAAGTAATATTTATCCACTCCGTATCGGTCGAATCCCTTCCATCCTGCACACCAGAGGCACTCTGTATGGCTTCGAGCGTGTATAATGCATCCCGCGGGGACACGGACGTCCCCTTCGTATCCGTCGATCGGTGCATACGTAGTTGCATCCAAGGAGCCTCGTTAACGCCAGCGTATGCGTGCAGTGTACACGGACACGTACTACTCGTCCGCGGAGAATGCAGCCGAGATTTCGTTAATGCCTGGAATTAGGCGCGCGCCACTGCGTCTGTGCGACAACTTCTGGCAGATCGAATTAATCGCACAATAATCTCCGGCGGCACTTTAATGCCAGATAATTATGATTTATTCCTACGCTGGCTGGCTTCGGCCGCGACTTTCAATATTTCAGTATTTCGGAGAATCATTTCCATCTGGCCTGAATGGGTCTCGCAGAGGAAATACGCGATCGAGGAGCAAGCTGAGCATGCTGGATCGCTCCCCGTAGAATCTATACGTGCTTCTATAAATCTTCGTCCCGTACGTGTGTGCCCGCGGCTGTCTTTATGAATGCAAGTATTTGATGCAACATGCACGCGCGTGTAACCGAATCGAATGCGGAATACGGGCACGTACACGCGCGCTCGTCCCTATACTCGTGCACGGCTACCGCATGCCGACTTCTGTAAACTTTCCTCGCATTTACGAACGTCAGTTTATTCAAAATTCTTACGCGCGTATGGAGGCATTTATAGAGCGAATATGTGGACGCGAAATGGAATGGCGGTTGCCAAGCTGAAATGTGTATCCCGCTGAGGAACGGGCTGTGGGGGGTGAGAATCTAAGGAGGTCGCGGAGCCGCTGAATTTCCGTATCTAATTTCGAATAAATGCCGCGATCGAGCTCCAGCCAGGGGGCTCCTCTTAATTCCCAGCTCTGAATTGAATTCCTCCGCGGGAAAAGGGAGCTTGGACGACGTTAATGAGTCGCCGCGCGAGAGCGCCTCGGACATTTTAAATTATAATTCACGCGGTATTATGAAGCTCGTGTCCCCGTAACCAACTTTCCTGTGCTCCCATCTGAAGCTTCCTCCGCCTCTTCGCGGGGCTCGCAATTAAGAAACGGGCGAGCGGACCGAGGCCCGTGCTGCGTCCATCCGCAAGACGCGGGGCACGGCGGTCGTACGCAAACTTTCGATCAGCGGCGTGTACCTACGTGCACGGGGATCGATTCGGTATTCTATTGTAGCGCAGGTCGGCCGAACTGCAGCTGCACCTGCACGTATGCATGTGCACGAACGGTACGTGCGGCGTATGTTGATGGGCTTGCGGTTTGACTCCGGTGGCTGCTGGATAGCCCGCCGTTATTATCCGTAACTCGTGTTGCGGCAGTCCCGGAACAAACGCTGCCGAAAACCTTCGTTTCCTGTGCGGGCTCCGCGTCAGCTTCGTTCTCTTTTCCACGGGGATTCCGCCACCGGCCTTTCACTGTACCCGGAACCGACCAAGATCCGTCATTGTACAGACTGGCTTCGGCTACACTGGCCTACGTTTTGGACAGCTTTCCGCAGCTGCGCGAGGTCGGCTCGTTCGAAAGGGGAAAGACGACGAGTGATAGTTTCGGGACGATCACTGGTTTATTGGAAGGTTAATGGAATTGCGACGGGAGGAAAAGGGATGATATGTACAGTGGTGGATGAATGAAAGTTTACAGCCTTTAACACGTTGACTGCCGCGCGCGTTTACAGTGCAATCTCCTTCAGGCCACGAGTACCGCTGTACGAAGCGTATTCTGCTGGGTATTCCCACCGATATTTAAAAATGCGAATGGCTGATTGGCGCAAGAACAACCTCCCGCCCCGTTTGTTTCCATGGTGTCATTCTTGGTAATTTATTTTCGTTACTTCGCATTTGTTTTAAAGTTTTGCATTCTACATAATTTTCGTATTACTTTTATAACAATACTTTATACTAAAAAATATTCTATTAACAATTTAAGTTATATTAATAAATACAGTTTATATTAATTAATATTCAATAGTTTTGTTAGTTCCTCTGCGAAATATCTTTTCAAACACATACGAATGTTCTGCGCAAGTAGTCAAATAAGCATCACCCCAATACGGGTGACGCGGCCCGATCAGAAACTTTACTGTCACTTTACTTGGTTCGAATGACTTGAGTTTCTTTGAGTAGCTAGAACGTTTAGATTAGGTACTACTAGGTGATGTGTTTCGGCGTTTTGGAAAAAAAGTTGCAATTGGAGGAATAGCGGAGAAAATAGTGCAGACCGTTTTTTCAACTTTTGACATAAATTGTAATAAAGATTCTTACATATTTCGAATATTTCGATGCCTGGCGCTTGTTTCTACATCAACCGATTTCGAGAAAAAATTTCAGCATGTGATATATAAGTGACTTAAATCTACAAATGACATTTTTTAAATTTTCATTACAGTTTCAGACAAAAAAGATAAAAAAGCGACCTTCACTACTTTCTTCGCTGTTCCGACCAATTGCAATTTTTCCCAAAACGACGAAACACGTTACCTACTTAGTAAACTAATCCTTTTAGCTTCTCACAGAAACTCAAGTCGTTTGGACCATTTTTAAAAAAGTTATTCTGCTTTAAATGCTGTGAACTTTCTGTTGTCCCCCACTGTACAACTCGAATGCAGGAGAATGTCAAGTACGAGAGACCGGAATGCGTTTTAGGAGAGGCATTGATTTTCAAGAACAGCAGATACATTCGATAGCGATGCAAGAAACGTTCGTGCTGCAGATGTACGGAGGGGGTTCGTTGCAGTCGAAGAACGACACGTTAATGCATTCCCGGAATGTTTTTAAACTTTCCGCCGTTGCAACGCGTTGCCCGGCGCACACACGGCAACGGACTATTCTCCACCTGTACCGTGTAATCTATAAAAATTTTATTTCCAGAGTTCCTCCGCAAACTTTTAAATTTTCCACCGCGCGCGGGGGGAGACGAGCCTGCCTCTGTTCCCCTTCTATTTGCGAAATATTTAGATTCGAAAGCACCTTTTCGCGTGTTATTTCGGCGAGATTTCGTCGTGCCTCTCTCACGACCGGCCGTAAACGTCGAGTCGTGCGGTTAACAATCGGTTTCGAGCGTTCTGATCGATAATGACAAGCACGGCCCGTTGTTCGCGCCGTTGGGACCGTTCTCACGAACGTGGAAAACGCGGAGTTGGGGGAAAAAGAAACTGGAGTGAACAATCTTAATAAATCAATGATGATTGGGCTCTGGAAGTAGCTGGTATCGCGGAGCGAGCAAGAAATATAATGGTATCTCGTTGATGATAACAATATCATAATGGTTAGCGTGTTTATATCGGTACTAGCAAAATATCCGTACCTAGCCACGGTAGAATAATTAAAAGAAATGACTTTCATATATATATCTAGAAGATTAATTAATATATTAAAAGTTATGGATGTTTTTCTCTTTTTTTTGTATAGTCTCTTAAGGCAGCGTACTAAAGATAGTTAATACAATTTTTGTATGAAAACTGTAAATTATTCCTGAAAAAATTCTTAAAAATGGCTTACTTTTCCGGCGAGCATAGTGGTGTTCCCCCTTAAAGTACGTTACAATGGGATCCAAATGTTATTCGATTGTCGAGAAGCATATTTCCGCGATACAACAAAAGTTGAAATTGTGTGGAAAAAAATATGGATTATGCTGTTTCATAATTATTTAAACATCCAGTTCAGATTTCACGTGAAACAACGAATTTTAGAAAACATTATTAATATTATTGTTTATACATTTTTTCTATTTGTTTAAACAATTGATAAAACTTTTACCATTTAATAGATCTAATCGAAAGAAGTAACTTTTGTCTTGAAATTTCTTTTCTATATCTTACAGATTGCGAGTTAGAAAATAAAATCGAAAAATAGCCGAATCTTCAGGGTTAATTTCACCCCGTTAGTGTGATTTTGGGCAGCAAAAAAAATTGCGTTGTAATCAGGAGGAAATTCCCTACATATCCACAAAGTTTCAGAATTTTTTGAATTTTCGAGTTCGGGATCTTCCCTTGTAAGAGATATTAAGGAGTCCGAGAAAGTACATTTCACTCCTTTTCATCCCCGTTGGGGTTGATTAGGGCAAACTCCTGAAATTGATTTTTAGGCATTTGTGTGGGTAACTATTCTAACTGAAGACCAAGTTGATATCTAATCGGGTCTAAGAGATATTAAGGAGTCCGAGAAAACACATTTCACCCCTTTGGGGTTGAAATTTAAAAATATCATTTCTTATCCTTCACCTACGT
Source organism: Andrena cerasifolii (assembly GCF_050908995.1). NCBI lineage: Eukaryota > Metazoa > Arthropoda > Insecta > Hymenoptera > Andrenidae > Andrena > Andrena cerasifolii. The sequence goes on along the minus strand of NC_135119.1, from coordinate 24,892,360 downwards.
CGTAAAATGAATACACTCCCCGAATTTCACGTTCCTAGGCTCAGCGGTTTGGGCAGGAAGTTGAAGAATGTGTGAGTGACATAACGATTTTATATATTAGAAGAATAAAGGTAGATAGATAGATAACGCCATTGAAATTCTTACCGCTGTACCTACCTACTGGTCCGACCAGAACTTCGGCTCTCTTCGGTATACCCACCCAAAGAATGTACCTAGCACAGTTTTTACCCTCAGCTACTTTTACGACCCCATTATATTTCTTCCTCTCACGATACGTAGGCTAATCGTTCACCCTCGTTTCTTTTTACGCGAGGCACCTATAGCGTGCGGAGTGTACGTTCGTCGCCGAAGCGGACGTACGTAACGCGAGCTGGACGTTCACGGCATTTGCATTCGGCCGATCGAATCGAACTTCCCGTGGAGCAGTTCCGCGATGCAAGATATACGGCCAGAGGGATGGCCGACGGTGATCCAACGTGAAATATCTTGGCGCTCGACAAGGGTCCTCGTCCCTTTTCAGCAAATTCGCGGGGAGGGCCGATAAAGAGAGGGCGCGCGGCAGCAGGGGCGAGAAGAGGGAGCCGTGTTCCCGGTTGCTTTAGGCCGGCTTCTCGCATATACTCGCGAAAAACCGTTCGGCCCTTCAACGAGAACGACCGGATTACCGTTTTTGGCTTTCATCGTCATGGGAGAGGGGCTCCTTTGCTTTTACTACACCGCCGCGCGAAATTCGTTTCTGATCCCAGCAAATGTGATAGAAAAAAGGACTGGTATCCGCGGCGCTCCTCTGTGCAAGCAAAATTCTCGGATATTTTATGTCCAGAATGCTCGGGACTTTTAGACGCCGATCAAACGAGAATAATGGACAGGTTCGCTGTACGTATCAGCGAATCAGACGGTCGCAATACTGCGTTGCAAAGTATCAGAACGAAGAAATATCAGGGATTTTAAAGAGGGTGGATACAGGGTGTTATTAAATATGTGGGACATTTTTTTCAGGATCGGTTCTACTCACCAGAATAATAAAAAACGTTAGTATACCCCTATGTGTAAGCATTATCAGACATATATATACGTAGGCCGTAGGGTAATTGTGGGACAATTGCCGCACCTCACGCAAAATTGCCACCGTGTCTAAATTTTGCAATGAAAATTTGTTCCAAGGATACATATTATTAGTTGAACATCTCGTTCTACTACTGGCATTAAAGAAAATCAAAATTTTAATATTTGTAACTTGAAAAAGTTGCTATTTCTTACAAACTAAACAGTCTCCAATCTCTACGCAGTCTTCATGGATCCACTATTTGCAACAAGTAGGTTTTGCCCAGTCACATTTAGGTCCTTTCTTTATCGTAATAATATAGTTCACAAATTGCACAGTAGTTACACATTTTCTGCATCAGTCGAATCGTCATAAGAAATATTTACATTCTCAAAATTTATTCTATATTGTAGTACGAGCCTCCTTCGCCTTTCGCATGGCTTCCTTTAAACTTTTGTCTGACCAAGCAGCACGGTTTGAAGTTCATATATACTTCTTAGACATGGTTCTAATACGAAAAAAAAACTCGATGGCATTAAATAGAAAGAGTTATATAGATATGTTACAAGTGGCATATTATACCGACAAACATGTGGCATATTACTCCAGAAGGCCATAAAAAGAAGGATTGAAAATCTCTCCACAAAGTACATAGTTTTAACGGATGTGTGAGATAAAATTATGGTTATAAAATTTGTTTGTTTGTATACTATATCATAATCTATTGAATTTTTGTAGAACTGTTCACACAAATGTATAATCTGCATTCAAGTTACAGTGTGACATTAGATCAAGACGATACTTTTATAACTTACCAGGATTTACTGCAAATAAAAGAAGGTAAAAGCCAAAATGTATTGTCGTCTTAGCAGTTACACTAAATTGAACGCAATGAGTGCAAATATAACACCATGTGTGCATTATTTAAAAAATTATTGAGAAGTGCCATATTACCTGCGGTGGCATATTACCCCCAGTTACCCTAACAACTTTTCTAGAACCGATCTTGAAAAAAATGTCCCACATTTTTATAAACCCCCTGTATACATAAGTGCACCATTTGTACATGGATAACTGAAAACCACACCTGCATCGATAAACCAATTCCTTCGACATTAAATTATCGGAAGGGCAGCGAGCAGATCGCTGAAAATGCCAGTGGCAAGCTTGCAGCCGGCCACAGGGCGATACTTTACAGCGTTAATTTACGGAGGCACGCAATATCTTTCCCGCCGATCGTCTGGAAGTATGCATCGAATTCCATCGAACGTCGGGCTCGGAATCCGTCAACTGTAATTCGTGGCGCTGGCCCCAATAGTGTCCTTGGATAGACGATACTCGTTAAGATATTCTTCGGCAGGCTTTATGAAATCTCGGCAAAGCATACCTGGCTGAGAAAAAGGAATTCGTGTTGTTGCGTCTTGCGGTCAGGTATGCCGGGAATGGCCGAGGGTCGACATCTCGAGAGACAAGGGAATATCGCGAGGATATTTGCGAGACCGTTTCAATCCTGGCCCGCGCTGTTCGAGTTTTTATTTCGCGGGGCGAACGAGGAAGCTGGAAAGCCGTGCACATAAGACCGTACAATGTATTTTCACCCTATCGGTTGCAGTCCTCTCACGGCGTGTCGATATCCCCCTGTCCGAAGCCTTTGACCTCGGAATTGCCGTTCGCTTTTAAACTTCCCTCCCGGTCGCTCCTTTTCGACACCGCTCTGATTTTTCCGCCCGCGTCCCACGAGATCTCCTTCCGTTTCCACCGCTGGCGAGCTTGCACGCGAGCGCGATGTAACACCCGATTAATAAACATGTTTCGTAAAAAATCCCCACGGCGACAGGGGGCCAGCGTTCGCCGTGTGAAGTTTTTAAAGTCGCGGGCCTAGCGACTGGGAACGTCAACTTTTTTGCATGCTTAATAATAACGTCTTCGCTGTTTCCTAATTGCCAGTTACTCTTTCGGTGAGACTGCCGGTCGATGCCCAGTTAGATAGATTTATCTGGCAATTAAACCATCCCGAATGCCAGCCGATGGGGAGGGAAGATTAACCCCTCAAGGGGTTATACTTACAATTAGTCAGGCGGCCGAAAAGAGGCGAATGTTTGTGATTTTTTTTTTAAAAAGCGGAAGCATATATTCTTACAGAACTCTTTGCACTTAAAAGAGCAACATTTAAAGAATATTTGGTAATTTTTTCGTAGAAAAATATTTACGTTTATAATAAAATAACAATCCACATCCAAGAAGCATTTTTAACAATTGCTAAAATCAAAAAACGAAAAAGATTTCGTTGGTATATTCATGTATCCTCAGGTTGACGGAGAGAATTTTCCGAAATATTAATTTAAAACAAAATGGCGGCTATTTAAAGTTGAAATCCTGATTTTTTCGCGTGATTTTTGCACGAAAAAATCAGGATTTCAAATTTAAATAGCCGTCATTTTGTTTTAAATTAATATATCGGAAAATTCTCTCCGTCAACCTGAGGATACATTAATATACTAACCAAATCTTTTTTGTTTTTTGATTTAAGATAATCTGATTTCGAATCGCAGTGCTCGCCGCAAAACCAAATTTTTAACAATGCTTCTTGGATGTCGGTTGTTACTTTATTATAAACGTAAATATTTTTCTACGAAAAAATTACCAAATGTTCGTTAAATGTTGCTCTTTTAAGCGCAAAAAGTTTTGTAAAATTATACGCTTCCGCTTCTTCAAAAAAAAATCACAAATATTCGCCTCTTTTCGACCGCCTGACTAGGTATAACCCCTTAAACGGGCGGAGGATTTTCGCGAGCCGTCGTCAAGAATTTCAAAGTAGTTTTTCTCGAAAATGAAGCGCGATATGAAAAAAAGGTACTCTTTCTTTTCGACTTATAACGAGTAAATAAGTCGAGAAAAAGGAGTGACCTTTTACGATATTGCGATTCATTTTCGAGAAAATCGACTTTGAAGTCCTTCACGTTGCGTCCAGTCGCGTGCAGGAAAATCTAGCTTTAGGGTGCTTTGTATATTTGATGTTTCGGCAGCGTATAGTCTATTAAAAGTTAAAAGCCTCCGTGCTACTATTGCAGAGAGACTAAATTACTAGGCGGAAGGTTTAAAATGGATCTAGGAATGATTATTTAACGAGGAACGGCGGCGGGAATTCTGCATCCCGGTTTTTCTGCGGCGGGAACGCGAGGGGCATCGTTCGACCCCGTTTGATTCGGCCAATCGCACTCGCACGGGCTCGCGCTCGCTCGTCTCAATCTTGATTCCCTCGCGCCCGGCCAAGCCCAAAGATATATACGGGTATCCATTATGCGATTGGCGAGTTTAGGTTGCCGGCGGCGGCCCCGTTTGCAAGATGTATTCGCGCAGCAGTCGCTCCGAGAACCGACTCGCGATCTTTCTTGCCCAATGAGAGGCATAAATCACGTTTGCGCGATTCAGATGCGCGCGATAAATCAGTGACAGAATGTATTAAAAAAGAAAGGGAGCGGGGCTGGGGGAGCGGCGTCGGAGCCGCGATGGCAATGTACCAAAACTCGATCCTCGCAGCGATGGGCGACGCGAGCAGTCGACTGTTCAAACCGCTCGAACTCAACGACAATTAAAGTTTATCCATTCGAGTCGCTTAAAACTGGGACAAATCTGATCTGCGGAACGGACGGCGGAGTTGAATTCCAATCAATTATCTAGCTACGAAAGTTATGTGTACACCGAAGAGCTACGAAGCAGAATCTACGGATCAAAGGATCCGCGGAAGCTTCTGCCGCTTAGACGGCGTGCAGGGCTGAGGGACACCTGGGGAAAACAAAGGGTGTTGGGTGACTCGTGTACAGGTGGGAAGAGGGGAGGTGTTGCCCTAAACGAAATCAATAGAAAGATTGATCCACCGTCAAGAGTGGCGTTCCCGCTAAATCGGCAACACTGCGGCTGAACGGGCCTTAAAACCTTGAAGGAAGGGGCGAAAGGTGGCACGTAGAGGGCTGAAGGAAGAGCGTAGGACGGAGCACGGCTGGCGGAAGGGGAGAGATGCAGCTTCAAGAGCGCACGGCGCTGTTCGAGAGGGTGGCGGCGAGAGAAAGGGGGATGAAAAGCGGTGGGAAAGAGAGGCCGAGTGACGTAAAAGGGCAGGGAAATGTGGGTAGGGAGAGCGCGAGGAGGAAGGAGAAGGAAAGAAAAGCATAAGGGGATGGAAAAGAGAGGGCAGGAATACAGAGGAGTAGGGTGCGGGTAGTGAGGGGTTCGAGGCGGCTCGAGTCGCTTTGAACAGAGGACGAAACTTTCTTATCGCGAGTATTAATCAAGAATTGAGTATTCTTGGTAAGTTTGGTAAGTCCTCGATAACCTAACTATCTTATTACGAAAGTTCGATGCCCTGGAAGCTTCGAAATTCCTCAGATCTCCAGATCTTTTGAAAATAAGTGTAACTTGCGCCAATGATCGAGTGGCGCAATAAAAATGGTAACGATGCTTGGGTATCCCTACGTTTGGCAAACTCGTTCAAAAAAATCCAAATTCTGGGGGTGTACAAGTTCAAGTTTAAGTAGCCCTCTTTTTTAGACTGATATCCATTGTCGCGTAAAACCTATCTCTCGCAACGAGCGACGATTTCTTTGAGAAATGAATTTTGTTTGTCCCCCCTCATTCGTTTAAGCTCGCGACAGTCTCTCCGCTCACGCGGAATCCACTTCTTCATCCTCTTTACGATGCCAATCTTTGCCAAATGGGCAACGATCATGGAATTACGAATATTCGTTTGCATAGCTACCAGTTGCACGATACAACGTGGATCATCAGTGTTGCCGATTTAGGTTAAGTTGAAAAACAGTCACTGACTAAACTTCCCCTTCGCTGTTGTCTTTGTTTACGTTCCTGTCATTGTAATCTGCTATGCTTGTTTTGCAATAAAGACGTTTAAGAATAATAATGTTAATAATCAACCGCAAGAATCAGTTTAAAATTACTTTTTTCGAGCAAACCTCCACTCAAATTTGTTTTCTGTCGCCATTAAACTCACTGCTCAGTTATCAAACCATCAAATTCTAAAGACGTCGGTCTCAGAATGGCTACAATTAGCATCGCGATACAAATGATCGGTACAAATAGGCAACGTCTTCTAAATGAGCCAGAAAACTCGAAAACTGAAGTCAGCCAGAGTGGCGGATTTAACGTCCAGAAGGCCCCCATTCTCCAAGAATAATATTATAATTTCATCGAGCACTGCTACGTTACTACCCTTAGACCGTTTTTATTCAACTATTTGTCGGAAAGAATGGTTCGTTTCCCTTAAATCCGGCACTGGTCAGCTACCACTCTCCGCTGTCGCTGCAGCCGCAAGAGTTGCCGATTTTAAAACAGGAAAAACGACTCACCGCGTTCAGCGACCTGACACGGAATTGCTCGGGAACTCGTGGCGGAGGGAGCGTCGAATGGCCATCACTACGCGCTGCCGTGGGGGTTGAAGCGGGGAAAGCAGGCGCAGAACGAGGGTTGGGAAAGCCGAAGCGTGGCTCCTCCGAGTGGGGGTAGTCGGTACCTCGAACGACTCCATGGGTGTCCGGATAGCCCCGCCGCGCTCAGTCCGACCCGGACGTTCGAGGGAGACGCGTCTCTCTTTCGTGGTACGTGCGCGTCGCACCGCTACGCACGTTGTGTCGTCGGTCGCCGTGAATCGTTCAGCGTAACAACAATCACTCTCGTTAACGCGACTGTACATAGAGAGAGAGAGAGAGAGAGAGAGAGTGCGAGGCCACAGGCCACTTCGGGAGGCGACGCTCGATCGTGCTGAAAATCGCCACGCGACCACCGGGGGCACACGCACTGGCCGCTCTCGGACTCTGGAGCCGTGCGCGCTCGCCGCACTGCACGAGGCTCGAAAACGAACGGTCAGAGGGAAGAAGAGAGAGGGAGAGAGAGGACGCAAGCAGCGGCCAACGGACACGACGGGCAAAAGAGGGAGAGAAGACGAAGAAGAAGCTCTCTCTCTCTCTCGCTCTCTCTGCCTCTATCTCTATCCCCATCTCTATCTCTATCTCGGCTGCCTCGCCGGCTTTCCACGGCCACGAATCGATACCACGCGACCGTCGCCGCGTCGGTCGTTCCACTCTCTCGACCTCTTCTCGCCAGTCGTTCGCTACTCGTGCACGACCACTCGCGTCGCTTTTCTCGCCGCCGCCCGCGGTGTTGACGCGCTTACCTCGTGTCGATCCAGGACCAGCGAGCACCACGCGTGGGCATTGTCTTCGCTCCGATCGGCCGGGGCTCGATCGACGATCGATGCCTGGCGGTCGACGATCGCCAGCAGCTGCAAGCTTCGAGAATTAAAGGCGCCGTAGCGACACGCTCGGGAGACCCGCCGAAACAGCGGCTGCCTGTCGCCGGACTCGAGCGACGGGGCCCCTTTTCGCTCTGGATAAAAGACGCGAGGAAAGGTGATCCGTGTGATTGAGTGCCAGTCGACGACCAGCCGAGTCGAAGCGCGACCGAGAGCGAGGAGAACGTTCGTGAACCGCCGGAGCGACGCGTTGCGCGCAGTGTTTTTGTTTACTCGTGGCCAGAGGAGAATCGGTCACTGGATTCCGCTGGTGCGTCGCGTGCCTCTCTGTGTGACACGTGACGATCGACGTTTGTTTTGGAACAGCGAGCCAGCGAATCAGCCGGGGACAGGCAAGCTGCGCTCCGCTCGAGGGAACACCGACTTTCCGACGATCGTTCACGATCTTCCTCTAGCGGGACTCGCGCGTGGGACTCGTCGAAACAGTGAGTAGACATCTTGAGTTTCCATGGCAACGCTTGTTGATTAGAGGCATCGGAATCTTTGGCGCGTCGTTTCTAAGCCGATTTCCGCGGCTGGAATTATTGTGCTTGTAAATCACGCGGCTGGCCGAGGCCCAAACGGTAGACGGTGCTAATTTAACTGTACATTTTCATTAGCCCGTGAGCCAGGCTCGTTAATTCGAGAATCGCGGGGATACGAGCACGGTAATTCGCCGGAGCCTCGGTCGAACCAGCGCGCGTACCCCGGCGACATCTTCGCTGATCCGAGCGAAATCGACGCCAATTGTTATCTCCGGCGATTTGTCCCGTTTCGGAGATTTTATGTGGCCGATTATTGCCCGTATAAACATAGCCGTAATAGGGACATCGGCGTATACCACTGCGTTAGCGTTGAATATTCCAGGGTGTTTTGTGGGACAGTTGTGATTGAGGGTTGGAGCAAGGGATACAGCTCATGATACGTTCCGCATTATTCTTGAATACCTGTTATAGGGTGTTTAGGAATTTACGATAGAGAGGTGTTGGAAATTACTCCGCAGAGGTTGAAAAATAAATGTCACACTATAAACACAACTATGGTTTATTGTATAGATAGACAATACACAGTGTGTCCACGTATTAATGTTAATTGGTTATATATAAAAGTATACAAGAAAAAAGAAACTTTAAGGGACGGAACGCGATCTGCACGGTTTGGTCACAATTTTCAGACTGGCTACGGTCGTCACCTTATGCCCCGGTCAAGACCCTTCGCCCCTCTTCTCCAGAAAAAGAGAAACGCAGCCCCTTAGTCCTAACACTGAGACTCGTTGAACTCCAACAAGAGGATAACAGTTTCTCGTTATTTAGAGGGAGATTACGTGATAGGTTCGCGTAGTTCTCTTCACCAATCGCGTTCCTTACATTTATAAGTACAATACTCTCGGGAAGACACTGTGACATACGTTTCCCTGCATCGTCAAATGGGGTAACCTTGACCACTGGGGTAACTTTCACCACAAAACTAGATTTTAAAACAAATTCCTCTAGCATCTATCGTAGAATAGGTGTTACGTATTCTCAAAGTGCCTTGGGTAGCTCCAATTGCCTACTTCCAGATGCATTTTGTCTGAGAATGATACCTCGTGTTTTAAAATCCAGTTTTGTGGACAAAGTCACCCCAGTGGCCAAACGTCCCCCATTTGCCGGTACGTGAAAAAGTTTTCTCAAAAAGGCTAGGGTTGGCTTGTGGCTTTTATTTGAATAATGTATCAAACAACGCTGCTTCGACTCTTCCTCTTTACATTTTTTAACCGAGCGAAATATTCCACCAGTTATTCATCAAGCTCTGCTGTGACATTCAGTAAAAGTCTGTACTCGCAGCGCGGCATAAGTCACGAGAAACGGAACACCTGAATGTCCCCTTGAAACATACAGATTACGAGTAATACTTAAAAGTGTCCACCTGCTCGGTCCCAAGTCTCCGCTACGAAAGAGACTAAAGTTTTCCATAATACCAATAATTTCGACAAGCATGATCCGCAGAGACGAGCAGCAATTCACCCGGCACATTTTCTTATACCTCTCCCTCCGAGAGACACGTACGACTACATCCAGCATTTACGCTAAACACACGAATAACTGCATATCGCCTCCAATTTCGCTGCGCCCGTTGGAAAATCCATATTGCTGGCGAAACGGCGCAGTACGTTCCATTGAAATTGCCTCGCTCGTTCTTTTACCAGCGCCCCGGCGCGCGTGTGTATCTCTAATCGAAGGAGAGGGTCGACGGCACCCGGGCGTGTGATTCAGTTTCGCGGAGGATCTCGCGGGGGAGTCGGATTTGTTTGGTTCGCGGCCGGGAGGCGATTCATCTGGAAAAGCCCGCGATCGAGCCGCTAATCGGCCGACGGGATCGCGAGTTTCACGTGGGTATTTTTATCGCCCGCGCTTTGTCGTCGTCTAAGCGCGTCGTCAAAGCCCCGTCGCCGGGGCGCCGCCGGCGACTTTATGGATCGTTCACACGCCGAGATGTTTTGTTCCGCGGACGAGGAATTAATCGATCGTAAAGAGGCTAATGCGAACGATACGCTGCCCGGCCGTGCACCCCGAGAAACATTTGACAAAGGAGAGCGATATACGTACACCCATGCGGGCGCATTCTGCGTCCTACCGCCTCTCGCTCTCTCTTATCGCCTCGCGAAAGACACTCTCGCGGAGCAAACGTATCCTTTTGACTCCTTGTCCGCTGAATTCCATGTTCGTCCATTATTCCCTCCGCCTCGACGCGACAGACCGGCAGTCCGAGGGTCGATTCATTTTGGAGCACTGCAGCGTGCACTTGTGCGACGAGCGAGGTGGAAGGGTTGCTTACTAGGGTGCAGGAATTCGTGGGGGGTTCTTTGATTTAGTCCACTAATCGATGGTAAACAGGGAATCGTTGCTCGAGAATTCTGGATAGTATTAGAGTGATCATTGGTAGTTCCTGCTCACTGTTTATTTTTTTTTTATTTATGGGAAAACCCCTTGGTGCGTAGAGAATAGAGAAAGCCAGTGGAGGACTACTACATAAAAGCACAAATAAAAATGAAGAAAATAAAGGAAAAAAGAAATAGTAGCTAGATAGAAAATAAGCGAAAAGAACAAACTGCAATGAAAGTACGTAGATTATACGAGAAATTTTCGTTTCTTAACACTATTCCTACCACGACCGGTCAAATGTCCGTTTTTAAAATTTCGTTTGGAATTTTCTGTATGCAACGTAATTGAATCGCCTTTAAACTTCACGAGTTTTCCTCAAATATACGTATGTGCATGATATACTTCTGAATAAAAGAAACTATATATTTATACTGTCAAATTGGCTCTTATCTGCAGTCTATATTAAAAAATATAAGTTGTGCTAAAGACCGGTCATTTGACCGGTCACGGTAGGAATAGGTATACGTGAAGTGTCGGTAGGAATAGTGTTAAGGATCCACAATTTTCTTCAAAAAGAATTATACATATATTTGAGAACTTTTTATTTTATAGAAACCTATGAACATTAAACTATAAACTGTGATATTTTGAATAATATATATATAATATGTTTAAAAAGGGGTTCCCTTCCTTAGCAAAAACACCAGGTTGATTCGTCTAAAAATAGGGATTTTATTAGTATTTACATAAGTAATTATTGCATCCTTCCCACGTGCTACACTAGCCTAAAAATAGGGAATCAACAATTAGATTCCTACAGAAGATCTGCACTTGTAGATTTTATATCTAAAGATCCCCAATTAGTAGTCCACTCACGAACCGTTAGTGCAGTCAATTATATATTTATGAGTCCAACTGTCTCTCCGTACAACTATATGGGTATCCCATGCAACTTGTCAAGTCCCGACCTCTGTCCAGCATCTCCGGCCCACCGAAACATACGCAAAGCTTACATATATAAAGCAACAAGTACGAAAATTTTTAAGTAAAAAATTATAAAAAAAAATCCTGAAACGGTGGCATGTGTCAGCTTTCCAATAGGTGCCTCAATTGTTAACTGCCTTCCTCACTGAGTGCTTGAAAGAGAGCACCTATCTATTTTTACTTAAACACACAGGCACCCAACGTTTGGAGCCTCGGGTTTCTTACCCAGAAGTATAAACATTCAATATCCAAGGGGCATCTCAGAGCCGTTTCCACGAATCTAAGGGCGAATTAAACGGCGCGTCGATGGGAGCGGCAATATCGTGGATTAACATTTTCTGAAAGAGGCGGTTGCGTCAGGGGCGTTAGGTTCCCCGGGCGGAATTGAAAAATCGATTTCGGGGCCCGGGCGTTAATAAAAGATCGGACGTCGAACGTTAGACGGGCAAAATATAGGGTAGAGAATCTGTAATTTCGTTTCTCGGTGGGATTCCCGGGCTCTCCGACGTCTCATTAGATTTTATCGCGGCCTGGGTCTATGGGCTATGGCCGAGCAACGGCGGATACTTGAGACTTTATTCCCGGCCTGTGGCCGGGCCACTGAAAGTTACATACTTGGGGAAAGTCTCGGTGGATTCTATTGCCCTCCGCGGCAACGCGACAAACTCGGCCCAATAACGTTATTACGAAACACAAGGATTGTCCCCGATCGAGCTCCGGTTCAAATCCTGATTAAAATGAAACTGGCTCTTCGCGGAATCACGCACGGTCCATTATAGTAATGGATCAGCTTTAGTAACTCCCGTCTACAAAAATAGTATGGTTGCCTGACTGTATAATATGTATGATTCGACTCTTCCTCTGTTGGTTTAATTTCCCACGATTATACGCGCAAGCTTAATTAAAAGTTATAAACACAAATGTGCAACGTGCTTTTCTCGAACAAATGGTGGATGCAGATAACTCCGTTATTCCACGAAACAATGACAGAGAATCACGCTTGAAACCGACGTTATTAAAATATTTCACAACATCTTTGAGTAATTGACGTCTTCGCGTTTCTAAATTCGCGGAACAAACAAAGCTTTCCACGATGCGTGCCCTATAAATCAGCTGGTGGCGAGGACACTTTTAGACGACAGTTAACCAGCAGATTACATCGAACCGTTTCGACGATGTTAGGGAAACGTTGAGCGTTTCCGCTCGAGGAGAGGCTCCCCTAACATTTTGAGCGACGGATTTAGGGGAGTTTGACTGTGATGCGGTTATTTTTCTCCCGTGTCGGGCCAAGTGACGCGCGCGTGGCTCCCGGGGTGATCGAACGACGAAGACGGAGTCCATTCCCGTCGAGGATGCGGCCGACGAGGTTGCCGTGTATTTATTTCTAGCCAGCGAAAAAAAAGGAAAGAGCGAAGACACGGAACTTTGCCTTATTGTTGGGTTCCGTCAAGTTTGTTCACAACTACGCACCGGGATATATAAAGTTTCCTGCGCGGCACCGTTCCGCCTGTCTCTCTCACTCTCCGCCGCGGTGTACTTTAGCGCGCTTAGTACGGGAAGACAATATTGACTTGGTCGTTTCTCCCTGAAGAAGCCGGCAACTTTATTTTCAAGGGCTTCCGTTATCTGCGGAATCGCTGAATTAAGGGCCTACACAGTCGTCGTTCCCTCCGTCGTTTCGATCGACCGCGGCCTTCCGCCGAGATATTTTTACCCCCGATCCCTTTTTTATGGCGTCGCCACGGCCGTGATACGTTTAGTTCTTCCGTGATATGCGGGAGGTCGATAGCACGGCCGCCGCGCTGTCAACTCTCGTCATCTGTTGGACAGCACGCTATTAACGAGCGTTGCGGCAAGGCGAACGCCTTGCGACTCAATCCGCTGGATATAGAATCTATACCTTCTGCTAGTCGCAATAAAAGTGAAAGCATAGATCCGTTTTCGAGCACTTCTTAGTGCGGTAATAGATATCCCCGTAAAGAAACTTCGAAAAGGTAGAAAAAATTACGCCAAGTACGTGAAATCAAATAAATCACAAAAGAATAGAATAGTAATTATAATAATAATTAGCATATAAAAGAAAGATGTGAAATCAAAATGAGCTGCAAGTACACAAAGATGCTTTCTTTCATTGGTGATGATCTTCTATTCATTGGTGATTTATTTGATTTCATGTACTTGGCGTAATTTTTTTATTTTTTCGAAATTTTTTTATGGGGATCTCACTTCTTTTTACAAAGATAATTTGCATAGGGAATGACTTCGGATAATTTTTAATATTATATTTATTATTATCTTCTATTTTTTGTGATTTGTATATGGTATTTGTATTGTATGATGCGTATACTTATTATGTTGACGAAAAAATATCTTGGAGAAGACTAAGAAAAATCTTAAAATTTCCCACTGATCCATGAGACGATATTACGATATGCGCGGACCGATTTTATTGAAATTGGTCTTATTCGAAAGCTTATATGCGGTTTGCATAAGAAAAATGCCTTTAAATTTAGGAAATATTGCAGGCGTGATGAGATATTAATGAAATAAGTTTCAGGTTAGGTTGGAATAGCCTGGCGACGAGTAAATGATAGCGGTAGCGACAGTCGACATATACAGGGTGTCTTTTCTGTACTTTCTTTCCTGTACTTGGCGTCGAGACGCTACCGCGTCTCTAGATATTAGGAGATTCTAACATTTAACTGCTTTTTATTCTGAATGTTTATTGAGTTTCGAGCTTCCTAAATATCACGAAATAGTGAGAAATATCTATCAGCATTAAAACCCTGCAGGAACTAAAGTGAAACGGGTCTTAACTAGTAGTCCAGCAGTAGGATCTCGCGGACGTTGAAGTGAAACGAGCCCTGCACGTGCCAGCCGGCTCGGTCTCTCCTCTCGTTTATTATTGTTTTCATTCCCCGGCGCACGCACGGCGTTACTCGTATCAGCATATTCACCAACGAGGGCCTAATTGACCGTACCCTTTCCCTCATAAATATCCAAGGGGTCGGGCCGCGTCCTGCCCCCTTTCGGCGTCCCTGAAAAGAAGCTCAGTGAACTTGTCCCGCGCGGGTTAACGGGACGACGCGAGCGTACACGTACGCTTATTTAAATACCAAATAGACCATTCCCCGCGAGTCTCTGGTGGTCTGTGATTTTCGTGGCGGCGAGGGTCGGCCGTCCCATCGTTGTCCCGGAGGGTGCGGAGCAAAGGAAAGGGCAGGGGTTAGGAGACGGTGCGCCCTCAAACGAGGCATAAAATCGGAGATGAGTCTGTCGTCGCGGAACGAGCTGCCCCGGGAGGAGGAGGGAGAAAGGGTCGCAAAACAGTTTCGAAGGGTGGCCCGGCATTAATCAATCTGAAAGAATCGCTCCTACCCGCGGAATCATCCCGTATATACACACGTAAACACGCGCCATTCATTCCGAACCACTCGCACCTACGTGGACGCGTTGCGCGCGGAATATAAAGGCAACGATGCCAAAGCCCGCCGCGACCCCTCCACATTTATCTGCCCTCGTGAATTGGATAAATCAGAGCCCGGTGGAATTTTCGTACTCGCGTCGCGGATCGTAATCGACGGCTCTTTGCTTTCGAGGGTATCGGGGGAATGCTTGGTAATTTGTATAATTATTTGTATATAGTCACACGGGGTGTCTCGCAATCTGGGGTGTGTTTTTGTCAATATTTCTCTAAATTCTTGGAGCTTAATAATAGAATGTTTCTCGCCTCCTTCAGATGTTCTTGTAAATCTTTCCTGCTTCTTCATCCGTTATAATGCTATATATCCCACTTTGTGGTCTTGTCAGTATGTCTTCTTTTCTTTCATTAAATTTCTTGTCTTAATTTAAGCCTAGGTTAAGTTACACAGTTCGACAGCCATCTGGACTTGTAACGTTCAATAGCCGTTTCTTATAGGTTTTCGTGCACTGAAAACGAAACCGCAAACCGTTTGTCGCCATCACCCTCAGTTTTTGAGAAATTCGATTTTGAAAGAAACTGCAAATTTTCAACTTTGAACATCTTTTGTGTCGAAAGAAATGTCTGCAAAACCGCGTGGAATAGTCAGATTTTCTCCTAGACCCTTAGTTTTGGAAATAAATTAAAAGATATCTTCAAAAATGGGTGCATTTCGGGTGTCCTTTTCCCTTTGATCGATGTTTAAATATATTTAAATGCTCGTAATGCAATAATAACTTATATCCTTGTATTCAGGAGGGTTCATAGAATAATTTGACGCAACGAGCAACCGAAGAAATATTACCGTTTCGACACAAAAGATGTTCAAAGTTGAAAATTTGCAGTTTTTTTTTCAAATTCGAATTTCTCAAAAACTGAGGGTGATGCCGACAAAAGGTTTGCGGATTCGTTTTCAGGACACGAAAACCTATAAGAAACGGCTATTGAATGTTACAAGTCTGAAAAAAGTAAAATTTTGTCGAACTGTGTTATCGTCATAGATTAAATTGAAAAACTGTCCCTGACTGAACTTCGCCTTTGCTTTTGTCCTTGTTTACTTTCTTTTCGTTGTTTCTCTGCTTGTGTTCTGAAACATGTTTAATAATAATAATATTTTAAAAATCTGGGAAATTTTAACAAAACAAATCGGTTTTATCCATAACTATTTTTTCAAATACAAATTTACATTTCCAGAACAAACTGTTAGAGCATGATTCCACAATTACGTATCACTGAAAAGTTAAATGATTAAAAAATACGAAGATGTTAACTGAAAAATGCCACTGGGTTGCAGTGAACCCCGTGTGACCACTTTGTGTTTGCAAGAAAGTGTAACCACGGAGGGTTAAGTAATCATAACACTCCTATACTCTCTTGGGAATCTATGAAGCAATTACCCTCGATACGGATCGTTCCTTGCGACGAGAATCTGGTTGGACTGCTCGGACAATAAGACCGTTTCCGAAACGACCGGTTATCAGACTCGAAAGGGAGAGCCTTACTGCCAATCTCTTCGAATAATGGAATCCAATATCGTCGCGTCCATCTCGTCGGCGCGGGGGTAAAATCGTTTCCGTGTTCGGCTGCCGTTCGTTGGAAAAAAATGCATCCGCGCCGCGAAAAGCGCCGGCCGAAAATCAATCCTCTCGCCGCGCTTCCATAGAAACATCAGAAACGTTGGAATCGCGCGGCTAGCGTTTCGCGATAACGGAAAAGGGAGGGCGGCCAGTGGCCGTGCGGGCTTGGGTGTATCACATGTGCACGCGCGTGTAGGTACGCGGCCGTCGGTACGGACGCAGAGGGTAGGGCGGAGGAGGACAGAAGCGGATCGGAGCGGAACGGAGCGAGTAGCGGGCGTGCTGCGACCCGTACGCGAAACTCCGCTTCGCGTTTCTTTCTCTTTTCCTCGATTCGAGTGCCGCCCACTGCGAAACGAGCTACGGGACGGCGATAACAATGGGGTTGTTTTTACGAGCGTCGTCCCTCCCTGCCTCTCTGTCGCTCTCCCGCGTCGCCCATTGAAAAGCCCGGCTAGGCCGACTGCTCGGACCCCCGACACACGAATTAATAACCGTTTCAAACCGCTCCGCCGCCGCTTCGGAATTAAAATATCCTTGCCGGGGGTTGGTACGAGCGACAAATCCACAGAGGGCGGCGCGACCAGGAGCGGAGGAAAGCGCGTCGCGAGGAGAATAGAGAGGGAGAAAGGGTAGAGGGAGAGAGAGACGGAGAACGCTGCTCCGGTCGAGCGAGCGGGGTTGGCAGAGGGGCCAGCGGCGCGGATTGTCCGCAAGAATTAATCACTCGTCCAATCTGCGCGAAATCACGCCGTGTAATCACCCGGCGAGGTTTGTTATTAGCGGTCCGCGGCGCGTAAAGTACGCGCGCCCACGCATGCTCCGCTTTAAAAGTTGCCCGGAAATGGCACGGAACCGTGGAAACGTAGCGATTACTCGCGACCATCCCCCTCCACCGTCCAGTGTGTACTTGCCTTTTTTTGCCCCCCCCGACCAGACTTGCGCCACTATGATGTTCATATCGCGCACAGTCGCCGGGAATTTTGTATTTGTTTTTTTTTTATTCGCCAGTTTTTTCCGGGAGGGGGCGAAACAATGAGGGTGAAACATAGCGGAGTCGCGTCTCCCTTCGCACGAAAATATGTTTGTCGCGATGTAATCGACGCTCGTTTGTCTTGAAAAATGGCCCGCCGATGGGACTCGGGGGCAGGGGGCGAGTAGAAGCCGGTCCGTGGATGAAATATTGGGGGTAAATCGCGCGTATCGCGCAGATTGCATCTGAATCCCGCAATTATTGGCCGGCTTCGTTTGGCAACGTGCGTCGAGCGTTAATCGATGGCCGCGGAACAACGAAGCCGGATTTTCGAGATGGAGGGCGCTGTAAAAGCGATACGCGGCTGCGAGCCGCTCTTACATTGAATATCCAGTTTCTAGTTCGCCGGGAACCCCGGGGATCGTTGGTACACGAGGAACGGTCGGACGTTAATTTTGTTAATTTCGAGGCGGAGGGATTAAAGCGCAAGGTAGCGCAGGATATTGGAACGTGTTCTAATTTAAAGAAGAACACGTGTATAGGATGATCTAGTAGAAAGCATCCGGTGGAGGAGAGGGAAGGTTGCAGGAAATAAGGTGGAAGGAGGAGGGCTGGGAGAGGGAAAGAGGGGAAAAAGGAAGCCGGACTAAGATAGATAAGACCTCGTTATGGATTCCGGCAGCGTGCACGCGGCAGGACGTCCTCATTGCCCGAAGTGTCCTGCAAGATACGAAATAATGTCGGTGTGCATCCCCGAGACACAGGGATAACTTATCCCGTCCACGCCCCGTAGAATTTCTCTGCTATCTGCCTCTCTCGAAGCTCTTCCCTATCTCCGCTTCCGTGACCTCGCCTCGTGCTTCCAATCTCCAATGCTCGCGACAAATCTCTCTCGCTCGCCTCCCTCCCTTCGAGCTACCCTCCCCTTTTTTCGCTTGCCTTCTTCCCCATCGCGTCGCTTCGGTTTCCATCCACTAAATCTATAACGCGACGTCGAACGCGCGAAATTTGCGTCTGGCTGGCTGAACGTTGAGAGGAGCAAACTACTTGGGGCTTTCACGAATTCCACCGCGTCCCCCTGCAGATCTGGCGAACTGGGTGAACGAGGTATTTCCGAAGGCAGCGCGAGAAGTTGGCGAGAAAAGGACGACTCCTTGGGCCCGCCATAATTACTCAGTTCCATTTAGCGCGCCATTAGCAGCTACGCTCATCGGAGATTTTCTAATCTCCTCGCGATGGCCGCTGCCGACCCCTCCGTCGAACATTTACAGTTGGACAAAAGTGTCCCGGGTTATCCAGGATTGTGTTATCTGCCGCGACGAGCGGGGGAACGGGGCCACTTAATTAACAGCTTGTCTGTCCTGATAACGGGGCGCGGGAGATGTTCTTTGACAGTGCACTTTGGGTGGACGACTAATTACAGGGCCGAGGAATAGTAGACGATTTAATTTATCCATTCCAGCGACTCCGTTTAATTATCTTACGCAATAATGTCTCCTTCTGAGGGAGGTATTTGAACACGTTAGTCAAGTGCTCCCGCGTTTCTTCGGCGAGAATGTCACTGGGACGGTTCGCTGGGCACCGAACGCCTAACAATACGTGTGTAGCTTCTTCCTTGAAAGAATTCCATTCTCCGTAGTCAATTCTAATTTCAACAGCGTCGATGATAAATATGTTCAAAACTTCGTGCTGTGATATGTTATTATTCACCAGCTTTATTAGCTCAAAGGAGGAACATTGCTGAATATTTACAGAAGGCATAGACAGAAAGAGTAAAGGCGAAGCTGCAGTGGTAATAGGTACTGTTTGGAAGCCTAACCATCGACTTTCACCTAAACAAAAACAGGGACGACAATAAACGAACGTAACAAATCTTTGGAATAAACTAAAGTAAAAGTAATCTTAAGATTCAAGGGGACGTTCTACTCTCTCGGCCGAAAAATCGGCCACTTTTCGGCGATGGTTTTTATAATGAAATAAACACTTAACGTTTTCGAATTTCTCGGGGTATATTCTACCACTCTTGAAATATAAGCAAAAATCTTTGTTGTTTGTTGATTTGATTTGTTTACGTAAATATTTCGCAGCGAAGTTGGCGGCTTCAGAATTGCTGGCGGTTGAAATTTCGGACGACTGGATCGTCGGGAATAAAAAACCAAACATATTTCTAATTCGCAGGAGTTTTGTTATCTCGCTTTCCACGAAGGAACAATTTTGAACCAAAATGAAAGACTTCTACTTTTCAGAAATTTTGTCACGGTGCTGCGATTCGATGAACGATTACAAAATGGGAGGTCCTACTTCATCCAGAATTTAAAGGTTTTAAATTAAATACTTGCATTTATTCCGAGACAATTCCAATACAAAAGTTTCACTTCGTGGGATTCGAATACTACTCATAAGAGCTGGCGTTTCATTCTATATACTTCAAAAGTATTTGGGGGTTAGAAGCCGGTTTCGAGCCTCAGAAAAAGTACCGGAAGAGGTCGAGAATGTAGTTCTAAGTTCTTCGACGTTTGAAAGAATCGAATCTCGTAAAATTAGTATTCGAACCGTGAAAGACAAAAATCTACATAGCTGAGAATTGCCAATATCGTACCACTTAAGATATTTTTCGTTGTATTTCGTATTTGGTACTAGATTGAACGCAAGTTAATATTCGACATTGTAGCTTGATGTTTTAGGTATAGTTTTTAGTTAAAAGGTTCGAATCTATAAATAGTCAGGGTTCGATTATACTTGCAAGTACCGCTGACGTTTCTCAAAGTTCTTATATAGAGTTCAAACCATTCTCGTCAAGGTTCGAGTCTACTTGAAAGTAGTGTTTTCTTCCGAAGTACTCGTGAACTGTTCGAAACTATACAGTCAGATTCGAACCTACTTCCAATATACTTGATCCCATTACTATTAATAACCTCGCGTGCCTTAATGTACTTCGTCTTTTTTTATGTTATAAACAACGTGGTCTATCCGCTAAAATGAATAAATAAATAAATCAATGATCTTTCCCTCAATATAGTAGGTACTACGTACCTACAATAAAGATCCTATACAAGTAACACGTAGGTACGATCACTATTACGTAATCGAAAATCTGATTACTTGCAACGCTAACGCAAACGAGTTTGAGAACGACACCCCCGAATCGAATCATCCCCCGGTAGCAGAAGGAGAAGGAGGAGCAGCGGAGGAAAGGAAGGGTACAAACCTACAAACGCAAGGCGGAACAACAAGCGGTTACCGGTGCCTTTATCAGCCTCTGGAGGCGCGTGGTTGTTGGTCCGGGTCGAAAACTCCGGCGGATATAAGCAATGGATAAGAAAGTTCCGCGGCTCTATGAAAAATGCAACGCTCGAGTTATCGTCGACGTGAATTTTTCATCGGCGCGGGTCGAGCATCCGCGTCGCGTTCCCTCGTCGCCTACTTCCGTTTTAGCTGTCCCCCGTTTTTCCCAGCTTCCTTCCAGCCGTGTTTTCTTTTGCCTCTCCTAACCAGCCCACTTTCTTTCGCGTCGCAGACGCGTCAGCCGTTTTGTGGTAAAGTTTCCAAGTGACCCGTCCGCGGAGCAGAGGCGGGGATGAAACTTGGGGCTGGCTGCGACACCCTCGAAAACGCAGTCGCGATTTCGCCTCCCTCTGCACAGGGAAACCTACTTTCCGAACAGCGATACGTCGCGGGTGGATGGAAACTCTTCCATCCAGCATACACCGCGGCGCGAACCGGCGCAGACACTGCCTGCACGGCAGAAAACTGAGCACAACGTCGCTGAACTTGAGGGACATTGGACGAGTCAGAGTTCCCTCTGCCGGCGTACTGAATGCGGCATTCAGAATCTGGGCCCGTTGTCCTCGACTTCCCTGAAAACTGAGCCACGTCGTGTAGATTTTCCGAGGCTGTTGGCGAATTAAAGGGGAAATTTTATTTTTTGGGCTAAAAACATATAGCTGAATTTGGAATTTTTTTTAAGAAACTAGCGATTCGATTAATCTGAAATTTGGAATATTTTGTTATGTATCTTTGAAGAAGTTGCAGTTTTTTTTATTAATTTTTTATAATAAATATAGGAGTTATGTATCAAGTTATAATAAGTTATATATCTTTTTGTTACATAAGAAAATTAGAAAATTTTGATAGGAAAAATTAAAGGGAACTCACCACTCTCCTCAATATATTTTTTTTTATTCTGGTACTTATATCCTACATTCATTATTAAAATATATTTAAAAAACTGTAACTTCAAAGATGCATACAAACATGGTTCAAATTTCAGTTGAATCGAATCGCTAGTTTAAAAAAAAAACAAATTTTGTTATGTTTTTAGCCGAAAAAAATAAGATTCTCCTTTGAGCTCATCCGCAGTTCGCCGCAAAGATTGGGATAGTTCAGTCTACTTGGAAACTCTGGAGAATCATACCTATTAAGTCTCCTCGCGTGCAAATATGTTTCCCGAACGGCTGGTTTCGCAGACGTCGGCGGAATTTATGAGAAGATGGTAGTTGCTGGTTTGTCAGAGGATTATCGCGCTTTAATCTCGCCCGGTCTTTCGAACTTGAAACGAATTATTCCCCAGCTGCCCCGGGTCCGTCCGTCTAAGCAAAGTCGCCTTGAACGTCCCCGATCTCAATCTAATTGGCTTTCATTAGATCGAGACTTTCCTCGATGCCCGTGCAGCTGCCTTTGAGAAAACTTGCCCGACTTACACGCCGATGGGCGCGGGAGCGAGGAAGTTTGGCGAAGTCAAATCCGATCATGAGAACGTCAATAGGATTTGCCTCAGCTCGCTGTAACTGACATCGTTTTGTTGTCTTCGTTGTTTGCATATGCAAATCGATGGTCGCTGCAATATCTGCCGATTTCTCCCGATAATTCGCTTGTACCAGCTTTTGGAAACAAACGAGTCGAAGAATTACACGAGGGTTGATCGAAACGTGAGTGTCAAGAGTTTCACTCCTAACCAGCTAATAAGATGGACGGGAGTGTTTGCCTTATGGATGAAATTGGATTGCTCAAGGCTTAGGGCACACCTCACTTCCTTGCCATCCTGGTCCAAGACCGACTGTCCAAAGGTCACCACCCGCGATAATCTCGTTGGGTCGCAAAGGGTCGATGGTTGCTCGCGAGGAGAAAGTAGCTAAGGCAAATCCGGGAACCCAGAGACAGAGGACGTGATGATATTTACAGTGGTCCGCGTGGCGGTGCGATTAACTCTTAGGGAAAGCAGATCGAGTCGCTTTCACTATTAAATATGCATGATTTGAGGTGAATATAAAATACCGCCCGGTACATCCCCGGCATCTGTGCCCGAGGATTTAAGGGCGAAGGATTCGTGGGTCCCGAGGGCGAAGGCTGGGAGCACGGGAAGCCAGAGGTTAAAAGAGGAGCCGGGGGTGAAGTCTAGGGAGAAGGGGAAGAAGGAGCGAAGGGAAGTGCAAGGTTGTTTGCTTTCGAAGACCGGAGGAGCTCCGCTTGCTTATGAAGTCTGATCGCGTAAGATGCTCACCCGTCCCTCGGACCCCCTTGATCCTCGAACCGTTCTCTTCCCTTGCACTTCTTTACCTTCGGCACACCTTGCGCCTGGCGCAGAAGGAGCCTCCCCGATATCTGTGTACCGTACCTTATCCTTGAGTGGTATAGCTAGGCCGGTTCTAACCCAAATTTGAATTTTGAGAAAGGGGGAAATCGAGATTTGGATTTGAAAATTTTCGAAATTATCTATCAAACGTCTATCGTACCACCTTGAACATGTATTTAACGTCTATCGTACCACTCTGAACGTGTATTGAACAGATAGATGTTCAATACGCGTTCAAAGTGGTACGATAGACGTTTGATAGATAATTTCGAAAATTTTCAAATCCAAATCTCGATTCTCCCCTTCCTCAAAACTGAAATTTGGGTTAGAAGCGGCCTAGCTATACTACTTCTTCCTTGGTTATCCAATATCTGTAACGTGCGGGACGAGCAGAGAGGAAACAGTCGCGGAATGCGGCCACCATCGCGAAAGTTAATCATATTAATTGAGACTCGGGTTCCTTGTAGGGGCTGCAGGGTGGATGCTTTAAATTCAATTTCTTAATTCCACGACTCCTTTCTGCTTAATATCGTTGATGTACATCCGTGCTTCAGATGTAAACATCGTCGAGGGTTTTTAATTTAATTGAAGGCTTGGCAACTACGTCGGTCAGTAAGTGGTCCACGTTTTATTTCGCATTGTCCATCCATGGCAATGGTACTCTATAGCAAGTTCCCTGCCGCGGATTTCCCCCGCGATACGGTTTAGATTACGATAATTTAATAACGCGGCGCGTCTAGTTGCACGTTCGATAGAAAATAATCCATCCCGCTGCAGGAATAATTACTGTAACGTTAGTGCAACGGTATCATCGTTGAACAGCGTGAAATATTAATCATCGAGGGCACCGTAGGCAGACGCGCGTTACGTTTACGCGGCGGTAGAAAGTGGTATGCACCGTGGCATCATTAACGCGGCATGTTTAATACACTAATAATGCCTCGGTAACAAAACTGTATCGGAGCCATCTAATTCGCAATTTTCGCCTAGAACGGGGTCGTTCTAGTGCCACGGACAAGTTAATGACGCCATCGTCATTAACCCTTTCTTTCGCGAGCGATGCAATTTCACCTCCGAAAGCTTTAAAAGTATTTTACGGCAGAATTAACCGTCCATTGTTCTGTGGCCTCGTGGGGACGAAATTGAAACATAAATAGGAAGACTTTTATTCGAATTCCTTCTGCCATCAATTTCCCGCGCCCGCGACGTAGACAGCCGTGCCTCGGAACTCTCCGCTTAGATCCTCGAGTCGCGCTAAGCAATTTAAAAGCCCCTTTACCCCTCGAAAATTGTTTCGAATTGATCTCGCAGACAGGGAGCGCGAAGCGTCGTTGTTTTCGCGGGAGGGGGCAAAGTTAGTCGGGGAATGCGCAACCCCGAGAGGCTCGAGAGGATCGCCGAAAACGCTCGATCGCTCATCCGGCTCATTAAGGGTAGGTCCTGGCGCGGGGCGTTGACCTAATTTAAATATTCCTCCGGCATTAGGCTCCCGAGAGTTTTCTAATTTAACCGCGACGTCGTCCTATCGATTCTCCCCTCTCCTTCCATCCTTCCCCCGACATCTTGGGACTCGTTAAAGTCCATTAAGCGGAGGAGAAAACGCGCGGGCGAAAAAGCTGGATAGTAAGGGAGAAGGGGTGAAAATTCGGGGCTGCAAGTAGCTTGGCTCCGTCGAGAGGCGCAGGTGCCGGCTGCGCGAGATTTCCGAAGGGTCACGTACGCTCCCCGCGCCCTCGCATGAAATTTTTCCGTCTCGGGAGCTTCGATTCTATCGCACGTGCTCGGCCGTGTGAATCTTAACGCGCCGGCAAATTCGAGCTAGCGAAACTTTCGTGGCAGCTTCCGCCGGCTACGCCAATGACAGGATCTCTCTGCCCGCGCGTCCTTTCGCTCCAACCTTTCCTCCACCATCCTGCGAGTTCGTGACTTGTTGATCCAACGAGTCCGTTTATAATCCTTTAACGCTCGCAACAGAATCGTCCACACTAGCCAGGATAGCAGCTCCCCTCTCTTCTTCTGTTCCAAAAAAGAAGAAAACTGTTGCATCCACTTCGCGACGTTCTTAATGAAAGCAGCTTGCCTCGGGGAAAAGTCCTCTTTGTCGTTGTAGTCAAGCCAATTACGGGATTCTTTCTTTAACGAGTTTCCGCATGCAAGATTTTCCTCCGAGACAGAGCGCGGCTGGCAATCTCGTTTATTGCACCTTGTTGGGTGATTCTGCCGGACCGATTTGGTAGCGGATCGGTGGAGAAGTGGTGATGGGAATTAGACTTCAGCTCTGGCTCGGGGGTTTGGAATGTTGCAGCGGAAAATTGAGTGCTGACGTGATTAAGCCGAGTGAAATAATGGCCTTTTAAGGAGTTACATACCTAGACACATATGCTTAGCTGCGGATAAAATGAATAATTTTGTGAATTTTTGTAGGCGTTTTATTGATAAAAAAAAAAACAGAATATTTATTATGCACGAGAAAATTCGTTTACAATAATTTTTTGTATTATATTATTTATGATTTTTGAGGTTGTTTAAACCACTGCAGAAAAAATAGTCAGCATGATATATGCTTTAAACATCGACAGATCTGAAAAAAAATGTAAATTAATTATATGCAGACGGGTGAAAATTTTTAATTTCAGAAAGATAAGCAATTTATGGCACTTTATAGGTAAATGATTTTCTTCGTGCGAAGTTTCGCTCTGTAATTCTGCATAAAAAGTTTAATCCAACAAAATATTAAAAAATTGACTCGTCAGCCCATATAAGAGAATGTACCGAAATGGGTGAAAAGATTTTCTCGCTGAACGCGGAAGGAAAGCCTCCCTAGCTGCAAAGCAACTGCGTTATCGTTTTATGGCTTTTGCCATTATCCGTTCTTCTCTATCTGGGATGTTCATCATCCGCCAAAGTACCTTCTCCTCGACGTCCAATACATTTTCACCCCCTAAACAAAAATTCTCTTGACCCGTTCCGAACATGGAATTCGAACCTCGAACGGGGTTTGCTTGAAATGGCTCCTCCCCCATAAATCACCCTCTTTGGACGCAGGTATTAGCGATTAATACTGATGAACCAGGCTGCAGGAGTAACATTTATAGGATCATAAGCGGACTTGATCGTTATTGATATTCGCCTCCCTTAGACCCATCAATTAACATCGCGGCCGTAGCCGCTCGGTTTTACGAATTTCGAACGGGAGGCATATCCGTGGGCGGCGGCGGTGGCAGCTCGTTACGCCACTCTCCTCGCCCTTTCGTCCGAATAACCGCGCGCTGGTACACGCGCGTACACAATACCGTTGGACGTACAAAATAGCCGGGCGTACAAGGCGCGGAAACGCTGCAAGAGGAAGGAAGCAGATTCCATTTGCGGCTAAATGACTGATGCGCCAGCGTGTTGCGCGTCACGTTATGACTCTGGACGGGCGATGATATATCGCCGTAACCATCGCACCCCCGCGCGCACACAGGCACGGGCTCTTGGCTAGCGTGCACGAACACTGGTCCGCGGGAAAGATGTACGTCCGCGCCGGTTACGTGTGGTTTACGGTGCACGATTCGCGCGTACCGTGCTTCTTCCCTGCGGTCACTATCGCGGACCACGTGTTTCGCTGCCTCTGACCGTGCCAGCCACCAGAAGATTCTCCCTCCCGCCGGGGGATGGGATGGATGGGAGCAATCTTTTTCTATTTCGAGTCAAGTCGGCGGTGATTGATGATTCGGGGGAAAGCATGACGAATCACGGAACGGGTAGAGACGATCACGGGGCTCGGAAGAGTAAATCCCCATAAAAAAAACTTAAAAAAAGTAAAAAAATACGCCGAGTACATGAAATCAAATAAATCACAAAAAATAGAAGATAATAATAATAAAAAAAGAAAAAAATGTGAAATCAAAATGAGCTGCAAGTACATAAAGGTGCTTTCCAACCTGCGCTTAAGATGGCACAGCTACATATACACAGCTAAAATGGTGTGTTCACACATTGTGTTCATTCCATTACTCATATCGCGGACATTTTAATCCCATCAAAAAGAAATCCAATTTAAAAGCATTGTCGAAAATTAATATCTTTACAAAACTAATGATATACAAAAATTATCACAATGGCTATTTATACAAAGAAAAAAATGTATTAAATAATATTAAGCAGATATATTTTTATACAAATAAATATTTTAATGCGAATAAATATTTTATTCAAAACACTTGGCGCTGCGAAACCGAAAAAATGATAATTATCTTAGTATTAATTAATAATTTACAATAACTCCCTTAAATCTAAAATACATAATATACATATACATACTAGAAACGCTGTCAGATTTATTCTACATATATTTAATTTTAAAATCATACGTAGCATATGCACACGCACACATACACACATTCACGAACGCACGCACAAGAAAGAGAGAACAGGATTAATGCAGTTTATACATATTTATTCAGTTTGGCAAAACCAATTCGGTGCGCAGCGCCGAGTATTTTGAATAAAATATTTATTTGTATTAAAATATTTATTTGTATAAAAATATATCTGCTTAATATTATTTAATACATTTTTTTTCGTTGTATAAATAGCCATTGTGATAATTGGCGCAATTTTGTTATATCATTAATTTTGTAAAGCTATTAATTTACGACAATGTTTTTAAATGGGATCCTTTTTTATGGGTTAATTAAAATGTCCGCGATATGAGTAATGGAATGAACACAATGTATGAACACAGCATTTTAGCTGTGTATATTTGGTTGTGTCATCTTAAATGCAGTTGGAAAGCACCTTTATGTACTTGCAGCTCATTTTGACTTCACATCTTTTTTCTTTTTTTTATTATTATTATCTTCTATTTTTGTGATTTATTTGATTTCATGTACTTGGCGTAATTTTTTTACTTTTTCGAAATTTCTTTATGGGGATCTCACTTCCTTTTACAAAGATAATTTGCATAGGGAATGACTTCAGATAATTTTTAATATTATATTTATTATTATCTTCTATTTTTCGCGATTTGTATATGGTATTTGTTTTGTATGATGCGTATACGTATTATATTGACGAAAAAATTTCTTGGAGAAGACGAAGAAAAATCTTAAAATTTCCCACTGATCCATGAGACGATATTACGATATCTCTGTTATGCGCGGACCGATTTTATTGAATTTGGTCTTATTCGAAAGCTTATATGCGGTTTACATAAGTAAAATTCCTTTAAATTTAGGAAATATTGCAGGCGTGATGAGATATCAATGAAATAAGTTTCAGGTTAGGTTAGAATAGCCGTGCGACGAGTAAATGATAGCGGTAGCGATAGTCGACATACACAGGGTGTCTTTCATGTACTTGGCGTCGAGACGCTACCGCGACTCTAGATAATTCCGTTGGGTCTGTTGGGTAGGTAACGCTGCTCTTCGAGCTTCAACGGTAGGTCAAGACTCCAGCGTCACTCCACAATAGAGCTAATCTCTCTCTGTCCTGCTAATGAACGTCTCGAGCTCGCAGCGACGGTAGCCCGCATTCGTGACTCGATCGCGCGGCAGAAACTCGATACTCCGGACTCCGGAAGCCCGAGCACAGACGCGGACCGAGTTCGTATTACGCGGTGATATCGCTAATTGTATATTAGCCCGGTCACCGCATTACCGGTCGATAACGCAGATCCTACCAAACCCCCTGGTTTGGTGGCTACGGCACTGGGGTGTACATATTCCGGTGCTGACCGTGGGGATAGCGGTGCTGACCGGAAGGGCTCGGTATGATGGTTTCGTGTATATACTTGTAAGAGGCGCGTAATTTGAATATCGGCCTCGGTGGCGGCGCATCACCGCGAGATTACTCCATTATACCTCCATAGACAATAGAAACCGCTTACGTGGCCGTAAATGGCTCCGTCTACCGCGACCCCGGGTCCCTTCCGTTCCTTGCTCGTCTCCCTTTAAATCTCTCCGCCGCCCACGCTCCCTCGTTGCCACTGCTCTCGCCGTGGATGTACGCGCGCTCGCAGCGTCTTGGCGTCTCTCGCGCCTCTTCCTACGGCTCGCTCCTTATCAAACCCGGCCCCGCTCCCCCGCTGCTTAACCGGGCCCGGCGTTGGAGAATCACTTTTCGGCTGGTTAGATTCGCGTCACGATTCCGAATTGATAATTGCGATGCTAAGGAGGAAGGGGCTGATTGAGGGAAATAACGAGTGACCGGCGCCCTTCCTGTCCGGCCGCTTTCGCTTACTCGCAGACACTTGGTTCTGGTTTCCGCGGAGGGTCTCTGGAGCGTGATAACGGTCTTGGGTCTGATTGTGTTATCGTATGGGAGCGGAGAGCCAGTGGAAATTCTCGTTTTCCTTCCACCTTCATTTGCGGTGCATTCTGCTTTCCACTCGGGGTCGTTCTATGGGGTGCCATAAAATTGGTGTCTCGGCTTTCACCTGGGGAGCAAGAGAGGAGGAGGTGCGAGGGAGTTGGAGGTTGGACTGAAAAGGATGAAATGAAGGAAGTGTGCGTTTCATCCTGAGCCTGCTAGTAGACTCATAGTACTTTCGGCTTTACATAGCTGACCCTGCCTTGGACGCAGAGATACTAGGAACTAGGACGAAACAGGAATTATAGTACATATGTACCACAGGAATCGGTAGTTGAGGGAGAACTTGCAAGCGAGCGGGATCGCTTGAAATTTGAAATTTATTTATTTAACTTGTTGCGAGTAGGGAGGTATCGTTGTACACAGTGGCGCACCCAGAGGAGGAGGAGTCAAGGGGCATCTCCCAAAGAAAAAAGAAAATGGAGATTAATGTAACCACGAAGTAATTCAAGAGCTTTGTAAAAAGAAAGGAAATCTGGATTTTATTCTTTAAATAAATTTCTGGGGGAGAGCGGGGGCAAACGTAACGGCGTCACGAAAGTAACGCGCCTTCTAACTCCTTCCACAAACATTTCCAAAACGTTTGCTTTACACAGTTACGTGTGTATAGTGTCTCTTTTATTGTACTGAGTGACGCTGAGCAGTAACACGAATCGTATACCCTGGGCAAGCTAAACTTGTTATTTAGATCATTCAGCTAAGTTTCTCCTATTTCGGTTTTTTCGTTAATATTCATAGTTAAACTATAGATATTAAACGAATTATTTGCTAGAGCGTTCTTAGACAATGTCTTCATAAGCTCCTGTATTTGATTTTAACGAGTCTGGTATAGTTTGTAAGTTATAACAGTTGTATTCTGAAACACATGGCTGGGGACAAAAGTAACACGTCGCTACGGGGACAAAAGTAGCATGTTACTTGGGCGAGCAAAATAACATAGAGGATAGGAATTCTTTAGATGATAATGATTGTCTACGTCTGGTTTGATTGGACCCTTGCAGTGAAAGCTCTTCGAGAGAGAATCATCCCAAATGTCTAGATTTTAAGGGTTAGACTCACGAAGACTGCAGCATGGGTGATTTTCACTACATATGTCATAATTTTAATTCGGATTAGGTTAAAATTAATACCTATCATTTAATTAAATACACAATATCAAAGAAATGTTCGAAGCTGGTTATGCTTTCCACCTTTCGTTATTTAAAATTTATTTGTTTTTATCGTTACATAAAATATATTTATTTAAATGTTTCTTTCTACCGTTTTTTTTTTTAAAAATCCTATTTTGTGTTGGACGAAGTGTTTTTACTTAATTCTCCTC
Source organism: Andrena cerasifolii (assembly GCF_050908995.1). Lineage (NCBI taxonomy): Eukaryota > Metazoa > Arthropoda > Insecta > Hymenoptera > Andrenidae > Andrena > Andrena cerasifolii. The sequence goes on along the minus strand of NC_135119.1, from coordinate 24,861,909 downwards.
AAAATAATTAGTATTACTTTCGTCTCCACGGTATGTTACTTTCGTCCTACCCCTGCAGGACAAAAGTAACAATGACAGTCACTGTGGAAAACTGCCGTAACTTTTTAACTACTTATCACCTAAAACTGAATCTGGGCTCTGATAGACCAAGAAACATAGTATCTTAAGGCAAAATTTTCACTTTTATATCTATAAAAGATAATTGTAGGCTAGGCCAAATGTAAAAAGTGTTACTTTTGTCCCCGCTCTCCGCTATAATCACCTAATGAATTTGATTAAATTTACATTAACTAAAAATATTTTTATCCCTTCAACTCGGCTCTCCCCTAGATTAAATCCTGAGTGCGCTACCGTCTATACCTCCTTATATATATAAATCTTGAAGAGGAATAGTGTAGCTGACCTGTGTACCTTCCGATCGATCCAACTGCTGAAGCCCGAAAAACAGCTTCAACTCGTATCGAAATGCGCGAGGCAGTCAGCTCGAAATCGCCACTAAACAAGAGGGTGGACTGTGGAGATTGATTTCTGGTCACCGGAGAATCGATTCCGCGGCGAGGGTGCGCCTCGTTAAAGACGTCGTTCCCGCCCGTTAAGCCACCCCTTCGACGTCGTTACGATATCGTCACGTGTTCGCGAGACACGCTCAAACAGTACGGCCTCCGGGAAGCGCGGCGAAGGTGTTTGCCGAGAGGAGAATCAGCGGGAACAGGGGCGATAATCTTGAACGTGGGCGGTTGTAATCGCATCAACGCCCGCGCCGACGACGTATCGGTGTTCGCTGCCGGCGCCCGATTTATGCGCGGATACGCGATTCATTTGCAAAACCGCTTTGTGTAAATTGATTCGGCCGCGCTCGTTACTCGCCGGCCCGCGGATTTCGCGTACGTCGTCGAACCAGCCACCACGGGGCGCAAGGGGGCGCGAAACCGATTTATTGCGTTCGCGGTAAAAGCGACTGGACCCATTGTTTTAACGTTCGGATAATGTTTACGCGCGGGTGATTGCAGCTTTGTCGCGTGTCGGCAGCGCAAAGAAGAATTGCGGATTAGGATGCAAATATTGTCACCGCCCGTTTCTCCGCGTAATTATTGACACTGGGCTAATTAACCGACGGCATTCGGAAATAACACGGCTCCCAGCAGTTTTTCGCATTAAAGCGTTAGGTCTCGGTTAGGTTGTTTAAGGGGACGTTGACGCGGACGGCAGCGAGGTACGGCACTGTGCAGCTGCAATGGCTGCATCGGTCGTCCAGGACGCCCTAGCCCCGCTCCGCTGCGCGGCCAGCATCCCTCTGGAATATTAATATGACGCGAAATATTATAAGCCGCGACAGTCGCCGCCGCGGGAATACTAAATATTATCCTGCAGGACCCGACGGTGACTCGGTCGCTCCTGTTGCCGCTTACATTTCGCTCTTGGCAGCGAAATGCAGCCTCTATATCCGCGCACGAAACACGGTGATAAACTGTCGGCCGTATCGCCGCGTCGTTGCCCCCTGTAAAAAGACCTCGCTGACTCTTGACCGCGCACAGTGAAAACGTGCCGTTTTAGTCGGCCGTAATTGCGAACTTTTCTTTTCATCCACCGTTTACGGCTGCCGCCCTCTCTTTCCTTACATTCTTATTGACTCGCTTGGAAAAATATCCTTACACAATCGAGATGGGATACAAGAGTTTGTAGGAGCTGGTGATTTACTTGAATGTTGTAACGATATTCTACTTATGATCTGCCTTATTTTATGCAACCAAAGGGTCACCACACATTTAATAATAATAATAAAACTATAGGAAATGTGTTTGCAATTTTAAAAACTCGACTGAAGTCCCCATCGGTATTTAAAGTAACGAAAATGAGTGACCAATTATGCCGGAAAGGGGACGTTTCTTACATAGCTCCTCGAGAACCACGACGTGAAATATTCTAGCCTAATACTCGTTCGTTTTGGGTCACACTGTCCTTTCCACGAGACATCATTCCGTGCGGAGGACAGTTCTTCCGGCAGCAATTGAAGAGATACGTACAAGTCTAGTAAACTTTACGAGATGCCAAGTCGGGCGTTCCCCCCGGGGTAAAATAAAGAGATCATCGCGTCGTGGTTTCATTATCGATCTCCGGCAGACAGCGCATGATAAGGTTTCGCGGGGGATGACGCGTAGGAATATACACGTGAGGCAGCGACGTTTAGCGCGACATTTATTGGATAGCACGGTTGCAAGCTACGTGGGTCCGTTAACAGGTCGTTTTCTTTAATGGCCAGATAAACCGACCTCGGTCGTTATTTCACCTGAATTGACCGTAAAGAAAAGGAGAAAAATCGCGTGCATCTTGCTGGCCGCACCGCCACATAGATATTTCAGGCGCGGGCGTAATTAAATCCAGCTTCCGAGTTAAGCCAGTGAACAGCGTCAGAAAAGTTTTGGGAGAAAACGTACAAAGAGCGGCGGTATCTTTAACTAAATTGGTGCACATTTATCGCACTTCTTTTCGGCGATGAAAAAAAAATACTTACTCGAAAGATGTTTAAATTTTTCGCCAATTAATGCCACTCCGCTGTCTAAGCGCAGAGGTTATTTCTACGTTTAAATGACTAACGAGGGAAGAAAGAATGAAGCTCGCATGCCGCTTTAATGCCAGCTACTTAAATATTCGTTTAGAGTGGTTCCCCGTGTACGCAAGGCTGCGATGGTGAACGACCGACTAAAATTATGCAGACGGGTCAGTCGCTGACGCTGATCTTATTATCTTATCGTTGCCAGCCTGCGCCAATGCGCTTTATATATTTCGATGCACGGAACGACGCAGACGCTCGCTCCAAGCCGCTCTAACATTTTTAATTCAATGCGGCCGCTCGCGGATTATTATGCATAATACAGAGCAACTTCGCTGCGAATATAGATGGCAGTCTGCTCGCTTCCCTACGCCCTTCGCGTCCTCCTACCCTCGCCCTGGAATTTTCACCGACAGCACGGTAATCCGTTACAGTGTCGTAAGGAGACTACAAAGGGTGAATCGTTAAAAACGTCGGGCAAAGGCGATCAACTTTTTCCTGGAATTACCTCGGGGCCGTTGTTTATGAGACGCGTGTTGACTACTCACGGTTAGTGTTCCTGATTTCTCCATATTTTTTGTTTCCCGAGAAATCAGAAATGAGATTATATTTCTTGAGAATTCTCGAAAATTCTCGGGAAATTGAAAAAAAATATTGTAAAAATTGTATTTTTGGAATAATGTTGATAATATTTATCAAAAATACAAGAAAACTTTAACTAAATCATTATTCCTGGCTAGTTTATACAAAACTTGTGTAAATGAAAAAATAGATATTAAATACAATTGGTAAATTTATTTATTTAATACAAAATTTGTACAAAGCGAAAGATTACTTTTTGGTTTTAAAATTTATTTTTAAATAGCACAATGCGTCTAATGTAGCGTCAGCGAATCTATTTCTTTTTTGTGACAAAATCTGTTACTGTTATATTTTCACGTTTTATATATATTAGAACACAAAATCGATTAATAGCCGGATTTTCAGGGATCAATAAATTTCACTCCCTTGCAGTGAATTTAGGCAGTAAAAAAATTGCGTAATGCATATCTGTATATCCTGCACATATCCCGAAAGTTTAATAATTTTTTGAATTTCTGAGTTGGTGATCTTCCCTTTAAGCCGTTCAGGTCCACGAAGTGTTCATGTGCTTAGCAAAATTAACGTTCGAAAATGGTTATTACCTACTGTATAACAATCCAAGTGCTGCGAGAACGACTCGGTTCCCTAATCGTTCGGCTAATCGCCGATGCTGGCCAGGTCTGGCTGGAATTAAGCAATTCAGAAGGTGGTTTCGAAACGAGAGACTCGTTGTCAGGCGGCTCCAGCAGCTTGGCGAAGGAGGATGAGAGGAGCATTTTTCACCGGCGCAACACATAATTTGTGGTAGCCATAAATTCAGAACGTTCCACGGGGGCGCGGATGAAAGTTTCCTTCGATTTTTGGCAGCCAGGGGCGGGTAGCACGGAGGGGCCGGGGGAATAGATGGGGGAGAGACAGGGTCCTCCGGAGGATGCAGAGAAATCGCCTGACGCTCCGTAATTTATGCTCTGACCTCCTTCCCTCCCCCGCCTCGTCCGCGCGCGCGTTGTTGTAGCCGGAAGATGGCGCGAGATAAAAAGTCAAAAATAAGCGGTGATACGTAACGCCTCGCCCACCCCCTTATCTGTCCGAACTTTCTTCCCCCCGCGCCGGAGAAGTTGGTGTTTTTGCCGGAATTTATCAGACTCTCGCTGCTCCCTTAACAGTTTCCCCGGAATCAGCGGGAAATAAACGGTACAGAGGGAACAAAGCGACACGGCCGCGGGCTCGAGCGCTGCTTTCGAGGGTGAAAGTTGGCTGGAAAGTCCCAGATGCGCGTTTAGTCGGGGCCCGGGACAAAATGCCGGGAAACTTCAGCGGCAAAGATGCGCGTCAGCCTCGACATATATTTGAAGATGGTTAGGAGACAGATAGCGTGACGTTATTCAGCTTTCGTGGAATTCATGACCTTTTCAAGGGGTCGCGGTGGTAGACACGCGGCTGGCAGCGGGTGGAAGGAATATAGGGTAAACAAACCAGTGAATGACCGAATTCTTGAATCTATGGATCTTTGAGATTAATACTTGAATATATTTATGTATAACATCAAAACAACTGTTGAAATTGCATTTAAATTTATTTTTCTTGAAATTTCTATAAAAATAATTATTTATTCTTATCGTAATTTAATAAAAGAATTATAAAATGCAAAACGTGTAAAAGCCCAGTAAATGATCGCATATTTTTAATAAGAATTGTACTTATTAATGTTTGCTTAATACGCGTAACTAAAAATATAATAAATATTAGAAGTGCAACTATACTCCATTTATAAACATATAATAATGTTTTTTATAATTGACATTTCTTTGCCTAATGTTCATTCACTGGTATGCGGTCAATTACTGGTTGGTTTACCCTAGTTGCGAGATAGAAGAGGCTAGAGGTGCATCCACAGTTTTTTGGCAGTAGTAGTGAGGTGAGGGCTGAATAGTAGCGCACCTAGAGGGAGGCCAAAGGGTACCCCTCAAAGAAGGGGATTTGTAAAAAGGAAAGAAAACTGAATTTCATTCTTTAACCCTTCGGTCGGCGCGCTCTTCAGACTTGCATGAGTGGGCGCGTTGTGGCTTTTACACCGCAATCGGAGTTCTCGTTATTTTACCTCTAAATTTAGACAATTTTAGGTCTCACGGAAGAAAATCGAAATTACATTAGTTGCTTAATAATATTTTATTAAACGAACATAGAATAAAACATAGAAAAGGAAATTAGTCCACATCCATCTGCTGCTCGTTTTTACAGGAAATATGCGAAATATAAAATTGTCGGCTAACTGCCGCGGGCGCATCCACCGAAGGGTTAAATAATTTTTTATAATCACTTCATGAATCTCATTGAATTGGCGCTAAATGAAATTGCTTTAAATAAATTTTTCTTGGAAACATTTTTATCCGTTCAATTCGGCGGCTCCAAGATTAAATCTTGAGTGTCTCACTCTGAAGGTGCTGAAGGATATATTTGGATTGGAAGCTAGCTATATATTTGAGCAATAGCTACGGGGACATTCCACGCGAAATCAGACACTTTTTGGAGTAACATTTCGGATGTGGCTGAAATTGGAATATGTTGTAGTCTTTAGGGATATATAAACATATCTCGAAGGATTTTTGACAATTTTGAAAAATGTCGATTTTACAGCTGTGTGAAGGTAAGTGCCAACTTTTTTTCAATAAATTATAACTTCAAACAGCTGTAAAATCGACATTTTTCAAAATTGTCAAATATCCTTCGAGATACGTTTATATATCCCTAAAGACTACAACATATTCAAATTTCTTAAGATAGATCTCAGAGGATATAAGTATGCTTTGCCATCAGCAATAGAAACGTTCTCCCTTAAAGAATTTATTACAAAGTGGCGAAACAGAGGGTGACACTGACAATCTTGGCGTAAAAAACACACTCTTCCAATAAAGTCTTCTCTAGCGTGAAGTTATTCCTGGCGTACGTGGTGGAAGGGAGAGTGGCGTAGCGTTAGGGGCGAGAACTCGCCGGTAACGAAAGCTCGGGGACGAAAACAGTGTTATTAAAAAGGTGGTGGGGAGGAGCGAGGCGACGGTACGGCCGAGCGGAAATTTCTGGCGGTGGCGCGGCGGATCGACGAAAACGCGTGGAGGGTTGGAGAGTTGCCCGGGGAAAAGAAGAGGTAAGGGAGCAAAGGTGGGAGATAGAAGACCGGTCGTTAGGTAGCGCTGTCGTAAAATTAATTACGCCTCGAAACTGTCTTAATTAAAAATGTGTCCGCCGCCCGTCAGCCTCGCTGCCACCCCAATGCACCCTCCTCTTACCACCTTTATAACCTCCGTCACCTTTTCAGCCGCTACTTCGTTCCTCCTTGCCATCGGGAACGGGGCTCTCTCGCCCTTTCTTCCTCTTCGCCCACGTCCGCCGCTCTCCATCTTCTCCCTCTCGGCTCGACAATCCTTTTTCTCCCTCAGACCCCCCTTTCTCTTTCCCTCTCCCTCCACGACACCCTTATTACCTACTCGGTCGCGAGCATAAGCGCACCGCCATGAATATTATGTCATTATGCAATCTCCCGGTGCATGCAACGCCTCCGTGCGAGCTGCAGCCTGCAGCGAAGTCGTCCACGCGTTACCGTGCATAGAGGGTGTCCCGGAATTACGGGGCAAGCTCGGACACGCCAATTCCTCGCGCTGAATAAATAGAGAAGAGTCGTCTTCCACCTCGTATTCCGAGATTTTCCGAATCGTTATCACTCCAAATATGTAATCAATTAACAAAGAGACGCTCGCAGCTATTTGCTACCCCGCGATATCGCAACTTCCACTTTGATAGAGCGTGTGGAAGTGGCCGCTCGTATCTCGACATTTCATCGGAGCGTAGCTTGCATGTTCTCGGTTTAATAAAGTAGAATCGCGGTCGAGCGATTTGCAGCGAATCGGTTCAAGGATTTTCGCGTTCGACGGGTCGCAACCCCCTCGCTCCAGACCCCGGGGGTCGCTGCAGCTTCGGCCGCGCTGGAACGGTATCGTTGCGTTTTCAACGGGACATCGCGGTGATATTCGAGCACCGGTCGGAACGAGTGTAATATTCTGCGATGCAGCCAAATTATTGCATAATTTACACGTTCGGCATTGAAATTGTAATTTTCGCGCGCGCGGCCGACGGCTGAACGACGAATAGCGATAATATATGTATTCGACGCGCTCGTAAATATAGGACGACCCATTTAAGCGGAGGCGCGGACGTAATTTATTCATTTAAATTAGAGCCCCGCGAATACAATCGCGTGGAAATTAATTGGAGGAAACGGGCGATCGTGCCGCGGCTCGGGGATCGCGATTTTTCTTGCCGGCGTAATTAGAGTGACACGAATATCGATGCTACGTTTAAAGCACCATCTGACCCACTGGCCTGCGCGATGTTGATTTTGTATAGGTACGAGCAGCGAATTAAATCGAGACAGCCGGAGAAGCTTCTGTGGACGCTGGCTGGCAGACAACTCCCGTATTATAATAAACCCCGACGAATGTTGCTCGGCAAGAGAATATAATGTAAAATACCCACGCGCGTTTCTAGCGGTGAATCATACAAAAAGCGTTAATTCGTTGCGAAAAGCCTGGGGAAATGAATGCAAATTAATGGGCCGCCGTATTTACTTATTTGCCGTTGTTACTTGCGTTCGCAACTTAATTTCCACGAATTTATATTTTCGTTACGCTGACGGTGTAATTAGGAGCGCCGGTTTGCCGGGGAATAAATTTCGGCGGAAATTCGTAGCGTTTTAAAGCTCCGACCGCAAAATTCATCCCCCACCTGCTAGCCTCCCCCACCTTTAAATGCTTAACGCTGGTAATTATTGTTCATTACCGGCGGCCTTAATCCGCTCGTGATCATTGTTGACTTATCAACAAGATTAGGTGGCAGACAATTACGACAGAAAAACGAGCGCTGAGATAAACCGAAACACTGGGTTCGCTGGGTGAAGGGTTAAACGCGGCCGTCGTCATTATCGCCCCACTGAAATGCCTTTACAGGGTGGTAGCAGGTCACGGGGCGGGGGAGGGACACGCGAAAGGACTTTTGCACGAACCCCGCACTCCATCCACTGGGTGTGTAGCAAACAGTGCTGTTAATGAGGTTTTCATGAAACCTACAGGGTACACAGAAATAGCAGATCAGTAGATTCATCCTTTAGAGTCTCTCTCGTTCTGTGCCCCTTGAAAGGCACGAGATGCTCACAGAGCTTGGATAAAAACAACAGACTACTGTCTCGAATTTGAACTCCGAAGCTGAACAGTCATTTATAAGCGCTCCTCGGGGTTGCTCTGTAGATTCGTAAAGCCTGCCAATGACGAACAGAAATACCGTTCACCTTTGCTTCTAATTCCCAAAGTAAACAGCGCATTCTAATTGAAATCGCGTCTACCAGCGGCGAAGGTAAAGTCTGTGGCTTGTTTCTCGGAGAAACGAATGGGTAGGCGAGGCTCGCCGCGCGATGTTTGACGATTCGGAGTAAGCTCCCCTAGTCTGTCGGGGAAATTCACGACACGCTGTACACGTTAAATCGAAGGCATATTAACAACGGGGTCGTTATAGACTTAGGTGTTTCGGTGTTGTACAGGGAGTTGAGCTCGCACGAGTGGCGCTCGCCCGGAGTTTCCAGGTCGTTTCGAGGCACTTACGGGGCGCGCGCCCCGTGCGCTCGATCGAGATCCGCCGGCTCGATCGGAAAGGTGGATGTAACGAGGGAAACTCGGTCATCGGCGTGAATTTATTGTGGTACTTTGTACGACCGCTCCGGGCGGGGGGCTGCCGCGAGGGGATGCCGAAATGCATCGGCGAAATAGGTCGAGTGCTCGATGCGGGGAGCATTCCCGCGTAAATAGGCAAATTTCTTGGCGGGCGAGCTGGAGCGTTAGGGAAATTTTTCCGCGAAGGGTTTAAGCCGGTTGTTAAAATAGGCGTATATTTCGTGCAGCCACGAGGACCTTTAATACCCGCTGTTCCCGTATTTCTATCGAGACGTCCCTTTCGCGGATCAACGGGCGGAACTTAGCGCGTGAATCGACGCCCACAAATAATAAGCCGATCCGTACTGTATCGGAAGCTAAGTCAATAAATCATATTTGCAATGTTTAAAATACAAAAACTGTGATTTAGATCTGTGGTGAGCAACCTTTGGTCAAAAGTGGGCCACAAGTGGAAAGCTACTACTCTATGCGGGCCGCAATATTAAATACATAATTATACTAATCAGAGAATTTTAATTTATGGGATGGATTTGTTATTTCTGACATTGATTTACAATAAAACGTTTCTTTAAATTTGATTTACTGTTTATTAGTAATATATACACAGTAATATATACTTACCTACATATTATAATATAAAGTGGTATATGTACCTATACAGGGTGTCCGTGGGAAGAATGATCAGCTGGATATCTCCTAATGTGTTGGAGATAAAAATTTTTTAAAAATATGGCGTTATATGGTTCGAGGGGGTCAATTTATTAGCGCAGACGAATTTTTTTTCGATTATTATTTTAAAAGATACGATGGTCAAGTTCGGTTTTTTAAATGGAACTATTTTTTTGAAGAGGTGAGTTGATAGTGCGTTCCAAGACAAATTCTATAAGCATTAATGTATACACTTGGTTTCCACTGGTTTTCGAGATATTGCGCTTGCAAATTTACTGATTTTTTTAAATGGAAAATTAAAAGTGTTCCGCAATGCGGCTTCGCACTCGGCAGTCTGTCGCCTCGTAGAAGAAGCATGTCAATCGTTTTAATTTTTAAAGAATAATAAATCTAAAAATTTTCATTTTCTTCAATGCAAGTAGTAACACAAGATGTTTAACTAATAATATGCATCCTTGGAGAAAGTTTCCATTGCAAAATTCACTGACAATTTTGGCAACCCTCCCATAACTACCCCAGTAAGTACGAAGGTTGCTTCTGGTCGAACAATTGTCGGATTATCCCACGATCTCCATTTGCTGCGATATTAATTACGACGTTGTTAAATAACAGCGCGTGTGTACATCCTTCTCCCGCGAGCTGCTTCGCCATCGATTTTCCCTGGCGAGGAAACGAGGAGACGGATGGCAAGCGGCGCATCGACTTTTCAGTCGGAGCAAGGCCAATTTCCCCGTGCCGAGGTCGATAAACCCAAGATGCATCGCGCAGCAGGCCGCACACAGGCTGCACACCCTGACCAATTACCACTGGAGAATGCAAGTTGCGCCACTTGTGCAATCAATGGCATTCGTATAGTGGCCACCACCCCGGGGCAATTGTATTCCCCCGCGGGGCGCGGGAGGTCCATTATGATCGTTATACTTCGCGAAATACAAAGGAACCTGACATCGCATTGCGCGCGGCCCTCTCTGGATGCACGATACGCGGCCCGCCGAAATATTAATAGAACCGCGGCCGAGTCGAGTGCATCGCCGTTCGTAGATACAATGTACATACTTCTATCAACGCCCAGCCCAGTTTTGCGGGTATGAAAGGAACTTCGACGGAGAAGTTGCCGGGTCTGTTTTCATTAAAAGTTATCGGCGGGAGGCTTCGAGATCGCGCAAGGAGTGCCGCCCTCTAGGAGGGTGGCCAGCGACCGTTTCGTACTGGATCTATTTCTCCGGCGATGAGTTTTATTCTCCATTCAACAGATCGTCCAGTCAATGGGCGTTCTATAAAAGTTGTGGGCCATTTCTCAGAAGCTATACCGCGCAACGCTCGGACCTATTAATAAGTTGGTATTCCTCGAAACTGCCCGCGTAATTCGCTGCGAAACCGTGGCGAAACGAGCTTTCGCGACTACAATGCATTCTACTTAGGGGACTGTTTACTATTCCGAGCGAAAGCTCGCGTTGAAAGAAAATCCCCGGGAAATGACCGCGGGTAAGAGGCGAAGATTAACGAGGGAAGGATTCATCAGAGTGGCGAGCATCAAAGCGACAACGGGGCGGGATGCAAAAAGTACGACCGAGCCAGGGTCATAAACAGCCGTGCGGCAGAGGTTTCGCTGTAAACGCGACCGGCGTAGGACGCGGCCTTCGCGACACAGGGTAGAACGGGGGTTGGGAGAGAGGAGGCCTGCGCGCTAGCGCGCCGAACAAAGTACAGCGAGCCGGTGCATCCTGATACGGTTCGTTCCGTATCTCGAAGTGCAGGACGTGTCTGAAATATGCACGGTACGTAAGCGTATGAAACTCGCGGGGTATCGTGTTGCGCGCCTTTTGTTTTATGCAGGAAATGGTTTCCTTGCGAGCCGTTCCGGCGCATCTCGTATACCTGGTGTACGGATAAGATATCGCGCGCTGTTTGCCCCGCAACCACTGCCCCGCATGATTTCAGGGGCCATTGTTGCTTCTTTGATTCGAGCAGGTTGCGGGAACGCGGTCCTCCGTGTAGAAACGACAACGAAATAAATAATTCGAAGAAAGAAAGAAGCCTGTCCGTAAATAAGACGAGTAGAGACAGAGTGCGCAATGTGATCCTGAGTACGGGAGGTGGACTGGTCTCGAACAGGCCAGCCGATTTTGCCAGAACTTGTACCCTCCGATCTTTGTGGCGCGGATCGTCGAGGATGGTGGCTACTGAAGGACGCGCGGGGGCTGCTGCCCTGTGTAGCGACGGCTCTGTTCGCAGCCAATTCTCGAATTAGTCGCAGTCGAATTAATCCCGCTCGCGAAGTATGCACGAACGGTTCGATCAGCAGCGCGAGATCCCGAAATCTCTCCGCGGCAGGGTTCCTGCTCTCGACGTGTGCTCCGTCGACCGTCTCCTCCCTCCGCCCCTCCTGAGCCCCTCCCCTAGTTCTCTATTTGCACGTCCGTACCCGTGTGCTTTTCCTCCTTTTATTTCCTACCCTTCGCCCTCGAATTCGCTCCGTTCCTCTCCTTCCTCCATTCTTTGCTCCCGACTTTTATTTGTTCCGCTGGCTTCTTCTCCCTCTCCTCGGGGGCGGGGGGTTGAAATTGGACGAGCGATCATGTAAAACAGAGAGCGGAGCGGTAGAAGCGAGCCGAGTACGCATAGCTGTCAGGCGCAGGGCGCGCACCGGTTTACCTGCTTCTGCTCCCGCTCACGTTTTACCTGGCGCGCGCAAACGTCCGCTCGCGTTGTCGCTGGAGCGTGAAGCCTGCGCCGTACCTGCGCGCTGCAAACACCCCGCAGCCTTTATCTGCGTACGCGCGCGAGACTTTGTGTGCGTGACACTTTGAACCTTCCGAGACCAGGCTACCAGGTCGATTATATCGCGGCTCGCCCGACTCGAAAATCCGGCTACGCGGTTTCGCTCCCCTCTCGCTGAAAGGTAACGTGAGACCGTGGCTTTCTTGCCGGACCCCCTGTAATTGGTACAATGGGATCCTTTTGTCTCTTTTTGCGTGCCCTATCCCTGGCCTAGCTCGGTGTAATTCGTTTCACGCAGGGGGACGCTTTAGTGGACGCTTTTGTCGGGCCCGAGTGGCGCGATTTATCTGTTGCCAGGTAGTCAGCACGTAGATTTGCGCGCGTTATCTTGATTTCCGCGTGAATTGGACGGCAGGCGTGCAAAGCGCGAGGATTTGTCCTTCTTCTCTTCGCGAGAAGTGTTAATATTGTAGGAGGGAAAGGATTTAACTATCCCACAGTGGGTTGAGTGATAGACAATAGTTTTGAAGCACACGTATAGAAGATTTCGTGGTTAATAAAGTGAGCCAAGATTAATATTCTTAAGGTCTAATAACACAAAGAGAAAATCAATTGCGATTTAGGGGGAATCCTACTTTTAGTATTGTTAGTGTTACCTATTTAAGTACCTATTACTGTAGCTGTACCTTTCTTTGGGGAATTTGATGAAGCATAAGAAATTGAACGATTTTTATTTTTAAAATTGTTCTATTTTGCTCCGTTGTGATATTATATTAAAATATGTGATAACTTTACCCTTAAACTTATTTTTTGGGCTATAAACGTAGCAAAATTTGGGATTTTTTTTAAGAAACTGGCGGTTCGATTCATATGAAATTTTGACCATGCTTTTGTGCATCTTTGAAGAAATTGCAGTTTTTTTTATTAACTTTTAATAATAAGTGTAGGAGTTATTCATGATCGACCATCACACAGCGCACAGTTCGTCGTCCGCTGGTGTGCGTGATATTTATCTTCCAGGTAATCTAAAACAGAAACTGAAACGACGTTTTACTTTATACGTATGTAGCCTAATTTTGATGAACTCGAATAAAAAAAAATATATTTATTCAAGAGAGTGGTAAGTTTTCAAAACAAACCTTAATATTTGCTACCAAGCTTCTCCAATTATCTTATGTAACAAAAAAATATATAACTTATCTGTACACGGTTCGAATTTCAGATGAATCGAATCGTTAGTTTCGTAAAAAAATATGTTTTTTGCCCAAAAAATAGGTTTCCTTCCTTAAGTAATTTCCACATTCCTGAACATCTGGATGTTAATATTAAACGATAAATAACACCCTGGAAAAATCTTTGATTTCTCAATTTTTGCTCCATCCTTCAGGTACAGGCTCTTTGTCCCTCAAACCGTTCCCTCGAATCTTTGTCTCCAAGACCGAACGACTTCTTTTCATCGTACAGCATCGTTGGAACAAAAACTGAAAATTGGAAGATACATCGTCCCTTCGAACTACTTGTCTAATTGAAACAGTCTCGACTTGAGAATTCCAGCTTGAACGATCGGAGTGCTGCCCGAGTAATCGCAATTACGCGGCTATTCGCGAGCCGAAGCATCCTCGCGGCGATTCGAGCGAAGAAGACATTTATTCAATAAAGTCCCGGCATTCATAATTCAGCTTACGAGGCGGGGGGTTGGTTATTGTCTCGAGCAAGGTAACCAGTCCATCCAAGAAAATACAAAGCCAGAGATCGACCGGGTTTCCCTGCTCCCCGTAAATGCGTCTAGCAGCCGATGGGAAGAAGCGTGGAAATCCTCCCACCTCGAATAGCGGAGGGACCTGGATACCGGACGGGGAGAGAGAGGTGGTGGAAGGGGTTGGCGCATTGGAGAAAGAGGGCGGTAAAGGAACGTCGATAGAGACAGGGACTGGTATCGGGGAATTTCTGAAATACCGTGGCCTGTGAAATGCACTTGCTCTGCATTTGTACTTGAGTTGCCTCTTCCCGTCTTGCTATTCATCCCTGGCAACCTCGTTCCTTGATGCAACCGTGTAACGCCGCTCCCCCCGGCGTCCCTCCCCCACGTTTCCGTATCGATTGGTCCCGCTAAATAATTACAAATTTAACGCGATCCCGAATTTTCGCTTGCCTCGCAGCGCCACGCTTTTGGCCATTTTGAGAGACGTCAGCGTCGCGGCGCAACTTTCTCAACCCCTCGGCGAGCAATCGACAGCACATTGTATTTTCTCCTTCTAGTTTTCCGCTGCTTTGTTCGCCGCTTCTCTCCAGATTTCCGAACGAATGCTGTTGGCGATTCGAGCCGCTTCTCGATACAAGTTATTTCAAAGTAATTGTCTAATGCTGTTTTTGTCCGTTGACGAAGGGAACTGACGAAGGGGACTGTCGATGTGGATATTCAAAGATCACTTATGTCTGCGAACGTGTTTCTTAGGGAGGAATTGGAAAAGGGAGGAATAGATCGTACGGGAGACTCTTTCGCAAATACGTTTTTGGAAAATTTAGCAACGAGTAACCACGTACACTGGAGCGATCGGTCCAGGCCGATGCTATTATTGATTTAACAGAAGAAGTGGACAGCGCGTTGTAAAACCTATCCCCATAAAAAACTTCAAAAAAAGTAAAAAAATTACGCCAAGTGGGGTAATTCATCATACGGCTGTTTTCCTCAGCGGTCGATTTTAATTCGAACGCGAAACGACGGATACCCAGCCGTTGATACCGGGCGTTTACGTGGAACAGGGGCGCATATTTCTTTCGGGGACGTCGAGCCTGCGCCATCTTAAGCCATTACATTCACATGCACCTTTATTTGCACTCAACTTTGCTACAGCGATGTGTCTCGCGAAATTTACACGAAGGGAAAACAGAAACACGGAGGATCTAGGGCGTGCTGGAGAGCCTACATAATCCCTTTCCAATATTTTTATAGAGGATTACGAGCAATCTGCAGCGATCGTTTGTTTAACAGCAAAAAAAAAAAAGAGGGAAACACGGGGTCACATGCGCGAATTGCAAATAAACGAGAAATCGAACCAGCGCGCTGGGAATGATCGAAGAAACATTATTATTCGCGGCGCGTGGTAGAGACGCGCGAGAATAATTCCAACGTTTCAGTTTGCGGCCAAGCGAAAATTTCTGATGCCTGGAACCTGACGCGCATTCAATTTTTCACGGATCGTTTTTGTACCAGCGCTCGCTATTCGCGCTATTCGCTATCGAACGTCACTAAAATGTCCGCCCCTCCCCTCGCCCCCGCTGGCCGAAGTGAAAACATGGTTTGAAAGGCGATTTAATCCCGTTCGATTCTCTCGAAGCCGCACGCCTGCCACGGAGGACAAGTTCATCGACGCAGCGTTTTATTCCCGGCGAAGTCTGCTTCCGACTCGTTTGACCGATTAAGTCTACGTTTATTTACAATCACAGGACGGCGAAGGGGCGCCCTGGGAACGGCTCTTAATCCGTCTCGATTCCCTTTGAAGCGAAACTGCGCGCGGCAATCGCGTAAGTCAGCAGGTGTGTCGCTGCAGCTTTCTATAAACTGGTATAGGGCCAGGGGTGTATTAATCCTGGTATTACCAGGCCCGACGCTGCGCGAGAACTTATCAAAGAGAGTATTACAGCCAGTTTCTCTCTGCCCCTTCCAGCCCCTCCGCCTTTTCTCTTACATTGCTCTCTGTTTTCCTTGTAACTCGTACCTGTACCTACCCTCTTTCCCGTTGCGTTTGCCTCTTCTCTGGGATACTCGTAGTTGAAGACAGTCGATCGTCCTGTTACAACACGCTTCATTTTAGATCATTTGTGTCTTCACTTACGATACTGAAACCCAGACCAATTTTCACACTGATTAATAAATAATAAAATCTTCCTTGTATATTAAGGAAAAACTTTGTCGCTGCAAGATATATGTACCTCAAAATTGCCTCGATACTTTTTAACGGCGAACGTTGAAAAACATGGATTATGTCCAGTATTACTTTTTAATTAAATATTATTACATTTCTTTCGGCTTCGCTAGAGTTTTCTGAAGTTATGTTTTAAGTCTCATAACGATCCGTTAATATTTACTCGAGTTATCGCAATTTATGTTTAAAGAAATAATGATTTCGGACCATCAAAAATTTTTTGTTTATAATTTTTTGCTCGAATAGTAATGATTGGATATACAAACTGTAAATAGAAAAAAATTGAGTCGTGATGAGCTTTACAACACTATATTTTTTTAAATTCAGTTTAACAACATTTAATTTTACAATCTTTCTTAGCGTTTGGACAATAATTTTTCCCATTTTCGAGCGCTAGTCTCCTTATTGCATCCGACCCTTCAATTGTTTATAAACTTTTCGCTTCGTATCGCCGCGCTGCGCTACAATGCGCGAAGGCATTAATCCTCCCCCAAAATGGAAAAAATATCGTCGTTACCCCTGACCCAGTCGAATCGAATTTTTCCTCCCCCGAAAGGAGATTTAATCTCGCCGGTGAACGGGAAGACGGACGCGAGTTGGCGAATTTGAAGGGGTCGCGCGTAACGGCGGTGCAGCGAGGGTGGAAGTGGAGTAGGATTGAGATATCTCGCGCGGAGGATTCGAGGAGGCACGGAATTTCACCGGTGGGACGTTGAAAAGGAGAGAAAAGAGAAATTGGATGGCGGTGGGGCGAGATAGTGGAACCGCGGGCCACTCGAAGTCTCCTGAAGCGCGGCCACGGGCGCGCACGTCTCTGCCGCTGACGTTTGGCGAGCCCCGATAACGGTAATCCAATTTTTCCGAATAATATTTGTCTTAAAGATCGACGATCACCTCCCGTGGCTGTTTCGCGCGAACGCGCCGCGGTTGACCTTGAGAAGGGGGTGAGAGAGGATCGGGGTGGGTTCGAGGGGGCGAAAAGAAAAGCAGAGGATTTCGCGGCGGGGGATTAATTCGCGAGTGATTCTGAAATTCGTTGGAGAGGAAGAAAGAAATTCATTCAAATGGTTGAATATAAATGTCAGAAGTCGACTGTTCCTCAAATGAATCTAGAATGTAGAAGCTGTTAGGAATGAGTTGCTCTTAGAATACCATATTTGAAGGATAGGGGGAAAAACAGGGAACGTCCCCAGTCTCCCTACTTACACTATGTATTTTTGATTAGGGTGAGCTTGCACTACGTCGGGAACCCTCGGACATCACTGTGTACACATCCTTGTTTTGTTAATAATAGAAGTGGACATTTATTTGGTTACAGTATTCTACAGCGTTCCACTTAAAAAATACTAATACAATATGAAACAATTATCTTTTCGCTCAGTTTTTTTCTGCTGTCTAATTAGAGTATAAATTGTTCATAACACGAACAATACAGTTAAGTTCGTAGAACCTTGTTTCTTTACTAAAGGACTAAAGTATTAAAACTTCATTTCCTCGATAAAGCTGTTTCGTGACATTCCTGGCTTTCCCCCCTACATTTGTTCTAATATTTTAGAAGGCTACTTACATTCACCAGCTGCAATATTTTAACCACAACATCATCCATAATCCAGGGTCCAACCCGAACTCCTTTAAAAAAAAACACCTGTCTTCTTGAAAAACGCCTTCATCCCAAAAAACGCGGTCCCCTATGTCTCGCAGGAGATGAATATTCCAAGCGGCACGTTGCGCTTGCGAGCCGCACGCGTCTTCCGTATCGAAAACACGTATATTTGGAGAATAATAAATATACATGTGGGCCCACGCGTGGACCGAAACCCCTTTTAGGGGCGGACGAGACAGAAAGGGGAAGAAAAGGAACGGAGACGGCCAGGATGGATTTGCTCGCGACTTGGCAAGGTCGACGGAATTCCGATGAAGCTCTGGCAGGAAGAACGGCGAAGAGGAGACGGAGAGGCGCAGGGGCATACAGTGGTAGAAACGAAGAAATCCCCGGCTTCCTTGGCAGTGAATCCAAGGAAAGTCAACAAGTCGAAAGGAATCGTATTTTTGCCCACCCCCTATGGCTTCTTTTCGCCGTGCCCTCGTCGAGTGATGGATGGTTATCTCTTTGCTGTCGATACGCCGTTTTTCTTCCTGGAAATTTGACCGTCACCCATGGAAATGAGCCGGACACCGATGTTCCACGGCTGGCCTGAAATATATTGCGCTCGCTGAATACAGTCTCTGCCCTTTTTTGGCCAGATTCAATCGATATTATTATGCATAGGGGCGCTCATGGTGACATAGTAGATTGTAACACGCGGTGACAGAGGCGTTACGATGCATACACCGCGTAGAAGATGCACGTCAAGAAACGGGGAAGTTGAAGACGAAGAGCCAACATCGGGCAGCGGCAATTTTCCAGATATAAAGATCCATGAACTTTATTTCTAGAGGCGAATTTACGCGATTCACTTTGGTTGAGTAATGAGGTTCACTCAAGAAAATTGAAAGCAATGTGAACAGTGTAAATTAATATTTAATCAAAGAGTTCAACCGAATGGAACAATAACAGATGTTGGCTGAGTTTTTACTTTTATTATTAAAGATGATTCGTTTAAATTGAACAGATGTAAGCACGTATGTGTCTTGAAGATTGGAAGGTTTTATTTCAGATGCGTCGATGTTCGTACACGGATGTTTTGTGCCGGAAAATTGATTTTGAAGGCTATACGAATCTTAAAAATAATTTGTAGTTCCTCTCGATTTTACAACCGTGTATAAATGTAGAGAAGAACGGACTCCGTTCTTTCTCGATTTCTACGAAAACTATGAATATCTTATAATAATAATGTTCACAAATTATTTTTTATTTACGTGAACCAGTTTGGTCAACTAAATGCGCGCCTTTCAATTCCATTGAATCAACTACAATGCTCAAAGAAAGTGAGCCGTGTAAATTCGCCTTAAGTATTTCCTCAGTGGTTATTATTAGGAGCGATCACCCTAAGAAACATGTTACACAAAAACCGCTGAGAAAACAAAGCATCCGCGTAAACCCACCCAAAGGAACGCTGGATGACAATAAGCGCAGGAGGAGACAGAAGAGAACGGGTTAGCAGTCCCAATTTCTGAACTCGCCGAATCGAGGGGGAAGTTTCCCTCGACTCGACTCGAAAGCAGTCGCTGCTTAGCATAACCGAATCGAATAAAAGTAAGTGTGTCACCGCGTGACGTCAGATCCGAGATCAGCTCGGGGGAAGCGATTTTACAAATCGCGGGATTATCCGGGCGACTCGGAGCGCGGAGGGGGTTGCGGGGTGGCTCCGCCGTGGTGTTTGCCGTAGGAAATATATCGCGGCCAAGTCGGTGTCGTCTGCCTTGCGACTCCGAGTGTCGCCCACATAGTTCCCGCGGTGTTCGAACTTGCCCGGAATAAAGTTATCGTTAGGGAATTCGTCAGGCGATAGGAGAGCGAGCGGCAGCGATGGGCGAAGTCGAGTGCCGAGCCAGTTTCCCCGAGTTCCCGTCATCGAGTCCCGCGCGATTTGCATACAAAGACGACTGCTCTGGCTGCTCAGCCACCTTTCTGTGTCAGCAGATCCGTTTCCGTTTACTCTTTGCCGGTGTGTATCGATTTCACGCGAATGCCGCTGTTTCCTCGATGGATATGGATACGACCACCCCCGCGTGCCACCGCGTGGAGCGCTCGTCCTTCCAACGGGCAACAGTCTTCCTTTTTATCGTTCGTCAATTTTTTTTCTCTCCGACAAACAGCGGTATATGCACTTAGAGTCGTTTGACATAGGTCACTGGTAGAATTCAACATTTCTAGGGGTAGCAGCGGAGTTGAGCATTATTCTAACGATCTTGGAATAAAAATTTCAAATAATATGAAGTTATTCGAATAAATTTTTATTCCAAATAACTTTATTCGAATAACTTCATATTATTTGAAATTTTTATGCCAGTAGAATTCCAGTAGAATTCAACATTTCTAGGGGTAGCAGCAGAGTTGAGCATTATTCTAACGATCTTGGAATAAAAATTTCAAATTATATGAAGTTATTCGAATAAATTTTTATTCCAAATAACTTTATTCGAATAACATCATATTATTTGAAATTTTTATGCCAGTAGAATTCCAGTAGAATTCAACATTTCTAGGGGTAGCATCAGAGTTGAGCATTATTCTAACGATCTTGGAATACAAATTTCAAATAATATGAAGTTATTCGAATAAATTTTTATTCCAAATAACTTTATTCGAATGACTTCATACTATTTGAAATTTTTTTCCAGTAGAATTCCAGTAGAATTCAACATTTCTAGGGGTAGCAGCAGAGTTGAGCATTATTCTAATGATCTTGGAATAAAAATTTCAAATAATACGAAGTTATTCGAATAAAGTTATTTGGAATAAAAATTTATTCGAATAAAAAATTATTCTTTATTCTCGAATAACTTTGTTTTATGCGTAATCCTATTCGAAATTATTCGAATAAACAGATGTTTCCCAACTCTGGGTAGCAGTAGGTTTACTACGTCGAGAGCTTCGAGCTGGGTGAAGGTCTAACACATTTTAATTCCAACTCCGTTCCTTCCTTTGACTTCGTCTCCACCCAGTAGACTAATAGACCTCGAACAGAGGAGACTAATACTTGAGGACCTCTGATACACAGGCTCCCCAGGTGTGTCAAGGGGGAAGAAACGAAGAATGAGTGACAGAGAAACGGGAAAGAGTAGGGTGTATTTTCAGAATGATATCGAACATCGAGAAATCGAGTAAAACAGCGCTGTCTATTTATTCACGGCGGGTTGAAAGCTTTCGCAATTGGATCGAACGGCTCGCATTTATAGAATCACTAAATTCCTGTTACAACGGGGGTGGGAGGGGCGTCGCACGTCCCAGCGACTTGACGCTTTCAAGTATTCAAGGAGCGTGAAAAATACTCTTGGTTAGTCGATCCCGGGGCGTCTGATTTGCGCCGATCAAATAAGAGGGGAATCCACGGGAAGGAAAAATTCGTTATCGTTAACCGAGTTTCCATTCGTGGGAGCGGTTAATTCGGCCGAGCGCCGCTTCCCGCGGCGTGGTATCCGCCAAACGCGTCACCGACACCGATTAAAATTGACGCGTCTTTTTATGGAAATGTCCATCGCGTCTCGGAATGGTACGCTGACTGATCGGATTACCTTAACGCGATTTAGGTACCCATCGCGCTTTCCAGACGCACGTCCGCCGATTTTCGTTCGAGGAGACGTTTCCCTGCGTTTCCACCAATGAAAACATTCGCGGTATTATGAATCGCAACCGGTCCAGATCAACTCGACGTCCTATCCCGCTCCATCCTCTGCAGAGTCCGTCGTCGTCGTTGGATTTCACGACAATCGCCACATACTTCAGCGACGCCAGATATATTTCTTTATACAATTGCCATCGCATATAGGGGAACGTAAAAAGGAGGTCGAACTGGCGCAGGGTAAAAGAAACGTTCAGTGGTCAATTGATTCGAATCGTTGGATATTCCCAGGCGACTGTGCGACGCCGCTCGTTCGCAGCGGATTAATTTCGGTCTGGCTTTAACCCGATTCGACTGATCAGTCTTTCGTAGGAGCTGGCCTTATGATTCACCCAGCGCAGCCCTTCCCGTTGCAATTCTCGGCGGAGATCAGCCCGCGAGGCACCACCCGCGGTGCCAGACGAGCAGGGGCGGGCGGCAGGGAGAATGGAAGGCCGAAAATGGCCGAGGAGGAAGAGCAAGGGAAGAAATATCGCGTACGTGCTCTGGCAAGTTTGCACGCGGGTTTCTGCGCGTCCGAGGAAGGGGTGAGAGGTCCTGGAGGAATGGGGCTGGTAGGGTCTCGCAGGACAAGTGACACGGTCGGCTAATTCTCCCGATGTGCTTCGCTGGTCCGATCGATGGCGATTTCTGTCTGGAAGGGACGCGCTGTTGCCCAGAAGGAAATAAGGGCGAGCAAGCAAGGAGGAGGAGGAGAAAGGGTGGAAATGAAGAGCTGGAGCGTGTCGAAGGGGTGGAAGAAGGTTGGAATTCATGGGGCTCGTAAATATGTTAATACTCGGTGTCCACCCCCGCGCTCCAGCGGGTGATACCCAAAGACGGCGGGGCGCTTTTTCATGGGGCGTTCTTTATTCGAACGGGCATTGTGTAGCGATCGAACTATATCGTCGATTTCGCTGGCAATAACGCCGAAAACTTTTTACGCCGTCTATCGATATTTATTATCTATTTAGAATACAAAGGAGACTCTCTTACCCCGTGGCCTGCGCGCTCCTCCTCCTCCTCCCGATCCACGATTTATGTCGATAATATTCCCCGGGATCGTCGGCCAATAATTATTCCTCGGCTAAGGGTATCTCCGCGAGTGATTCAACGGGGGGCGGGAGAAATGATTTACCAGTTAGAATATCTCGGCGAAAAGGCTGCATGGTTTCTTTCGAATATTTATGGAACGTCCCTTTTTCCAGGGCTAATCCTGGCGTGCGCACTCGCGCCTATAAAGCGCCTCCGTATCGCTCCGAAGACCACGCGAAGGAGGCTGTCGCGGGCAACGCGTCCCGCCACTATAAATAACAGGCCCTGACCGGTAAATTAGCGGCGCTAATACACTTTAGCGGCGCGGAATTAATGGTCCGTATTCTGAACGCGCTTACAAGAGCGGTAACAGTTATTAGCGGCGGGTCATTAGACGGTTTGCACGGAACAGCCGACAGGTTTGGTCAACAAGGTCATTTGTAACTGTTAACACGCTTGTAAGTGCGAATTGAATTCCGGCTAATATCGACGATAACGGCGCATAGCCCGACCGCCACAGCCATTGTTCTTCGAGCTCATTTTTCAAGAATCCGATCGTTCCCCTGTTTCTAATTACATTTCTCCTTTCTCTTCTCTTTTCGATTGGATTCTACGGGATTCGCGTAGATTATTATTATTGTTATTAAACGTCTTTATTCCTTTCGTAAAAGGCGAGGTGCAGCCAGTATAATGTTACTATACGTGATCTTAATAACAAACAAACGAATCATTCAGGGTGTCCTAGAAGTCCTTTAAATTTGT
Source organism: Andrena cerasifolii (assembly GCF_050908995.1). Taxonomy (NCBI): domain Eukaryota; kingdom Metazoa; phylum Arthropoda; class Insecta; order Hymenoptera; family Andrenidae; genus Andrena; species Andrena cerasifolii. Next base: position 24,838,682 of record NC_135119.1, on the reverse strand, counting down.
CTGCCTTTTTGTCAGTTTATTTATTGCACAATAAATAACAGTGGATTAAAATGAGGAATCGAAACGAGCAGCCAAGTGTCGAGCAGGGGCCATTACGCGGCTCGCCCCGTGTTTCACGAAACGAAAAACTTGATGGAGTATCTGCGGACGGTAATCGATATCTCGCCGGTGATACTTTGGCCCGAACGTATGGGTGGACGTGAATAATGTTTGCATTAGAATCAATTACACTTTTATCGCTTTTCCATCTAACAATGCGTCGTAACGGGTGGCGCGCGGTAACCTCCGGCTATTTCGATTCCTTTTTCCGCCCCAGTTCCGTTTTATTAGCTATCATTTGTCCAGCTAACTAGCGCAGCCACTTTCCCGCTGCCACGCTCAGCGTTTCCCGATCGCCTCGAAGAAAGGCGCTCGCAAATCATGCGTCCTCCACGTCCGCGATATCGACCTCTGCCTGAAACGGCACCCACTGTTGTATTCTGGCAAACGCTGCTTATCCACCCAGTATGGAGGCATTATAAGAAGTGAGGTCCTCGACCTAAAAATTCTGTTTTTAATGAAATTTTGTGTGAATGTTAATTTTTTTCCTAGGGAAATTCCCTCGACACTCTGGGAGGGATGAAATCGTTGCGTTTTCGTTTTTTAATATAATTACGTAATGGTGCGAGATAGAGCAACACTTCAAATATCAGAATCATTCCGTAGTTTATACTCTAGGTCAGTGATTCCCAGCCGGTGGGTCGCTACGAGTTTTTCAACTTTTTTTTTAATAATATTAAGACAGAATTATATTGCGAAATACCTATTTTTAAAGTGTTTTCTTTACCTTATTACATTTACCGTACCTTATCTGGGGGGTGAGGTGTTTCGCAAGTTATTAAAATATTATAAAAGGGGATCGCGACTCGAAAAAGGTTGTGAAACACTGCTCTAGGTATCGCATTACCAAAAGAAAAATAAAGTTATATTAAAAACTAAAGAACGCGATAACTTTAAGGGCTGATTACACCCCTCCAAAGTGAATTTCCGAAGGAAAAACATTACCAAGTCTTACTTATTTCGTTAGAGGTCATATTGCCGTTAGAAGACGATCTTCTCCTCAGACCAGGTCCCAGCAATTCTCATTCTCCCAGCACATATTCTAAGCAGTGGAGAAATATTTTCAGCGACGCGTTATCGATGTACAAGGTCGGTTATCTGATGCGCAAAGGCCGAGGCTCGTTCCACCACCCCCTGGTGGCCATTTGTTACGCAAAGGTGGACCACCCCCTGGTCGCGTGCTGGCTATGCGCGCGTAAATGCGCTTACAAATTCGCGTAACGCGTCGGTGACACGCGAAAAGTGCGTGTGACGAGTAGCAGGCGACCGGTACAAGGGCACGGTTCGGTCGTCCCGAGGGTTCGGCCCGCTAGGAAAGGAACGGAGGAAGGAGACCGCTCCCTTCCACCGTTCATCCCCACGGCAAATATTGGATCGTCGGATATGCCAAAGATTTTGAATATTGCTCGCGCAACATCCTCCGGCGATGCTTTTGAAGCTTCTTATGACGCCGCTTGTGCCCCCCACCCTGCCTCGTCTCTTATTTTATTGCGGGGAAGTTAAGAGCATTGAAGTACCTTCCGCGGCCATGATGTAAGGGTAGTTTCCCCTGTGGATGGGATCCAAACTATCTTTTCCATTTCGGGCTTTGTTAGTTTCGTTATCACTTCGGATATTCTACCTACAGGATTGATATTCCGTTGAACGTCACGTTCAAACAAGCGTGGCTGGTCATACTAATTAATAATATGAATAACTAAACGACGCTGGTTTACTTGCTATTCGTTAGTACGCTTCTTATGGCACTATGCGTGGATGGATTATGTGGTGATATTCGCAGTCATGCGAAGGGGGTATTATTTGTTTGCTATCCAGCGTTGAACGTGTTTATATACCTTTTTATCCGTTCAGGAATGATTCGATTAACATTTTGATAATGAGTAGTAATAATAATGGAGACGAAATAGCAAACTCCTCGATACGAATTAGTTGTATCGGTCAATTCCTCCTGTTTTCTTTTGGAGGAACTTGTCGACGTGCTCCTCAAACAGGAACAAATTTGTCAGATTTGGAAATCCTCCGTCCTCCGTGCACAATTAAATTATAATCATTTACTCATTTCCCGCGAGCATAACACTGTATCACTTCAATTGTTATAACGTAAAAAAACGCGCGCTGTCAGTCGGGTCGCCAATTCGACTGAAACTCTTTCAAAGGCTATGCAGTCGAGGCACTTGGAGCACAAAGGATTAATAATGTTGATGCTTCGGTTCGCAAACGTTCGCCCAATTGTTTTAACGGGGAAAATCGGGACAAATGGAAAAGGGTGATGGAGGAGGGGAGGGCTGGCAGCGGGGGGATGTTATAAAGCGAATGGAAATGAAAGTTTCTTCTAAAAACGATATTAATTGAACCTGACGATCAGAATCGTTGGGCGTAATTACATTTTTGTTTGAAAAGTTAATATTTCAATATCTGGCTCACGGTATTTTGTCGTTTTTCGTTGCGCGGCGATGCGAGCACGTTTCCGCATTAAATTAATTAAACGAACCCCTTCCAGCGGCCCCGCTGAAACATATTTAACGGGGTCCATATCGGTGGTTCATCGATCGCGTTTTTAACAATGTAGATGAATAGGAACGTCCTGAATCATCACCGAACAACGGCTACCGACCTGGCGCCGGCGTGGATATAATTATTACCACCTGCAGTATCGGTTGCTCGTTATGTATTCATTTATAGCGACCCCCCTCCGATGTAACGCAATACTGTATTGTCGATATTGTTCGCCCTACCCCGTACAATTAACGTAAAATATTACACGCCGTCGGAGGTATACATCGATTCCACGAGAATTTATGGCTCTCGGCCGAACCCAAAAGTACTCCGCTTGAAATACGGGGAGCGAGCCGTTCTCGAATCAGGTTGACTCGCGAACGTCGAAATTCTGCGGACCTGGTGTAGGGAAAATTTCGCAGCGGGTCGTTTTGGGACCAGCCCGGAGGAACATTGAAGATGCACGCGCGTTTTCGGCTAAATTAGGAAATAATGGAAATATTTATTATTCCGCTAGAATATTCAACAGGATATTAGTTATACCTCTCTTATTATTATTACTTCTTAGGAAAATATTATTGCATAATTTATTTGTTATATATTTCAAGCAGAATTTTAGCGTTATGTATTCTAAGAAAATTGCATGTTTAGAATTTCAAGGAAGCTCTATGTAAATCTGTATTCGAAATTTGAAGAAAATATAGCTTCCAAATTTCAAAATCCCGAAAGAACTCTATATTTCAAATTCGACGAACACTGTATTTTGGAAATTCCATATTACAAATTTCAAATTCCAAGGGAACCCTCTGTTCCAAATTACAAATTCCAAAAGAACTTTATATTCTAAATTTCAGAAATTCCAAGTGAACCCTCTGTTCCAAATTACAAATTCCAAAAGAACTTTATATTCTAAATTTCAGAAATTCCAAGTGAACCTCTCTGTTAAAAATTTAAAAATTTCCAAGTGAGTTCTGTGTTCCAAATTTCATATTGTAAAAAAAAAACTGTGCTCAAAATTCCAAAAGAACTCTACATTCCAAATTTCAAATTCCAAGGGAACCCTCTGTTCCAAATTTAAAAATTTCCAAGTGAGTTCTGTGTTCCAAATTTCATATTGCAAAAAAAAACTGTGCTTAAAATTCCAAAAGAAATCTATATTCCAAATGTCAAATTCCAAGGGAACCCTCTGTTCCAAATTACAAATTGCCAAAGAGCTTTATATTCTAAATTTCAGAAATTCCAAGTGAACCCTCTGTTCCAAATTTAAAAATTTCCAAGTGAGTTCTGTGTTCCAAATTTCATATTGCAAAAAAACTGTGTTCCAAATTCCAAAAGAACTCTACATTCCAAATTTCAAATTCCAAGTGAAACCTGGGTTCGAAATTGCAAAAGACCTCTTATTTAGAATTTCAAAATCCAAGTGAACCCTTACGAATCATATTGCTATGTAAATTCTGCGTATCTACAACGTAAACTTGAGAGTGAGGTAATAAATATTTCCAGTACCGTAGTTTTCTCCCTTCGTTAGTAATTTCTGGAAGTAGACCCACGACTTGTGGCCCAAGCGAACCCAACCCACTGGCCCCGCGATTTGACCAAGCCTTCGCTTTAATTACAATTCGGATTCACTCATCACTACATTGGAAATCCTGCAGACCCAGTCGTTCCCAGCGACGAGGTGACTTTTATCCGTCCATCGAGCGACTAACGTTATCGAAAAATATTTGAAGTACGAAATCAATGGAGCGCCGTCTGGAATCAGCGGACGCCCGTCGATTCGATTCCGCGATGGATTCCCCTTTATCCGTCGGGACGATAATAACGAGAATCGTCAAGCCCGTTTCAACGTTGCACAGCCGCGTTAATGTCGCCCCCGCTCCCGGTGGGATCCAGCGATTCTGCAGCGTAAGGACAATGAAGAAGAAAGGCCATCTTTCTCGCGACATCCTGGCGGACAGGTGTCCCTGGAACGAAAGAGAGATTCGTGGCTAGACTCGCGCGCTCGTTCCGCGGGCAGAGCATGAAAAGAAAGAGGGAGGGACAGAAGCAGAGGGGTTGGAAGGAAAAAGAAGGACGAAGGGACGGAGCTGACGCTCGCCCGTGAAATCCCCGACCTAGTCCTCTTAAAATTATTACATTCTCCTCAAGATGATCGATGCTCGCTTTCCGCGTTTACACCGGCTGGATCCGGTAATCGTTCGTGTCTTGCGAGCATTTCGCCAGCCGGGACAATATTTCTCGCGGCTCCCCACTGCCGTCCGTCGAGGTAGGAAGCGTATGAACCCTTGCCCTTGTTCCACACGGAGACATCTGGGATGCAGAGTTATTCCGCGGGGCTACCTTGACGTAACGAATGCTTCCGCGGTCGACAGCGGTACAGACTGGTGTAACGAGCGATTTGATCGCTGCTAAAAATCTACCGCGGCGGGCCTCGCGGCTCGGAGGGCTTGCTCGATGCATCTGAAAGGATCCATTGTCGAGAGACTTATCCCTGAAATTGCGGTGTACCCGGGAAACCAGGTCGACGATTTTTACTGCAGAGTTTTCCCGTTTCCTGGAACGGAAGAATAGCTCGCCTACAGGGGAACTAGTCGAGTCGAAGATCCAGGCGTTCGGTGGGAAGCAAAACACAGCTGTTTAAGGGTAGCTCCAAGGAGGGTTGTCGCGTGAAGGATGATCGAGCACGAGAGTCTACGTCGTTTCGATTTCGTCCACGCCCTTGCAGCAGGCCCGCCACAAAAGCCTGTAAATTATCGAATTCGTCGCCTGTGTCGTTGCACGCTCCCCGCCTGGCCGCGGACGCATCGGACAATGGCCAAGACGTGGGAGGGAGAAATCAATTTGCGATTTACCGAGGGACGCACGCTTTAAAAGTGCATTCTGTTACGGTGTCACGTGCGAGCGACGTCGGGGCCGATAAGGGTGCTCGCTCAACCTTGAACCGTGGGGAAGATGGAGCGGAGATGAAGGGTGGTCATGGTTGTTCACGAGTCATGCACCAGGGAAAAAAGGATGACGCCGAGCGGGAGGATCCTGCGCCCTAAATCCGTGGGTAAACTTTCAGCGAAGAAGCAACGGTGCGCGTCCTGATCTTGGCCTGATTTCATCCCCACGCTCTGTTACACGGAGATGGAACTTGGGCTTCGTTTGATCTTGCTCGTTACCAACCGTTCACCTTGTTGAGTTTAGCCTCGCTTCACCAGGTACCCGCTACATCGAAGGCTGGCCATTCGGCTCGGTATTCGTTACAAACGATTTGTAACCCGGCATGCTTATATCGGAATATATAGTCAACGTGGAGGGTTGATAACGAAAGGGACCTTTTTCGATGTCATTGACGCAGAAAGACTACGAAGCGCAACTTGAAGTGCAGACCTAGAATCAATCAGAGTCGGCGAGGGTTTTTAGAGCACAGTCGTTAAAGAATGGGTAAGCAGTTCCACAGAGTTTGTAAGACTTGGAGGGTAGTTTGAAGAGTTATATCGGAAGGGCAGCTATGTTTATGAGTCCAGCAGTTGTACGGTGTTAGTTATTCTTAGTAGAAGGGGTCCGCTTCGCGCGAAGCCTGCCAGTCCTACAATATCTCGTTCTTCAGCTATATTCGCCCAGCCGTTTGTCCGATCGATCCCTTAATTGTTTCGAGCGGAGCGCGGCTCTGCAGGATGTCGATGCATCGATGCCAGGGGGTCTTTAGAAATTTACATTGTTTACTCGCCGGGCCGGACCGATACGCTCCTCGGCGGGTCGTTTGATCGCCGCTTGATACGGAAAGGAATCTCTTTATTCCCTGTGAAAACACCGTTTCGACGGTTCCATTGACATTGTAATCTGGATGGAAGGGTCCAAGGAATGCGGAGGGTCAGGTCGGCTCGTTCGAGCCGGGCATTTGATTTCAATTCGCGTCCTCTCGATTCCCCCCCCACGGTCCGCAAACAAACCGTGCGCAGATTACACGGCGGAATATTTTTACGAATTTACGAAGTCCGGCGTGGAAGTCGCGAGCGTCCATGGAGCACACAGGCACCGACTCGTCCGCTCTGCCTCTGTTCCCACCCAGCGAGGGAGGGACAGGGAGGCTAGAGTGGCGAAGACAGAGAGGGAAAGAAAAGGAGAGGGGCAGTATGAAAATATAAAGACCGTGGGATGTAAAGACTGCAAGCTCAGGGGCTTTTGTTCTTTCGCCTCGTTTTCTTCCACCCTCGTGCACGAGGAAAATTCACGGACTTAATGGTCTCGTTTATTATTTCTTATACCTCGGCCGTCCTCTCTAAGGGCCCGGCCCAAAAAGTCAGCCACTTTCCACCCTTTCGCCTCGTTTCTGGTGCTTTCAGCCTTTCAAACGGTTTTCGCTGATGGACGTCGATCGAGAAAAGGCTCCCCCCTACCGTACATTACAGGGGGACCCGGTGAATTTTACCTTTTTACCATTCTTCAATTCGCCCGTCCCCTTCACCCCTCCAGCCGCGTGAATCGCGAATAACAACTGGGGGATGGCGAGGTTCTTCGACTTCGGAGCCGTATTTCGGTGTATGCACTCGATTCAGGCATAATCGATCTCCCTCGAAATTTCTGGGACGATAAATAAGAGAAAAGCTCGCGGGGGACAGGGTTCCGCGGGAGGTCGAGGCATGCACGGTAGGTTCAAGGATTAAATAAATTATCCAGCGTAGCGGAGTGGACGGCCAGGTTTGCTTGAAAATAGGCTCAGCGATTTCGCCCTCTCGGTGGTCTGCTGGATTCCGTAGGAGAATTTTACTCCCGTCGCCGCGAGTGGGGAAATTTCGCGATTTTATGGCCAAAACCACAAAAATAAATTTTTCAATTCGACAAAATAAATGCAAATGCCAATTGAAGAATATATGAGTATGAAATGCCCCCAATTTTAATAATAAAAATAATCTTTATCGTTCGTAATTTTTGTAAGTGTTGTTTTTCGGATAATTTAGTTTCTCACATATTAGAACGTAAAAGTGCCGAATTTTATATATTAAAAATAAGTTTTGAGGTTTTGACCACGAAAATGAATATAGTTCTTCAATTGACATTTGTATTAAATTTGTAAAATTCAAAAATTTCATTTCTGTAGTTTTGACCATAAAAACGCAAAATTTCACCACTGTGCACCGAAAGTATACGGGGTGGTATTCAAAATAGCCGCGGTCAATGCACCACACTTGGAATTGAAATACGAAAATAAGGGTAGCTCGAAGTGACCTCGACTCCTGGAATATAAGGAGAAGACCGGAAGGGGATGAAAGGGGTAGTTTGAAACGAGTGGAGGAAATTTTCGAAGCGGTGAACCTCTCGTCGGGGTGAAGGAGCTGGGGCTCCCACTCTGTTTAAATCCATCACCTGGACTGTGTCCGATTTCTACGAGTAACTCATGCTAATCCAGCTCCTCGTATTAATAGGAAAGCTAGGGTTGAGAGGAAGCGCGGCTAGAAGGTAGGGGTAGCTGGCGAGCAGACTCCAGCGGACCTTGGAGGTTGTTTGGTTGACCTCCTCGCGAACAAACGGAGGTGGAACGGGGACGGGACGTAAAATATGATGCTTTTAAGCCCGCGCGGAGGAGGTGGGTAGCGCGCGCCTTTAAATTTCAGTTCGAAGATCGAAGAGCCTGTGTGAAATCAAGCGAGCGATCCAGCAGTATGCAAATACACGGGAGGATGGACGTGCTGGGTGAATCCACGAGGAACAGGGCTGGGACGAAGTAGGCCGGGGGTAGGGGGCAGGAGGAAGAAGGGAAGAAACGGAGGAAATAAGCGCGAGGGGGGCAAGGGGGCCAGGATGGAGGCGCAGGAGGTGATCTTCTGAAAAATGGGGTCGTAAAGCATTCCACTCATATCGTATCCCGCCTTTTCACCCTCCGCGCATACCTTCTCAGCCCTGGTGCACGTATTCGTCAGCCTCTTTCAACCCTTTCCAGAGGCGCCTCCTAGACCGGGACGTCGATTTTTAATTTTCCCCGCGGCTCTCCGTCGAACTTCCAGGAATCGTACTCGAGGATTCCCGAGGAGGCTGAAAGTTTTTTTCTTTCACGCGGTCCGTCGCGCTCGTGATTCCCTAGAATGTCACTTGTGCTTCGATTCGATTGTCTGACAGTGGGCGAGTTCATTTACGGGTTGACTCGAGGGACCTAGAGATAGCCTATAATTCCTTTCACACGTTTTGCTCTCGAATAGAATTGGAAGGCACCCTTTTATCGATGCGATCAATTTTTACTGGATCAACTCGCCCCGCATCTTACGTACACATTCAGGTCTACGGAATCCAGTTGCGAAAGGCTACCTAGTTATGAAGAGAAGTGATCGCAAGGGGGGAGTACTTGCAGCTCAAACTGCTACTTGCACCTGATATCAATCCTATCCGACTGATTAATTTTAATTAATTCGCGCCACGCTGCGACGGTGCGTGTTTCCCCCAGCGAAAGCGGATTTACCGCGATCACGCGTCCCGCGAAACCTCCGATAGTCTCAGCCTCGAGCACACTCGCGACTTATCCCCGCGATGCATATTTCACGACGGCAAGCGTAGCGCGAGAAGAACGCGCGGTTGACATGCGAATCGCCCCGAGACGCGCGAACCGTGAAACTTCCTCGAGCGTGAAATCGGGATCCGCGGAGCACCTTGGGCGAGCTCTTTCGCGATCCTTTCACGTTTCAATCCCCCGCGCTGATCGATAAGCTGTGTCCCCTCGAAATTAGCTCTCGCGAGGATCGGGCGGAGGAAACTTTCATTCGCAAATCCGTGCGGTCGACGCGGTGGACGTGGTCGATAGTGGGTGCCAAATCGATGTTCGGGCTGGTGAAACGGGAGAGAATCGAGATCGCCGTGTCTCGGGGCTATTAGGAAATGTCGATCGGCGCTAATCGCTGTGGCGTTTATCGCTGCAGAAGGTGTTCGTTCTCCTTTCGATATTTCCCAGCTGGAAGTTTTATTATTCGAAATGACCGGAGAAGGACTCGTCCCAGAGGAGCCCATAAGTTCCGGGACAGCCTGTAATTCCACCCTAACTTGGCGTCGCGCTAGCCCAGTTTCTATTTCGACGGTGGAAGGGGATGATTTATTAACACCGCGGTGCTTTCGTTGCAATTATCGAAAACGAGATTTATCGACGCGGTTCCTTGGCACTCGCCTAACGTGGCTTCCGTCGCTGGCTAATGATTTATCGCGCCGCGATGGAAAAGCTAGCGCTACCGATTTCGCTATTATCCTATTGTTCGTCGCGTTTCTTTCCGTTATTTATTGCGCTTCTGGGCACTTACAACCGTGCAGGCAAGCGAGTAAATCATGGGATCGGTTGCTGCCGCGAACTCGTTGCCCCGACTAGCTGGAAATGGTAAATAAAAGCGTCCAAGAGATTAGCCCTTCAGCGTGGAGGTTTTCTGCCCAGAAGAGTATCTAGCTGTGGGATGAATAGCAGACCTGAAGAAGTATTGTCACACCTCCTAATCTAACTAATCGGACTTGCATTCCTCTCAAACGGCCACTCTCTTGAAGAGGCCCTCTTGACGGCAATATCTCCTTCCCAAGGCCTACAGAATGTATACGAGAAGACCACAGCACGCCTGTAATTCGGGTGTCTAAGGCCTACTTGCTACGCCTCCGCTTCGTGTCCCTTGACGAGTCCTGCTCGTCGTACCACGCTGAAGAGAAAAGGAATATCGTTGCCACGCGTCGCGGAACTTTCCTTGACCCAGGTCGTTGCTGCACTGTCGCGGGGATAACGATAGCTGCGTTTTATTGCCGCCTGTTCGCTGAGTGACATTAACTCCCAGCCGTTATCGAAGATACCGTTATTCACGATTCTCCCTGGCACGCTCCGCCTGGACGATTTCGTTGTCAGTCAGAATGATTGCTCGCAATGTTTCCAAGAAAATCTTCTTCTCCTGCGCTCCGTGGACGTATAGCGGCGGAAAGAAAGTTGGATAAGTGGACGATGGGAAAGTACAGTTGTTCAGGAAGAAGACGGTATGCTCCTTACGCTGGATCGCGGAGGGTGAGTGTTAGAGCTGTAATTATTCGAATATTCGAATAAACAGGAGCAGACTTTTTTATCAGAAGCTAGAACCCCGTATACGATTTTAAGGAACTATAGTATTTTTATTTCTTCCCCCGTTACTATAACGTCATTTCTCTAAATTTATTCTTCGAATATTCGAATCTCAAATTCGAATTCTCTGATATTTAAATTTTCCAATCTCAAATTCGAATTCTCTTATATTCGAATATTCGAATCTCAAATTCGAATTTTCTGATATTTAAATTTTCCAATCTCAAATTCGAATTCTCTGATATTTAAATTTTCCAATCTCAAATTCGAATTCTCTGATATTTAAATTTTCTAATCTCAAATTCGAATTCTCTTATATTCGAATATTCGAATCTGAAATTCGAATTCTCTTATATTCGAATATTCGAATCTGAAATTCGAATTCTCTTATATTCGAATATTCGAATCTCAAATTCGAATTTTCTCATATTTAAATTTTCCAATCTGAAATTCGAATTCTCTTATATTCGAATATTCGAATCTCAAATTCGAATTTTCTGATATTTAAATTTTCCAATCTCAAATTCGAATTCTCTTATATTCGAATATTCGAATCTCAAATTCGAATTTTCTGATATTTAAATTTTCCAATCTCAAATTCGAATTCTCTGATATTTAAATTTTCCAATCTCAAATTCGAATTCTCTGATATTTAAATTTTCTAATCTCAAATTCGAATTCTCTTATATTCGAATATTCGAATCTGAAATTCGAATTCTCTTATATTCGAATATTCGAATCTGAAATTCGAATTCTCTTATATTCGAATATTCGAATCTCAAATTCGAATTTTCTCATATTTAAATTTTCCAATCTGAAATTCGAATTCTCTTATATTCGAATATTCGAATCTCAAATTCGAATTTTCTGATATTTAAATTTTCCAATCTCAAATTCGAATTCTCTTATATTCGAATATTCGAATCTCAAATTCGAATTTTCTGATATTCAAATTTTCCAATCTCAAATTCGAATTCTCTGATATTTAAATTTTCTAATCTCAAATTCGAATTCTCTTATATTCGAATATTCGAATCTGAAATTCGAATTCTCTTATTTTCGAATATTCGAATCTGAAATTCGAATTCTCTGATATTTGATTATTCGAACCTCAAATTCGAATTTTCTGATATTCAAATATTCAACTCTCAAATTCGAATTCTCTGACAATCGAATATTCGAATACTAATATTCGTTACAGCCCTAATGGGTATAGGTCAGAATATACCAGCGATGGCAACCTGATAGAGAACGTTTAATACTACGATTAGTCGCAGAAGGTATTGTATGTTTAACAAGTGTATTTCCCACAAAATGTAAAACTTACGTTAACACCGAGCCTCGAATCGTGTGTTACAATAACATTTATTTGATATCACTGCGTGAAAGCATTGTAAACCCGCGATAATAAAGTACACGCCACGAGCCTGTTAATTATACGGAGCCACGCGTGCTGCATAATTAATTCGTCATTGCTGCGGGTCACTTTGCGCGCCGCGTTACAGAGCGCATTGTTAGAAACACAACATCGGCGTTACTTGACTGGCGTCCGTAAACCGCGGCGACTAAAATTGCGGGGAGCTTTAAAGAAGCGGGTCCAAAGAGGACTGCCGGAGAGAGCGCCGCAGCCTGGCTTTTGCCGATCTCGAAAGCCGCGTATTCACCGCGGTAAAGAGGGCAACACGGGATCGTTGAACGGAGAAGGGGGCAACGTTTCGCGATACTCGCACTTAATGACTCCCTTTTAATAACTTAAGCCTATTAGCCGAGTACCTTCCGCCTTGTTCTCCGCAGCTTGCCTCTTTTCTCCAGCGGCAAACCGCGCAAACACCATCTTTTTCAGCCGCCACGCGGTACCTGGGGGAACCTCGCTCCCTCCTCCTTCATCCTCCCACTTTCGACGCTCGTTTTTACTTGCTGGCCGATTGTTTAATCCGCGGTCGTCACGCGAGCATTACGCACACTTTTCTGGATTCCATTAAGACCGCTAAGTTATCGGGAAGGTCTTCGCGGAGTTACGCAAACTTTCGAATCCCAATAAGATTAACGGACCTACTAGCTACCTCTTGGACACTATTCTGGAGCAATGTCCGCTCACGTTCCACTAAATCTGCCGATCGATTAACAAGTGGAAGAAAGATTCAATTGTACCGTGGAGGCTTAACAAGTTTTCTCAAGATTTAGTTTTAAACGTATCCATTCGTCCGCGAAGTTGCTCAGCAACTCTACAGCTTAAGGTGTATTACATAGGTGGGTGGAAAAACATGGATGATTATACAGGGATTTGTGAAATGGGGGATTAGTGGAAAATCTTGTATTAGGAGCAAGGAGTACCATTAGAGTAAAGCAAAAATAAGAAGGACCTACCCCTGAAAGAACCCGAGTTTTCAACCCGGTGCACCATTTCACGATCCATTCCCCCTTGTTTGCCCGATCCCTATTAGCCAGCGTGTTCACACAATCATTTAAAGTGCCGCCGCCGCGGCGTTACATATTCATTCGTCGCGTTACTATGCATTATCATATATTTGGCTACGTAAACAACGCGACTCGTCGCGCAAGCGGTGCAACCACCTAGCGGAAAATCTTGGTGAATCTGGCGCTGACGCTAGGGTACGGTGACCGGGGTCGCCGGGGCGCCACGGAATCCCCGCAAGATAAGGCGATTACCGTCTATTTTCCTTTTTTTTTTATGCTAAATTTATGCCATCAACCGCGCTTTGGCCTCGACAGCGACAATATTTTCCTTCCGACCCCCGGGAGAAAGCAATTACCGTCTTTCGGGCTCGCCCGATGCCGAAAGCGCAAAGCGGATAAAGGATCGCCGATTTTCGACAGCCTCTGACGCCACGCTGGCCCCTGATACTCTGCTTTACAAATTGAGCTTCTTTTGTGGCCGTCGGAGCCTGCCGATTATCGATCGATACGCGGAATACTCACTCGGCGAGAAAGCTTTTTCTCCAAGCCTTCCTCAACGTGATCCTCGACGAGATGAACGCTCGAGAACGCATCACGTATCGGTACTCAGAGGAACGTTGAAGTATTAGAAGTCAACCATCCAAACTGTCCTCAACGCAAATCGAAGAGTTTCGAGAAACGGTTCTTCTTGATCTATCGCGTTATTGTAGAGAATGCAGAGGAATGTTTGGTATTTTGGACAGACGTGAAAGAAGAGCGTACTTTTAATAACGACACATATGGCTGATATATAATGGCACATACGGTTATGTCTTGATAGTTATGCGCATTTCTCGGGTTTCACAATCATTGTACTCTACGTACCTAAATCACGGGATGATTATTGCCGAGTGACCTCGTAACATAGCATTTTGAGATATTTAGCGCAATCCTGTTGACTTTACACCACTCGTTTAGGCCATTAAGTTCGTGCTGCATTTCTTGACTATCATTAAAGTCTAATATTGTTTTAAAAATCTTAAGATCATCCGCAAATAATAGAAATTTGCTATACAAAAATACGTCAGATAAATCATTTATATATATATATTAAACAACAGTGGACCCAAGTGAGATCCCTGCGGTACACCCGAGGAAGTAGCAATGCAATGGGAGACGACCTAGCATCTCGCACGCGAACAATTTGATGTCTGTCAGATAGATAACTATCACGCCGTGCAAGAATGTTCCCAACACATCCATATTTAAAAAGTTTAGATAAAAGAATTCTGTGATCTACTGTATCGAAGGCTTTCCTAAAGTCAGTATATATTGTATCAACTTGTAACTTGCATTCCAGTGATCTATGTAGATATGTAATTACAAAAAATTGATAAGTTGCTAATGGTCGATCGCCCAGGTATAAACCCGTGCTGTTCATTACAAATCATGTTTGAAAAAATTCAACTTAGTTTTTCGGTAACGATATTCTCGAACAGTTTAGGTGTAACGCTACTAACAGAAATAGGTCTGTAGTTCTTTACATCTTATTGACTTCCCGACTTGAAAGTAGGTGTTGCTAAATTAGTTTTCCAGCAGGAAGGAAAAATTCCAGCTGTCAAGTCGGAAATGCAAACAGGGTTATCAGAAACAGGGTTATCAGAATTGATCATAGGGTAACTAGCCAGTTTAGGAACGTCAACAGACCCGAAATATGAAGCAAAGAGGTTTGCAATAGAGGTGCCATCACTAGCTGTTGTAATATCGTTGTGCATAGTATTTGGAAGACCGTGGTCTAGCATTAACAAAACCCCAAAAGGATTTGATATTGGTTTGCATCGAAGATTCGATGCTTTGAACATATCTCATATAGCACTGTTTGGAAACCTCCTTGCACTCAGAGCGCAGGCTAGAGAAGTTAAGGTAGTCATTATAAGAATTCGTTCTTTTGTAAACTCGATGGGCATAATTTTTCCTCCTGATTACCCCAATCAATTCTGGAGAGAACCACTTAGGAAAATTTGATGGTCTTGTGAAACATTTTGGGATGAACTTCTCAATAGCAACATATAAGTGATTACACAGAAGTTCAATTATGCAATTCAGTTTCCTTAAGACCTGCAGAAACATATCCTCTGAAAAACTTTCGTTCCCAGCCAGCTCCAAAATTGCCCCAATTTTACCATTCCCCTTTTCTCGCACTCGCATTATGAGTTCGTTCTCCATTCAGCAGAAATACGACAAACGACATAGGTACCCGAGCTCCTACACAAGGAAGACTTGAATCGAGCCACTGTCCCAGCTGCGTGTCGATCGTGGATTTTTCCTGCCGATGTGACCAGGAGTTTACCGTGGATTTGATTCATTTTGTTCGGCTGTTCGCTGGAACTGGCGCGAGTTAGCCGTTGTATATACGCGGGCGTACAATCGAATTATCAGGAACCATGGGGAAATCCTTTAATACCTCCGCGTTCGAATTTGCCTGCCCCTCCCGATCGATTAATTCCCTACGAAATCGCCGGCCGTCCCCGTCGCGGATTAGGTCCGGTACAACGCACACCGTGTCGCATTTCCGTGGCACGGGTGCCACCTCGGACCAGGGGCGCGCACGGTCCGGCGCGATGCAAAATTAACGAAGAAGTCCGCGACGTCGGCGAAGGGAGCTCGCTCGCGTAATCTGGTTTCAGTTTGCCTATCCGCCTACCCAGTGGTTCGTCGGCATCCTCCGCCGCGCGGGCGTAACGAAGTTACATCGGTTCGACGAAAGATGATGTACGATCTCGGGGAATTTATGTTGCGCCCCAGCCCCATCCCCTGCATATTTGATTATTTACTTCTGCCGCGGGTAAATAGTTAACGAACGGCAGCCGGAGCCGCTTGAATTATTTCTGCCGCTGGAGCCGTGTAATTCTGAAATACAACCGGCCATCGGTTGATGGATCGCCCCGTGGTGAATATTAGTAGGGATCCCGGCACTAGCGTACGTGTTCCGGATGGTTTTTCCACCGTCGCGCTGGGAATTAGGCTTCCGAGGGACACGGAGGTCTTGGTGGCTTCGCAGTTGCTTTGATGCCGGGGATTGGGCACCGAGCGTAAGTTTTCGGACAAATATTGACCGTAATGTAGCGACATCGACTAGCTTTTAGGATATTGGCCCTCGAACGAGGCACCGCTTGGCGAGGGACTGTGCGGTGGCTGCGCGGCTGTCGCCAGAGCGTGTTCCTTGAAATTTTTTTATATAATGGGTGGAAGGGATGATTCGTCGAACTCAGAACAATTTGTAAATAAACATATAAAAATTCTGACGATTTTTAACGATAAAAAACCGGGATATTTTTCCTTCAACGGGACTAAGGTGCCAGCACTAAAGAATTAACCCTGATCGGTTTCTTAAGGATGTATCGGACGTGCAATATTAGACAAACGTGTATGAAATTTGAAATACCGCAATATCTACGTGTTACGCATAGTAAATCTAGATGTAAGGAACTCGAACGACAGTTGTGGTCTTATTTTTACTCCTAGAAAGGTATTTTTCACTTTAGAAATGCTTTTTCCAGCATTATTTGCTAAACTTTTGGCAGCGAAAATGCCCTGAATTCACAATTTTCTCATGTTATAATTTATTTCTTTAAAACGGTGTTGAGAAAACAGTTGAAACTCGGCAGATATTTTCATCTACCTATATACTACATGTACAACAAAATTGAAAACATTGGTACCATTTCCTCAACATTTTTTCAGCGGTTTTATCTCTCAAGATCAAGATCTCTTTCCATAAGAGTAAAATCGTAAACGTGTAAAATCAGTAAAAATTAAAATCGTTATAACTCAGCAACCGTTTAGTGAATTCATTTAAAATTTTTTGAGCACATCAGGAAGATTAAAAAGTTCAATCTCACAAATATTCATCTACCTGGTACCATTTTAAAGATAGGTCCGATACATCTTTAACCCGTTAGCCGTAACACCTTGTGGTTAGTCTTTGCGGAAATTTAGGAAGCGGTGTTCGAATAATTAAGCGAATCAACGCGCGTTACAGTCGCAAAAGAAGAACACCCCCGCATCGGTTCGCCAAAAGTCACGGGAAAATCGACGAGCGCGCCAGGGCGGTGCGGGGCGTAGGGGTTGGATCGTTACAGGGTTGCTTGCCGCGGCACATCCACCCTTTCCTCGAGCTCGCGCGCACCGCCGTGAACGCTTATGTATACGTGTGCACACCTGCGTGGCTATGTCGACGCGGACCGGGGTGGAAGGAGCCGTAGACCGGCTTCCAGAGACGGTCTAACCAAGATAAATTCGAGCGATTAAGGGTAAAAGAGGCGGCAGGGTGGCGTGCGGGTGGAAGTCGGACGCGGAAGGAGAATCGATAAGGAGCCGAGGCCCATCGATGCCCCGAGAGACGGCCGCGGATGGGTGGAAAGGGTGGGAAAAGAGAAGAGAGCGGGCGAAAAAATCGCGCGTCCAAAAGAGAACGAGTAATAAATTTCCCCCCGGACCGTAAAACAAAGCCACCTCGTGATCCGCTAAACCTTGGGGATAAAACGCAGGGATTCCAAGTGGAGTGGAGGGTCCGGGTGAAGGGGTGGCTAGCGAAACGCATCGATAATGAGTCGACAGTAAAAACAATCGCCGGAGAAGGATCGAATCGGAGGGGAGGTGCGTTAAGGAGAGATGAGACTGAAGAGAAGTAAGGAGCATCGATGATGAGCCACAGCCGCTAAAGGAAACTGGAGGGACACGGGAAAAAGGCGAACGGGGGAGGTGGAGGTGCCGGGAGCGAAAGGAAGGCTTGGGGAAGACGTGGCATCGGGGAGTAAATAAAATATGCAGGAAGCCCGGGCCCAGGGGCGTTTGTTCGTGGATCCAGGGGTGTCTGGCCGAAGTAGTGGATGGAGGTGGTTGAAAAGGGGTTGAAGGCCGTGCCGGCAGCGGTTGAGCGGAACGAGGAGGACGGTCCGGGCGAAGGAGGATCCGGTGGCCACGTATAAGGGAGTCGGCACGGGCTGCGAGGTGGTTTTATCCCGTGGGATTCACCGTGGACCGTGGAATAGGCTGCGTGGCTGCTGGCAGAAGAACGGTGTTGTTGTAGGCGTTGGTGTGAGCGTGTGCACCCCCCTGGCGAGCCAGAATCCGCACCTGTCCCCGACGAAACACCCTTAAGCCGACCATAGTCTCGCACCGATTTCTCGGGTCCAACCTACCGACACCCCCTCCAATGAGTCTGATCCGGGGTGTATCGGTGAGTTTGGGGCTAAAGCGATCTCTAAGTTCTGGGGGGGATAGAAAAGCGCAGGTTTTCTCGGGCAACTCGTAAACCACACTTTCGATGAGCAGCTTAATTCTTCGTAGCCCTTTCCACGTTTCTCTGTGCAGGTCTCTTTCAGTAGATTGTTTCAGGGTTTGGTTAATTAGAGCTGCCGGTAGTAGTAGATGAAGGATATCCGCTCTGGGCAAAAATGATTTTCGTCGCACTTTATATTTAATTATAAATTTATTTATTTCCTCATGAACGAGTAAGATCCATTTTGTTACCACAAAAAAGTAACAGAATCATGTATAACATAGTAATAATTACTTAAGTCCTGTTAACAGCTGATATCGCTTTAAACGGGGAAAGAGATCCATGGAAGAGATCATAAACCATTATCTTAAAATATAACTTTGACAGTGAGTGAATTTTTTGCAAGTATTTGTTAAATAACATAAACCTTCTGTTTTATAAAAAAATGTAATATTCATAAATCATCAATTGAAGGGTAGGATGAACTAAGGGGACTAGCGCTCGAAAATGGGTAAATTATTATCCAATCGCTAAGAAAGATTGGAAAATTAAATGTTGTTAAACTGAATTTTAAAAACTATAGTGTTGTAAAGCTCGTCACGACGTTGCCATAACTTGAGTAAATATTAACGGATCGTTATGAGACTTAAAACATAACTTCAGAAAACTCTAGCGAAGCCGTAAGAAATGTAATAATATTTAATTAAAAAGTAATACTGGACATAATCCGTGTTTTTCAACGTTCACCTTTAAAAAGTATCGAGGCAATTTTGAAGTACATATAACTTGCAGCGATAAAGTTTTTCCTTAATATACAAGGAAGATTTACATCAATTTTCTCTCTGATTAATAAATATTTGTAGAAGATATGCCGATATATATAAATCTCGCGCACCACCAACAGTCAGCGGCCGCGTAAAATGCGCTACTTAGCAGTCTTAGCACTCGCGTTGACTGTTGGTGCCGCGCGGGATTTATATATAAGGCGAATGTCCCAATTTCTGCTCATGTCCCCATTTCTGCTCATTTCGTATTTTTCTTATTATTATAAGCGTCACGTTTGTACTATAGTTACAACAAAATAATTCTAAATTATTTGAACATTTACGCGAGTGTTGCACGAGCTTGGGGCTAATCAAAGTGCAGCATAAGCAACGAAAAACTTTTAAAATGAGAGACTCATGATTTTTCGACCGTGTTTTAGCTGGTTGTGGTAGGAACAGGGTCACTATTGGTATTCGATAATTGGGCAGAAAATAGCTTTTGCAGTAAAAGTTCTTAATCAATAATAAAAACAGATACCGTATTGTGCTCTGGATGTAGATTTTTTACTAGTCTTGATTATTTTAAGTAGAAAACAGGTGATTAGGTTTAGGGTCAAGTGAATCACCGTCGTGTCCGCATTTTTACTCACCAAAATTTTAGCCTCACAATTCAATATATGCTGCAACCTCTATTTCTATTCGAAGGTATTTTATTTTTTGTTTATCATTATTTTATGCGTTACTGTTGTGTTATAAAATCTTTCTTAAATAGTTTTCGACTGGTTGATTTATTATTAAAGAATTAATCAATTACTCTGCAAATTTTGATCACAAACAAATTTTTTACACCTTCTTTCCCACGAGTAACCTCTTAAATCAGCAGAAATTGGGACATTCGCCTTATCGTCATATCTTCTACAATTATTTATTAATCAGTGTGAAAATTGGTGAAAATCTTCTTTGTATATTAAAGAAAAACTTTGTCGCTGCAAGTTATATGTACCTCAAAATTGCCTCACTTCTTAACGGTGAACGTTGAAAAACATGGATTATGTCCAGTATTACTTTTTAATTAAATATTATTACATTTCTTACGGCTTCGCTAGAGTTTTCTGAAGTTATGTTTTAAGTCTCATAACGATCAGTTAATATTTACTTAAGTTATCGCAATTTATGTTTAAAGAAATAATGATTTTGGACGATGAAAATTTTTTTATTTAAAATTTTTGCTCGAATAGTAATTATTGGATAAACAAACTATAAATAGAAAAAATGTGTGTCGTGACGAGCTTTGCAACACTATATTTTTTAAAATACAGTTTAACAACATTTAATTTTACAATCTTTCTTAGCTTTCGAGCTTTACAACACTATATTTTTTTAAAATTCAGTTTTACAACGTTTAATTTTCCAATCTTTTTTAGCGTTTGGACAATAATTTTTCCCATTTTCGAGCGCTAGTCCCCTTATTGCATCCGACCCTTCAATTAACCAATTGTACCGCCCCAAAATTTGCCGCTCTTGGCAGTTGCCCTGCTTGCGCTCCGATGATATCGAGGGAAACGATGTTCGTCCTTTGGAAAGCGCGAGTTTTAATCAGGCGAGCGAGCCGGCTTAAGGAGATTATCATCGGTGGGCGTAAATTAACGTTAATACCTCCGGCAGCGGCGAATAAATATGATGAATCAGTGGCGTGTTTATCATGGTGATTTATTGCTCGCGCCCAGCATCTGTAACTAATGGCGCACGACGCCCGCTGAAGCATCGGTAATTATATCTGAATGCGATTCAGTGTCGCACACTCGAATGCACCCGACGAGACGGTAGTTAGATCTTGAGTGCCGGGTCACGGCCGGCGCGGCGTCTGCGAATTCGTAGCCGTTCGCGTGCACAAAGCGGGGAATTACGCGAACACGAAGACACTGCCTTGCGTCGAGTAACAATTATTTCCACTCGTAACAATTACTCCCTCTACCTTACTCGTTAATCAGACTCCGAGAGACTGCTTGAAATGCACATGGGCGTTCTGTTATTAGCCATTCTTCATATTAGGTACTTTTACCCATTTTGAGTGGCGTCATACTCAGCTTGTTACACCCTTGGCGAGCAAATAGTTAGGATGCTCCAAGACGCTCAGGTATTCGACCTTACCTCCTCCGCATCTAATCGCCATTAATAGAGACGCTCAGCTCTTTAATGCGCTTTAATGAAAATCTCCGGCGCCGAAATTCGACCATATCTAGCGGAACATCTGCTCGGTTCCAAGTTGGAGTTTCACGTTGATTTCTCGAGGTCAGTCGACCGTCACCCGAACTTCGCCTATCCCTCCCTCCCTCGTCCCGCCGCCCCCCGAGTCAATGCCTTTGGTATACTGGGTAAACTTAGTTAACTAACATTCCGAATTCAATCCTCCAGAATGCAATAAGAGAATCGCGGTGTTGGCGCAGCGCTTCGCTGGGAATTACCGCGTCTGATTATTACGATTATTCGTGCTCGCGCAGAGGGGACCCCGCTTGACCCGATTCGGTGGAAAGAAACGGTACGCGCGTCGCCATGGGAATCAGTTAATTCGCACTGGTCGAACGAGAGAGTCCCAGCTGCCGCATCCTCGAAAGGAAGCCTTATCAACGTCCCTCTCGTTAATTACATCAAAGCGCTCGGATGCTCCGTCTTCTCGGCTCAAAGACAGGCGAACTTCCCCGTTATCATAATATCGCGTAATTTAGTATTGGTGAGCTCTCGCACCTGCCGACTCGAGCTGGCTCGTCTTCCCTGGCGCCGACCTCGAGTTTCACACCGACTTCTCGGGTTAACCGACCGACACCTTGCTAGCTGTCCCTAATCCTTCATCTCCCTTCGACTTCGGTCTACTGGGTAAACATTCCCCGGCAAATCCATGGAAGCCCGTCAGTGGGAGGCTCTTGCGGCACCACCGCCAGCCAGGCATTCGAGCTTGATGGCTTTTGGGTCTGTCTAGGAAAATTCCAGCGGGGGGTCAGTGAAACTTGCTTGTCCGCGTCTCCCCGGCGGCACGGTGACGGACGATGAATGCTATCTGGGGGCTGCTCGCTCATTTTCGTACCGATCAATTTTCCAAGGGGGCGTAACGAAGCGAGAATTTTCTGGCGGGCGCGGGACGCCTCGTAATTTTCGTAGAGGTCCGCGTCAGACGCCTCGAGGATTTCTGGGTTAGGTCTGGGAACCATGGTAGATGCAGAGAAATAAAAACCGATTATTAATTTAATTAGGGTACGTAGATCTCCCAATTAGTGTCATTTTATTTATTTTATTTAATAAAAGTGTAACGTATAAAAAATAGTGTATAATAATAATAATAATAATAATAAGACAGTCTTAATTTAACAATAAATTTTTTGGAACACTATTCTTTATACGCCACGTTTTTTTAAGCAAATTAAATAAAGTGATAGTAATAGGGACGCTGACAGTAATTGGATATCTACCCTATAATGTATCAGAGGGCTTTGTACAAGAAAATCAGAGGGTGAGGAAGTACTAGTGGCATGGAAGAGGGGGCTTTGTACATAGAAAAGAGAGCTGGAGTTTATTCTTTAAATAAATTTTTAAAATCACCTCATAACTTTTATTGAACTTGCATTAAAATTATTTCTCTCCGTTCTGCTCGACTCTGATGAGATTAAATCAAGTTTTCAATCACTTGGGGCTGATAAACACGTGTTGCACTCTAAAGTAACCTGTTTACTACTGGAAAATGGAGAAAGGAACCAATTGCAAGCAAATCTGAATGCAAATACTCGACTAGAGCTAGCGATACTTCTCAGCGCTCGCACTACTTAGTTAAGTAGTACGAGTCAACGCATACACCTTCATACCCCGAAGCGGCGCCCATCGACATTTGTGCGCATATTTGATGTAGATTCATATTTTTGCCAGGGAAATTTAAACCGCTGGAGCACATTATCGGGGTCGATACCGCGCTCGGGCGGAATAGTACCGAACGTGCGGTGAAATGTCTGCGTTTAACGTGGCCCCGACCGGGGCTCGATTTTTGCGATACGTATCGTATTTCCGCGCCTTAAATATTTGAACAGAGAGCCGGTGGCGAGGGGGGCCATGACTGGCCGCGCCAGAAACCAGAACGTTCAGGATTCTGGATCAAGCCATGATTCCTGGTGCAACCACACGATCTCGTCCGTGGTCACGCGCGGGATCTACGCTAATGGATTGCCGGCCGATACGTCCCCACCCTTTCCAGCGGATCTGGATAAGCGACGAGTATCGCGGAAATCTAAGCGCCTTTGACGGTTCGAGCGATGACGAAATTGCCGTACCTTCGGCACGGCCGTTTTTAACGAATTTTCAACCGGTTGGTCTTCTTTCGCTCTTCGAGCGACTTTATCTCCGGCCTTTGATGACCAACAGCGTGCACGTTCTAATAATACGATTACGATTGTGATTCACTCTGTATAGCCGCGTTTCACCAGTCACCGGGCCGCGACAGGATGCTCCAATCTCGACGGTACCCCATTCAAATTTTGTTAGTGAAGTCCAGTTTGATTTATAGTCGTGTATCATGCCGTGATCGTGCACAGTTTTGTTAAGGGGGAACTTCGTATAGATGACTAAAGTGAAGCATGATTTTTGGATTTTTTTTCACAGAACTTATTTATTGTAACTTGTTGGAACTTTCAAGACGACTTACAATTAGTACATATTTAAAAAATTAAAAAGATATTATCTATAATAAGAAATAGACAATATACATATGTCGATTTATGGAAACAGTTCCCAGTGGTCACGGCGTCAAAGGTATAAATTGGCGTGCAGCGTACCATCCACTGTAGTTGCTCAAGTAAAAAGAAACACCAAAATTTTGTTTTTCAAATAAGATTACGCTATGGATGTACCTATTAGGATAATAAAAAGTGCTTTATTAAAAAAGTGATTAGTCTTGAAACTAAAAGGTAGCGATTCTTACGAAAAACTTCCGTCTTCACTGTGTAATAGATACTGTATAATTTAATAAT
The DNA here is from genome assembly GCF_050908995.1 of Andrena cerasifolii. Lineage (NCBI taxonomy): Eukaryota > Metazoa > Arthropoda > Insecta > Hymenoptera > Andrenidae > Andrena > Andrena cerasifolii. The sequence continues at coordinate 24,814,580 of NC_135119.1, read as the reverse complement.
ATAGTTAAACATATAGGATCATCTACAGGAGAGTTTAATTTTCTATATCTATACACTGGGGGAAGTCGATTGATTAAATATTTTTTTAGTTATACTGCGTGCCAATTTGAAAAAAGTGATTTCGAGGGACAACACACAACTCGGTCATTTTTTAATATTTCTGTACAATATTTGTACAGTATAATTCATTAATACATGCCCTAAACATAAGAAGTACAGAAATAATTTTCAACCTCATAGTATCGTAAAAAAAAAATCCTCTAATTTGGTACCGTTTTGAGCGTCTCAGAGTGGCGTAACCCCTTAACGTACGACAGCGTGTCTACGGCAGAACTTTTCTACCGGGCCGCGTATATTTAATTCGCTGCGTGATGCTCCATACATATAAGCGTTATTGTCAAGCGTGACGGGCGTGGGTGTTGCATCCGTCGCGACAGCCCATATTATTCCGTAATACGTTACGCGTCACGTCCTAACGCGGAATATATGGTAATTACGGTGCGCGTCAAAACGTTCGTTTAGAGCACATTTCCAGAAACGAGAAAATTGACGGAGATACCTCGACGGTGTTCGAGAGCACAACCAGCCGCGTAGGTATCTACGCGCGGGCGGAACTAAAGCGATCTATAGACGACGCGCTATAATCCTTCGTTTAATTGGATCATTAATTATACAGCACCAATCACTTATTCCACCCATTTTCAAATGCTGGCAATTTCATTCGGGGCGCAATAATGGATGGTTAATAATTAAATAATTTAATTAACTGTTCGACAGCTGGACTCGTTTGTATCCGCCGCGAAATACATATTTCTCGGTGGGGCGGTTAATTCGTTTTAACGCTAGTCATATCATTCAAAGATCGGAGAAACGAGCAGCGAATTCCAACGTGTCACGAAATTACGGGGTCTAATCACAAAGCGCTCTCTGCGTTACGCTTTATTTCGCGAGATAGCATTTCTATTCCACTACTTCAACTATTTTCACTATTTTCACTATTTCCACTATTTCCATTATTTCCACTATTTCCACTATTTCCATTATTTCCACTATTTCCACTATTTCCACTATTTCCATTATTTCGACTATTTCCATTATTTCGACTATTTCCATGATTTCCATTATTTCCATTATTTCCACTATTTCCAGTATTTCCAGTATTTCCAGTATTTCCAGTATTTCCACTATTTCCATTATTTCCAGTATTTCCACAATTTCCATTATTTCCACCATTTCCACTATTTCGACTACTTCCACGATTTCCACCTTCACCAAGTTTCTTTCCCACCGCCATATTTCCTTGGATTTCGTTAACATACATACAACCCACCGTTCGTCAGCGGACGTCAATCGAAAAAGGAAGCTGGATGCTCCCAGCTGTCTGACAAACGTGCCCCGTTGTTCCGAAGAAGCATGCTCGCCGTGCGACGCGAAATGAGCATTCCCGTTGGCTCGCTGAGCCGAAAAACGACGCAGGGGGGTAAAATAATTCGGTGACCTCGACAGATCGCACGGTAATCCTGGGTGTCACGGTGGTAGGCAGGAGGGTGGCGCGCGAGAGGGAGGAGCGGCGTGGATGGTCGTGCTGGGGAAAGGGTTCGCAACGGAGCGAGAAGATCCACGTACAGTGTATAAAGGCGGGATTATAATAAGCCGGGCTACGTTACGAAATTGTTTCGTCCTCTATTAATAACGGCGGCCTGGTCGTCCAAACGACGGCCCAGCACGCGGCTCACCCCTTTCGACACGCGACGATTATTATTGCCGCCACCGATGGGGTGTGCTTCCACCCTAGCGATCGAGAGGGCGCGGGGTCTGTTTAACTCGCAACTACGCGGCTTCGTTTCCAGTCATAGCCCACCGGTCTTCATCTTCTTAATGCCCCTCGCACTGGGGGACCAGTCTCTCAAAGGAGATAAACCGTCTTTGATATCCATCAAGACGCGAGTAATTGAATTTTACTTGAATTACTTATCACAACAGATGAATACATCTCCATCTGACATGACTACGACCTTTCCGCTCCTTCCTGTCACTCCACTAAATTTTACGGCTCCTTTTCCCACTGTTCCACTTTTTTCTGCAACTCCATTCCATCTGAAATTCGCTCTCAAACCGCCCTCTCATATTTCTGGCAGTGACATTATTTTTTGCTAATCAACAGTAGCAATTAACTATTAACTCCTACTCTTGTTATTTTTCAACGTCACACATATGACTTTAGTCCTTACCCGCGATTGCGTTATTTGACTATTTACATATATTTTCTGCATACGCTATTAGTGTTAGTTTTAAATAGTTTTCAAGCAGTTGCACTCTTCTACTTTTACATGTGCTACATAATTTCTAACTATTTTTCTCCTTCCTGTCTTCTTATATCTTTTCCTTCGTAATGTCTACTGTGTAATAAAGAATTATTATTACATATATTACACTGTGGTATCTACAAATTACCAATATGAGCTGTCGCCTTTCCCTCGGTATATCTGCATCCCCAAGCGACTTAAATCTCCCAGACCTAGATCCCTCACGATTCGAGCCAAACAAGTTATACACGTCTACCTCCATACGAAGCATCCCTCCAGAACGATCCAAGCAGGTCCTTAGCAGGGGTTGCGGTAACGAGGAGCGCTCGTGGCGCAACATTTTCCTCCCGGAACGGTATCCAAAATTCGCGGCGGTAAACCGTCTAATTGATCGCCGTGGCGGGGGTGAAAGCGGGTCCCTCGATCGACAAAGACGCTGCTCGCCGCAGCAATTTACTTTCCGCAATAGTCGCGCTGATGACGACGCGCGTCCATTGTTCGCAGGCGCTATTAGGCTCTCGATTCTGTCTCCGGTGCAACCGTCATCCTTATCGAGCCGCAGAGGTTGAGGCCTCGTTTGAGCGAGCAACGCCGGCAGGCGGGAGCGAGGGAGCGCATTACCGATGGCACAATGAGGGAAACGCGGCAGGCAAGTTGGTCTCCGATACGGATTGCGGTGGTATTGATAGTAACGAGCCATTAGGGGACGCGTTAAACGTATCTGCGGCTAGAACCCGCTGCTCGCTCAGCCGAGATACGCCAAGACGACGTTACCAAGAAGAGTGGATGTTCCACGGCTGCTATCGCGCACGCCCTCGATTCAGTGAACTTCCTCTGCGTGATTCGTAAGTCTGTCTTTGGGAATATAATACATCCGTTTGGAAATTTGGAAAGCTTGGTGACAGAGGGAGTTATAATATGAGACAGTTTTCTTTGGTGTATTCGTGACCAATTTTTTCTTTAGTCTAGAAACCTACTGAAGGTTTATTTCTTACATGAGTGTATTTACATGTGTATGTGTAGATATTTAAGTGTTTGGATTTCATTGTTATCCTTATCATACCTAAGTAGTTTTCTAACTTCTATAGCTACATGTCTCTAGATTAGTCTAGCTACCCAAGTTACATTCTTTTAGCAAGGTGGAGACATACAGGCACGCTTTAATGTTTGCTTTTGCAATTAACGTTTCCACGTGAAGGGGTCGATGCAGCTTCATTTTTTCCAGGTTTTTAATTAATTTGGTTCTTTCAGGGTCGTAGAGTTTGCATTCCTAAACTACATGGTTTATATCTTCACTTTCCTGATTGCACTTACATTTTGAGTTGTTTATGATATGAACGCGAGCGAGAGAGTCAGCTAGATTATAGTGATCGGCTCTAATTCGATTTATTATGACACTGAATTCTCTGGGCAATTTTTTGCGCGAGTTTACCTTCGTTCACGATTGTCCCCGAAATAGCGTAGAAAGTATTTTTTCCCTTTGATGGTGAGTAGTGTTGAAGTCAACTGAAATACATATTCTCTTGCACTGGGATCCTCGGCAATGTTTTCCGAAACAGTTGGAAATTAAAAACATTTTTCTTCCTCTAAAATCGACACTCTTCAGGAATCATCCGAAAGTTTAAATACGCAGCGAAAGGGTGAAAACTCGCGAGTGAGTGTTGTTATACGCGACGTAATCAATCGTAACAGCGGAGACGCGTGTTGCGAAAAGGTTGCACTCAAGAGGCTCGACTGCATAGAGTGGATTGTATGGTAAATCAAAATGCACGTCGAATCGGAGCCTCGCAGCGCGTGTCGACGGTCCGCCATTGTTACACTTCCTGCCTGCTCCTCGTTCGCATTCCGTTTAGCATGCTACTTGATCGATCATGCATCAAGCCGTCTTTGTCTTCTGCATTATTCATGGTTACGCGCGTACTCGAGCGAGGCATCGTAATCATAGCAATCGAACTTTCCGCAAGGGGCTCGTATTTACCTTTTCGTTACGCTACATATGTTTCGCTTTATCAGTTGGTCGGCGAGTTCCGCAGTCTCCAACCTAGGCAGCTTGCACCCCAATTCATGCGAGCCTTTCTCCGTCCTCTAATGCACCCGGACAATGTCACGCGCCTTCACTTTTTCCTCTGAATTACAAGCTGTAATAGGACACATTGCTCGTACACGTGCACTGCGACCTGCGACCCACTAACTCCGAGTCGCACAATTATTCTCGAAACTAGGACGGTCGAACTAAAGTTGCGCGACTCCAAGAAGTAACTTCACCTGCGGAGAAATTATTATCGTCGCCCGATGACCCATTCTCCGCCGCTCAGCCGTTAGGAATTAACGCGATGTTAATAGTCACCAGGCCATGCTAAATATCCAACGCTGTGACTAAACCAGGTCCTCCTAATTTGCTACCACAAAAGCCTTATTTATTCATTGAAAGGGATTTCTTTTATCCCCCGATCGTGACCCAGTGTTCAACTCCCGCCCTGAGAGGCCGGCCAATTTCATACACTTATCTGCGCGTCCCATCCTTCTGCGCGAACGATAAAAGAAGATCTATGACAGAATAGTCGCGCGGCGTTCCCACGAGGCGAGCGGGACACGCGGCCGAGGAAGCCGCGACGCGTAGACAGGCCGTTGAAAGCGCGGCTCACAAATAGCAAGCGGAGCAACAGGGACAATCCCTGCTAGATTACTTTTCAAGTATCTCAATAGGACCAGTTTAGCCGGCTGCTTATGGCTTGTTACCGCGCTGAATGCGAGGCAGCGCGACAAAACGACACCCCGCACAAAGCCGCGACCGGCATAAAAGAGCGTTCAGGCCCATTCAGCAGTGTTGCGCGCGTTAACATTTATTAACTTCGTTAAGTAGACACGCATCATCCGCGAATCGTCGTTTTTCAACGTTCCGCCGCGGCGCGATGCTTCCGGCTTGTCGGAGCCGAGCACACTTTTGTCACTCAACGTGACCTCCGTTGATATTTCTGTTGCAGTGTAGTTGCGGTTTCCGGGACCAGGCACAGGAAAGCGCACATCGCTGCAAATCGGTGGCATCACGTCGGACAGGTAGGCACAAACCGTTTTAATTAAGAAGTTGCGATGGTGAACGATGTGCCAGAAGTGAATATTTCGAGTGTTTTCTTTTCAACTACAGCGACGTTGGTATATATTATTATTATTGTTATTATTACGCCGTTATTGCTCGTAGAAAATGAAGGATAAATTTTTTATTTTTATTTTATTTTTTGTTCCGAGATGTGTAATCTGTTGCGTTTGAGCGTATTAAAAAATATTTCTCCATTATTGAACAAAAGGGGCGTAAAAATATTTCCATTGGTTCATAATATTCAAACATAAATCAATATAACATAAAATAAGAGAAATTTAAATTTTGTTTTTTTTTTATTTATCACCAATACATATAGGTGAGTAAAATTAAAATAAAAGTATAATTAGAGTAAAGGCGAGTACGGTGACGTCTTATGGTCTCAGCTCTAAATTATTCCAGCACTTAAAGCGTTTACTACCATATTTAGAATGAAATTTACATCCTTTTCCACTGAAAAAATACAGGATTTTTAACTCCTCTGGAATTGACATGGTTTACTATTTATTTTCAACTTCTCTATTTTGTCCCGTAATTTCGCGAGTTTTCGCGCCGCCGCGCTTTTTATCGGCGGATAAATAATTCAGCGGGGCTGCGCCCCGGGCGAATTTGGGAAAAATTCCGGTTACATATCGCGCGGTGGCACAGACGTCGCGTTATCACAGGGATCGCGTTGCAGGTTCGCGAGGCGCGGCCCCGCGATCAGGAGACACGTGCCATCGTAAAGCTTGCGTTATCTTAACGTTATTGCATATGACGGACGTGATCCCTGGTCCTCGCGCGCTGCCACCGCACCGCAACTGCGGCAGATGCACGCTTCCGGCGGATATTGTCCGTACGGCAGCTCCCGAACTCCGGGTACATTAATAGAATATTGATAAACAAAGGCACGACCTAAATTGAAAGCCCTGAATTACGTCACTGCGAGATTCTACCGCCGGGGCCGAAGCAATCTAGTGTTTTGCTCCAAGGAACGGCACTCGGGTACTGGATCCTTAATTGTAACTGGGGGCAGATGAATTATGTGGGAGGATATGAACAGGATTCAGGAATTTAGGGACGCTCGATACTCGTCGAGCTAAATGCAAAGTGATCGGCACTGTTGCCAGAGCGAACTTAATAGACGAGGCGACCCTTACGATCCCTCTACATGTGAATCTCTTCGAAGCAGCAAGAATCGAGTCATCGAAAACGAAAGAATTATGAGTCTTAACAACAAAAAAAAGCAGATCTCCGCGACTTATGCAGATTCGTTGGTAAACTATGCATCTCTTCCAAGGTTCTTGAGTTTCTTTTTACGAGTCTATTACACCCCGAAGTTCCTGAACTCTTCTCGCCGAGCCACGGCAGGAGCGCGCCGGATCGATCTGCCAAAGTAAACCTCAAAGGATCCAGCGCCTCGCGCCAGAACGCTGCCAGCAGGCCGGCAGCATTAGTGATTCGAAGCGTTGGCGTTATGCCTGGTAATTAGATTTTTCGCGGAGGCGCATTATTAGAAGCAGCGCCGCTCGACAGCCGAGGCCGAGCGGAATACCAACGAGCCGGGGACCGATCGAAATCGCCGCTGCAGGGATTGGATTATCACGAGCGATCGGTCAAACGGCCCATGGAAATTTTAATTATCGAAACTACCGTCGTCGCCCGTGCCCGATGGAATTATTTGAAACGCGGCCGGGGGAGAATTTTTGCCCGCGGAATGAATCGGCCCAGCCGCCGGAACGATAATTATCGCGATAACGACATTATCGGTCTCGCGTGCCGCCGTTAATCCGCAACGTTGCGGGCGCCGCCAGTGATTTCGTCGACGGGATCGAGCGAATCGAACGAGTCGGACGAATCGCCGGTAGAGCACGGAGCAGATGGCCCGGTCCCGTTAAAGGATAATCTCGTTGATTTCGCAAGATACCGAGCAGTCGGGCAGATTGCCTGTCCAGAAGGACTCTATTGGATCAGCGAGATATACACCCTTTGTCTCGCCGCGGCTTTCAACTATATCCTCGGGACAAAGTACCAACTGCTACTGTTTTTAAATAGTCTGCCTGGGAATTGGGTGGCTCGCCTCCGGGTATCGAGCTAGCTTTTGTCAAAGCTACCGATTTTAACGAGCGGGACTGCTGTCTGAGAGATACCACGCGGTGCTTGTACTCCGAGTGTGTAGATCTCGATCAGCACGGAAGGTTCCTGGAAGAGCTGAAGACCATTCTGGATCTTAAGCACCTTCGCCGTCTTCTTTCTATCGCCACCAGCATGCACCATATTAAAGTTGATGTTAGGTTTTATCTGCGCGCTGAATGCGACCAGAATATGGCGGGCAGAGTGGGGCGCTATTGACCCAGATAGTGTAATTGATAGAAGCAGAGTCTCGCGAAGTAGGATAAAGCCGGGGGTGTCGGTTCACCTAACGTAACTTAATACTGATATTATTTGTTTTATTATTATTACGCTGATTCAGAAGAACTGGTCGATGTTTGCTTTTTAAGGGGGTAGTGGACTATTTCAGTTTAAAGAAATCGATATTTTTTATTTTACTGCTTCTGAAAGTCTTATTCTTTACCAACATTTTAAACAAATGTTCATGAAAAAAAATCAAATAATTGTCGAAGTTATAGCAGCGAACGTAACACAGTCTACCGCCGAGTAACCGCGCGATAAATGTAACACCCCGAACTTTGAAGCCGGTTTTCTCGAAACACCATTTTCAGAAACGGTGTACGTCATAACTCTTGAACGAATGAATATTTTCACTTAAAATTTTAAATGGAGCTGTATAATTCCATTCTCTATCGTGTAGAAATTCCGCATCAATATTGGATGTTTGTAAAACATTTTATAACTGATTAAAGACGATTTTCTTCCCGTAAAAATGTGGAAAGAAAATTGATTAGTGTGTAACTTCCATAATTTTCGTTCAAATTCATCGGCAAGTTTCCACACTGTAGATATTTGTCTATAGAATAATCACCTCAAAGCATTTTGCTTTCAGATGATTGGTTCACCTGAATCGATGTACGATTCAACGATTAATAACTTCGACAATTTTATACATTTCGACGATTTTTTTTTGTAAATACTCGCAAACATACCCACAATAGATTGTCAAAAGCACAAGTATAATGATTGTTTGGTATCAAAGTAATTTAGCGTCAAAGAAACTAACGATTTTACGTATCCAATAGTCCACTACCCCCTTAAGACAATATTTGCTTGAAAACTGAAATCATCACATCTGACCATCTCTCCCGAGGTACCAGGAGAAATAGTTCCCGCCGTTGATCCTCTCGTTAGCTTTGAAAGGGAGGGTAAATATTCCTCAATACCTCTACTATCTTATTATCCAAAACATTGAACGGAAATTAACTTAGAAGTATATTTTAAATACGATTCTGTAGACTACAGTTTTACAAAAGTGGTTAAGTAATGTCACAACCTCTACCTACTTATCTTTTATAACTCATAAATCCACAAAAACACAGCTGTTTGACTCCTAGAGAATCAATCGTTCTACCCCTCACCGCGCTCTTATGCATAGAATCTGAAAAATATCACCTGCACCAACTCTCCTGCCGTACGGACACCCCCGGATTTACCCTAAACAAAATATCCTCCTTGGAATCTAGTCGTCGAGCTTTACCAACGTCACCTGTAAATTCGAAACAGCAGAGACCATTCAACCCTCCCCCGTTTAATCACCTTCCGCAGCGAAAACACTATTCTGCGGCGCAACGAGACGCGGTTTGCGGTTTTCCCTGAATCCAATACGCCGCGTTAGACAAATCCATTCGAACGGGACGCTGGCAATTGTTTTGTCCGCGCGATACTCCGAATCGTACGTCCGTAGCAAGTTACGCCTGAGCGGCGTTAACGCACTCTTCGTCCCTGTTCCTTCAAAGAAGCCTATCAGGGAATGTTCCAGCGCATAGTGGAACATAGTTGCCTGTTATCATCGTCATCAACAACAGGGTAGCATCCCTTAAACCTGAATGATCGGTAAACCCACCCGGGCCTTGAAGGAAGAAAGCGTTGACACGAAAAACACCATCGTCCCCAGATGCTCCCCAAGAATTTGGCCCCGGTTCAGAGCAAGCCATCGAGAGTCATCGCGTCGCGATTCGGGACGCCCGGCTTCTAGTATCGAGGTCTTTCGAGCTGTCCGTGCCGCTGTTGTTCGCCGTGTGTAGCCGACGGAGAATCCGAGCGCCGGGTGGAGGCTCGCGCGGCATTCGGCGTGAGCGTCTTGAATGGTGACAAACGGCATGTACCGCGAGCACACAGTCGCGCGTCGCGGCTGTGACTCGAGGCATGAAGGGGCCCTGCAGCGCGTGAGCAATGCGGATGCACCGCGGAGCCACCGGCGAACATACAGTTGACAGAAGCGCTTATGGAGGCGAGAGATTGTGCCTCTGTTTCATCGTCTATGCCACATACGTGCGCGTGTGTCTGCGCGGCCTACTCCTCCTCTTTATCCCTCCGTTCTCCTTTCTCTCCACCCTCCGCTGTGCCGCGTTACTCCATCATTCTCCGACCCTGCCTCGCGGTCTCCTCGCGTTGGAAATCGTCGCCGTCAGCCTCCCGCACCTCTACTCTTCGCGTTTCCGCGCCATCGTGCCGCTGTGAACGCAGACAGGGTCTCCGATGATATTTGGAACGTGCAGGAGAGTCGCAGGAATTGGTAGGTGGGCCTCAGTGACGGGGGCAGTCGAATTGGTGGAAAAGCTGCGCCGGTTCCTTCGCGGAGAAGTGTGTGCTTGAGCGAGGGGATGTGTTTGATACTTGTTGCGAAGCAGCTGGGATGGAGCAGGAATTTTTAGTCGTCTTTTTGCCTTAGTCTTCGAAATTTGAATTAGAATCCTGAAGAGTAACTGAAACGCAACAGAGATTATTCTGATTGCGAAATCTGAGAAATGGCGAGCCAGGTTCTAGTAAAAATCGCAGTGTCTGCCACCGGTCTGGACGTTATGCAAATAACCCAGAGGGACGCTGGAGTTTTTCGAGCAGTTTCGACGATTCGGTGGCCGAGGTACGGCAGCGAGCTGGAGCTGGCCGGCGATCGATCCAGTTCGCATCGCCTCTGCGCGAATACAAATTGAAATCGGCCAAATCGAGAGGCGGCGATTGTTATTCATACGATATATATGGGTTTCCGGTTGGCCACGGCGCCGTATATATTTCGGGAACGGTTACAAGGGACATTAAAACGGCGGATCGATTAAACGCGGCCAATTAAAACTTAATGGCGTCGAATTAAGCTCCATAAAAGCCGAAGAGCGAGATTTTTTACCGCCTCCCCCCGTTCGACCGATCCTATTCTTCTCGAATGGAACGCGTTCGCGGTCGCGGACTGCTCTCTCCTTTTTTTTTTTCGATTCGGATACACGATCGAACTTACGCCGACGAATTTTTCCAATCAATTCGCACCGGAAGCGGCGTAAGATCGCGCGCGATAAAATGAAGGCCGTTAGGGCGAGCCGTTTAAAAAAGTTAAACGCAACCTATTGGAATCCGATGGAACTCAATTAAACCCGATTAAATCCAATCGAACCAAAAGAATAGGACTTTTCATGGCACCGCCCTGTCTGTTCCCTCCCGCTCCTATAATCCCGGTTTTCATTAGTTCGACGAAGATCGAGCTTGTGCGCACGCGAAACCGTGGAATGCCATTCTTCTACAGCTCGAACCCCGTGGTACGATAATTTCAACAGCTCAATGAAAATCAAGCACTCCAGAGAAGCTGAAGTTACGCGACTAACGGAACGCATGACCATTGCTGATGTCCCCTTTCTATGTTGGTACTTTTTGGTTTGAATGTTTCGTAGCATTGTCTACTTACAAGGGGAGGCCGCGATATCTGGGACACGGATTTTGATGAATCTCATATATGTTGTAGCGTAGGTGTAGTAGACCAATATATGTCTCACATGTTGGGTCCACTACCCCAGAGTATCCGAAATATTAATAAAAAACGATGTTTATGCGTTGACGAACAGAAGCGATAGCGAAGTTTATTTTAATGATGAATAGCGGCGCGTGTACAAAAAATGTACCTGTGGCCATACATCTTTTATTAGATGTGCATGTCGTGAATTTTATTGTCTCATTTGTTTTTACGATAAATGTCATATTTTAGAATGTAAAAAATAGTACTTTATCTTTTGAGGAATGAAACAGTACGAAAGACATTTATAGAAAAAAAATGGTCCCAGTGAGAATCGGAACCGGTGAAAGTTCCGGTGCGAGACCTGCCCTTTACACGCGCCGCTATTAATCATTACAATAAACTTCGCTATCGCTTTTGTTCGTCAACGCATAAACATCTTTTTTTATTAATATTTCGGAAACTCTAGGCTAGTGGACCCAACATGTGAGACATATTTTGGTGTACTACACCTACGCTACAACATATATGAGATTCATCAAAATCCGTGTCCCAGATGTCGCGGCCTCCCCTTGTTAGTGTTCTGTACCTATTGCCCGCAAACTGATCACCAATCATTTTCTTCGAAAATCCTCGCATCGCGCACGCCCTCCACCAAGGACCCACCACCATCGCCAAGTTCCGCCGAAGCGGAATTAAAATTCTGATTTCACGCGGTGGCGCTACCCCCGACCACCGGCGACCAATAAACCCAACTTTCGTTGCTCTTTCGGCGCACGTGTGTGTACACACGTCTCCGCGCGGTATCGCGCGCGTAAGCCGAGGTTGCACCGGGCCGAGGGGGTCGCACGTAGCCGGTGACACAGAGGGGTGCACGGAAGAGAGACGATTTCGGGGGAGAGAAGATACGACGCATACGTAGAGAGGCCACACAGCACGGTACAGCTCCGAAGCATAGTCTCAACTCGACTCGAGCGGCTGAATCGATCCGAAAGCCTTCCCCTGCACGCTCTCTCTGCGGCTCCAGAACCAACGTCGACCATCTACCCACCCCCTGCACCCTCTTTCTGGGAGGAGGGGAGCTTCTGGCTCCGGCTCTGTCTCTTTTCGGCTGACGTTCTACCTCCACCGATCTTCCTTCTCCCCAGCTCCTTCTGCGCCCCCTCGACGCCACCCCCATCGACCAACCTGGTCACGCGAACCTTTCAAAAATGCCTGACCCTCTCGCGCTCTTCGCACGAGCTTTCCCGATATTTCGCGCTTCTTGGACCGTTCTTGGGAGCAGCTTGGGGTAGACCGGGGTTATAAAGCGATTAGGGTCTTGGACTTTTTAGGTCTCTGCCCTGAGCGAATGCTGCGTAGCGAAGACCACTGAAATATCGACCTCCCCGCTTATTTGCAAAATAAACGACTCGCTGCCGTTGGAACGGTTCCAGCGTGTTTGCGTGTAAAACGCGCACCGATGTACCGAGAGATTTTCCAAGGGTTATTTAAACGATCCTCGTTTCAACGATCGCGCATAATACCCCGGCGCGATCGCCACATTCCAGTCGTCGGTTCGTGTCTCGGGCAAAAAAAAAAAGAGAAATAATCCGCGTGTACCGACGAAACAGCAGCGGAACAGTTGCTCCTCTTCTCCCGGTAACTCGTAAAGCGACATCGATTTCAAAAGGGATTACGGCTTTGCACGTGTACCGTGAAATACAGAATCATCCCTCGAGGTCCGACGAAAACTTGTATCTACGGCACGCGGTGCAGCGCGCGGGATCGAGCCCTCTATCGATCTCGAGTCGAGTCACCCGGTGCAGCCACGCTTCCTGGCCGAAGGTGCCGGCGAAATCGGAAAGGCGACTCTCCTTCGCGGGGGGGAGATATCGACTCGCGGAAGGGGCGAAGCGTCGGGGTGCTGTCTAGCAGAATTTATAAGAACGCAGGCCTGCGCGCGTTCGCGGGGCAGATACCTTTCGGAAGAATGGATGAGGCATGCCTGCGAGGGGCCTTTTATTAATCGGGTAGACAGCCAGAGAAACATTCGTCTCGCCCTAATATTTTCGGAAAGAAATATTTCTGGAAAATGACGACCATCCTTACCTGTCGTCTGCTTTCCTCGCCAGATATCGGGGGTGGCAGGTCGAATTCTCTCCACTCGACGTTCGAGTTCCCGGCAAACGCTTCTCGCAATCGAGTTAGAAGTTTGTTGATTTGTCGTTGCGAATTAAATCCATAGCGGTGTTTAGCTACAGCTGGCTCGTGAACGATGTCTTTGAGAATCTGAGTGACTTACCTACGTGGGAAATATTCTAACATTGTCTGCGTTACCATAGTGTGCTCTCGAAGTGGTTTAGAATGCGATTCTAGCTAAGCGAAATTATGTTTGTCATTATTTTTCCTGTACATATATATATATTTGTGAATTTACAGTAAATTAATTGATTATAATCTGGAAATGCCTATTGACATTTATGGAGAACTCCGGTATTTCAACTTACGCGCAAAAAGAAGTAAGAAACAATCATAAATAAGTAGAAATGACATTAAAAATAATAAATGAGTAAATACTTTTAAAATATATATATACTTAAATAAAATATATATATACAAATATATACTTTTAAAAAAAAATATATATATATATAAAAATTTAAAAGTATTTACTCATTTATTATTTTTAATGTTATTTCTACTTATTTATGATTGTTTCTTACTTCTTTTTACGCGTAAGTTGAAATACCGGAGTTCTCCACAAAAGTCAATAGGCATTTCCAGATTATAATCAATTAATTTACTGTAAATTCACAAATAAAACTAATAATAATAATAATAATTTATTTACACACAAAAGCAAGCAAAAATTAGTTATAAATAAGTAGAGATAAGGTGATTGTCCCAATTTCTGCTCATTTAAGAGGTTACTCATCATAAAGAAGATGTACAAAATTTGTTTGTGATCAAAATTTGCAGAGTAATTGATTAATTCGTTAATATTAAATCATCCAATTAAAAAACTATTAAAGAAAGATATTTCAAGATGTTTAACTATTAGTAATTTGCAATTAAATATATAATCCTCTAAATGTCCGTATTTCTGCTCATGAAAAATAGCGATGTATGTATTTCTCCTAGCTCGTGCAACACTCGCGTAAATATTTAAATAATTTAGAATTATTTTGTTGCAACTATAGTACAAACGTAACGCATATAATAATAAAAAAATACGAAATGAGCAAAAATTGGGACATTTACCTTATCATTAAAAATAATAAATGACTAAATACATTTAAAGCATACCTACATATATACGTACCTACAGGAAAAAATATTTTTGCTTAGCTAGAATCGCACTTTAAACCACTGCGTGCCGCATCCAGCCTTCTCTCTCCACACACCGCAGGAAAGCGCTTCCTCGCGATGCGCATAGTTCTCATACACCCAGGATTCTCCACTAATGAATTCGTCACACGAGCATAGGTACTAAACATACCAGTATCAGCTCCCTTTAGACCCCGGCGAGGCAGGCTGCAATGCCTGCGAGCTACTGGCATGTTTCTCCGAGCGATCGCCAAATACCTGACAACGCCCGATCGGAAAAATTGTCTAGGGCCTGCCGAGCCCGTCGGTGAGAAGGGCGAGCACGTTTATCGCGCAGGAAAAACTTGTATCTTACTCGGGGCGCGTCCCTCGTGCCAGCCGTATATCACGTACAAGGGTACGCACTGAATCTCCGGGCCGAAATATGACCGATTCAATTACGCGCGTGTCTAGGAGAGAGGCACCTCCTACCGATGTTATCCCTCCCTGCGTCGGTGATTTGTGTCCCCGTTCATCTTTGCGGGTGTCTGAGGCCGCGTGCACTCCCGCGGCGGGTACGCGCAACGCCATCCACCCTCCTGCGCGCGCGTCCGTGTGAATGCACTGTGCACACGCCGCCGCGTATTCGCAGGATATATACACGCAGGGGTGGACACAGGCGGGGGGCAGGGAAGCGCACATGCCCGCACAGATACAGGCTGGCTAATGGAGAAATTCAGCCCGCAACGGAAACCGTTATACCCTCTCCATCTCTCTCTCTGCTCGTCTTCCGTTCGCATTTCTGCTCCTCGATCTCCGACAGTGGTCCTCGTCTTCTCTATTTAGAGTTTATTTGATGCGGATCGAGTCTCGAGTGGAAGTGGCGCGGCCAGGGGGGCGGCAGCGGCGGTGAAACCGACCCAGGGTCAATTCGAAACTTTGCCGGCCCGCTCGAGGGGAAATCTTGGAAAGGAAGCCGTATCGGGGAGCGCGGATCCTTCCCCCGGGTCCCGTTCAATGGCTGCCCGCTTGGACCCTCCGCGTCTTACGTATCGCTTATTTCGTTAATGCGACCGATGACGTTTAAAAGTTTATTAACCGCCGCCCACTGGGGGGTTAATCGCTCGTGCTCCCGGTTGTTCCTCCGATACGGCACTGCGGCGAGTGGAGGGGCCGTTTTAACTGTAATCCATCGGAGATTGTGGGCCAATTCGCGGATTTCGAAAGATTTGGGTAGAGAAGTGCTCTTCGAAGCAAAGCACAGTTTCTTTGTTCGTTCACTATTCCATTGATTACAAATACAAATTACCCTTGCAGACCTCTGAATCCAGTAGCTCGCAGAATGTGCACAGGCATTACGCAGATTTTACAATATCAACAGGATTTTTAACCGGTTCTTCGATCCGCAAACGATTGGGATGATCGCTAGCAGCGCGTTTTCATCTCGACTGGGAAATACTCAAATATTTGCCGGCTGTAATAACAGCAAATCCTCGCGTTTTATGCATCGGTAATAACCAACTAACGCGGAAGAGGAGATTTTTCCCAATCGCAGTTAAAGAGGATTAAAGCCCGGAAACTGAATGAAGGAAATTTTAATCGGTTCTCTCCATCCCCCCCCGCGCTCCTCGGTCTCTCGATTTCATTTTATGCAGATATCGCGCGGCCCAGAGGGGTAGGAGCGTCGCGGAAGCCGCCCGGCGAGGTTCTAAGGTTAATTTCAAACTTTTCCGAGTCGCTTCGAAGTCCCGATGTTCAAAAGAGAATACCATATGAGCCCTATAGATTCTTCCAACGGCTCCTGCCGGATGAGCAATTTTTCTTTGAAACGCGAGTTCCCGGCTGCTTGCACTGCGTATCTTATTAACCCAGCTGCCAAGCCACGGAACATTCGCCGGAGACTTGCTTCCCTGAAAAACCTGCTGGCCACGTAACCGAGTAAAAGTTACGGGCTCGTGTGACTTGGCTAACACACGCCAGTCTCCTCGCGTTCTCCGAAGCCACGTCACCTCTAAAGGTGCAAATCTACGACGAGACAAAAATATCGTGTCTCACACGAGACAATTATTTCACTATTTTATTATTTTTCAATTATTCTGTCGTTAGTTTCACGAAACTAGATACATTTTCAAAAATCTCACTCCTCGCGACTATTTCCCTTATTTACATTTAATTGTCGCTGAGATTTTTGTCTCGTGTAAAATCCCATCGTGGAATCGCACCTTAAAAGGAAACTACGCGATCGTACGCGTCCATTTCTCTCTTCCCTCGCCAATAATCTCGATAGCTATTTCACGATTACAGTGATCGGCACGCTCCGCGAAATCCCCCGGCCTCCGCGTTATTTTTCCAGCGCGCAAAATCCATTTTTTCTATTCCACCTCTGTAAATACCGAAGTTTTCGCTCGCGTACAAACAAGTTAGGTATATCGCGTGGAAGCTGACGGAAAAACGGTGGAATTAAATTTCCTGGCTCTAATACGTCCCCGCATTCGCTGACCGTGTTTTCCGCGAAGCTATTCCACGGAATTTGGTAAACCGGACGTTAACCTCCTTTTCCCCTGAAGTGCCTATAACGTTCGATTTAATTTCAAAATGGTTCTCCTGAAGAATCGAAGCTCCCCCCCTCGGAAACATTACCGCGGGTCTCTAATTTGCCACCCCTTTCCCGCCGTTCTTCACCCTTCCTCGAATTAATGCCCGTCGAGCGATCGGAGCAGCAGATTTTTCACAATGGGCTAATAACAAGATGGATGATCGCCCGTGCAGCGTTGATGAGCGTATGAAGCCGGGCGGGGAGGCTCGAGTGGGATTCGTGTGGTTGAGGCGGGTCCATGACGTTAATACGTCATCGATTGTCCCATAAACATATACGGCGGTGCAGAGTGGCGATATTCAGCTCGTCACCAGTCGTTCCAGTCATTATGCACCGGTGCAAACTCACCTATTACCGGACCCGCAACTCCATCCGCGATTATACCTGTCTCTTCGCCATCCCCCTGTTTCCCGCGCGAGCCAGGGCCCGATCTAGGGAGGCGCATGCAGGGCAACTGCTCAGAGGGGAAAATTTGGGGGAAAGAGAAAGGTAAAAGCAACAAAAGTGTTTACGTTGTTTTTCATTGACTTTGTTTCAATATTTAAAAGCGTTGTTTTTTAGATTCAATTTAAAAATGTGTGGGTACATAGGGTAGACCGGGGGCGGTACTAATACTTTGACTTTGGAATACGCTTACGCAAAAACTATTACAGTTACAACCAGGGCTTGAAAACTGTTATAATACCGAGTTGGAATATTCGGTTCTTTATAACAGTTATTCAGAATAAAGGTTCTTCCTAACCGTTTGAAGAACCGAATATTCCAACTATTATCTGTTTCAGTTACGGTTCCTATTTCCTTATATGAGTACCGGTTCCATAGCCGTTATTTTTTCGGTTCTATATTGGTTCCGAAACGGTTCTAGAATCAATTCTTGTATCGACTCTTCCCTAATTGATATCATTAATTATTGTAGCTGCAGATTACTGTATATGTGCGTCTTCTTTAGAAAATCCTTATAGAAAAAGAAGAAACATTTATACATATCAGTAGTATAGTAAAGAGAGTTCTAACCCAAATTTGAGTTTTGCGTTCAATACACGTTCGGAGTGGTACGATAGACGTTCAATACACGTTCGCAGTGGTCGATAGACATTCAATACACCTATGGCGCCAGTCAAAAGTAGTATGGTGTATTGAACGTCTATCGTACCACTCTGAACGTGTATTGAACGTCTATCATACCACTCGGAACTGTATTGAACGTAATTTTTTTTAAACTTAAATTATAAATTTTTATTAACGAGACACTTAAAAGTGATAAGTAACGATGAGTATTACTTTAAAAATGGCCAGATTAAATATTAAAAAACAGAAAACACGTACTTGCAAAGGGAGTATTTATATTACAATTTTAAGTCAGTAAGGAAAAGTTACTTTAGGGTATCGAAAACTTATTTTCATCACTATGCATGTCTATTGTTTATCTATACTGCTAGAATATGGATGTGTGTATTCGAAATGTCATTCTTCATCATATATCCAAAATATGTTAATATCTATCACATGTTTTGAGATATTTAACGTGTTACAATCGCCCCCGGTCTACCCTACCTACCTCCGTTGATTTTATTCTGTTACTGTTTTTCCCTAATATTAGATTTTTTATAAAACAAAATGTTTTCGTTATTCAGCAAACACCTGCAAAAAATTTCGCTCATTGGGAACAATTATATTTTGCAATAATTATTCATAATTAAATATAGTGGAGGGCATAAATCATTTTTGTAGCGCGGGTCCTAATTCGAGCGCCCGATTCACCTGCTCGTGTTCGCGTCTTCGCACGCATCTCTGTTATCGCGCTCGTGCCCATAGCGGCAGTTATTACAGCGTTACGCGGAGCAAATGACACATACAGACAGACAAGCGGACCAAAGCGGAGACGTCGAATCGATACGCGCCAGCTCGCAGTTGGACGCAGCCATCGAGCTATCATCGATACGCAGATTACTTAAGCGCTTCCTGCACCCCGCCCAGCTCTCCTCCACTTCCTCCGCGTCTCGAACTGCCGGCGTTTCGGAAATCGAAGCGAGCGAGAGCTCTCGCGAAACGAGTTCTGGCGCTCGCCCTCTTACCACCCCGTCGCGGAGCGAGCTCCAGATCCGCGCGCTCCTTATCGCGGAGTTTAACACGAACTTCTGATATTTCGGTTGTAGGCGACAGCCATTTGGAATATTAAGCTCTTCCCGGAGCGTCCTCGGCGGGGCGCGTTCCGAGTGACTTTGGTTGCCTGGCGCTGGCCAGGATATTTATCCAAACACGTTTTCTTCTTTCATCGAGTTACTCGTTGAACTTTGAAAAATTTGTATGTGCATCCTATCTCTCCTCCACTCGGTGGACTATCATCGAGAAATTAATAACGCCAAGACGAACGTGCATTCGGGTGGTCCTTGTTTATGCGTTTCGAAATTTTATTTTTCGTAGTTCTTTGCTCCCACCCCCTAGAATGGTTGCATTTGATAAGAAAATAATCCCTGAGAAAGTTTATTACAGTCAGACCACAGGCAAGGGTGCCGACCAGGCCTAAAAGTTTAGAATTCATCAGTGGTTTGGATTTAGAGAATTTTTGAAAAATGGTAAGTCTTATCGAAATTTTCTTCAAATAGTATT
Source organism: Andrena cerasifolii (assembly GCF_050908995.1). Classification (NCBI taxonomy): domain Eukaryota; kingdom Metazoa; phylum Arthropoda; class Insecta; order Hymenoptera; family Andrenidae; genus Andrena; species Andrena cerasifolii. The sequence goes on along the minus strand of NC_135119.1, from coordinate 24,794,811 downwards.
AAAAGTGCATTGAATTTTATTATATAACTGTACAGTAATTGTAGGAAATTGAATGCTCTTTTAATATTGTTTTAACAAAATTTCGATAGGGCTTACCATTTTTGAGAAGTGGAATTCTAAACTTTAAGGCCTGATTGACACCCTTTCCTGTTATCCGATTGCAATCAACTTCTTCAGGGATTTCTTTCTTTTTGCACTGGAACCATACTAGGGAGTGAGAGCAAAATATATCGGATGTTGCAAAATAAGCACCACCCCAATGTTCACGTTGAGACATCGGGGGAGATGCTTACGCCGCCGCTAATTTCCTGAATTAGCCCTCGAGCCTTCCGCGCCATTTATTAGGCCGAAAGGGTGGCGTATAATATTGATAGCCTGAAAAAGTGGGCAGCGGGTTATGGAAGTCAGATATATCCAGTTATAGGCTATTAGCTTCGGAAATGGAGAATCGATATGCGCGTTCCACTCGGATAGGGAGATTAGGATATCGAGGGCGTACGCGAAGCTGCTGGCCACGGTGCCCGCACGAACTTTTCTACGGCCTCTGGTCCCGCCAGCTTGCCTCGATCACCATCGCGGAATTACCGCGAGTTCGCAGTTACTCCCGCGAAACATCCCTCCAATTACGCCTCAACTGCGGGAAGTAAGCCAGCGCGCGAGTAGGTACCGTCGATAACTGGACCAGGTATCTAGATTGAACGTCGTTTATCATCGAGAAACTGGGATCAAAGGGTGGAAGCGGTGAATCATTGGCGACGCTTTGCGTGGAAAATCTTCGTCGAAATATGGACGGATGCGTGAAACTGAGACTCCCGGAGTAAACTGAAGGATAACAGAATAAATACCGAATTTAACAAAAAAACAAAATTATGATTTGATCCAAAAATTATATTTTTTTTCTGTACTTCTACAGTTATTGTTAATTACCTCTTAATTTTCCCGAAAAATGGGCCTCTACCTGGGAGAATCCCTAGGGCCCCATCTTCCAAAACGATTTATAATTTTATCCGAACACTAGGTAGACACTTATATCTTTTATTTTCCATAATTTTCATACCACACGCGCGTAAATTTATTTGTAACTCTGTTAGGTACACAGGGTGTCCCAGAACGTCTACCACTGGGCCTTTTCCCTTAAATCCCCCATTGGGCACGTTAGTGAAAGTTTTGATGGGAAGTAATTAGTAGGGAGCGCTAATCGAGAAGCATGAACAAAGCATCGAAGAGGGCGATTCCTGGTAGGCTAGTGGGAAGTAATCAGTTGGAACAGGAATCGGTTCCAGTAGAATAGGCGCCGCCAGTTACCTACCCGTAATTTCACTTACATACGTGGTTCAGGTCCGAAGAAAGCCCAGGTCCGCAATCCGCCTGGAGCCTCTGGTTGGTTGATTAGGTCGGAATCGACTAATGGAGTACGATTTAGGCGGGCTTTCTCCGCCGGTTCCGCCGCTGTGTCCGTCGAACGGAGCGGGACGCGCGCACCATGTACACACACCGGTCGCTTTGATTCTCACGATCAGTTGCGTAAGCGCCAATTAGGGACTCGCGGTCCTTACGGACGATAAACGCCTGGACGAGTTAACTCGCAATAATAACGGTCGCTTGGCGGCGATAATGGCCGCTGATTCAGCGCTATTTTGACTCGCGCGCCCGCTCTCTGGCGCTCTCGCTCGCTCGGGCCGCGACCGACCGGCATAATCGCGTGGCTTGCGATTTTCCAATCTCTATAAACATCAACGGGTCAGCAAATTAACCCTCGCCCGCCGCCGACGGCTCGTCTACGGAAGCCCCTCGATTTCTCTTGCCTTCTTCTTCGCCCTTCCGCCGAGCCCCCACCCCCTTCCGTTGACGAGTCAGTAAATGCTGAGTATTTAGGATTCGCGAGTTTCGTCGTGTAAACTGAGGCGAAGCTCCCGGCCGTGCAAATATTTGATTTCTAAGTCTCCGTGAAACACGCAGCGATCCACCCATCCTCGCTTTCGCCCTCCCCTCCCCCTTTGCAACCCGTAGCGCCGCTCTGGCTGGCTGGCTCCCAGTCGCAACTTCCTTCGACCGGATCATTAAAGCGATTATTAAGCACTCGTACATTCGTAAACGAAGCTGTTTAATCAGCAACCGGGATAAGTGAGTAGCAGACGCGGATGGGAGCGCTGGCTGGCCCGCGCGAAACGCTGCAAGTTGGTTTCAGTCGAGGCGGGGTTAAGAGATGAGTGCAGAGAGTTGCAGGAACTGGGATATGTTTGCGCCAGTCGGGAAATATTGCGTATCGCAAATATCACACTTGTTCCACTTTTCAACTCCTTCCACTTGAGATCACTAAGCATTCCAGTGATATAAGTACGGATGGATCGTTTGCAATGTGGAATAATAATAATATAGAGGGTGCAGATTGGGTTGCGGTTAATGAGTACGGCATTAGCAATCCCGAAGATTGCCTATTGTCATTTGTATTTGATATCTGTAGCACTGTTGAATTGCGAGGACACGTCAATAATTTCTTCCACTTGTACATAATCTCCCATTCTGTATTTTTGCACTCTTTACAAATGCGAATTCTCATTAAAAATGTGATTCATAATTTTCGACGTGCGTAGCTATCCAGTTACGACATTTTTTTTAAATTTATTCTCATTTTTAATAATATTAATAAAACGTCTTTATTACACCATTTACAAATAAAAACAAGAGAAAACAATAGAAATGTAAATAGCGGAATTGGCGAGGCTCAACGTGGCTGCTGTTGGGCCTGACCTGAGGCAGAAAGGGAGAGAGAAAGTCGAAGAGACGAAAAGAATGAGAGGGAGTAGGGGTAGGTGTAGAAATACACACATTTTGAGGGCTCAAAAGTTGACCGTGTCGACCCAGGCGTAATTTATGTGAGAAATTGTGTAGGTACCTACGCGTGATGCAGCGAATGTCCATGTTTGGTAACTTGTGAAAAATTGATGAACGTTACGATTCACAGAGAATTCCACGGCGAATATCTGCCGTGAATAGATAAGCCGCGCTAGAGGTGAGCGAGACGCAGGGAAAATGTGGAAAAAAGCTAGAATTTTTGCCGGAGGCATCTCGCGTGCAGATGTCATTTCGGCGGGTCCTTTGTCGATCGCCGTCTAAATATTTTTCCTCCCAGAAAGTTTCGGTCTCGCGGAAGCAGTTTTTGACGTTCCGTCCGCTATTTCGCCCGTGAATTGTCGAGCAGACTGCGTCCGGGCGCGTTGGACGCCGGCCAGCGGCGAACGGCGAACGAGCGGAACGGAATTCCCTCGTAATTTATTTAACAACGAAGCCCGACGTGGAAAAATTCATTCGTTAAAATCGTCCCGGGCGCGGCGGACGCACGGCCACCCGGCAGCCAGTAGTCTGCTGGAAGAAATTCTCACTGAGGGCGAAGGCACGCGTGTCGTTGAAGCAATTTAATGTTTCACTAGGATTTGCAGGCTTGAGACAGAAAAGCAGCACGAGCACTTGAAGTTCAGCAACAGAGTCTTATACATGTATGTAGCTACAGCCATTGATAATCTCCTTCTAGATTATCTTTTTTTTTAATGTCTTTATCGCACGGAAGGTGGATATAGATTCAAGAAGGAAATAAAGAAAAACAAGTAGTGCAAAGGCAAGGTTCGGTTGTAGAATTGCTTTAGACTGTGATCTTAATTTCGTTCAGACTAGTCAAGTTGTATCTTCATAAAAAAAACTTAAAAAAAAATAAAAATAACACCAAGCATATGAAATCAAATAAATCGCGGGACATGAATTTTTAAACATGTCATCAAGACCGCTTTCAAAAGCATTTTAAACTCAGTAATTTTATTATTTTTATATTTTTTATTCACTGTAGAAATGTAGTTTAAGTAATAGAACAAAGTTTTATTCCATTACTATAATAATTTTCGCCGCAATAAATTCCTGAAAATCACTGAATTTATTGGCGCGCTAACCGGAATGACCGCTTAAACTCAAGTAACATGACTAACGTAGATCCCAACCTGCAGTGCTTCCAAAACGACAGATCTCTGCTTTAAAGGAAGACGTTGGCCACTTATCGTTAGCTGAGTGGGCCAGCAGACGAAGGATCCGCTCTCGACTCCCCCCGCCAATCTGATCGACCCCTTTTTCCGGGCGCGTTACTCTTCCAGGTGACGGTGTAACCCGTCACCTGGGCAGAGCAGAGGTCCGCAAGAACCGCGACTCATCAGTCTCGGCGAACAATGGCCGTTGAAAAACTGTCGCCGATAGCGTTGGCCGTTCTTGCTGCGAAGACCGGCGCGACGGTCCTCGGATCGTGGGCGGTCCGGGACATTTCCATGGGGTTGGCCCGGGGTTCTGCGGCGGTATCTCCTCCCGCTGTACGTGTATACACGTAACACGCCAGTGCCCGGCAAATAACCGTACACTCGAATACACAAACAGCCATTCGATTCGTGCCGTAGATAGGGGTAGTTACAGGAATCTATTGTGCTCTCGAGAGGTCGCAACGGACGGAGGAGGCGGAGGGGCGGAGGTGGCAAGGGGACGACGGGGGGTGCAGCCGACGGAGGGAAGAGGAGCCGCGCAGAGCTGTTGGGGGTGGAAGAAGAGGGACGAGAGGGAGAGTGGATGGAAAGCGCCTGGATGAATGGCGGCGGCATTGCTGGTAGTGGTGGTGGCTTTTAGCTGGGCGCATTCAACCGCGAGGATTAGCCGGGGGTTGGGATTAACGCATCCACACGCGGCCTACGCGACGGCGGGAGCAGCGGAGGGGTGGGCGAAGGGACGGTGGCTGTGCGTTTCGCAAAATCGTCCATAAAATGTATTACTCGCGGTGACGGGGGCCGGCCGCAGAGACGGTGTTTGTTTAATTTACTTTGACGCACGACGAGAGCGACGTCGCGCGGGCGCCGCCCCTTCTTGATACTTTCCTCCCTTTCAGCGACGCGCGATCCCGCTGCCGTGCCCTTTGACTGGTGACGAATAGCGGGGCCGTAGTCGAGCTGGGCGTTTTCGAAATTTTTCACCCGGGGCCAAGGTACGCGTACCGGTCGGCGATCGATCGCTCCCGTGTCTCCAGCCAGGGGGACAAATGGTGACTACAAGCTTTCGCGATTAAGCCGGGGTTTTAAGAAAATCTTGACGAGTTCGAAATGAAACTCGCTCGCGAAGCTATCGGGGAAAGTCTCGACGAGTGAAACAGCCGACGAGGGGTGTGCGCGCGGAGCGTATTTTGCAAAGCGGACCGTAAAATATGTTACTCTCTGTCGACGGCAGCCGCAGAGTGTATGGAAGGGTATAGTCTGTGCAGGGGAGTTTGTTAAATTCGGTTTGACGCGAGCGGGTAGGCCAGTATCGACCGAGAGGGAGCAGCAGCCAGCTTTGCCTCCCCGCGTCTTCGTTTCTTCGTCGAATGCCTTTAGACCGGGACTCGACGTGTTCACTGGTCTCTGAAAGAGGGTTGCAATCTCCCTGATCTTCTGAATGGCTACGATAATCATGTGAAATGGATACGCGCCGGCACAGCCGGAATACGCTTGAAATATCTCTCGACATCCGAAACGTAAGACGTACGCGTCCCGAGCGCCCCCCGTGAAATTTTAACCGACGTCCAAAGCGACCCGCAACTCCGTCGACGTACGTATTTCCACGTGCCTCTCACGGAACTCCAGCCGCCCCGTATCACCGACGGGCAACGGAGGAAATTAGTTGCTCCCTCGGGGACAGCCACTTTCGATCATAGATAGGTACCGTGGGATGGAAGAATTATAATACAACGGAGCCCTGTGTGTAGCAGAGGGTGAACATACTATTGTCAGTGGCGCACTCAGGATTTAATCTTGAGGGAGCCGAGTTGAAAGGATAAAAATATTTTTAATGCAAATTCAATGATGATTATCAGGTGCTTCTAAAAATTTATTTAAAGCATGAAATCCAGTTTTTTTTTTTTATGTTGGCCACCCTCTTGGTGTGCCACTGCATACCAGGTATATGGGTCCGAAACAGGAATTTTTCAAGTAATCTTGAAGGTCATAGTATACCATATGGTTGAATTTGTCTTGACAGTTGCTTTCATATTGGGTAATCAAATATATAGCATTCCATTTAAAAAACTGAAAGTCACCCTCGTTTCAAGGGAAATATTGCGAACACCAAAAATTGAGATACCGTATTATGTTGGATATGAAAAACAGTAAAAGTGTTCCTCCTTCAGTTTTTTTCAAATACTTACCATTTTCGAGAATCCTGTATAAGAATATCAGGTATAGCCGCTTGGCCGCTGCGAGTACCGCGGTGCTGGGCGACGCAGCGTCAATTTTCAGCAATTTTTACGGGGCCAATTTTAAAATGTCCATATTTTTTAAAAATTGTCCATCAAGAGGAAGGATAGAACTATATTCTCCTTTTTAAGATTTTTAAAATCGCGCCCGTTGTTAAAAAACTGCATTTGTTTAAAATAATTACACAAAAATGGTTCCAATTTTTTTTTAAACTGAAATAATTTTTTCTTAAAACTTCAATGTCTTCTCTATAAGCACCGTAAAGCTCATCTCCATCCGTTTACTACTTCCATAGCTATAATGTATTGAAAAAAAGTTAGCACTTAACCTTAAACAGCTGTAAAAATCGACATTTTTCAAAATTTCGAAAAATCCTTTGAGGTACGCTTAAATATCACTAAAGACTGCAACATATTCAAATTTCAGCAATCTACGAAAACTTACTCCGAAATCTGTCCGATTTCGCATGGAATGTCCCGTGAGTAAGCCGCATGCGAAAGTATTTCCGAACTAAACGCCTGAATCACTTCCTTGACCGTTTTTCCTCTGTGTGATGGTGCACTTTCATGAAGCAAAATCGCTTTGTGTTGCCTTTTTTGATATTCCGGTCATTTTTCACGCAAAGCTTGATTCAAATTGATCATTTGTTGTCGGTAGCGTTCAGAATTAATGGTTTCGCCAGGTTTTAGCAGCTCATAATAGATCACACCCTTCTGATCCCACCAAACACAGAGTTACATTGTCTTCCGTCCATAGCGATTTGGCCTTGCAGTCGATGTCGATGCTTCGTCTGGAGTTACTTTTACGCTTAGGATTCTCGAAATACATCCACTTCTCATCGCCAGTCACAATTCGATGGAGAAATGACTTTCTTTTGTACCTGGCAAGCAGCATTTCGCAAGTGGTTTTTCGGTTCTCCTGCTGTCTTTCGTTCAGTTCATGTGAAACCCATTTTCCTATCTTCTGGATCTTTCCCATGGCTTTCAAACGTATAGAGACGGCTTCTCGTGTCGCATTTAATTGATCCGCGAGTTACTGTTGCGTTTGAGCGTCATCCTCATCCAACAATGCTTGCAATTCGCTGCCTTGAAACTTTTTCGGTGGTCTTCCACGATCTTCCTTTCTCACGTCAAAATCGCCACTTTTGAATTTTTTAAACCGCTCAAAGCACTGTGATTTACCAAGAGCATGCTTACCGTAAGCTTCGACAAGCATTCGATGCGATTCTGCAGCAGTTTTCTATAAATGGTAACAGAAAATCAACGCTGTCCGCAAATCGTAGTTTCCAGGCACAAAATTCGACATGTTCAAAGCTACTAAAAACTAAGCTGTTTTATGAAACTTGTATGGGTATGAGTTGAAAATCTTTATCAGATGTCAAAGCAAGAATTCCGGTTTCATATTTACGGACCTGCTGCGTTGAGAATCAAGAAGCGAATTTTGGGGAATCGAAGGAACGAATAATAATTAATTAATCGTCGCGGTTTGATAAGAATCAATTATTTCTAAATTTTTCTCTTCGTATCGCCGCGCTGCCTTTAATCGCTTAATACCTATTTTCCGACATTACTTCTCTGTGGAATCACTGAAAATGATATTGGGTGACTGCGTTGCGTGTAGCTGTCGCGTAAAGCACGGAGGGTCTGCCCGAGCCGCAGAAGGGAACGCGTGAGAAATGCAGCCAGCTGTGTGCTTCGACGGCGAAAGAAAGCGGCGTGAACGTTGTCGCAGCGCGCGACTCCGTTCCGATACGGTTGCGTTCCATTATCGGTGGAAAAATTCCGAGCGCCGAGTGCCGTGACTGCTCCGCACGGATATTATTTACGTTACACCGCAGGGCCGGCATATAACTTGGAGAGCAGGCTCGCGTGTGGCCCCACTATAATAATTGCTGCCGTCAAAATCGGCGTAATTTACGAGCAATTCCAGTTCGTTCTTCCTCCCGATGTAATTTCCCGGCCGCGCGGATACGCCGCTCCACCCCGCTCCCCCAAGCGGTTCCTGTTTTCCTACCTTCTTTCCGCACCGCGACGGGAAATTAAGGGAAACACGTTCGAGACGCGAGCAATTCCTTTTTATCCGGCGGGAATTAATGTCCCCCGCTGGCGGCTCGGAATATACGTCGTGTAATTCGCGAATCACGCTAATGAACAGGACCAGCAGCGGGGATCCCCGTTTTTAGCCGAGGATCCCAGAGTTTCGGCGAAACTGCGCGAGCTGGATTCCCTTAACCAGTGCTAACTAATCACCGATTCTCTCAAGACACATGGTTTTCACGGGGCCCGGCGCGCCTTCATCCGTTTCTGTAATTTCGCTCGCCGCCTCTAATTCCCGGGGAATTAGCCGGCGAGCGCAAGAAGTCGCTGTAAGGCGCGGATCTTTACGATCCTCCGCGGGAGCGATAAAGGGTACGACTGGAAAATTAGCCGAGATAGCTGGGGCCCGATTTTCAGCGATAGTCATCGATTTTATGCTGCAATTAGGGGAGGGGTAGTGGTACGCGACGCCACAGATTCCAGAGGGGGTTGAATTTTATCAGCGTTGTAATAAAGTGAACCCTCACGGAGCGGGGGCCGTTATTAAACCGTGTAAACTTGACCGATTCCCGACTTCTAGGGAATCTAATTACGGCTGTAAAGTTGCAGACTGCCACGGTGATATGCCGCGGAGTGGTCGATGCACCCCTCCCGCGCGAATTTGACCTGATTTTACTTGAACGTGCACGTGGCGCAGCCAATGACCCTTTCATGAACCGACGTTGGCTCGTATCAGGCCCGACGTGCACGCATCTGTGTGCACGACCGTCGGGGCGCAGATCGACGTTATCGCATCCGGCGGTTCATATCGCGCTGGCTCGGCCACCAACGATCGATCGTAAAAATTTCAACCCTGCGGAAAGAGATTTGATCGCGGTAAGGTTTCGTCGATGGAGCCAGAGGGCACTGCTGCGGAGTCGGCGGACTCACTCGTCGAAACAGGGCAAGGTCCTCCGTTGCGACGGTATTTCCTTTGTCACGAGTAGTAGCAAGGTTCTTTGTCTTTAACGCGTTCGTATCGAGTTTTTACGATTGCGACGAAGGGAGGTTTCGTCAGTTCACTGTTTCGAGTGAAATAGGCGCGCAACTGTATTCTACAGGTTTCCAATCAGCATTAGAACATTGACCAGAATGCTGCCCGACAGAGTTTCGGCGTGCTATTACGTTAATGTTTCACTGACTTCCTTGGGGTTGGCTGCGGAAAAAATAATAGTATGGTGGTGTTTTGATGGGCGACGAATGGAGGGAGTCACGTAGGCCACCGAGCGTTCGAATCTATGGTTCTTTTTGAATTTAGATGATAAGATATATTAGATACCTATGTAAACTTTGTGTACATGTACACGCATATGCGTCTTCAAGAATGAGACGTTTGGGAGGTGGTGCCACCAGATGAACAAGAAAGGGAGCTGTCGAAGAAATAGAAAAATAGAGAGATAGAGAATTTGAGAAAGTAACGAGAATTCGAGTAAATAATTTAACCTTCAGCCTGTAGAAAAATTGTGGATGATGAGATTAGTGTTAAGGTATAAAATTGAGATTTGTTCAAGTGCTGATTGACAGAGAAGTAGGAGCATAAACATTTAATTGTTGATTCTCTCATTTTTAGACGAATCAAGGTGTGTTAATGCTTCAAAAACCCATCCACATATCGTACCTATATATCGAACTAACAAGGGAACATATCGATGTGACAACCGCCGACAATTTGGTAGAAAGTAGATCTTACAAATATATTTAATAGGTATTTTTTTATCGGTTTGACATTCGTGTTAAAGGGGGTGGAAACAGCCCTCAATGTTGAGGGTGAGGAACGTCTCGCGTGTTCGCAGAAAATTAACAAAAAGTGCTATTTTTTTAATGTGTCCTTTAAACAAATGGTATTTTTTTTAATCTGTCTGCACAGATACATTCCTTATTAGAAAATAGATATTTTGCCATTGACACCGTTCTCCTGGCTCGCGTAGCGTTAAGGAACTAGTTCTTGATCAGGCGCTAATTTTTTATCAGTTCATGAAATAAATCGTTCTTTTAAGTTTATGTCAATAAATAATTGTTTGAAGTAATTACTAACATAAAAATTGATAATTCAAAAATATATGTGTTCTGTATGAAAGCAGTTAGAATTGTTAGTTTTCGTGAAAATAAATGTGTAAGGTAGCCCACTTGAAGGAAGCCCCTGTTGAACGCCATCTCTTACTGTTCGAAGTAAAAGATCACCATCCACGTCAAAGTCGATTTCTTTACTGGTTATTGCGGTATTAAAGGTTATTTTTATACATTTTGCTTATAATAGTTTACTTTACAATGTAGCTCAAGAATTTTAGTATTATATGTATCACTTTGCTTGAAAAGTCGGTGATCATTATTTAGTTCCAATTTTTTCTTGTGGAACTAACTTTTGATCACCTGAATAAAAAATAGGTTAGGACATTATAGTATTATAAAAAAATTAAATTTAGATGGTATAATACTAAAAACAAGTTTATTTGGTACTTTCTTTTTAATTAGTATGAGATTCTGATTAAATATTAGTACCTTACCTGATAAGAAATTAGTTCCCATGTATTTTAGATGATGAAAAACTAGTTCTTCATCTGATCAAAAAATTAGTTCCCATGCATTTTATATAATCAAAAACTAGTTCCTGACCTGATTAAAAATTAGTTCCCATGTATTTTAGATGATCAAAACCTAGTTCTTAGTCGCCTTATTATTCCAACCTTATAAATAATTAAACTATATTTCTTTTCAACTATTTAAAATTTTCCTTAAAGTTTAAACATTAATTCATCTTTTAGTATAAAAAAGTCTATGGTTTAAAGTGTCATCAGGTTAAAAATAAATATTAAAGCGGGAAGCCCTCTAAACTGATCAAAAACTAGTTCCTTAACGGTAGTTTCGATCAAACGTGTCTCTCAACCTCAATTTCGTGGGCTGTTTTCACCCCTTCAACATGAAAGTCAGCCGACAAAAAGAAAAATACGTGTCAAATATTTTTGTAAGATCTTCTTTCTACCAAAGTCGCCTTAAAATCGGCGATTGTCACTTCGATATGTTCCCTTGTAAGTCCTGGAGCTTTGCGTTGCATCGGTGATAAGCTAAGTAGTTACATATTCTATAGCGTTTCTACCAACTTTCACATAAAAAGTACTTAAACTGGAACTATTTTCCATCGTGTAGCAAAGTGCATTAAAGACAGCAGAATTCACATCCTCCCGAATATTTGTTCTCCATAATCACCACCAGAAACGTCGACCCCAGCGATCTCCCCCTGAAATAGCTAGACTTCCACACACGCCATAGGTATTCGAAAGCGATCTATCGCCCATCCGGTGCAGTTGGTCGTGCATACTCATCAATGATATGCCTCTTAATACGCCAGAACGAGCTACGTAAATGAAAAGCATCCGGTTTACGAGCGGCCAATGGGCACGCATCGACCGCCAGCGAATCGTTGCGAAAAATAAGTGAAATCGCGAGCGAGACTCGCGGCATCAGCTGAACCGTGCTCGCCTGCAGGCGGATCGATTCGATTCTTCTGGCGTTCCTCTCGAGCACGGAATGGTGCGTCGCACGCGCGAATTAGCGCGCCTGCGTCTAGGAGGCCGTCTCGCGCTCTTTCGCCAATTAGTCGTTCGGCTATAATTCGCGTTAATCCGCGAGTCGCGTGGAAATCTCCGCATTTAAATCACAATGCGATCAGCCAATTAGTCGCGCTCGGTTGTAGCCGTCGCTCGATTATCAATTACCGTGACCATTCTAACGACCAACAGGGGAGAGGGGCGATAGAGCGGTGGCGGCGGAAGCTTAAGCTCTCTAATTCAATTTTCCTGCGGCGCGTCGCGTCGCGCCAGGGACCTCTGGATCGGACCACGCGAGAATCCGCCAGAAAGAAACCCCGCTCGCTTATTAACGGGGGTGGCCCGGCCACAGAAGGAACATTAAACGCGAACATCGTGTTTGATCAGCGATCAACGCGCTGCTCTTCGACCCGTTTTTCCCTCGTCGCGCCCGACCCAGCCGTCTCTGCCTCTTGATCAGTCGACTCGCCTGTCGCCGCCGAGATTCCTCCTTTTTCTTTCCCACTCCATTATCTGCATGCCGCTCCATCTGCGCTGGCAATTATTTTCTAACGATAACGCTTCGCCGGAGCTGCTCCTCGCGCCCCGACTCTTTATCAACCCCCGCTTTGCTTATTAGCGATCACGTAGCCTTCGCAATCAGCGACTTTACTTTGTATGCACGACATTCGATCCCGTCGCACACTCGGCGCATTGCGTACGGGACTTACACGTCGACCTAACTCCCGCGTAGTAGCCGGAGGCGGTCGATAGTGTCCGCGTTTGACAGAAATAAATTCAGTCAAGAGAGTGCTTTAGTGCGCCGCGTGGCTTTAATTAGTTTTAAAAACACATGCAGAATACACGCTTCAACCGACTGGCAGCGCCACTGTGTTTACGTTGATTTTCAACTAACTCGTTACGAAACTGTGAATCTCAAAGCCACCGCGAAAAATCCACAAAGGACGGCGCGCGTAACTCCGCCGGTCAGATGTATCGCTTTGAGCGAGCGAAGCTGGCGGGTAATTTTGTCGCGTCTCCGCTGCTCGAACCTTGTTTCTGGTCCGGCGACATCTTCCCGTTCGGTGTATCAAAAATCGTCTTCCCTTCGGTGTATTTCCTTACCGTTTCTCGAACGTCGCTTTCGCGTCGAAACGAAATTTTACGTACGGAACCGTCGGCTGTGGAAAATTTCCAGACAACCGCGGAATTATTGAATCGTTCCGCGTGGTTGATCGAAGACCACTCGCCTACCCCCCCCCCCCCCGTCTTCTTCCCTTTCACCGACGCATCGGGAGCGTGAGTATATTTACCCTCTCGAAACGAGATGCACTCGCGATTCTTCGGCACCCTCCGCTCGCGTATTTGCGCCTGTTCTCCCTTTCGCCTTATTTTCTTGCTTTTTCGTGCAGCCCCCCCCCCTCCCCATCCCCCGTTTTGCTCACGGGCCTGCACTTCCTCCCCTTTCACCGACGAGGCGGCTACGTGCCTTATTAAAACGTTCTCCAACAGGGCTTGCGTTACACACCGAGTGCCCTTGTCGCTCGCACCGACTTAATTCTCGCGGCAGGATTACTCCTCGCCAGTCGAACTCACGAGCACCTGCCGGGCGAGTGTTTCTCGTTAGTTTCGCGAAAATGCCGATTACAGAGTGTTCTGATTACGCGACACCGAATGCGACACTCGTGGGGTCATTTATAAAAGTGGATTCAGCACTCGGGGCAACGCAGAGCTTGCAGCCATCTATGTTTTCTAATAAAAGTAGCATTTAGTACTCCGCAAGTGATATGCTCGTGAGTAGTGTTCCTTCTCGAGAATCCCTCGAGATATTTTATAATTGCTTATTTCTTATTTCTCGAGAAATAATGTAATTTATTAGTCTAGGAAAAATATTATAAATCTCATTTATTTTCGTAAATGAATATGTTACTTGTTAATCGCGAACGTATAAACACATCTACAATTTATAATACATCTTATTAATAACATTAGAACCTATATGAATTCCAATAGAAAATCACAGTACAGAAGATTCGATATTATTAACTGCTGAAGGTGCTCTTAAATTCTTATTTAAAAATTTAGAAAAATTGTATACTGAATTAAGTACCTAATGATTTTCTTACGGCTATTAAAGAAGAAATATAGAAAATGGGAGATAAGACTATTGTATCCTGTATAACATTTTTCATTTAACAGCCAAGATAGATATACATAAAACGTGAAAATATAACAGTAACAGATTTCGCCACAAAAAAGAAATAGATTCGCTGACGTTACATTAGACGCATTGTGCTATTTAAAAATAAATTTTAAAACCAAAAAGTAATGTTTCTCTTTGTACAAATTTTGTATTAATTAAATAAATTTACCAATTATATTTAATATCTATTTTTCATTTACACAAGTTTTGTATAAATTAGGCAGGAATAATCGTTTAGTTAAAGTTTTCTTGTGTTTTTGATAAATATCATCAACATTATTCCAAGAATATAATTTTTGCAATATTTTTTTCTTCAATTTCTCGAGAATTCTCAAGAAATATGATCTCATTTCTGATTTCCCGAGGAACAAAAAATATCGAGAAATCGGGAGCACTACTCGTGAGCAATTCAAATTCAGGGTGACCCTTTGGAATCAAGCGGCCCTTAAATAACAAACATCGCATACCCCCTGTGGCATTAAGGATATTAGCCTGGAACACTCTTAATTTTACACCCTGTGTACATATTTTTTAAAATGTGGAACACGGTACAGTCACGCGATTCGGCATGCAAATCGCCCTGGCGTTTATCTGAAAACTTTTTATCGAATTCAGGTTACTAGCTTGCGGGGGATTTGCTTGCTTACTGGCCTACCGTGATAACGATATCGGCTGTAAAATATGCGAGAACTATTCCGATAATTTCGACGCTCCGCTTTCAGGTTTATTGGCCGAAGGAGAGCCACGCGAGAGCGAGTCGCGGCGAAAGTGGCGTTTTTCGGCTCGTTTCACGGTTTGCCTCTCGCCTCTAGTTAGCCGGCCGTTTACGGGCAAATCGCTCGTAAAGAATGGTGCTGGCCGTTTTAAAATTAAGCGAAGCTTAACGAACCGATCGGTGGCGCGACGCTTGGCTGATTACATTCTCCCGCCGTTTACTTGACTTTCCGGGGACTTTTCCTCGGACTGATAAGCCTCGGGGCGAACAAACGGGACTGAGTTCGATTAGTCGGTTTTCGTTCAAACAAGTGGCCTGTTGACTTTGCTCGAACGCGAAACAAAGGTCCGGCCAGCGATGCTGCGCTGTACTTGTTCGCGGTAGTTCCTCCCGTGGATCTGTCGTCTCTCGTGCTTCTATAAAGCAGACTGAAGCAGTTTACCAAATTGAGTTTCTCTCGCGATAAGTTGTACCAATAAAAGACCACCCTCTGTGCGCACAGGTGTTTTTGGATCGTGGAAAAGCAGAGTCAAGCAATCCGTGCTTACTGCTCTAAAATCACTTGCAATTGAGGCATTGAGAGCAAAAAGGGACAAACCCACGTTGGAAAAAATTAATATTTCCTATTTTATATGATTAATACAGCCTATTGGAATACATTATTGCTACTAACTCAATTTCGCAAAAAATTGGGTTAGTCCGTTTCTGCTCTCAATGCCTCAATTTACCTTTTTGTGATAGTACAACACTAGCAAGGGAAGATCTCGAACCCGAAAATTAAAAAAAATTCTGAAACTTTGTGAATATGTAGGGGATTTCTTCCTGATTACAACGCAATTTTTGTTTGCTGCCCAAATTCACACGAAGGGGGTGAAATTAACCTCTGAAAATTCGGCTATTTTCCGATTTTGTGTCATAACTCGCGAACTGTAAGAGATAGAAAAAAAGTTGTAAGACAAAAGTTACTTCTTTTAATTAGATCTATCATTTGGTAAAAAATTATTTTATATTTCCTAAGTTATAACACAAAATCGGAAAATAACCGGATTTTCAGGGGTCAATTACACCCCTTTAGAGTGAATTTGGGCAGCAAACAAAAAATTGCGTTGTAATCAGGAGGAAAATCCCTATATATTCGCAAAGTTTGAGAATTTTTTGAATTTTTGGATTCGGGATGTTCCCTTGTAGGTAGGTATATGATTTTTTGTACTGCTCGACTAATTCATATGAGACACCCCGCAAATAAATAAATAAATAAGCAATTTCGGTTTCTTATTTGCGATGCTCCACTTTATCATAAAATGAAAAGCACAGCGCCCACGCTCACTTCGCCAATAAACACACGCCGTGTCCCAAAAAGTGACCAGCACCTGGCGCTGAACGCTGTTAATTCCAGCCTAGAAAAAGCACGCAGTTTCCGCCCGCACATGCTGCGGGAGGTTTGTTTTTCCACTCCGGCAATAATCGCTTCTCGCGAGATTAGAGCATCGCGCGGTTGAAACATTAATTCGAAGTCCGGCGACGTACGCTCCGCGCTGCCACTCGCTCGTTTCGGCGACGCCAATTTTCCCCCGGTAATTACTCGACGCGGGGCTGTCAGGGGTGGAGGAAAAATGCAGCGAAGGCCGAGCTAATTAACGGAGGCCAATGAGCGCGAAAATATGGGGAATTCTGCTTCTTCTCGCGCGTCAACCCCCGGCTGTCGAAAAGGGGGGCGCGTACGTGAAATAAAACGGGCGGCGTCACTTTCACGCTCGCTGTTCGCCGTCCCGTCGATGTTTACAAACTAAATACGTACCCTACGCGAGCGCGATTGCGCGCTCCTGCAACGAAAGCATCGCCACCCCTTTCTCGTCCGCTGCAAATCGCGGCGCGGGCTTTTTCGTTGCCTCCGGGCCACTTCTTGCGGCGACTCGACTCGCGCGATTTTATTCGCTGGACTATGAATAAATCTGTGTATCTCTGTTGAGCTTGATTGCCATTTCGAAGTGAAATCGTTGGCAAACTGAAAACAATGAGCCTTTTGCAGTGGTTAGACGCGTTTTCCTAACAGGGAAACTTGGCTGGTGATTCGAAGGATAATTCGAAATACATACATAGCGAGTTATAGCAATCGTAGATTCAGTCGTGGCGAGCAGGTCCCACTCGAGCGTCCGCTTTGTTTTCGATGATCGCGCGACAACGCGTGGCTGCGCTACAAGCAGGAGGGGTGAATCTCCTCGAATAGGATAAGCAGCAAGCACTAGAGTACAAGAGTGGCTGGGCGCCGAGGGGGACGGCGCGGAGCTGAAGGAGGATAGAATAGCCCAAAGCAATCGGAACCACCCCCGGTCGAACCTATCTAGTAGATTCACTTACCTATTCGTCCCTTCGCCCCCATAATCCCTGACGAGAGTTACGTCGGAACCGCAGTGACGCTCAAATCGATTCACCTCCAGGTCCACGGGTCGAAATCGAGTTAAGGTTGTTTTATGAGCTTCGGTTTCGTTTGCTGGCGGTTTAGCCCGCCGCTTTGACGGATTAAAGAGCGACGCCCGAGCCCCCGCGCGTACCATCCTCCGCGTGGACCTTCATTATTTAACCCTTCTGTGGTTGGGGCGAAAGTAATCGCTTTTACGTGGGGTGTCCCTTGGACTTGGGCGAGTTTCAACAGTGCGGCAGATTCGGCGCTGGGAAATAAGTATGTTACGGGGGCTGGGGATGTTGGCCACGTAGAGGAGCCAAACCACTGGTACGTACAGCTGTCAGATGCTCAGAGCAGTGATCATCGACGATGTTAATCCTGCAAAGAGAGCAAGATAAGTGTCACGTCCCAGCCTCAACATGCGATCGCGACTTACAAGGGAAGATCCCGAACCCGAAAATTCAAAAAATTCTGAAACTTTGTGGCTGTGTAGGAAATTTTCTCCTGGTTACAACGCAATTTTTTTTTGCTGCCCAAAATCACACTAAGTGGGTGAAATTAACCCCTGAAGATTCGGCTATTTTCCTATTTTATTTTCTAACTCGCAATCTGTAAGAGATAGAAAAGAAATTTCAAGACAAAAGTTACTTCTTTTAACTAGATCTATTAAATGGTAAATGTTTTATCAATTGTTTAAACAATTAGAAAAAAGTTACAAACAAAAATATTAATAATGTTTTCTAAAATTCGTGGTTGAACGTGAAATCTGAACTGGATGTTTAAATAATTATGAAACAGCATAATCCATATTATTTTCCATACAATTTCAACTGTTGTTGTATTGGGGAAATATGCTGCTATGAGTATAGAATATGAGTTAAGAAGGGACAGAAAGTTACGTAAAGTCTCTCAAAAGCGTCCTCGGCCTCGAGGGGAGCACGCGAACAAATTTTCGATGCCCAATCATTGAAAAAAGCGAGAAGGGTCGCCTGTTCGACGCGAGTGACCTCGAAAGAATCCTGTTATCCCGCGTCGTCGAGCAACACCGTGACAGGCGGGACCGCGAAAAGGTGAAAACACGATAACGATGCGGTCCTCCTCCGCCTCTCCCCTCGCTGCTTTCGTATTCCAGGGAAGTTTGGAATATTGAAAAATCAAGAAAGAATAGCGGAAGAATCGAGCGAGGACGCCGAGAGCCCCGGCGGTTATGGGATCGAGAGAATTTCCGAGGGAGGCGCGCCGCTGACACGCAGACACGCGGACGCGCGTCAAAAGGGATGATACAAGGGATGCGCGCGAGGGATGGAGGCCGACGACACTCGCTGTTAGAGGGGACATGATGGGCGGAGATGGTGTTGGAAAACCTAACGTTCGCGGCGCGTCGGCAGATGGGAGGGTGCAAAGGGTTTCGACCAGACAGAGACGGTCGAACGGAATGCTGGGGACGAAGGGGCGAGTAGACAACACACCCTACTCGGAGGTAGAAAGGAAAGAGTGGATTGAGAGGTACGGGAGGGACAGAGACGCGAGGGGTTGTTGTACGCGACTTTGGAGAGTCGCGCGGAGGGAAACCGCAGGATGAAAAATATGTATTTCATACGACGTGCATGGTCTTCTCGGACCTTTGTCGCGGTAGTATCCTCGCAAACTACATTTTTATACGGTCAAAGAGTACGTTGGCTCTCCCGCGTCCTCGTTCCCCGCGACACGCTAACTTCCGTTTAAACATTTTTCCTACAAATTAGGGAGCAACTCTGCCAAACAATGCCCGTCTATAAGCCAAAGAGCGAGCAGCAGAATCGCGTGGAAGCGAGTGTACAGTAGCAGAGTCTAGCGCGGAGAATTTATGTGTACAGGAATTTGAAAGCGCTATAATCAAATTAACGAGTTCCGCGAGACAAGAGGGAATAAAGGTAGCGAGAGGAACGAGTCTCAGCTTCAACTCCGCATTCCCGCCAATGATGTTTCCATTCATTCCCGGAGCAAAGCCCAGCCGCCAAAAGATTGGTTACCTTAAATTACCCGGAGCCATCGGCTCCCAGGAAAAATACGCCCCCGAAAAAAAGGGGGAACATAATCCTTTCTGCAGCGAATGCGAGTCTGGCGGGAACGGGAGGACGGCTAAGGGTGCGCGTACATCGCGTCGAGTATTTGTACCCCGGCGCGGCAGGCTCGGAGGGGAGGGAAGATGAAAGGGATGGTAGGGCAGCTAGAAAGCGGTGGAAAGAAAACGGGGGCGGAGGGTGAGGAAGATAAAGAGCGAAAGGAGCGGTGTAACGCGTACGCGAGCGGAGAAGGTGAAAGGAACGCCACGAAGATGGAGGACGGGTCGGGGTGGTGTGTGCGTGAACAGAGAGGGGCGGAGGGAGAAGGCACGAGTGGTATTCGACCCTCTATAGGGAAATATCCATAATGCGCATTTGCAATTTCAATGCCTCGCCGAGCCCCGGCAACTTGCCGAAGTACAGCCACCCTCAAACCTCCGTGCTCGATCCGAAGCCTCGCGCTTCCTCTCGCATCCCTCCCGCGCGCCTTGCCCGCTCATTCTCGGCCTCTTCTTCCCTTCTTCTCCGAGGCACCGTCTCCACCCGGCCCTTTACCTCTCCATCGCCACCCGCGGCGCGCTATAACGCCCCGAGCAACCCCTTACGCGCAACAACCCAATCCACCTATTCCGACGACGTATCCGTACCCCTCGTACCTACATCTCCCTGTAGCCCGGTATTCCACGGATTCTAGCCCGTCTGAATCCTCCAGTTTTTCCATTCGTCGACGCGTTGACCGTGCCGCCACTGTGTCTTCGCACGGTCCCTCGTTGCGCAACCCCACGGGAGTCGAATTCGTTACGCGGTCCGCTCGAAATGCACGCTCCTTGGGCCCGGCTGATTTCCCGCGCTCCACGCTGGCTGATCCTCGAGCGGTATCTACCCTGCAAAGTAATTGAACCCGATCATTCGTCTCCTCGGTGATCAAAATAGGGAACGTGGCGCACTCAGGATTTAATCTTGGGGGAGCCGAGTTAGAGGGATGAAAATGTTTTTAATGTATATACAAAAACATTCATTAGGTGATTATAAAGATTTATGTATACAGTAAAATCGAGTTTTCTTGTCTTTTTACAAAGCTCTTGAATGACTTTAGCTGTGGTTACATTAACCCTCATCCGTTCCTCATTTCACGAACTGAATCTGCCCCTCGGTGTCAAATTGACACAGTGGTGAAGGATCGATGAAATGACGAGGTAAACGCTTATTTTTAGAAATTTTTTTATTCAAATAGATGAGTTAACATTTACATATTAGATTTTTCACGATTTTTGCATAAAATAAAACGATGTTCAGGACATACTGCTTGTTTACAAGAATCACAACGGGCACTGTGTACATTTGCATTTCGTTTTTTCTCGCACATATGACATCGGGCTCGTTTTTTGTGGGTGGAGTATACGTTAGACTATTACGACAAGTCGGTATAATCACTTGTGGTATACCCTGTATTTGTTCAACAAGTGCAGCCGCATTAGATCCCCGCGGGACATGTGTGCGTGACGAATAGTGTACTGTACTCTCAACTCCGATTCGAAGCAGTCTGCCTTTATTTTCATGTCTTGTGCTCCGTATTGCTCACATGTAATTTTTACACTTACTTATATTTTCACTTCGAACTTCAACGTTTTTGTTTTGTGTTGCTTCTTAGTCGATGCACTGTAATAAACACACGAGAAACTCCGCGACAGAACGTAAGAGTATATGTGTCATATTGACACACAGGGACTCTTTCGTAACAAATTTGATTTGTAGCTATGACATCATTATCTGTCATCACAATACTAAGCATACGTGCTTTGCGTTAAAAAAATAAAAGTCATGAAGGTTCAGAAATTTACCCACAAATAACAGAACAATATAACTTATCACGCGAAAACTGTGTCAAAATGAGGGACGGATGAGGGTTAATCTCCTTTTTCCTTTTCCTTTGGAGGTGCCAGGACTCCTTGGCCTCCCTCTGGGTGCGCCGCTAGGGAAGAGTAGCCCTAACGGAGTTCGAGGGTGAATTTCACTCCGCCATTAATTCCAAAAAACAGCTGCATCGCGAATGGTCAAGGGAAGAGGTTCGTTTAGCGACCTTGAAGGTGCGATCGGTGCTCCAGCGGAGTGCAGGCTGTATCGACATTTTCGCGAGGCAGAGAAAGGGTAAGAGTGTCGGGCACGAGAGGAACGGGGCGGGGCAGAGAACGAATGAAATTCACCGAGCTTCATATCGTGGTCGTTACTTTCCACCCCTGGAATTTATTTTCCTCCGGCTCTCCGGTGTCGCGCACGTCCCCGCCGCCTCGGAGCGACGGGGGTGCGCGAGTGGCCTCCGCCAGAAGGAGAGAGAAAGATTTAAGTACGCAGAAATCGGTGTACGGGGTCGCGGGGGTAGGGAGTGCCGGCCGGGGGTGAGTTGAAATCAGCGCTGCTAGGGATATCGAAGAAGGCAATATTTCAATCGACGTCAGATTTATCGAGCTCCGGCCACACGAAATGGCTAACGCGCCGAACCGCGTTACGTGCCATTTCGCGGACCGCTTTCGTACCTTTCGCGGCTGCTCGTTCGCGTACCGGGTGGCGTCATTGTGTCGATAGCTTTCACTTTCCATGGTACGTAATTCGTTGAAACGATTCCCTCGATCAATTGTTCCCTGTGCTAGTAGGCTCGCTATTGTATTCTTGACACACAATGCGAACTGTGGTTTTAGAAGCTACTAACTGTAGAGATCTTCGATGAAATTGTTGTGAAACTTGCGAACCAGGTGGATTATAATTCTGTCATTATACAACGACAACCGCGAGCCTCTTTTCTCAAACACAAAACGGCACAAGAGGCTAGGGTACGTAGGGGAGACCGGGTATGGTTGTCACAACCGATATATCAAAGAAACTATAAACAATAGGAATGTACTAACAATCCATGGCGATGCGTAAACTTATCGCCGCCTCCTCCCCCATCATACAAGTCGTTGTTGAGTCCCACGGAGACACAATGTGTCATTGTTTGTGTTCGTGCGTTCGAACTAAATTACGCCGTATTTTCTATCAAGTATAGGTTGTTTCTTAGTATTGACTATAACATTATTGCATTATTCTCGTAGTTTAGACTTTTTTCTAACTTACTGTAATGATTTTTTTGCATTTTTTAAACTTTTTAATACATGAATAGAGAGGTGAAATTGTTTAACGGTTTGGGGTATGTTGTCACAAAATAGTTCCTGCAAATAATGTGTATTAGCTCCTAATCTGGTTGACAAAATCCACAGGACCAATTTTTTTTTATAAAGCCGAACGTACGTAGTTTATATTAATCTAGGTTTGAATAATCTTCCCTGCAGCCACAACCCACAAAAAAATAAAAATAAGAAACTGAGACAACCATACCCTGTCTCCCCTACTCCCGAGGCAGATTACGCGCAGATATTACTTCCCCGTGTTTAGATCATTTTTCCGTCGGACGGGGCGACTAAATATTCGTCGCAGCTGCTGTCGGGCGATTCGTTACTAATTGTTTCTAGTTGCGCGTCTCACGACCGCGAGCACGTGCCACTAATTACCTTCCGTTGCGTTAAAGCAGCGATATTTTATGCCGAGCGGGGGGTAATTCCTCGCGTCGCCGCCGTGGGGCTGAATTTTTGACACTAATTACCGCGCGAGACGGCGCAAAACTACCCGCCACCCCCGCGACTCTGATTACTCGCGCTACCAGCCCCTTCTTCGCCCAGCTACCCCCCGCGGTCCTCTTTTTCGGTCTGGCCAGCCGGGGCTTTAACTTTCGCTCCAATCTTTCGCGACAATCCCGAGACGTGCACGTCCATACACGTATACATGTGGCGGGAACTTTGCGAACTCCGGGCAAGTTTTCGAGAACTTTGCGCGTGGCCTCCACCTCGCTTCCCCTTCGATTTTTCTCCCCGTCACCCGAGACATCTAGGTCCTTCGCGTGCACTTCGATGCATTTCTTCTTGCAATCCATTGATCTCTATGGCGAGCGAGCATTAGATTAAATAAACGTGGTGGGTTTAACGACCCTTGATATTAGAACTACCGAAATTAATGTATACCTGTTTTAAGCAGACCAATGAAAACGACTGGTTATTTATAAAATACGTCATGCAAGGGAAATAAACCTTTATGCATATTTTTTTTAAATTTTTATATTGTTAAAAAATATCTACATAATATTATAAATATTTATATTATTTAGAAATACACTTTCTTCCTACTTAAAAATGGTAAAGAGATCTAAGTTCAAATTCGTTAGCAGTCAGCAAAACCCCTGGAAATAATTGTTTAAATTATCGGACTGACATAAAAGTCCGTACATCGAAGCGTATGGGCTGACGCATTAACGAATTTTCACTTCTTTGACCTCCCATATCTCAGAAACTAATTCTCACCTCAACTTGAAAATTTCGTGTGATTGATGTCTCATCGTAAGGTATCGTTTCGCATAAAATTCAGTTCCAAAATCGTGGGACCAAAAAGAGGCTATTTTTTGGGTCACTCTTTACTATCAAATTTAAAACCAGCATTTTGACTGCTTTGGTAGTTCTAGTGTTAGGCTTTACGCACACATATCAGCTCCGTGACGGTTCAATGTCGTCAAATGTCAATGTTCTCTTCTTTCCTCTAGAATATACTCTGTCATCATACCTTTCACTCAGTTACTGACACTGAAACAAACCTTCCACTGACACCAAACCGTCACGGAACTGCTACGCGCGTATTCGCGCCCAGTCCCTTATTCCATCCGCTCTAGAAACGTCTTCCTCGACATACCCCAAAGCGACCCCGTCCCTCGAACTCAGGAGACAAGACAGCCGCGAGAGGGAATAAGGAAGAAGCCCCGAAAGCGAATAAATTTCCATTTTCGCGGATCAAAAATCTCCCGATCCCCTGTCGGTTGACGCTTGCGACGGCTAAACCCTCGGTTTCCGCGCAAACGCACCGAAACAGCCAGCGGTGCACGGGGTGGCCCCGACAGACGTCATCAGAGGGAAAAGGGAGCAGGTTGCCGCTCCCCTCGCGGTAACTCCGCACTTTTTCCAGCTGCCGGAGACAGTTCGAAACTTCTGTGGACCGGGAGAACGGTGGTGGCAAGGGTACCCGGTGTCTGTATACACGTGGCCCTTCTCCCGTGTGCGACCAAGGTTTGCGCGTTCACGTTCCAGGTCTCTTCTCCAGCTTTCTTGCAGCCCGCCTCCCTCCGCGACGTCCCGTTTCTCCCTCTTAGCAGCGGGTACCGCGTCTAATTAGGCGTCCTGGACCCTCCCCGTGTACTCTCCACAGTCTCGAGTGTTCTTCTGGCACCGCGTGCCACCCTCGGGCGCTCGTGGAAGAAATGACATCGGTGGAGGGGGCGGGAAAAAGAGGTCGGTTGAGCGCGATGCTAGTCAAAATCAGTCGGAGCTCGGATTAAGCCTCGTGATCGCGCTAACGAAGCTGTCCCGCGAGGCTCCTTCGCCTCGGATACACCTCGGGGGTGCTAGCCTCGTTCGGATCAAGATCGAAGAGGATCAAGCTTGGCCGTGCCCTCGTTTTTTCCCCGTATAAGGCTGGATTCTCACTATCCGTCTGGCCGGCGGCAAGCTGGTGGCCGTCCCACTAGCGCAACGGAGACACAGATGCAAACTTCTACATTGCACTAGTGAGAATCTAACTTAAGGGGTCATGCTCAGTCAGGAGGCCGAAAAAAGGGTGGTCTTTGGAAATTTTTTACTCGAAAGCTATAACACATTTCTCAAAAAATCTTTTTTCCTTTTAAGGATTGCATCTAGTACCGTGCATGGTGTTTTTTTTATTTAAAAATATTTAGCAATAACTAAGTTATTGTCCATCACTCGAAGGTTCTCTGAAAAAAGGCTTCTGCGGTGACCACTGCTGCTGGAAAGTCAATCATCTAAAATAAAAAATTCAAAAAAATTTACTTATTATATTATATTATCTAGTACTTGAACGAAGGATTTTTCGAAATATTGATTTGGGTAAAAATGGCTGATGTTTCTGAATTCTTTTGAATTTTTTATTTTAGATGATCGACTTTCGAGCTGCAGTGGTCACCGCAGAAGCCTTTTTTTAGAGAACCTTCGAGTGATGGACAATAACTTAGTTATTGCTGAATATTTTTAAATAAAAAAATTACGATGCACGGTACTAGATGCAATCCTTAAAAGGAAAAAAGATTTTTTCAGAAATGTGTTATAGCTTTTGAGTAAAAAATTTCCAAAGACCACCCTTTTTTCGGCCTCCTGACTGAGCATGACCCCTTAAGGGGACTAGGCAATCAAAAAATCGTTTTTTTATTGCATTTTCCGAAAGTACTATCGAAAGTATTTTCTGAATAAAATGCCGCTTGCTTTATAGTAAAATTCGCAAAATTGTAGATTTGGCAGCTAAAAACGTCGAGCGGCTACCTATAACGTCACCTTTGCCTAGAAACTTTAAATGCGTTTTTCTCGAATATTTTTTTCTCTTCATTTTTTTCCTGATTGTGAACGAATGGAAGTTCAGATCGACTTGGAAAAAATTACAGGATGCGTAAAACATGTGCCATTTCCGGCCAAACCTCTGCTATGGTCCGTAAAAATTCGAGATTTTCATGAAAAAATTAAAAAGTCCCCGGATTTTAGTAGCGCACAAACAAGAACGAATTGTTCTCTGAAAACTCGCCGTTTTCCAGCCACCAATCGCATAATTTTGATTTAATTTTTGTTTTCATAGGTTTGGCCGGAAACTATGAATCCAAAAAACAAGAATCACACCTTTGAAATCGAATTGCTTCACATTTTACTACCGATATTAAGGCAAAACGACGGAGAAAGATTAAAATGTTTACTCGTCTGCAGCGCCATTTTTAAAGCACATATATATTTCTTAGCATTTATTTTTCAATCCATATAGTAGTAATAAGCATTGGGCAAAAGGATGCATCCGGCTGTGCTTTCATTTTTTTACAAATAAATAAAGGACAGAGTCTCTTTTTGACGAAAAACGACTGCCTAGTCCCCTTAAAGGCAAGTGTATGGGACCAGACTCTCAGACACTGCCACGCTCCCGTCGAGTTTGCAGCAAGAAGCACGAGGGGCCTCTGGGTCGCGTCACGAGCAAACCAACGTGAACTTCGACGATAAGAGCGTGACTCCCGGTTCCTGCACGCCCGGTCCGTCACGACGATCAGCGGGAACCGCGTCCGTCATCGTGACTCTGTGAAACTAACTTCCCCGGATGACGAGGAACAAGAACAAGCGGGTAACGTTTCGTGGACAGAGCAGACCGGCGCCTTGCCCTGGGTGGCCGTGGTCGGGGGCCTTGGTCGAATCAATTAAAAGCTCGCGAGCCGGCCTGAAATTTATGCGGGAAAAATTAACAAGTCAGATGTCCCCTCTGGCCGCGGCCACGGCTACCGGCCACGTGCACCCGCGACGGCCTCCGACGGATATTAAATTAACGGAAATAATGAAATGATAACGGAGATTGGAGGTTCGCGGGACCCTCTGTCCTCCCGTCGGCCAAAGCTCGGTAATCCTTCAAAAAGTCGGGTCGAAACAGCGTCGAGGGGGAGCCAACCTTTCGCCCCGATCGATTCTAATTATGCAGACGCTATGTGGCTACATAAATCGTCCCTAAATTCAGCAACTAAAGTGGCTTTGAGGAATGTTTCGTTAGGAGAGATCTGCTAAGCTATCGAATCTGGACGGTAAAGACGGATTCTCATACATGTCAGTGAGTGTGAGTGGAAAAAAGTATCGTCTCCCTGTTTTGGAACGGAGCAGTTCACGCTTGTCAGTTACTAATACTGACACTGGCGGCACTTAACCGTCGCGGTACTGATAAGTGTGAATCATCCGCCTTATATCTCTGCCAGACATGTCTCACAAATTCACTGAGAATTTATAGACCTCGTGTTACATTCGGACGCATCGATTCTTTAGAGCAGTGTTTCCCAACCTTTTTTTGGGTCGCGATCCCCTTTTAGAATACCTATTCAAATAACCTGCGACCCCTCCTCCCATATAAAGTAAAGTATATTCAATAAGTCAAAGAAAACACATTAAAAATAGATATTTCAGAATATAATTCTAACTTAATAATATTAAAAAATAAATCCGGAAAACCGTGGCGACCCCCCAGAAAACGCGGTTGGGAATCACTGCTTTAGGGTTCCGTAAATTGACTCGTTTGTTTTTCATAATTTTCTTTAAACCAAGTACTGTACCCGAATCTGAACGGTGCAGAATATATCAGGGGTAGTAAGAAACGTCCCCAGACCCCGTTAGAAAAGCGACAAGCTCGTTTACGGCGGTTCGTTAAAGTTGTCGTCGTTTCTGGTGACAGGGAGCGCGGTGGCGATAATTAAAAGCAAAACTGCGAAGGCAATGGCGAAGACGAGCAATTAGCACGGCAGTATTGGCAAGGCAAACTTAATCGTGGCCGGTAAAGTACACGAAGTATGAGCTGGCCCGATAGCCGCCGTTATATACCGGTCGCAGTAATTAATCAGTGCCATATGGTAAGCCTGAACGTCGACGGGTCCGTGGCCAGAAGCAATTAATAACCCCTCCATTATCAGTTATGCGTAACGATTACTGAGACTACTCTATAACCGGCCGCGCTTAGAATGTAAACTTCACGAGGCCGACTTCCGTTATTAATGGCCACGACATCTTGCCGCGAAGAAAGATGGAACTTGCCGTTAACTTCTTTCCCCGGCTATAGAAAGTAATATGGAATTCAATTACGGTATAATACCTTCTAGAACTAGAACTTTTTAGATCCATTAAATTTAGAAGCTGCGACGTCTCAGCCTTCCGTGGGTAATCAATTTACAGCCAACGTTTATTCTCATTCTTCTTATTATATTACGTTGCTTGAACTCCATTACGATCACATTTGACGAAAGCGCGCAAAGCATTAAGCTTGATTAAGAGGGGAAACCAGGATGATGGTTTGAAGAAATCGATATGAAATTAACCAAGGGTCAGACTAAAATAGCAAAAACAAAAAAGACGGACAACATTTTTTTGTATTTATCTTGTTAATTTTTAAGATAAATTATTAATTGTAGTCCGGACGATAGCCACAGTCATAGGTAGGTACTGATCAAGAATCCGTTTGGATTTTTGGTTCTGATAAGTCTAACAGCTGGAATCACCTGCTCCAGCCAGGCATCACTTTTCAAATCATGAAGACTGCTTTTAAGGGGTCAGTCCACTGCGAAGTCGTGAAAAATAGTCATTTTTTAGGATTTATTTTTTAGTAAACAAAATGTCCAACGTAAATAATGATTTGTCTACTTATTAATACACTTAATGGGAGTATAAAAAATCTATTTTAAATTTTTAACAGTTTTTTTTAAATATATATCGAACTGACGTGAGCGCCTTGAAACAAAAAAATCAAAGTGTGTTGTAATCATTATAAGTGTGGTTATCGCCGGAACCAGGATTATTTTTACTGTTAAAAATTAACAAAATGGCGGAGGTTTGAAGTTTATGTGTCGAAATACGGTGAATTTTTCAATCATTTTGCCTCGCAAAAAGTATGAAATGGTTAACCCCTCAACGACCGACCCCTGAAACGAAAAACTGACCGTGAGGCCCGGGCCCTCGGAACGAAAACCTCCACTGTTTTCCCGGTCGGTATAGGAAATACGGCTCTAAGGCCCGTACGAGATACGGAGACGGGCGACCAGTGGAAAACTTAGGGTCCGTACCAGATACTGAGGTGGTCTGGAATAACGTATAAAAATTTTAGACTGATTGGTGAAATAGTTTTTTTGCAATTACCTACCCAGTTGAAAAAATGTTGATAATCGCGTTTAAAGTTTTTAAATAAAATTAAAAAAATTATTTAAATTTTTTTGTATAATATAAGAGTAGCTTAATAAATACCAAAAAGATTTATTGCAATATATTTTGTATCTACGTAGGAAAAAATCTTTAAAAATAGCTTAATTTTTGAAACCGTCACAGTGGACTGACCCCTAAAAGCATTTTAAAAACAGTAACTTTATTACTTTTATATTTTTTACATACTTTAGAAATGCAGCTTAATAAATAGCAAACACTTTTATACCATTCCTATTTCTTCGTAATAAATTCCGGAACGTCCTTTTTAAACACATTTCTGTAGGTCTGTCACGCCATTGGCCACAATAATATTTTTACACGATATTTTGGGAAAATTTTGTTCAAGATACCAACTTCCTAATGCGAATAAAGGTATTTTAATTTACCAACAACAGAGTCTCGAAATTAGCCTTTTCATGCACCCCGGATTCCCCTTAAACGATTAAGAAAGCGTGAATGTTAATCATCGATCCGTCCCGTCTCGTTTAGAAAAGGGCCACAGGGGTAGATGATTGCGCCTGAATCGCCAGAGAGCAACAAGTATTTATACAATGGAGATGGACATTACCAGCCGCTCGTCACGCGTTATTTACGCGGTCCTTTGTAAACTTTACAATTGGGCACCGCAATACATCAAACGCGGGCAACAAAACGGCCAGATGTACATCTCGTAGCCGGCGAAAGGGGGCGCGGGGCACAGAGGAACGAATCGCTTTTCCTTGGAGCCCGCCACCTGTCCCCTGGGCGTCAACGGAGGCCAGAGAAAGAAAGGAGCCGCCGCCGTTGCTCGGGGCGAAGAAAACGCCGGAGAAAGAGGGCAATTCGTTTTCATTACCCATCCCACTCGGGCAACTTCGATGCTGGCCGTAACGCACAAATTTACATCACCCACCCAGCGCCAGTATCCTTCATCTTGTCCTGTAGCCCTGGCAGCGGGAGGGCCGGTGGAACGAGGGGGGGGCTGGGACGCGAGATATGGGCAATTTCTTTTCATTAGTAGACGCCTAGCGACGTTCGACGCGGCTCTTTCCACCTACTAACGAGTCCTGATGCTCCTACCAGCTAGTTAGCCGGCGAGGAATTTATTTCGTTGGACTCGGCTGCAATTAGTCGTCGGAAAGTTGCCCCCTTTGCGTGTCATCGACGGATGGATACGAGGACGCCGCTCTCGAGAAATTCGGCCGAGTTCCCTCTGCAATCTCTCCATATCCAAAGTCTCGGTCTACTTACTTACCACGCTACCTGCGAACTTATTCCTTCGCGGTGAAGTTGCGCGGAGCTTCGATGGAAGCCTGGCAGACTGTGCTGCTTGAAATTTGCAAAAAATGCACCCTTTAAAGGCACGATATTTCGGCGAATGGTTGCGATGTTTCTCGTGCAAGAATAACAGGTAGCCTACTTCGTGCGAGTATTTCTGGCAGCACCGAGGCTTCATCGAGTGACAAAGTCACTGGAACAAGCGATCCCCTAATTGTCTCGCTCGGCGTGTAGGGGGACGAAGCACGATGAAACTTGGCGACGAGTCGGACCCTCTGGCTGGCACGCTCTTGTCTACCTGCGAGACCCTCGTGTCTCGCTCCATCCGAGCGTGGCTGGCATCGGGGGCGGAAAAGGGGTTGGCCGTGGAAGAAGGACGATTCGTTTTCATTAGCGGAGCCTGGCGCGGCAAGTTTCAGCCGGTTCGACGTCGGCTGGCTGGCTTGGCTTGTTCGTCGGCGGCTGACTCGGTCCACGAGAGAATTCCACTTGGCGAGCCAGCACGAGAGGAACGCGAGCACGCAGGTATCGGCGGAGTTCCAGCGGGAGCTGCGCTCCTCGTCTCGACGCGCACGCGGCGGGCTGCGTGTGTCTCGGCGGACCTTGGGGCTGCTGGTGTTTGCGTTCAACCCCCTGGATTACCGCGTCGACAGTGGATTTCATATTTTCAGTTCGTTGGAATTCTCTGAGTGAATCGATCGCTCGGAAAATTGAACGGATGGAGGGTCTTGAACCTTCTGGCGTGTCCCTTTGCAATTGACCCTTCGAATGGGAGGGAAACATTTTTCGAATACCTTACTAGGTACTGGTAGCGAAGGCGAGTTGAGTCCTAGTAAATATTAAAAAAAATTGCGTCCGTTGCTAAAGGATGCAAATATCATTTACTACTTTAGTTTTTTTCTTTTGCCATTTTTAAGAGAGAACTGAATAAAAGTAAATTAGCATAACTTAAAGTAAGTAAATAATAAATTAACTGTAAATTAATATGAAAGTTCATCTGTTTAGTAATAATATTTTTAGACTATGTTATTTATTTATTTATTAAGTTGCTTATATAGTTTTCTGTGATTTGTCACTACCCAGCTAAGGAGCACTTTGTTTCGAAGAATCTGCCGGTTTTCAAGTTAAATCGTATTTGAAATTGTTTCCACGGCGCAGGTATACCGCAGGGTGGAATTTAAATACGACTGTCTATATTTGAAAAGTTGGGGCAGCCGAGTCTCCCTGCGATCAATATTGCGGGCGAATCTGCGCGATTAGTATTTTCACTTGGCGCTCCGCGGAAAGTTGCCGGCAGAAATATTACGGTGGCGTGCGTATACATATTAATAAAGTCCGCGGGGCAAGTTCATCTTGAAAGCCACTGGTATGCGCGAAGGTACCTACAGTTTAAACGTACTTCTGGCAGTCGTACAGTCCGACAGTTACCCGGAGGCGGGACAGGGGGCCGAGGGTTGCCAGTTGCGGGGGTGTAAGTGCTGTTTCGTGTACGGCCAGTTCCACCCACCCTTCGATCCCGCGCCCTTCGTACTCTTTCCACCACCCGCTCCTTTACCCTTTCCCTCTCCCGGTTAGCGAAACACCCACGCGTACTCTCCCCCATCATGGAGTCCCGCGGGGTTCACGTGTGCGTGTACTAGTTCGCCAGGGGACTCGAGTTCTTTCTTCGAATGGGGGATATGACTGGATCGTTGGAACGTCTGCACTTCTGGCTTCTCCTTCGTTATCTTGCTGGTCCCTTCTCCCGCGTCACTCCAACTAGACGAGCCTGTGGAGCTCCAATTTGTCACGATCGCCTATGTCGACGTATACATGAATACGCCTATTTCACAATTGAATACTTTGACGAGGATCGAACCCTCGCGAGCAGAGTTGGGCAAAATGAAATCTAATTACAAATTACAAATAACGATTGAAATGTAATTGTGTAATTCAATTACACATTACTTTCTGTAATCGTTAATTTTATCAACATTGTAATCGTAATTGTGTAGAACAATTATTTTGTAATTGAAGTTGTAATCGTGCAGGATAATTACTTTGTAATTGTAATTGCATTTGTAACTGTGGTGGACAATTACATTGTAATTGTAATTGTGCGGGACAATTACACTGTAATTATAATTGTAATTGTAAATGTGTAGGACAATTACATTGTAATTGTAAATGTGTAGGACAATTACATTGTAATTGTAAATATCTAGGACAATTTCATTGTAATTATAAATATCTAGGACAATTTCATTGTAATTATAAGTGTGCAGGACAATTACATTGTATTGTGCAGGATAACTACATTGGAGAGTAATTACATTGCAATTGTAATTGAAAATTTGCAGCGGAATGAGATTGCAATTGCAATTGTGCGAAACAATTCCATAGTTATTAAATTGTAACTATCTGATCGTAGTTACAATTGAACAATCCGACAAACTTAAAAAGACATTACTTTCATAATACATATCTTTTATTCGATGTGTCGAGGAGATTGTACCTCTTCCTTTATGTAGTTTATAAGTAGGTGTTCACTTGAGAGTAAAACTCGCGCGAGCAGTTCTTGAGAGTATTTCTCACAAGTGGACACTACGTCCGAGAGTGACTGACTGAGAACGGCTTTTAAAGGCAACACCCAAACCAACGTGGAAATGTGAACAAACTCATAAGCCGCCGCGTTTAGTAAAGTGCTGCGAATCCATCGCGGCGGCAGCGGATCAGACGCGGTTCGCGTTGGTCTGTGGCAGAATTGGGCATGATCAATTACATTTATAATTGATTACGTAATCAATTACTTTCGTTGCAGTTACAGAGTAATTCCGATTAAAAAGTAATTGCAATTACATATAATCGATTTAGCAATTACATGTAATTTTAATTACAATTGTAATTTTGTAGAGCAATTACAGTATAATCCCAATTACAATTGTAATTGTGCAGAGCAATTACATTGGAATTAAAATTACATGTAATTGCAAATTATACTGTAATTGCTAAATCGATTAAATGTAATTGCAATTACATTTTAATCGGAATTACTCTGTAATTGCAATGAAAGTAATTGATTACGTAATCAATTACAAATGTAAACCGGGCTGTGACCGGGGCTGGTTGTCCCAAGGGGTACGTATAAGCTAGCAAATTCGATGATAATTGCAAAAAGAGACAAATACGATTCCCTACGCGTGGTGACTAGAACAACTGTCCTTCGTTCGATTTCGCAAGGAAACTCAGCCTGAGGAGCGGACGTAATCTCGGCCCGTAGGAGCGAAAGGAGTCCCGCGGCCAGGCGGCTTCTGTAAATGGCAGTAAACCGGGGAATCAATTCGCAGCGGAGTTAATAGCGGGTTACAGTGGTCAGAGTGATTCTACGTAAGGGCCAAGCGTGGTCGGGGTGAACGGTGAACATCCGGCAGTCCGAACTCCGAAATTAGAGACCTGGTCCGGCGGATCAGGGACTCCGCCGGCTGTTCATCCCGCGAAGTTTCTGGGCAGCCGTCGATATCCAAAGTTAAGGGGAGGGGCCCTCCTGATATCTGGGACGTGATAAACTTGATAGCGTCTGCTGAGAAAACCGAGACGACAGCCTGGCGTTGCCGATGACAGTCATAATTAATGGGGGTCGCTATTCGCGCAGCAATCGCAGCAAACCTTCCCGATAGATCATTAGCTTCTTTCCTTCGATCTCTGCGCCGTTTTCCGCGTAATTACGTCTGCGGTCGACGCAGCGGTTCCTCCGAGTATCAATAATTTTTGTCTCCAAACAGGGAGCTTCGCAAGCACAGTCGAAATGCCTTCCAATCTAATGGATTTTAGACCCAAGTGACGGATGTCGCGATTTAATTGCATACCCCTTTATTTTTACCCGCGATTCAGCAGAACCGCCTGGAATTGCCACAGACGGGGTTTCGTCGATGCCCCCGGAATTATTTCCACGATGCGGCAGTTAATCGAATCTGAAAGTGGAACCGATAGGTAGCTCGAAAGATTGTTTATTCTCGGAGCGAGCGAAATTAAATAAACACGTCGAAAAGGTAGCTGCCCCGGGGGTCGGCAGATCCGCCCCCGTAAACGAAGAATCTCGAACGGGCGATTTAGACGAGAAACTAGTTTTCCGATTATCTATTTCCCCCGGCTAGCGGCGTCGCGAAATTACGTAGCCGGTGAATGATTGCTCGCCGGTGGACGGACAGGCCTCTGAATAATAAAAATAGCAAATTCCCCGGCCGTTCATCCGGAACGAAGCTCCTCTATCGCTTTGAAAACTATCCAACCCCCTTTCTGTTCCCCATTTTCGACGGGCCGACTGCGTCGCTTTGTGAAGTCCTTGGGACGGAAGTTCCTTCAATATCCAACGAGGGGCTGAATGGGGAGTGGGCGAAAGCTTCGGTCAGAGGTTAAATCGTTTAATTACTCATTAAAAATTTAATCAGCGAGTGTATTTAATGCACGGCAGCGCTCCCTCGGAGTGCATTAAAACGTGATTGAAGCTTTTTAATTATCGACCAACAACCATTTCCCTCGTTCGCTGTCTGCACCTTCGGCGCATTTAATTGAACTTCGCGCGGCTTTTGTGCGCGCCCCTCGACCGTAACTTTCACGTCGAATTTCCCTGCGCGACTTTTAACGAATCACGCGCCGCGTGCTTGTTAAATGTCTTTCCACCCGCCGTTTCCTTTACGAATTTCCGACGCCCATCCGAATTCGACGGCCGCTGCCGATCACAGTGTTTTTCCAACGAAAAGAGGTTACAACTGCGAACGGGAGAGGCAAACAATACGCGCGTCTGCAATACACACATGCGACGCGCGCTTTCCTCACGACAGTGGAGGCTTTCTCGCGACGTTCCTCACTTTGTCGGGGCTTTCTGCCGATATTCCGAGGCAGGCTCAATTTTCTGGAATTCGGATATCGAATTTCCTTATGCGCAGATTGCCACGGAAACGCGTGGAGACCTCTCGAAAGCTTCACGCGCGAGTCGCGAAAGTCGTTGAATCTCGAGCGTCGCAGGCTCCACGAGTCGCGCACGGTTTCGAGGTCTCCTGACGCTCCTCCAAACATTCGCCCCAGGCACTAGCGATTTTAGAACCTACTGCTTTTCGATAACCGAAGAGAGATAACGCGCGAATTACGGTGTGCGCGGTAAAACGGAACTGCTTAGGAATATATATCCTCGCTTTTGCAAATCAGTGCTCCGCAGCCTTTTCTCACCCTCGGCAGACCTAAGCCTTTCCCAGAATTCCGCGGTGCACCGCAAGCAAAAATATACGAAGCATGTGGAAGTTACAAAGTGTAGGGTGAATCCGGGAGACACGGTCGGGCCGGAGAGTTGGTCGAGTCGCTATATTTCTGACTCTATACGTAAAAACGCGTTAAAGTGCAGACCAATTACTTCTTTAGAAGCCAAACAGTTGAATGAATAGCGTCATTTCGCTTCCTTCTGGGTTTTTCTGGGTTTCTAGGCTATAAAAGGTAAATTGAGGTTACATTTAACCTCTTTTGTCAAACAGCGATGCACAGAATCGTATTTAAAATATACTTCTAAGTTTATTTTCGTTTAATGTTTGGGATAATGAGACAGTAGAGATATTAAGGGACAATGCAGCCAAAGTATTTAGCCATATTAACTCTTCCTCTCAAAGCTAACGAGAAAAACATATCTCGCTGCAGAAAGCAGAGATGGTCGAGTTATGTATTTTTTATTATTTTTGTTTCTTTTAAATTTATATTATTATTTTATTATTATTATTGTTTAATTAGTATATTTATTCACTTTTGTATTCATTTGCCTTGCTAATCGCCAGTAGGTAGTTGACTTTTTCTTTGATGTGTTCTTTACTTGTTTTCATCATAAATTCATTCGCTCATAAATAATTTTG
The DNA here is from genome assembly GCF_050908995.1 of Andrena cerasifolii. NCBI lineage: Eukaryota > Metazoa > Arthropoda > Insecta > Hymenoptera > Andrenidae > Andrena > Andrena cerasifolii. The sequence goes on along the minus strand of NC_135119.1, from coordinate 24,758,625 downwards.
CTTACTTCTTTGTTATTTCCCCATGAATAGTTATGTGAGTGGTCTCTGCCAACGACGAAAACCATTTCTCCCGGCACCTCGGGAGAGGTGGTCAGATGTTATGACTTCAGTTTTCAACCCGATTTACAGTATAGGTTTCGGATAAAAATATTCCATAAAATTCGGAACATATTTGTTCTGATAAAATAAGTGATATCTATATTAGTTTTAATAGCCATTTTATAGTAGGTCGACCACGTCTCCTGGATTTACCCTGTACACAGAAATTAGAATTATTTATGAATAACTATGTTAAAAAAATCTTGTGTTTATTCTCCTCTTGCCGTCCTTAAATTACGTAACGGAAACTACACTCACATAGTTCATAAAAAAAAAATGAAATTTGATTTCGGACCTGCTGTTCCATAGTTACACATTCGATCAGCTCGCGTTGGGAGTCTAGAAGATTAATTAATATATTAAAAGTTATGGACGTTTTTCTAATTTCTTTTGTATAGTCTCTTAAGGCAGCGTACTAAAGATAGGTAATACAATTTTTGTATGAAAACTGTAAATTATTCCAAAAAAAAATTCTTAAAAATGGCTTACTTTTCCAGCCAGCATAGTGGTGTTCCCCCTTAAGGTACGTTACAATGGGATCCAAAAGTTATTCGATAATCGAGGAGCATATTTCTCCAATACAACAAAAGTTGAAATTGTATAGAAAAAAATATGGATTATCCTGTTTCATAATTATTAAAACATCCAGTTCAGATTTCACGTTCAACCACGAATTTTAGAAAACATTATCAATATTTTTGTTTGTAACTTTTTTCTAATTGTTTAAACAATTGATAAAACATTTACCATTTAATAGATCTAATTAAAAGAAGTAACTTTTGTCTTGAAATTTCTTTTCTATCTCTTACAGATTGCGAGTTATAAAATAAAATCGATAAATAGCCGAATCTTCAGGGGTTAATTTCACCCCGTTAGTATGATTTTTAGCAGCAAAAAAAATTGCGTTGTAATCAGAAGAAAATTCCCTACATATCCACAAAGTTTCAGAATTTTTTGAATTTTCGGGTTCGGGATCTTCCCTTGCCAGTCCCAGCCACGACATATTCGTGTCACCCCAACCATCCCTTGGTCAAGCAGTTCGAAGGGTCCAAACGACGACTCACCCACCCTGAACGAAGCAGCGGGAGCAGAAGTCGAAAAGGATTTGGAAGCAACAGCCTCGGGGCGAGGCGGTTAAGAAAGCTTGATCCGTGATCCTGACTCATTAGATCGGTGGGCGACGATCGGGTAGACATCGATCAGCAGGTTTAAGTTGCGGGGTTAAAAGGCTGTCGGCTGCGGGAAAGGCCGTGGAGCGGGTCAGCCGGCAGATTAGGTTGGGCTCGGTGATAAGTGATCGCGGTTCTTGGTCTGAAACTCTAATTAATACCTCGACGCTTCGTTTGAGCCGGTGACTTACGGGCCTGTCGACCGGGCGCAGAATTACGCTCGAACTGCCGTCGCAAGCGGCGTTGTCCTTCAGGGGTGGCGGGGCCATTTGTTATCGAAGGAAGGGGGGAGAGGTTAAAGGGGGATGCCCAGCGAACGGGTAAGTCGGATTGTCGCTTTCGACGTGTCGCGACGCCACGCGACGCGGTTCAATCGCCACGCTGAATGCCAACCGCCCCGACGTTCGACTTAACGAGCCGCGTCGACGTCGCCTTCCCTGGCTCGATAAAGGACAGCATCGATCCGCGGATCGATTCCCGTTGTTCTTGAACTTTCTCCCCCTCGCTCCTCCCCCTCTCTCTCTCTCTCTCTCTCTCTTGATGGGGAACACGAACGAACGGGACCACGGTAACGAGATAACTTTGCTGGTCAGACACTTGGCACGCGTTAATGAGCGACCTCGTTGTGGTCCCCCGACGAAAAATCGGATTAACGGAGTTTCGCAGAGTCTGGGGAAATTGACGGTTGCTTTCTTCGCGTGCTCGCTGTCAGGATCGTGGGCCGGCCTCGAAGCGGAGAAGGAATTTCGTCGGAGATTGCGTCGAGGAATTTATCACGCGGAGGAAAGTGTTTCTATTCCTCCGTTTTTAAGATCCTTTCTGAGAGCTACAAATTCCCGAGGAATATTACAGCGAAGCCTTGAGGATAACACGGGGAGAAAGTGATTCACCGTCGTATTCTAGGTAGATAGAAACGAAGCGTTACACTCGAGAATACTCTCGAATTCACCTGGGTGTTCACGATTCGTCACGAGTCGCGAGGCGCCGCGTCGCGACGCCGTGGGAGATGGCGTCGCCTCGCCCCTTTCATCCCGCTCACAAAGGTGCCTTTTTCTCACCTCGTTCTGCAATGAAGTCTCAGCCAATCTAGCGTCCAAGCGGCGTAATGCGCTTTACTGCGTCGTCGCGACGCTGCCTGTACGGCTAGTCCTCAGAAACTAGCGAGAATCCCTTGAAGGAAGGAGGAAGGGTCGGAAGAGGAGTACAATAAGTCGTGGGAGCTGATAGATGTTAGAAACTCCGGCGGAGCAGCGTTTCTTTTGCGACCCTCACTGCCGGTCATTTAATCTGCGCTTCCTCGCCAGATTTCTCTGTCTTCCGACGTCCTAAATATTCCGACCAGCGAGCTAAACAAGCCTCTGATTTCCTACCTTTCAACCGGAGCACATCTTCTCGATCACCGAGCTTGATTACAGCAAAGACGAAGAATCAAGAGCGTCTCTGTTTTCGTTTATCCAGCGAGATTCGAGCGGACAGAGAGAACGCCGCCCTGGCAGCTCCCTCGGAGCAGAAGTCTCTCGATTTTCGGCGATTCGACCTGGAAACGAGTCGAAGCGTCCGGCGGCGGACACACACGATCGCGGAAAGTTTCTTGCGGCAACGGGATCGGCGTAATTGCAAGCGGAATAATCAGGGCGGAACGGGATTCGAAAAATGGTAGCGCAGGAGAAATGGCCACCTGGTCGTTAGCTTCCCTTTCTCGTTCGCTGGCCATTGTTTGCTCTTTCCTCGGGTAACTTCGCCTTTTTCCCGTGCTTCAGCTGCAGACAAATTCCGGCTAACCGAGTGTCCGTCCCGCGTAATAGACTTTGCAGCTACGTCACGGCGGCGCTCCATAAATGACCGAGGGCGGAATATCGGGGAAGAAGTAAAACGAATAAAAGGGGCGGTCGGCGGCGATGAGAAAAAGGGAGAGAAGTGGAGCGACGCTACGGGGAAGCCGCGAAGGTGACGAAGTACATCTTAGAAAATTACTTCGCCCTTCGAGTCTCCTCTTCCTATTTCCCCTCGCTTCAGCTTTCCTCGTACTTTCAGGACCAAGACAATTTGTCAGCTGACGTTCGTTATGCTTGAAGCTGCAAAGGAGAGGGTATCTATCGAGAGACGAATGGTAAACGTTACGTCCTCGCTTTGCCTTGGACTGTTTGTACAGAGACCCCTTCGCGGTACAATATTTCTCAATAACTAATTTTCTGTTTCGGAGAGGGCGCAGGGAGGGAAGAAAAATAGCTAAATTGAGGGACGAACGGAGAGAAATGGCGGCGGCGGGAAGGTGCGCAGGGTGAAAGGGTGGATTAAAGTTCCATGACCCTTTTCCTCTCTCTTCCCTTTCGTCGACCCTCTTCTACTTCTTCTTCCTTTGTTCCCGCGCTCTCCCCAACCCCCGTGCCCCGACTGTACTTCTCTTGGATTCTTCTCTGCTCTTTGTCAAGCAGAAAACTTTCAGTCGATTGACCGGGCAATCAACGTCTGCGCGCCGCATCCCCCTAACTTTTATAAATAACTTATGGCGATTGAAAAGGATAAACAGTAAGTCGCTGGAAAAAGACGAAAGGAAGACTGGCTTATTCGCCTCGGGAGCATGATAAAGATAAACCCAAGGAATTTTCAGCGCTCTTCTTTAATCTCCTCGGTCTCGTTTCCGGTCGGTCGCGAATTCTCAGGCAATTTATACCGGTGGCACGATACTGCACTCTGATTACTGGCTTCGGCAGCCTCCTATATACAGTCAACTTAATTCGAACAAAGTACAATGGAATAGGATAAGAGGAAGAACTTTAACCCTTCGTTGACACACCTTTTTCGATCAATTTTGACATACCTGGGTGGCTCACACCCAGAGCAATTTTTGAACAACTGCTATTATCATCTAAAGAATCCAATCGTTATGAAAAAAATCATGGATCAGTTTTAAGGTCTCTAGAATATATTCCAATAGTTTTTTTATTGAAATTTATGCACAGTTTTTGTAAAAAAATTCTAGATTACCACATGTCGAAAAAAACGAAGAAAATCTTTAAATAGTTGTAACATTTATAAATTTCAATATTAGAAGCTGAAAATCTACAGAGTTGTTGCTTGGATATAATATTTTGAGAGAAAAAATAGTTTGTAAGCCAGCTTTGGAGAAAAGGTGTTCATTTTGCATATGGAAGGTACAGAGCGTCAAAAGCAGCTTATGGGTGGCTCACACCCAGAGTGTCAACGAAGGGTTAAGAATGATGAAAATTTCGATGTTACGAAGTCGTGGTTATAATTGTTTCTTAATTTTTGATTTCAGGTGAGCGAAAATTCCCTTTCTTCGTGATACTACAGATGCCAGACAAGCTACGAATGTGAGTAACACTTTGAAGTAACAGGGAGTTGCTACATGGGGGTAGTTTTTCACCCTCGGTTGTCACACCTGTTTTTTCGAACGTAGTTGTCGTACTAGGGCGATTCGAACCAAGCCAATTTTCAATCAGCTGCTGTTTAAGAACTATCTGTTAAATTAAGTCGCAAAAATTGTGATATAAAGTTTGAACGATGTGGAATATATGATCATCGTTGAAAATTAACATTTAAAGTATCATCGTGTTTAAACAGTAATGCAAAAATATTTTACTTGAAAGTCAAATTGTCATCAAAAGGGGTCATGTCGAGCCAGTGTGACAACCGAGGGGGGTCACTCAGGTGAAAATGAACTACAAGTTATTTTACAGATAAAAATTTGAAAATATGTATTTCCATATTATTTTTTACGCTGAAATGAATTATGCAAGAGTTAATACAGTGCCCAAAGGATATTTTTCCTTCAAAATATCTTTTCGGAGCTGCAGTCGCAGAAGCTGTCACCGAATATAATAAAGGATGGACTAAAACAATATTACCTTCATTCAAAGACAACCAAATGCAAATGAGCGAACAATTATTGAAAATTGTTCAACACCGTCACAAAAAACGAGTCCTCAGGTATAAGGATAAAGCCTCAGCAAGATACAAACGTGGAAGAAAAATGATTCGAACTACACAATCACGAAGAGAACAGGTAAGTATTAGAAGAGGAAAGTTCAACGTACGGAAGAGGAGCGTTTTAGTTACTACGACAAAACAAAAATTCTTATAACTCGGACAAAAATGAAGTTTTCGAGCTGAAATTTTTTTTGCAGTCTTTGTATACAATACTACAGAGATAAGGGTATGGATTTTCAATCGAATAATTTTTTCGAATTTTTTTTTTAAATTTTGAAAAAAAATTGTCACTTTATTAACTCTTACATAATTCATTTCAGTGTAAAAAATAATATGGAAATACATATTTTCAAATTTTTTATCTGTAAAATAACAGGTAGCTCATTTTCACCTGAGTGATCCCCTGAAGCGAGCACTGTCTATTAAGTAGTTTTAGTCGACGCTTTGTCAGACGTCAGCCTCCATTAATGCGTTGCTCCGTATAATTTAATATGAATTCGAAGATAACTGCAAACTGGTACCAATATAAACTGAAATGGCTAAGGAATTATTCACCTAGCTCCACATCACGAACAATCGAATATTTAACATTTTATAATCCTTTCTCCGCCGTACTCTGAATAAAACGACAATTCAAATCTCTCTTACTGATACCAGACTAACCTGAAATATCATAGATGTATTGATAATGCTTTCCCCAAGAATTGGCATTTCCACTTGCCTCCCCTCGAATCGTTCAACCCCCCAGCGCCCTTAGCCCGCCATTTCTGTTATTCACTTTACGCGGCCGGCGATCCGTTGCCCGTTACTCCCCGATAAAAGCTGACCGATCCCGACGAGGGTAAGAGAAACGATCGGGCAACCCCCGTCGGTTGCACCGTCGGCTTGCTCTGGCGTGCAGCAAGGTCGGCCTCTCCATCCCCTGTCCGCCTTGAAACCCGAGGGGTCGGAGATGGCGGTTAGATGCGGCCAGCCGATTAAGACGTCGATAAATAATATTAATTGTCGGCCAACTGCCGCGCCGAAAGCACCCTCTCCCCCGCGGAGAAACGAAGGAGGTGTTCAAGAGTGAGCGAGCAGGGGAGGGAGTCGGCGGGTGGAAGAGAGGGATGCGTTGCGTTTAATCAATACCCACGTAATGCTGCTGCTGCGGATAGATGATGGCGATGGTGGAGTGCTGGAAAGACGGCGTTGATGGAACTAGAGCGTCTGTGTCGGTGGTGGTGGTAGCGGCGGCGGTGAAGGTGGTACCGATGCTGTTGCTGTAAGTTTATTACGTAAGCCGGGCCTCCTCGACGCGATGAACGCAGCCTCGAGTTGTGTAATTAAAATTAATAATTCCGCGGCTTCGATGCAGCCTCGTCAGACGACTCTATTTGCCTTCAGCCGTCTCCTCACCCCGTCCTCCGCGCACCTTCTTCTTAACGCCCCCCCGATACCGATTCCACGCTTGCCGCCCTACAATAGGGCCCGTAATCGCGTGGGGCTGCCTCCGTCAGACCTCCTCGCGGGCAACTTTGCGCGCCACCGTCGAGAACGGATGCCTCCTGCTCGACATTATTCCTCCTCCACGTATGCCTCGACCTATATGGAGCTTGATTCATTTCCTCGGGGGAAACTTACACTTGTAAGGAACAGCATCGACCACCCTAGGTGCGGAGATGGTTACTTGCGTTTAGATACCGAAACCCAGCCGAACGAATAAGACAACCGAACTACACTTCGAAGCTGTCACTGGGTTCTCGCGTGCAACCAGCCTGGCAATTGCATCAATCTTTCATTCGAGCGATCGTGGGGAGGAGCGAAAGATGAACGCGTCGTTCCTTTTTCAGCAACGTGGCGGAAATAAAATATTCACGGCCGTCCGTTGATTCCGCGTGTCTGCCACCCTAACGAGGCGTCTGACGTGACGTTTCTGGCGCAAAAGTTCCTGTCTGTACGCCGGGATGTTTTCTACCGCCTGTTACGGGTTATCGGCCGCTCGCGGAACGTCGACGAAAGTTGCCGAGGCAGCTGGGCCAGTTTTAGCTTCGCGCGATTCGTCAACTTTATCGACATCGAGCGCGCACGCAGGCCAGCAACCCCTTGGCACATCTTTTCCTCGCCCCTTGGAATTCCCTGGAATTCTGGGTGACTTTCGGTCCCATTCCTCAAATGAAATTCAAATTTATCGCTGGTAATATCCCGAACGAGCAACGATCGCTCTCATATTCGCACAACGCAGGCACATCTAGAGAATGAAAATTTTCTGCCCTTTAGTCGCGAGGCTACCGAATTACATCCCCCATGGAATTTTTTACTATCTTTTTTGCGCCACTGCCAAGTTACTCGAACTGAATTACGAAGTTCACTTTAATCCGCAATTTGCATTAATTTCAATCACTTCTTTCCCCAAGTTCCTTTGAACGGGAGCTTGAAGACAGCGAGCAACTTACTAAACGAGTTCGATACTTCAGGTAATTTCCGTTTGCAGAACCAGTCTTTTTGAAGTTAAGATTCTGAGAGTCTCTCTTCCTCCACCTTCAGCCACTCGTTCCCTATTGTTTGCGCTTCAGATTTCAATTATCCGCGCAACAAAGAACCCATCCATTTCGCAATAGAAATTTATTCTACTTGTTGCTGGCAAAGGTAGCCAAATGCCGTAGTGGGGGAAGCGCCGCTGCGCAACCTCGACGCACCGATACCTTCTGTCCTGACTATAGCCAAGCGTTTCCTGGTTTCCTCACACCTGGAGATTCCAATCTTACAGCAGACGCATGAAAGTCGCGACGAATGTCAACGTCGCGGTCCATTAAGCCTATTCGTCACGGATTCATCGGCCCGAGGACGCGCGAAAGTCGGCAGGCGTTTTCGGCACTCCAGGATCACTGGCGGGATGACATGGGTGCTTGAGACGAGCACTCGACCCACGCAAGTGGCCAGGCTCGGCGAGAGCATTCGCGCACTCGAAAGCACTCGCGCGAATGCTTTCATTTTTCAACGCTGCCGCCGCCGTCGACGGCAACCACCGCCGCGTCGACAATGAGCGCTCCTAATGCGGTAACGATTGCTGCAGGGGGCTGGTCCTTGAAGGTGTGCGTGCGGGCGACGAATGTTCAGGCCCTGAGACACACGCGCGTGTTCACCGTCGAGAATGGTAATTTCTTTTGGCTCCGTTTCGCGGGAATAGTCTGAGGGTGCTTGCCCAGAGGACTGTTTTCCTTCGCGCAACGCACGGGGTCAGTCTACTGTGCAGGGAGCCCAGTGCTTTGGCGCTCGATCGGTGACAGGGTTGTATTTAACAGACTTCTGGGTTTTGTTGACTGCTGAGGATATGTGGCGAAGAAGTTGGGGGATATAAATCATTAAAGTTCCCCGTTGCTCAGGTTATATATATTTTTTCGATTAAGAAGAGGGACTGTTTGAAAGGATTTCTTAGCGAGCATCTTGGGGCTAAGAGGGACAAAGGGTCTAACCAGGCGAATATAGGGAAAACAAATTTTTTTAAATATTAACTCCTTAATTTCCACCCTTAATGTACTAGAGATAAAAAGTATCTATTACGTGCATTTTGAAACATTCGAATATCTTAAGTAATTGTTGAAAAAAACTGTAAAGTTTAGGGTTGTCATCCCCATATCTCCCTAAAGAAATTTCTCTCAGTATTTTTTTAGGTAAAGAGCATTATTTGGTATATATAGATACTAAAGTTGGTGCCGAGGCCGTTTTCCCTATGCTTACCCGGCTAGATCATTTCATGGTCATAGATCATAGAGTCAGTGATTCTAGAGAAATCGTGATGAGTGAGTGAGTCGGTCATTAGCATAAATACACATAAAAACATCATTAGCGACACACTAAATTCTTGTGACGCAATACCCTTGCACACTTAACTCTTAGAATCGTATTCAGAGTCTCACTTCTCCCAATTATGGACTTTATCATCAAGAGACACGGTAGCTGCGAAACCAAAAAAATGTTAATTGTCTCGGTTAATATATAAAACAAGACAAGACACCACTGAGAGACAAGAAAGAAAGAAAAAGATTTTAATGCAATTTATACATATTGATTCCTTTAGCAACACGAATTCGGGGTGCAGCGCCAAGTATTTTGAATAAAATATTTATTCGTATTGAAATATTTATATGTATAAAAATATATCTGCTTAATATTATTTAATACATTTTTTGTTTGTATAAACAGGCATTGTTATAATTGGCGCAATTTTTGTATATCATTAGTTTTGTAAAGCACATATAGCACATTATTAAATTTACGACAGTTTTTTTTCGTTCGTCTGCGCGCGCGTATACTTGGCGTACTTTTTTGTACCTTTTTTTAAAAAAGGTAATTTTGTGGAGACATGCATCTACGCCACTGTAAGATTATTAAATATGTAGATTCCAATGCGGGATGAAGAAGATCGTCACTATAGTGGTGTAAAGACAGCTAATTCCATCGCTCGCGATGGAATCGAGAAGTCCTTAGATTCCGCCGACAAAGGACAAAGAGTCGAAAGGAAAAAGTGAGAAACAATGGAATCAGATAACGGCGCAACGAAACACAGTTGTCTGATCGATCGCGTAAGGTCGTGACATTGCGGCAGCCCCCACAAAAGCAACATCGCCCGATCCTGTAATAAGATTCGCCCCCTTTGTGCAGCGCTTTCATCGATTGTAACCATAGCCCGCTACGATGACAAAGAGAATGGCGCCGCGCGGTAACGATCTAGGCTATCGGATTTTCCATTTAAATTACAGATGATTCGCGGTCGTCGCCACGAGAGCACCGGGACTGATCCTTAACGCGTTAAGGAGGCCCCGATGGAAATTTCAAGCGCAGCCTCCCCCCGCGCACGCTCGACGATCCTCTTCCATTTTTCGATCGGGCGATCGTTACAGTAGCTTTCATGCTCGATGGCTCGCAATTTCGCGGCACGGTGCGCGTACGCGTGTTATAGATATATAATGCCGCTTACACCCGGTTAATGCGATGCAAATTTATAAGCGAATTTCAGCATAACCGCGCGCAGAGCGCGCAACAGTTTGCACGCCGGCCCTTTATTATGCGCCGGTTACGGTTTAACGGCGTTTAAGCTCGACATAATCAATTTTATCGCTCCTCTGGCCGGAAATCGCCGCGAAAAGCGGCCGATACGATTTTTCGCCGTTGCCCCCTCACGTTCGCGGCGGTTTATCCCGATACATATTCAGCGGGTACGCTCCGCTGCGGAACAGTTTACTTGCCCACGAGCAAAGACAACCGCCTCCTCGAGGCAGCCCGTCGAGCTGAAACGATGCTGTATCAGGTTGCAGCGCAAAGAATCGACTCCAGGCTGGAGAGCCAGTTAAGGAGAAAGTTCCCTTTAACGCAATTACCATAGCGCCGGAGCCGATATTCTCCATCGACGAGCACTCGACGATCGGCTAACCGTCGAGGCAGCCCGCGAAGCAAACAGACAGCGAGATGACTTTAAGCTGTTGGAGTGGCTGCGGCTGGGGGCCTCCTCCAAACTGACCGTCTCTTTTCCGCCCTCGACGACCGCTTAACGAGACCGAGGGCCGATCGGACGCGAGCGAGGGATTATTTTCGGCAAATTTACCGCGATACTTGACCGATACTTTCCGCGACGGCTCGAAACACGCGGGACGACCAGCCTTGAAGTTCTTTAAGTGGCCCCGTCGGTCGACGTAATTGACGGGAAAACTTATCGATACTTTCGATATCGACCATCCGGCCTCCATCATCCACTTTCCATGGCGACGTCGTTGAGAACGATTGCCTTAATTGCTTCGCCTCGACAGTCCACTTGCCCGCGGCGTAATTAATCCTCGGCGATTAATCGCGAGCGGCGTTTATCGCTGTGATCGTCAACGGCGTAACATCGGCGGTGATCGTTGCCGCGGGAACGTCTCTTTTCGGAAAAAGAATCAGCTGAGTGCAGCTCGTGTCAAAGGTACGGCTAGTGTAAACGTTTGAAAAGCGCGGGACAAGGATATTGCGATTACGCGCGCTTTTCAAAAGAAGAGATATCCAATTTAAAACAGCGACCGTAGATGCGAGGGGGTGGGAACGATGGAGATTAAAAAACGTGGACGCGTTTCAAACGAGTCCGGATTGTATACATAAGCGAGAGCTTGCGTAATCCGAATACGCGAACTCCTTGGTTGCAGCCCTTTTACCTATTCATCCCTTGAAAAGGAATAATACCCGTGGCCCGGGGTTATTTGTTGTCGCCTCTCGTTGCTACTCGTCGCTCGCCGTTGTTGCTCGCCGCGGCAATTCGTATAACAATTTGTTTACGCGGGAAATTAGGTGTCCTCGACCGAGCGGGCGGTCGAGAGGCGCGGGGTCGATGGCAGAATCGATTACGGGGCACGATTGAGGGATTACGAATATGCAAATAACGAAGAAACAAAAGCAACCGGGACGTTTTCTGATCGCGATAACAATTCCGCATTCGTTCGCGCGGGTTCAACCCGCCGCAGTGGATCCAAGTTGCTTTTGGGATCACTGTTTCAACTCGATCGGCTCTGCTTCTGGAACGATTTATTCTTAGAATGTAATGCTTGAAAGGGAAGTTTATTTCTTTTATAATATTCAAGTAACCTGCGGCCCTCCCCACCCCTATATATGGCAAAGAAAACACATTAAAAATAGATATTTCAGAATATAATTCTAACTTAATAGTATTTAATAATATTTAATTAATCTTCTTGTCTGTATATTTTATCAATATTCAGGTTTCTTCTACTAGAGTAACAAAGACGAGTAATGATAATAATAACAAAAATTAAAAAAGGAAACCCAGGAAAGCGTGGGCTATTTCAATGTATTGGGGAAACTTGTCAATTATCAAGCGGATCCTTCATTTCGCGGCTTACAATCGGAATAACTCGCGTCCACCAGTTCCTACGGACTACTTAAGAGTTTGTATGCCATTTCCATCGATGTCGAAAATAACAGCCTGCTGTGCTAAATACACTCTCCCCATTCGAGGTAAAGATCGCGCGATTCCAATAGTGGGAATGCGGTGTTTGAGCGCCGCGAGACTTGGCACCAGTTTCGAAACGTTGATCTTCCTAAGCACCATGCTCCACCGGGGGACGAAAGTTCCCCGACAGAAGGATAGTTCACGCCTTGCCGGCGACTTGCGCGCGAAACTTCGAATTGAAATATTAATTGGTCCGCAAGGGCTGAATTCCTCGCGGACCGCGGAGTCATCGCGGGCTTTACGTATGCATTTATGGATGCACCCATCCGCTGACGTGCGTATGCATTTATGTATGTGGCCATGCCTCGGCGTACAAGGCGTGCCACTTATTCTGACCGCCGCGAATAACTTCCACCGTTGTTTGCATAACCAAACTCTTTCCCGGCGAAATTGTTTCGCATGCGGACAGGGCCCGCCTTAATGCGTCGTGCTTCGCGAATCGCGGGTACAAATGTAGGGACGTTTACATGGCTGAAGAGAGAAATGGAAGTGCTGTAGGTTGGAGGGGGTGGTTTGCTGAGAGAAAAATTTTAATCAAACATTCAGGGACAGAAGTGTATAGTTGATGTTTGTGTGTTGAAATTGGAATAAGAGATCCGCCCTTCGATTCCGACGCTAGAGGGCCTCTCGACCGATCCCGCTTTCTCGCAAGTTCTCGCTCATCTACTCATTCGTATATATACCAGTTTCGTTCTACGCATTAGTCAAGTTACTTCACTTTCAAGTCGTTTGAATTTCAATAACTTGAAACTACATTACCAATGTGAACTTGTTATTTACTTGACTTGAAATATTCTTTCAGGTTTCTTTCAAGCTTCAAGTTGAAGTAAGAGATTCTTTCAACTTTACTTGCATTGAAATATCGTTGCAGACCTGTGTTTTTTATTTAAGGTAATTCACGGGCGTACAAACAATTCTTTGATCTCGTGGATTGATGTTACCGCGCCTGCTCGATCCGTCAGAACTGCTATGCGCTTTTCAGGCCCCTGTTGTATGCATTGCGATTCAGAGATACGGATCCAATCTACAGAATTTTGTACATTGGCGAATAATTATTGTGAGCGGTATTGATTTCTTTGCGCGGAATGTACACGTCTTTAGGTCTGGACTGCTTAGAGTTTTGGATGGAATGGTATGAGTGAATGGGTATGCGCTCAGTCGGGGAAATATTTCCTGGTTGGTTTGTTTGGGTGTGACACTCTTATTGGACTTTAGATTTTTGGTTCTCGTGGTAAGATGTGTGGATTTTTTGCGATTTGTGGCCATTTTTTTGTTCCAGTTTTGGCTACTTCTTGAAAAATATAATATTTTTCCGGGTAAGCAATAAATGTAACCTTATATTTCTGGCGATATACTAAACAAAATATTTATGATGTGAAATTCTCCACATAATAATGATCTGCAAGCAATTTAAAAATAAAATAATTAAGCACATGGCCAAAAACAGTGCAATGGCCACAAACGGTACATCTACCCTAATGTGGATTTGCGTTTTTTTTTTGCCATGTCTTTTTGTAAATAATAGGGTCTTCCCATAAGACAAATAAATAAATAAATAAATAAATAAATATACCTTGACTAATATGAACGAGGCTGAGGCTAAGAAGGGCCTGCTAGGAGGTGGTTAAGCCTTACCGGATGAGTCCACTAAGCAGGCCGACCCAGGACGAAAACGCACCTTCCCTTTCTCTCTTTCTGTCCTCCCTATAATCATACTTCTATCCTCGCCAAAAATCCATCCAGCCTTCAACCCCTGTACCTTTCCAAATCAAACATCGAACATCCCCTACACAGCACCTTCAACTGCAATCGTTCGATGAAAACGTACCTACAAGTTTCTCTCGTTTAATCGCGTTCGTGGCGGAAAAGGCGCGCAAACGAACGCGAGGCCGCCGGAAGGACGAGAGGAATGATTTATTATGTTCCAGGGGACCGTCGACGCGGGAAGGATCGGGACGCGGCACGAGAGTGGAAGAATAATTTGCAAAAATGGAATTCTGTCGGTGGTGGACGTTGACGAGTGTGACTCCGCGCGCACTGAAATACATAAGGCGGGGAATAATTGTGATTCGTTGTACGGCGTGCTTGACGAATGAAATTCTGCGGTGGAAATAAAATTGCAACGTAGCACGGCACCCGTGCCAAGGCCCGCGCTGACCGTCCACGTGATTTAATTATTACGTTGCTCGCCATTCCGATGCTGTCGCCGATGCGCACGGCGGCTGTTGATCAGCAATTTTTTGCGATAATTGGACCGCACTATGGCTGTTCGAATCGCCAGCCCCGCGAATAAGAAACTCACGAGCCAAATAGATACGAAGACTGATTGTTTCTCCACCTGGAAACCATGGCGGCCGTATTTGGTAATCTTGCCGCTCGATCGGCTATACCGTTGATTGGTAGGAAATCGGCAAGGAAATCGGCTAGGAAATCGACAGGGAAACCGGCAGGGATAGTGCTACGAGCAACCGCGTGCGTCAGGTCCGTAGACAATAGTGAGGGTTGCGCGGATCGATCTAAAATCGGTAGGGTTACTCTGAAGATGAATTCAGTGTAGTTGAATTTTGAAATATTAAGAAGAGATAAAAGAACCGATACAAGTATGAATTTCGATGGAACGAATGTAGGCTACAGACGATTCCCTTCCCTCCACGAACGGTATTTCCGTTTATCTGACTACGAGGAGCCTCGTGGCTCCGTTTCAGTTCGATATACCTCTCCAGTGTATTAATTGAAGACGCAAAGTGGCCCTAACAGCGATAACGCGGAAATCGCGTGGAACCAGCCATGCAACATCGTTAACCGATCCTCGCGTCCCAATTCGCATCGATGGGGGCACGAGTCAGGCTTCCAAGAGGTCTCGATTACCAGGCCAGAAGTGTGCACGTTGCGAGTACGATTCTGTAACGAGTTCCAGAGTTTATGGACGTGGGAGATACGTTCCCGTGTATCGAGGAAGACCGATAACGGGCTGGCATAAGCTCCACTGTAGCGAGGAATGCGGGAACAGATGTAGCCGGCGATAATTCAAACTGTTGGAGAATATGCTGAATATTTGTCTAGGGCTAGGGCAGGAACGTTGGGGGTGTTAGATCGTGGCAGTTAAAAAAGAGCCGTGGGAACGTGGTAGCGTCGCATTAATCATGCTTATTAGTCGTCTAGGATTTGGGCACAATTTATTGCGCAAAAATTCACCCTTCGAGGTCTACTTCCTCCCAGTCCTACTTCAACCACGACATTACATATTCGAATCCATCCACTGTACACAGTTGAGAGTAATATCTAAAAGAAAGCCTTTAGGGATTAGTTTCGGTATCACGTCCACAGCCAGATGCTTCGTCAGGGCCTTAGGATTCCATTAATATTATTCTCAGCACGCAACATGGCAAGGCAACTCTTTACCCCGCGGCATCAAAGATTAAAGCCACCACTCAAATAGAAGGATATTCCATTTTTATTTATTGTTCTGCTAAACACTTTCCTGACGCTAATTCCGCGTCCTCGGCTACGTGGTAACGCCGTCGAAAAAACGACACACGATCGAGATTCGGTGGGCAGGGAAGAAGGAAAGAATGGAGAGGGGGCAGTAAATCAGCCGCGGGGCAGTAAAATCGTTAACGTTAATAACCGAAGGCTGGGACGAGAGCGCCGCGCCGTCTCCCGATATTCAATTACGCTGCTGCGGCCTGCACGCGACGAAGGTGAGACTGCTATCTCTGCTATTGACATTTCGTTTGGTTCGTTTTGGTCGCCTCGTTGTTCTCGCGGCGATTCCACCGGCGCCCATAAAAATCATCGACCGCGATACGCTTTGTCGAAGCAGGATCGATTCCGCCTCCTTTCCCTTTCGGTGAATCGTCCACCGTCCCTTCGGCGGTTCCGCTCCTCGCTGCCCCACATTTCTGACTCGATTATTCGGAAGAGAAGCAGAGTGGAGTCGTATAACATGGGCTGCGAGTGCTAACGAGTCGTTAATGCACCTATACTCGATTCGATTGGAGAATAACACGCGAAAAGTTATCGAGATGCAGTGGTAGAGCCAGTTGTGTGGATTCGCCGCCGCGGCTGACCATGTACGAGCTGTTTCCCCTGGCGCTCTTTCGTTTAGCGGCTTCCTTGCACTTTAACTTGACCCTTCTTAGTCAGACCTTCTTATAATCATAAATTGGTCACATCGTGTTCACAATTCTGATATAATACAAATATAAATGTATTTTATCTCTAACAACCCTAAAATTCCTACTTTATTTGAACCTTTACGATCTTGAAGATATCCTAACACTTTGCGTTCAAATAAAGTTAAAAATAATAATAAAATTATTAACTAAAATAAATAATTATTGGAAAATTATTACCTATAAATTATTTTGCATATTTTAAATTCTAAATTTAATGCACTAATCAAATTAATTTTATTAATGAATTTATCAAATTTATCGTTTTAAACTAAAGGGTAATATATCTATTGAATAATATTAATGATATTAAGTATACCTGGAATATCCTCGACGAGTTGCAAAACGATTTGAATTATGCAAAATCGAGGGGGATTTATCGACGTACTACGAGAATCCCTCAAAATCACTCTGCAGTCGCTGCGGCAGCTTTACATCAACGTCCGCCGTCCAATAAAAGTTACGTACTGCAGAGATCCGTATCGACATGCAAAAGGCGTGAACGAAGCGAACCGCCGCGGTGTAATACTTCTTCTGCCGTTCGCGAAACCATCTTGGCCACGAAATTGCAACAATTACCACGGGACGAGGCTGTGTAATTTGCAGAGCGGTGCCGGTGATCCACTCGCGAAGCGTCGGTAAAGCTACCTCGCTTCCGGCAGCCGTGTCGCGATATACATAGATAAGAATATAAACGAGCCTGTGATTTATCATTTAAATTGCAAAGACCAAAACCGAGTGGCCCGACTTTATATTTAATAGTCCGATATTTTAACAATAGATAGAATCTCAGAATGACTGTTCGCGTCGTATTCCTGCCTCGTCTTCGATCAATACCAATTAGCTTCGCCAAGCTTTCATTCGGGCGTAAGAGGTCGTCGACCGATCCTGATTCCATTCCAGTTGGATATTAAATAATACTTACCACCAGTGTCAATTCCGTCGCCAGTTTGGGTTACCGAGTACACCCCTTCGTACCAATAAGAATACTTTATAGCAGAAAATAGATTTCGACGAAGGGAGACGGTTTGGGATCGGGCTGGTAAGAAGTGTCGTTGATTTTGTCAGAGTTCGTGATTCCGGAATAATGATGAGTTACAGACACTGTTCGATAAATTGTACGATAGCTCCTTATAATACACGAGCTGAAGTGCTGCTGTCTGTTAGACTATTTTCCGTCGTCTTTCCAGGAAGCAATTCCTGACAATGTCAATTTCTAACTTTGCACAGCTATGAATTTAGGAGTGTCTTGTTATAGTAACTTTAAATCAACCCACTCTGCCATATCCGTGACGGATTTGGATAGATTCTGATTAGGTTGGTCAAGCTCCAAATAAAATCCTACCGCGTGACGTTCATCTACCCAGCATCCCAAAGAGCTGCCACGTGCCCCATATCCGTGCTCCAGTCAACTTTAAAAAGCAGATGAAATCTTCCTAGGCATCCTCCACTTTACTCTCATCCTGACTTCTACAAGAGAAAGTAATCGACATTCTAAACACGCCCATGGTCAGCTGTCCAATGAACAATTTTGGCTAATTGCAAGTGGAAACACAGTCCAGCTGCAAGAGCACGTGAACGATCATCTCGAAGCTTGGGGTTCGACGTTGCAGCTTTTCGTCAGCTGGAGCAGCGTAGCGTGAGTCCTCGCGACTGAAATAATTAATCACTGGGCGAGGGGGCGCGGGGCACGCGAGAGTTTCCTGCGAGATCCCTCGTCGCGACAATGTCACCGGAGGCAGTCGGTTACTTCTTTCAAGCCAACTTGCCAAGGAAAATCCCGATACTGCTCGTTACCAGGGCCGCGTCGTCATTTCCTGTCGGGACACCCGTCCAAGGGACTTCCCTCGCGTTCCCGCCGCGCCTCGCGGTCGATTTTCCACGCGGATCGGCATCCACGAGCCATTGTTAATAACGTCGGGGCAGGGGTGTGCACGTTTCGTCGAACCTGCCCCCTCTTCCATCCACCGGCAACATCTCGCGCCGCGATATTTCAGCCGCGAGTAATTAGTTCAGCGTGGAAATTAAGTCACCGAATAACGAACCGGCTCTGTCCTCCTCTACCCGCTCTGGGATTATCGATTGAAAGAGAAGCTTGTTTTAACAAACTCGTGGTTCATGATGGACTATTTCCTGTGCTCGATCCTTTGCGACCGCGTGGGTGAAAAAGAAGCGAGTTCAATAATTTTTAGTTTTTAGTGTATAGTTCAGTTTCACCTCAGTTCTGTATTTTTCTCTATCTTCTGTATTCTAATGTTACGCTGTGGAATTTACGCTTATGAGCTATTTCACGTCAACACGGATTGGTGAAAAATTTAGATTCACCGATTCTCTTCAAAATACAGCATTTGTCGATAACCTTGCAAAAACAAAGTATACTAGATTTCAACGGCCTGTGTCAAGTAGTTTCCGAATTATTTAATCTTAAAGTTTCGAAAGTTCAAACAAAATCGGCTGACGCATTGTCACTTAAACTGTAATATCGCGGTCATTTTTAAAGATAATGCCACCGTCTTAGGTTCATTTTAGAGCTGAAGGAATTCTTTCGCACACCGTATATAGAATATTTTGTTTATTGTTAATAAACTTGACAGTAATCGATGTCAAATTCTATTCCTAATCTTTTATATGGTGAGCAGATATTCCTACTATTTTTCTCGAGAATACCGAAAACACTGAAAGAAAAATTTGTTTTAACCAATCGCTAGGCTATTGTTTTGAAAACGCGTGCGTGCGGACTGACCATGCGATCCGTGCAGTTCCAAGCGGTGTGCACTATCGTAAGTTTTATTTTTTTCTTAACTGTTCCCAAAATCTCTCCACTTTTTTCAAAACGGCATTTATTAGTTGAAGACTTAACGAACCGAATGGTATTTTTTTCAAGCCGGACCGTGGGTGGGAACGATTACAAATCGCGATTTGAATATTTGACATCGATTACTGTCAAGTTTATTAACAATAAGCAAAATATCCTATATACGGTTTGCGAAAGAATTCCTTCAGCTTTAAAATGAACCGAAGACGGTGGCATTATCTTTAAAAATGACCGCGATATTACAGTTTAAGTGATGACGCGTCAGCCGATTTTCTTTGAATTTTCGAAACTTCAAGATTAAATATTTCGAAAACTACTTGACATAGGCCGTTGAAATCTAGTATACTTTGTTTTGCGAGGTTATCGACAAATGCTGTAATTTTTAAGAGAATCGGTGAAACTAAATTTTTCACCTATCCGTTTTGACGTGGAATAGCTCTTATACAGAGCGTAACATTAGAATACAGAAGAGCTTTATCTGTGCCTCGCCATTCCACCATTCTTTATACTAAAATCGGTGTAACAAAGACGAAAAATGAAAAATAAACATCGCCAAAGGAATGCAGTGAAATGTCGTTTCCCGAGCGCGCCACACAACCACTCGCAGCTGGTTTTTAAATCCCCGTGAAGTGGCCGGGTTTTCAATCAAGAAATGACCCGCTGAAATGGGTTAATCGGCCTGACTCGGTGCCAATTACCGCGGAGCGCTCTCAGCCGAGTTTCAGGGAGCCGGAGCAGGATGGTTGCAGGCTCCGGTGCCACATGTTGAATCGTTGGGATCGCACCTTTAGCCCGTGGCACGGTTCGACGGCCGGTTTTGCTGTCTTTGCCGTCGCGACGGTGGATACCGTTGGTGGAAGGGGGACGCCTCGAAGTCGCTTTAGCAGCCAGGAAATTACACGTCCTTCCGTGCTGTAAGTTCACGGGTAGGGAAGGGGCCTCGCGTCGCCTTGCGTCGTCTGTGGCGTGGCGCGGCGTGGCGTGCGTTTACCGCCTTGCTCTCGTATCCTTTCATTGCGCCCGCGGGTCGGTATTAATTACTATTCGTGTCTTCGACGCGTAATTAATTGTCGAAATTTGTCATGCGCCAGCATAACCGCGACTTGCCTCGAAATTTCACCCCATCCGAGCCCCTGCTGCAACGGTGGAGCCGCGCGCCCCGGAAGGAACGTTTTATCTTGCTCACGCGAGCACGGCGCACGCCAGCCGCGCCGGAATTCACTCGCGGGGCATATTTTACGTTTGCCCGCGCGCGTTACCGTGCCAGGGGAAACGTATGGGTCCATTAAAAAAGAGGACGTCGACGATCTTGGGTGGGGGGTTGGGAACGGCTTCGCTGGCTGGGGGTGGTTCTCTTGGTGGTTCTATGCGCTGGGAATGTCTTTGAATCGGAAGGTAGAATGGAACGACGAGGCTGGTATAGGTTCAGGGGTCGAAGAAGCATCGTGGAACGATAAAATGCTTTCTATTTGGAGCATCGACTCGGTTCTAAACGCACCTTCGCCACCAGGATGCGACGACACAGCCTCGTCCACGGTTCCCCCCCCTTTTGCAGCCCCCCGGGCGATACTTCTTCCAGAAGCAACGAGCTGATTAAGCGGTCGAGTGTGTACATCCGCGCGTCGTTCCTCGTCCGCCGACGCTCCGAGCCTCGTTTCTTTTAAATTAATGGCCCTCGTGAATCAGACGCGGTGCTCCAGCCTGCTCGTCGCGGAACACATGGCGTGTCGCAGTGAAATCACCGGCGTCCCTTCGACTCCACGAAAAAACGCCCCCAGGATGCACTCTCAGCGTTGGATCGTCCAGAATTACTCTTTCTTTCGGTCCTGCGCGCCGTCGAAGACACGCGACAGGGAAACGCGAGCCTACAACGATTTTTTTTTTATATAAGTAGGTGTTTTATTGCGATCCATTATGAACGGCTTGGTTAATTTTAGAACTCTTCGTATCACGAGCTCCAATTGATAGAATAATATAGACATATGTCTTCTGTGACTCCTGGGGATGCTTTTACAGAAAGATAGCTACCTCACCAATTTTGAAACTACTTAGAAGTGGTTCGAAGCTGAAGAAGGCATTTAAGGGTACTAGCCAGTTGTTCCTGTCTAAAATGAAGCATTTCTTTTTCAATTAATTACAAAGAAACAAATTGAAACTGAGACTTGTTCTTTGGCTTGAAGTTAATTAACATCATAAGCTTTAAAAAACATGTTTGTTTAGTGAAAAGTATGAATTATATATGACGCTACAGATGGATCATTAAATAGGCTTTTTAAAAAAAGTTTCTTTTGTTTCGCAGTGATAACTCAAAAACGGAGATTCCAATCGATTCAAAACAAACTCGAGCATCTTCACAAAATGCGTAGTTTCGGATCATACCTAAATTAAAGTTAATGAAAACTCTTATTCTTTATGAAAATAAATTAAGACCTCATCTTTTGAGGCTTGGGGGATGGTAAAACCTCATCAATGGGCTCTCAACGGGGTTTTAGTTTATTTCCATAAAGAATAAGAGTTTTCATTAAATTTAATTTAGGTCTAGTCCGAAACTACACAATTTGCGAAGATGCTCGAATTTGTTTCGAATCAATTGGAACCTCCGTTTTTGAGTTATCACTGCAAAACAAAAGAAACTTTTTTTAAAAAGCCTCGTTAATGATCCCTCTGTAGCGTCAAATATAATGCATATTCTTCATTAAACAAACAATTTTTTTAAAGCTTATGATAACAAACTTCATGCCAAAGAACAAGTCTCAGTTGCGATTTATTTCTTGATAATTAATTGAGACAGAAATGCTTGATATTAAACAGGAACGACTGCCTAGTACCCTTAATGGTGGAACATACGGCGCGAAGGGAAGGAATTAAAAGCAGGAAAGAGGGTGGCGAGATTCACGGCGTCGTTTGTTTCTTCTCTCCTCCTCCTTTTGTCAAGCCTCCCTCAGTAGCCCAGCGCAGAACTTTAAAGTTCGCCTGGCGAGAGTAATGGCTTCCGTCTCTGCAAATAGATATCATAACCGATACGCCTTCAGGCCGGCTCAGACATTTTTCTCCGCCGTTAAAACAGTCGGACGCGAGCGGAGGCTTCACCCTCGCGTCTCTTTATTTACCAAGCAAGTATCGTCGCCGCAAGAAGAGTACCGCGTCAACAGATCGGACCGCGGTGGACTTAGCACGGCGCTAAGTCCAGATCAACCCCGTCTCAGCGACGGTCCCCGCGAAGTTTCGAAGTGGCAGAGCGCCAAAATGTTACGAATTCTTCGTGCATTGTGCAAGGGAACCCGAGCACCGGTAACTCCTCCATTAACTCGGGAAAATGTAACCCTGGCGAAACATTGGGACAGCGACGTCTCGGGGATCCGAGGAATTTTTCTGTCAAAGGAGACTAGAGATAAGAAGATCCGAACGGGGATGGCTGCTGTAGCTCTAACTGCGACTGAGATTGGACTTTTAATACTGTACTACAATTGCTACCGGAAATTTATCGTATTCTTTCTACTTCCAGGCAGAAACCGTGAAACGCGACATGCAGTGGGTTCGATTCTTTCACGGGTGATTTCGATTTCCTCGATCAATTTATTGTTGACACTTTTCGTGCCGTGGTGGAAATTCAGGTATTTGGTGGGTCTGTAAAAAGTGATAGGAAAAAAGATACTATAGAGAAACAGTAGTTTCGTTACATTCTTCATTATTTCAGATTCCTTTTACTCTATTTTAGTGTTTGCCAATCTTTTTCGAGTCGCGATCCCCTTTTATAAAATTCAAATAACCTGCCTCCCCCTCTCCCTCACATAATTTTCTTCCTTTTATTTATGAAAACACAGTGTTACATCGTTAATAGAATTTGGCAATGGAATTAACCATATGCAATTAAATAAGCGGTAAAAATCGTCAAGTAAGAATACCCGTCGCGGCCCACAGATTGGGAATCGCTGCTCTAGTTTGATTTTGAATTGAACTGAGAAATTCCTTTTTCCTTTGAACGAAGTTTTCAGATACCATGAATATCGTGACCCACCGTTGGTCCACGTGGCACGGGACGCTGTTAACATCCATTAAAAGTAATTTTGTTTCGTCGACGAAGGTTGATTCGCGTTAGATCGCAAAGGCAATGAAAGAAGGGCCCAAAGGGACCAGGGCGCAGGGCGAGGATCGAGATTCAAGTGGCGGAGACGGCCGTTCACGCTGGTCGGACGTTCGACTTGCTACTAATCAACGTAATTCCTAACTTGTAAAACACACAAGCTAGTTCCGTGGTCCTTAACGAGGTTATCCCTTGTTAAACATCGAACCCTTGCAGGATACGCCGGCTCGCTGGTCGAGAGCTCGCAAAAAACCGTAGCAGTGTGTGCGATCGCACGTGTCATTCGCTTACGGAAATCGCCGGGCGGCCATTTCGCTTTTCCCTGCCGTGGAAATTCCAGTACGAAAGCGATCAGCGGCGATCAAAAGAACGCTCCAAATTCATATGAACCGCTTTAATAATAAAATTCCTGCGTCGTCACTGGTTTACTCCAGGGAACCCCACTCCCTCTGTGTGGATCCGTGAAGTATACAGTCAGAAATGAGCACATGGTCGATGGATTTACTTAAGGGGTTATACCTAGTCAGGCGGCCGAAAAGAGGCGAATATTTGTGAATTTTTTTTGAAGAAGCGGAAGCGTATATTTTTACAAAACTTTTTGCGTTTGAAAGAGCAACATTTAAAAAACATTTGGTAATTTTTTCGCAGAAAAATATTAACGTTTATAATAAAATAACAAGCGACATCCAAGAAGCATTTTTAAAAATTTGGTTTTGCGGTGAGCATTGCCATTAGGAATCAGATCATCTAAAATCAAGAAACAAAAAAGATTTCGTTAGTATATTAATGTATCCTCAGGTTCACGGAGAGAATTTTCCGATATATTAATATAAAACAAAATGGTGGCTAGTTAAAGTTGAAATCCTGATTTTTTCGTGTGATTTTTTTCGTGTGATATTTGCTCGAAAAAATCAGGATTTCAACTTTAATTACTACACTTAACTTGTGTATTACTATTCTAATAACAATATTTTAATAAACTCATTTTTCGAGGGTCCTTAATATTTAAGAATACAATAAACAACTGTGAAAAAATAATTCTGATTCGGGTTATTATTATTTCTTATAAAAAATACACGATAGCCTTATTGAGATTCATTTAAATTTATTTATCTAAAAATGATAAAAACGATTTATCTGCTACTGATATCTAAAACAATATTAATCTAAATGATAGCCTATAGTTATGGGAGGGCCCGCTTTGTCACCTGGCAACCAATACTTTCAAACCCAGTCCGCCACTTCTAACTTAGCTATTCCCACACCTCCACTTTTCCGTCCAACCCCACAACATCTGCTAGAAACATTATTCCACTAAAAAATCCCATCACAAGCTACGCATTAGCGTCAGTTTCCACCCCCAAAGTCAAAGAAGGCAGTCACTGCGGTAAGGGGAATGGAGCCGTCACGAACGCAGTCCCCGTCCACTGCGCCATTCGACTGGCAAGCAAGGAACATTTTTAATTAGTCCCCGGCCAGGGACCCCGAATCCAGACGCCACGGAATGAGGGACGCGTGCTAATCCGAGTTTAAGAACGAACTAACGAGACAGTCAGCGAACGTGAGCGGAAGTATGACCGGCTGCAATTAGGTTCCCGCTCCCGGGCACGATTTCTCTGGGCCCCCCGCACTAAAATGGAAAAACCAGTCGCACGTTTATCCCCGGGGGCGCGAGGAACCGCCGCGACCGCGCCGTATCGACTCGATCCCCGAGCGCGCGGAGCGAGGGAGCGGCGGCGGCGAGGAGCGAGGAACGAGGAACGGGGGCGAGCATCTTCTTCGCGGTGGCAGAGTGGTAGGAGGCGGTCGGACAAGGAGGAAGAGAGAAAGAGTCAGCGGGCTGCATAATTGCAGCGAATTAAATTCGTCTCTCGTGGCTCCGCCGGAAATCACTTCTCCTCGCCACTCCCACGTCATTATTTTCTGCGCGGCTGGCAGCGCCTTTCAGAGTTTACGTACTTGTCGTACTCGCCCAGCTTCGTTAACGAACTTCGCCGGGGTTCATCGGGTTTTTGTTAACGAGCCGCAGAACGGATTCGCTCTTTCAGGTAAAAACTTCTGCCCGCCGCTCTCCATTATCTTTGCGGAACAGAGGATCCCCGCGGCCGGGCCGCGCGCGTGCTGCGAATTATTATTTTATTCCGTTCGAGCGGCGACAGCCCCGCGATATACACGCGGCCGGTGCGTAATTGCAGCGTCTTTGGCTCGCTGTCTCGTAGCCGAGTGGAGGAGAGTCGCCGCGGACGGGCTAATTCCCCTCGGTGACTCGTCGCTGCGACCGGGGGAGAGCGTTAGGGGCACCGCAACGACCTCGACGATGGCCGAGTCGCAGTTCCACCAATCCTGAATTGCGATTCTTGGACAACTGGCCGCCAGATTTGCCTGGCTATGGACTCTGCCGATGGACTCTAATCTCGCGCGCCGTCTGCTAACAGCCAGTTACGTCTTCCTTGCGATAGCGCAATCGGGCGCGTGATTGCGTCCATCGTGGCATAGCTGAACCGCCGGAACTGCGGTGCACTGCTATCGCTGTGCAAAATCACGGGATGCTGGATTCTTCGAAGCCTCTGCAGGTCTCCTTTTATCGCTTTTTTAGCATCGTCAGAGGCAAGATGATCTTGAGTTTTTCGGTATTCTTGAGACCAGTGGCGCTGTAGTGTGCGTAGCATCGAATTTTCGAGCGGAGTAGAAGGTGACCAAGTAAGGTCATAAAGTTCAACTGAAGGTTTCGCGACTGTTGGATTTGCCTGGCGACGAAACCTCCCTTGTTCTCAGGGCCCGGGGTTTTCCCAAATTTGTGCACGCGTTTCCTGCGATTCTGGAAGGAACGCGACCGTGGAGGATTCGGTTAGAAGGACTCGTGTAGAGCGGTTGTTTGCTCGTCCGCTCGATATTTTCTCCAAAGTAGTTTTTGGTGTTAAAATAAACCATATTTCTTTGTTGAGTTTATTAAGAAGTATTTATTACCACCCTCGCGTCTCCCACCTCAGCGCTGTCAACATTTCGGGGATCTTGTGGGAGGCCACTTGAAGGGATATCGATATTTTTTAATGCAAATTCAATAAAATTCATTAGGTGATTATAAATCATTATTTAACCCTTAACTCGCTCGTGACCCCAAGCACCCAAAGTTCGATGTAGAATTTTCAGTTGTCTAAGTTGGTAAACTGAATTTCTAATTAATTTTATAATAACAGTTTAACTTTCTACGCTTCTATTATTTTATACATTACCTAAGATGAAAATATTCGTAGTGGTTGCTCTAGTGTCGACTTTACAAATTTCTGTGTCCTTTTTTATTTGGGGTCTGCCACGACCCCAGTATACCAGTCACGTTTGCCAAAAACAGTATACCAGTTAAGGGTTAAAGAATGGGATCTAGTTTTCTTTTCTTTTTACACAGCTCTTGAGTGACTTCAGTCTGGGCGCGCCACTGCTTAAGATCGTTTTGAACTTTCCACAAAATACGAAACGATGGATGTCGCAAATTTCCTCCCAGAAGATAAACGGCATTGCTTATGGATAGTTGAAGGCTGCGGTCGCGACTTGGAGGTGGCCTGGTTTCAATTTAGAAACGCATCCACAGATGTGAAATTCAATTCCGCGACGTTGGTTACCATGCGAGGATGTTTGTTGGCGATTCGTGGGCCCTTTCCCTTTTGTAGTCTCGCCTCGCCCCGCCTCGGGATCCAGACTGATCGAATTTCCACGTCTGAGGATCTCGGGATCCGCAGAGGACCGTGCGCCGGCGCTCTCCTCGATCTTTCCTCGTTAAGACTTCGCGCGACGCGAACTTTGCCCTCTCGCCTCGAAAACGAAGTTACGGGTCTTATCACGGTCGACTAACGCCAGATTCCGCCTCTTTTTTCCGCTCCCTTCGCTCTCGCCCCTGGATAGAATTTGAATTCTACCCTTGGTCTGTCCGCCACTCGCAGCACAACTTTTCATAAATGCTAAAGAACCTCGGCAAGCGTTAATCGCATCGCGAAACTTTTCTGCCCTTTTTGTTCCCTCGATCATTCGATTAACGTTGATTTCTTGCCTCCTCGAGCCACTCTTTCAGTTGTTGCAACTGCTTTTTGCATCGCAAGAATTCGATAGGTCCGCAGGCTCTTGAGGAAAAGCGTTTGGTGTTATGGAAACAGAGAGAATAAGTGTAAGCCAGTGTAGGCTTCGCGAAGAAATACCAAGTAGGGTACACTGGCACCCGAAGCAGAAATCCCAATTGGAAGGTCTATATTTTTTTGTCAAGATTTTATATGGTCTTTATTTTCAATTATTATCGATAATTACGGATTTCTCATTAGAACAAAATATTTTGGTAAGGTGAATGTCCCAAATTCTGCTCATGTCCCCATTTCTGATCATTTCGTATTTTTCTTATTATTATATGCGTTACGTTTGTACTATAGCTTAGAGCATTATATATTTATATAATTACAAATTACTAATAGTTAAACATCTTGAAATATGTTCCTTAAATAGTTTTTGAATCGGTTGATTTATTATTAAAGAATTAATCAATTACTCTGCAAATTTTCATCACAAACAAATTTTGTACACCTTCTTTATGACGAGTAACCTCTTAAATCAGCAGAAATTGGGACATTCACCTTATTACGTCTTTTATTTTAAAGATATTCAATGAACAAATCTAAAAATTCATCTAAAAATGAATAGTTGACTTTTTAATAATTCATTGTCCATTAATAACAAAAAATAAAAATAAATAAGACCCCGGGCAGAAGGTAATAAAATTGAGATCTAGATAGAGTCATCTGATTACGGATAATTGCTTAAGAAAGCCATCAACTCTTTCTCGTAGCGGAATGTTTCTCTTTAATATACCTACTCCTTATCAAAATTTTATGAAAAAGAAAACTTTATGGTGCTTCCAGATGTAAAATGCGTAGTTCAACTACTGGAATTTGCAGTGTTGTAATGAAAGAAAAATGAGAAATTGTAAAAAAAGTACTTCCTAAGCTCGTACCTGATGAAACAATGTTTTCTTTTAGTGATTGGCATCATTCCCACATCCTCGTCGCAATATACATTTCTTTCTCCAACAATATGTTCTTTTCACTACGAATAATCTCTTCTGTCGTTCCATAGGTCCTCTCCTTCATCATTTCCCTCTGTAAAATTATTCCATTGCGAGTTACCTAGCTTTTATACTCACCCACTGAATTATCAAATATACCCGCAGTACTTGTTCGCTGAAGCGTAAAACTGTTTAAACCGCAAAATTAAACGTCGAAATAGCAGATTTAGTTATTAACTAAATCTTTGATACCCTCATGCCCTACTTCGTTTACAGATACACTGGGCAGACGTTTCGTGAAGTCTCGCGGCACTATATTCCTTGTGGGCTTCAGGCTCGCACGAAACATTTTCTAAGGGCTCTTCTCCAGAGAAAATTAACACAAATATTCACCAGGGGGTGGTGGAACGAGTATAGAATTACGCGCGCATCTTAAAGTCAATGAATGAATGCTTATTCTACGCGTGTACACGGGATTAATTTAAATATTCCGCGGCGCAAACGGGAGCAGCGCGGATCCAGGTCGCAAAGGGTTAACGAAGTTCGCGAAAGCGCCGCTCGAAATGATTCCCCTGGCGCGAAATTACCGGCTCGCGTTTTCGTCGCCGCTCTTTCACACGCTCCCGGAGATTAACCGCTAACGGGGTAAAGCCGAAAACTCGATTTCCAACGATCAGCTCCTCCTTTTGTAGTTTCAATCGGGCTGCGTTATAGATTTGATTTCCACGTTCGAGGGGCCGCGATTCCCGCTCATCAACCTGGATCGCTCGATCCTATCACCACTCCCGTGTCTCTCGGCGCTCCGGCGTTTTACGAACGCCGAGATCAACGTCGCTCAGTTCCCTCCGGTTAAACCTTCGTGTTTTGAATTTCGGTATATGTACCCTCAGTCTTTCGATAACAATCGATGGTCGATACTTTCAATTCGGCGTGGCGATATCAACTCGATGAACATTGTATCTACAGACTGTAGTCGGAAATTTTGCGTTGGAAGTTTATGCGCACTTTACACACTTGAAATGTGTGTAATAATAACTGGGGGGAAGGAGAAACGAGAAGTGATTTGATTGGAATCTTTTACTCGAAACAAGATCAAGGCCCTTCCCAAAAATATTCACGAAGTTCCTACTCTTTTTTCTTTCGAATGTGCCCTCAAAACCTATCTCCCGAACCACCCTTCCCTTTTCCAATAGGATCTAATCGCGGGTCGCTTAAAACAGCTGTCACGATACTATTTTTATTTTTGCTACTATTTGTTCTTTCTTTTTTCTGAATTCTTTTAATACGAATAACATACCACATATGTATACCAGTGCCATCGACAGAGAGTGAGTTTCCAGTAACTATTAACGGTATTAAACCTTGCAGCGGTCCTCATTAATACCCTATATAAAAGTGGCAGGTATAGCCACTTGGCCGCTGCGGGTACCGCACGCCCCGAGCGACCTGTCGAGCCGGTGTGATTTGACGCAGCGTTACATTCAATTAATTTTCATTTGGCCAATTTTAAAATCTCCAGGTTTTTCAAAACATGTCCATAAAGAGGAAAAACAGGGCTTTATCCCCCTATTTTTCCAAATTTTTAAAAAGGTGCTTTCAACTATAAAATTGCATTTGTTTAGAACAATTACTAAATAAATTGTCAAATATTCGTTTTTATTAAGTGAAATAATTTTTATTAGGTACTCTTATATCTGCACTGTATGCACCCAAAAGGTCATTTTTATCAGTTTATTAGTTCAACAGTTATAATTTTTGGAAAAATAGTAAACACTATATTTCAAAGAGCTGTAACACCCACAAATTTTTGACATTTCGGAAAATCCTTCGAGATATGTTTATATATCCCTAAAAACTACAATATTTCCAAGTTGCACCAAAATTCGATATGTTATTCCGAAAAGTGTCAGACTTCGCGTGGAATGACCCTATAACGACTCTGTATATCTTTTCTGTTATATAGATTAATTATTGTAGACTGCTTCTTATTTACTTAACTATATGCTTCGTTGTAACTAAAGGATACTGTTTCGGCAAAATCATCTCTCTCTCTATCCATCTTTCTTTCTCTCTGTTTCTCTCTCTCTCTCTTTCACATCAGCCGCAAGAAACCACGAACATTCTCAAGCAGCTGATTGCTTTCATATTTACTTTTCGCGATCATACATACACGCTCTTCCACACAACACCGGAGTGCTCGGTTACACAGAGCAGTAATCTCTCGTATCGCGAACTGTTACCTCTCTATTAATTGTATCACCTCATTATCTATCTCTATATCTCAATAAACCGCACTATTCTCGACATTTTTTAGTTCTCTCTATACAGATACTTCCCGTTAAATAAATAAATAAATAACAAAGCCGAGCCTCGCCTGCTTACACTTACCTTATTACGATCTTCAGTTTCTTCTTCTCCAAATTATATTCTTTGTAATACGTACGCAATGCGAGTATTATAAAGACGTAATAGTAATAAATAACTGACCAAGTGGTCCCACATCCCTCGAGTCCCTTCAGGACTAAAACATCTCGATCCACGGCTTCTTCTTAAAACGAGAGAAAACTTGCTCCTCAGTCCGCTGGAAATTGTAATAGACGATCAATGGACAAACTCGAGCGCGGAGGAGCAAATGGTGCAGCAGAGGTCCGAGGAACGAAGATACACCGTCCAGAGGCTAGTGGCCGTGTCAAGAATATACGAGTGGAGTGGGATCGTTGGGGTGTCCCGAGGCACCGGGGCGAAATTAAATTTCAAGCAGCGCTCGGATTTTAAAGTACAACGAGCTCACGGGTCGGATAAAATTCGATGTTTCATGGAGTGTAAGACGGGCACGGGCCACTGTGTCATTGGACGAGGCGCAGTTGCATTTGTACAGTGTCAGCGGGTCGTTCGATGTGGTCGGGGCGCGGAGTCGGGCGAGCAACTCCCCCCGCGAGAGAACCCCATAAAATCAGCTTACTTCGGGAGCAACACACGCCCGCCGTTGCACCAGCTCCAGACCCGTGTTCTCCGCGGAGTGCGCGCGCTGGCGCTGGCCTGGCCTGGCCTGGCTGGGTCAAAGTCCTGGGATTTCGTTTTGTAAAACAGTAGCATCGCGGTCGATAGCCCGGGGAGAAGTAGATGTCGACCCCCGAAGGATCAGCGGCAGGACTGTTTCCCGACTTCGCCGCAAGAATTTCAATCTCGATAATCTGCCGCCTCGATAATGGAACAACTTCGCGCCCGATCCACGCCGATATTTTCCCTGTTATACGATTCGATTAACCGTGGCTGATTTTTGTCCTGCCCGCCTCTCGGCTCCGCGGAAAATTCCGGCGCCGGGCGCAGCCTGGATTTATCGAATCGGGATTTCATTTCGCGGGATATATCGCGGCGCGTCGCAATGCGATTCGCCAGTGGTGGAGGGATAAGTGACTGGAGGGTGGAGGGCGATCATGCGAGAAAACTCGTTGGGAGTTAATTGGACAGCAAGTGGGTACGATTCGATGTAACGAACCTTCTGTTTCTTACATTCGATATAAGAAACCTCCTGTTTCTTACATTCGATATAAGAAACCTCCTGTTTCTTACATTCGATATAAGGAACCTCCTGTTTCTTACATTCGATATAAGAAACCTCCTGTTCCTTATATCTAAGCATCGCTTCCCAAATCTACCCTCTTAATTTCCCGCGTATCTTCCTTCTCGGACCTCTACTCGCTTCCCCCAAGCACCCGTGCTCGAAGCAGAAACTTTCCCTGGAGCAACACTGGGGGGAGGAGAAAAAAAAACCCTCTCAGCGTTGGCGCTCGTGTCCAGGGACGCTTTGTGCCGGTTGGTCCGACGGGGGGGAGGGTATCGAGGATCCGGCCGGTAGGTATCGGGAAATCGGCTTAGTGGGCCACCCTCGGTGCCTGGCTGCTTCTTTCCCGAAGGCAAGCAAAGCCCTGGCTCGTGATTTCGTGGATTGCTTGTGCACGGCTCGCAACCGCAGCCCCGACCGCGGCTAAGGGCCAAGGACCGAGGACGCAAACGGGAAAGGATCGACGAGGCGCGGTCTGGTTTGCGGGCCAGGATGAACCTGCAAAGAATGTCCGGCCTCTGCGGTCGGATAGGATCGATGAAACCGCCATGAAGTTCGCGCCGGGGAACGCTCGAGGACCGGGGCTATTGTCGGTGGGTGGCGGCCGATCGAACTCATTTGCGATCTCACCAGTCGGCAATTAAGCCGCGAAAGGAGTCCCTTTGATCGGACTGCACGCGCTACGTGGTCACTGCGATCTTCATCTTTCTCGGGAGGCAGCGACTGTGTGGGTGGCGTCTTGTATGGCGCGAAAGAAGAAACCGGAAAAGGGAAAGGAAGTTGAGCCAGGGTAAGAAGATGAAAGCTGGAATGTAGAAGCGAGGGAGGAAGAGAGAAGACAAAGAAGATGGTTGCGCGGACGTGGCGCCACTGTTGACTCCTAATTTCGCTTCGATGCCTAATTAAGTAGCGCGTTGATTCCCTGCCGGGTCCCCGAGGCGAGAGCTGTCTCGGGAAGGGCAAGGGCGCGGGAAGAGACGGAGAAAAAGCGTGGAACTCGTTACATCCAGCGACTCCGATGTGCGGCGTTAGTTACGCGGGCGCTAAGTGAAATCTCCTCGGTCCCCGTGCTTTTTCCCCCGCAGATTTCAGATTCACCTTCCATCCCCGTGTTTTCCTTCGCCCCTTGTCTCCTCTGTTTTTTCATTCCGCCGAGCTTAAGCCCGCAGCTCCTGCCCGCGACCATCTCTCCCGCGTAATCCGTTACACGCGTAACCGGCCGCCATAAGTCGGCGGAATCGCAGCGCCCGGTAATCAGCTTTTCGCGAATCATTCCCCACGTCTGCCGGCTCTGAAATTCGTTAGGAAGTCGCCGCGGACATGGTTGCATAAATTATTGCGTTACGATAATAGATTCAGCCCACAGCTATCAAGCGCCCCAACTGTTTCGTGGTTTCGAGTTAGCTGCGACGAAGGCCAAAGAACGTCAAGTGCCGTTACTTGCAACTGGATCTGCATCGCGCTAACCTTTCCATGCATTCTAACAGCTCTATGACTACCAGACACTGTTTAGATTTGTATTTACCTCCATGTCTACTTGCAAATTCACTGCGTCCTTTTTCTACATATCCTCCTGTTGTTACAGTTCTCTTCCCCCTATCCTTCCACTGTAGTCGCTTTACTTTCTTTAAACATAGGTAGTGCTGTTCTTTCAGCCTCTCACGGTTTCCTTAATAGCTTCCCTCTTCTTTTCCCTGACATAAAAATGGTAAAAACATTTCTTATTGTCATGAACACCCCATTGAGTTAGGTAGTGGAGCAGTAGTTATTCTGAACCTCGCCCAGTGGCTAGGTTAACCACAGCTGACACACCTGGACCTCGCATTTTGCACTCTGCTTCTACTTTTAGATATACTGTATTATAATTTCTAAAGCCATGAATCCACCGGGAAGCTAAGCTATGCTATGCGATGCTATGCTATGCTATGCTATGCTATGCTATGCCATGCTACATTTTAAAAAAAATTAGCTTCAATACAGTCTTATGGAACCGTTTCCACCAAAACCTAAGCTAAAACATAGCATCGCATAGCTTAGGTTAGCTTCTCGGTGGATTCCCAGCTTTACTCTACGATAGTAAGAGAGGAACATCTCCCTTTCTTCTTTTCTTATATGTATTTGTTTTGTTTTTTTTCTTGTTAATACGTAATGTCTACTGTTGCGATCAAGAATTATTATTATTCCTTAGTTAGGCCTGATTTAGAGTATGCATCCATTATATGGTCTCCAAATACAATTAAATACAATACTCAACTGGAAAGGGTTCAGCATAGGTTTCTGAATTATTATTATTATTATTCACCATTATAATTATAATTATTACTATATTTTTTGCAACGATGAGGTACAACAAGCTATCAGATCACTGTAGAATAATGGAGAATTATTAGACAGGCCAGGGGACACCTTCTATTGGCTCCGAACCTGCTAGCTCGCGAAACGAACAACGACTTGGTGACGTTCTTAACTCGCGAGAGGAATCGCGGCTCCAGCCGTTTGTCGTTCGCACTTAGCGAGGCTATTAACGCCGATGAAACCGCGGATAAACTGCCGTCGGTCTTCGCGGGCGCGGTAATTAATTTCCAGCGGCACAGATATTCCCCATTCTCGCGGCTTAGCATCCCCCCTCGCCGCTCCCAGTTCCTCCTCGTTTCTTTCCGTTATCCGGCTTTGTCGACCGCCTCGGGACACCAGGCTGAATCGCGTCGTCGACTTAATTAAACGTCCAGAGTGGAATTGCGCCAGCACGGGATCCGAATCGACGAAGAAAGAGGGCTCGAGAGTCTCGAGACGCTTTTGGTCGCCGCCGCACTGGAGCGCGTGCGACTTGAGGCGAACTGTCACCTAGCAGGCGGCTGAATATCCATTTTTAAAAGAAAGGACCGCGATTTCTTCTCCCGCCTGGGCTGCTGGAATTTTGCGAGCGAAGTTGGAGCAGCCTTTCAAGAAAATCGAAACCACCTTTTGCCTCCTTTCAAGACTCTAGCCTTGTCTCTGTCCAGGAACTGGTAGCCCCAACTCTTTTGCTTTCGTAGCAACCACCGATGTAAATTGTTCTCGCCTCTGTATTGCTAGTTTGATGATGTTTAGGAGATTATAAAACTCAGCGGAGCTCAAAAAAATGCACGATATTCTCGCACGTCGTATTAATGCCGCACAACTGCTTCAACCGAACGATTCGAGCGTTGAGGCACGTGTTGCGATCAACGTGACGACACTTAAATATTTCACCGGATATGCAGCGTTGACAGAGTTAACTGGCGCCTGGAAATTGGGTCGTGCGGTATATGGAGGATTAAATTTTTCCGTAGACGAAAGCATTATCGCGCAGCTGGAAATATATAATTCGCAGGGTTAAAGACGGCCACTCACTGGCGAACCATTTCGCTGGGTCTTTGCGAGGAGTCGACGCGACATTAACTATGCAATATACCTGCAGGAATCAGTCTGTTACTCAATTTATTTCACCGTGGCAGGAGTGCGCGAAATCAATAAACATCCGGGCCAGCGTATTCCGCAAAATACCGCCGACTACTATACCTGCATTTAGAAAATATCGAGTTACTCGAAAACGCGTGAAAACGCGCCCGATTTTAAACGGATTCCAGGGCCATCACATTTGTATAAATTTCCGGCACGGTCGCGTAACGGAATATAAAATTCCACGGTGCAAATAATTTTGCAAATTCAACGGAAATGTTCGAATTCTGTTTCGGAAATGCAAACCAGTCACGCGACACCAAAGCGAACCCTTTTTCGCGTCCGTTCGTAATCAATATCAATCGTTCGCTTTCGCATTGTTCGGATCGTTTACTATTTCGAGCGGAAAAAGCCAGCGAGGGTAGCATTCGGCGCGGGTCAATTATATCGGAATATATTCGCTGGGAGGCGGCGGAATAATGAGGAGACACGTTACTCGGAGAAAAGCCCGGGAAATCCGTCCGATTGAACGGGCTGCGCGTCTCGCGAGGTTCTTTGTTTGCTAGACACGGTCTGGTAAATGACTTTTGTAAAAGGGCTGTATCGCCGTGCCCGCCATCTGACGCTGAATAATTTAAAAGAAAAACACCCGCGCTCCGAGCACAACCGTACCGCCCAACAATGCACGATTCTTCTCTCGCGACACGAATTATGGAAAAAAGCGTCACGCCCCGATACGTGGGGGGATTCGATTCGGAACAACACCCCCTCTCCCCCCATTTTGCTGCGCGAGCGGATTCTCAAAAAAGTTTGCACGTTTCTTCGAACTGAAAACATTTAGAATCAAGTCAGCAGAAAAGTTTTTTATTAATATGTCGGGAACTGCTAAATACTCGAAGCTACAATTTTGAATTTAGGGTCCACGTCAACCTCCCTACTCATCCCTTCGAACCTCGCAGATAGGCCACTGGGGCCATTCGGAAGAATATCCAAAATTTATTGTAACTTGTGGGACATTCCATGCGAACTCGGACAGATTTCGGAGTAAGGTTTCGCAGATTGCTGAAATTTGAATATGTTGTAGTTTTTAGTGATATTTAAACGTTCCTCAAACGATTTTTCAAAATTTTGAAAAATGTTGATTTTACAGCTGTTTGAAGTTAAGTGCTACCTTTTTTTCAATACATTATAGCTATGGAAGTAGTAAACGGATGGAGATGAGCTTTACGGTGCTTATAGAGAAGACTTTGAAGTTTTAAGAAAAAATTATTTCAGTTTAAAAAAACAAAAATTTGAACCTTTTTTGTGCAATTATTTTAAACAAATACAAGTTTTTAACATCGAGCGCGTTTTTAAAAATCTAAAA
This sequence comes from Andrena cerasifolii, assembly GCF_050908995.1. Taxonomy (NCBI): domain Eukaryota; kingdom Metazoa; phylum Arthropoda; class Insecta; order Hymenoptera; family Andrenidae; genus Andrena; species Andrena cerasifolii. The sequence continues at coordinate 24,721,964 of NC_135119.1, read as the reverse complement.
AAAAAGGAGAATATAGTTCTATCCTTTCCCTTGATGGACAAATTTTAAAAAATATGGACATTTTAAAATTGGCCCCGTAAGAATTGCCGAAAGTTGGTGCTGCGTCGCCCAGCACCGCGGTACTCGCAGCGGCCAAGCGACTATACCTGATATTCTTATACAGGATTCTCGAAAATTGTAAGTATTTGAAAAAAACTGAAGCAGGAAAACTCTTACTGTTTTTTATATCCAACATAATACGGTATCTCAATTTTTGGTGTTCGCAATATTTTCCTTGAAACGAGGGTGACTTTTAGTTTTTTAAATGGAATGCTACATATTTTATTATCCAATATGAAAGCGACTGTCAAGACAAATTCAACCATATGGTATACTATGACCTTCAAGCCCACTCAAGGTTATAAATGAAGTAAATATATTAAACTATCTGTCTAGTAGATTGAGTTTCTTTCTTTCATTCCGAAATCTGTCCGAGTTCGCATGGAATGTCCCTCGTTCCCTATTCCGCGTGACGTTACCCTGCCATCTGCTTTGATTCCCTTTTCGGTGGCTTGAATGAAGCTTTCGAGTCACCGAGTTCCCCGTGATTCTCTACCGCACCGTCTCCGTCAAACGAAGTGGAGCACGGTAAACAAGAAATCGCCGCAATAAACGGGCAACAAAGTATCGGCAGAGATCCATAAAGATCCGAGCTGGATCGAAGCTGCTCCCTCTGGGCGAGGGTGCCGCTACAAGTAGCAGAGGGAGAAGCGAAGAGGGTTTACGAGGAGGGGCAGCGCGTCGAATCGTCGCGATCGTAATTCGCCGCTGGACACGGTACCGATATTCTGTATTACACCGTATTCCGATCCCCGCTCGAAATACGAGGGAACAGAGGACGAGGGAGAGAGAGAGAGAGAGAGAGACAGAGAGGAAGAGAGAGAGAAATGTGGAGACGATCGAGCAGGAAGATCGCAGCTGAAGCTGGTCCGCGATTCAGACACCGAAATCAGCTTACGCCTATGGCAACAAATCTGACTTTGCAGATCAAGTGTCGCCGGGGCTGATGCCCCGATTTACAGCAAATATTCGCCAAGTGGCCCGGCTACTTTCGCAGATATTTTCGCCCGCCTCCGCTACGGCTCCGGTCGAAAAGCGCCCGTATATTCCGCGAGGATCCTCGAAAGCGCGCTGGCCCTGCGGAGAATCGTCTGAAATATTCGGCAAGAATATTTTCACCGGGCCACGCTCGCCCGGGCTACCCTCTCGTCCACGATCGAAATATCGATCGGCCGAGCTCGTCGATCGTGGAAATAACATTTCTGAGGGAGAAGATTTTTATCGGCGCGCCTGTTCCCGGCGAAATTGTGCCCTCTGCGGGGCGCGATATTTGGGCGATATTTGCGCGATACCCACTCCTTTCGCTGCGATTCGAGGAGAGAGAAGAGGCAATAGAGTGGGCTTTAAGCGTCGCGTGTTTCCAGGTTTTCAGTGAATTCAGATTTCTCGCTCGATGCAGGAAACGTATTTAAAGGAACCTCTCGCGAGTTACCATTCATCAGTTTGAATCGTTTACCTCGGTAATGTGCCGCCAGGCTTTTCCACGCCGCCGCGGCAAAGAATATAGGGAAGAGCGGCGAGGAACGGTAGTCGTAGGTGCGACGGGCCTGGCCCGCTTTGTTTGCCAGAAAATAAACTCGAAATAGAATTTGACGGTGTCCGGGGTTATTATAAAATGAAGAAAGTGCGTAGGGGGACAAAACGAGTGGTGGAAACGGAGCTTCGGGGCGCGGGAGGGGTTGGAAAGGGAAGAAAAGCGAATCCGGTTTGTGGGACAGCGGACGCGGCTATGACGGCGCAAAAAGGACGAAACAGAGAGGATCGAATAAGCGGGAACTAAGGCGCGAAAGCGAGCCTCTGCGAAAGCCGCAGGGAGAAACAGCGCTGCGGGCAAAATAATTTAATGCGCCTTTCGGCGGCGTTAAAAAGAAAAAACAAAGGCTGCCCAAGTCTGTAGAGGAGCTCCCTTCGAGCGGAGGGAAAACTTTTTATTCGCGGAAGACTGTGCGCGTCCTACTGGCGAGCGAGGAATATTTTGGAGATTTTTGCGTGGTTAACAGACACTGCTGTCGATTTATTAAGTAAACCAGGTTACACCCTTCTTTGCCAAGTACGTTTACAGTTAACACCTATACTTAAACTACAATTAACTAGTATTTCTTATGGTTAATCAGTCTTTACTCTTCAAATGCCTTCGATAGTACTGACAATAATAACGAGTCGAAGCTTTTATTACTTTTGCCGTCAGGACAAACATATAGAACTGATAATACCTATCTTATACATATACACATGGGATATGTGTATGTATCTTATTCTGTCACGTCTGAAGAAATCTTGTTTGGACAGTGAAATATCTTATTAAAATTGATTATCTTTATTTTCCTTGAAAATAATGAATTCGCGTTTAATAATCGCGTTTAATAAGCGATTAATTAGATAACATTGAAAACACTTGTGTGATGTGAATATATACCTACTTTTGTCTCCCATCAAAGTATCATTTCATGTCAGTTGTTCTCTCGAGCATTAATAACGAGAATACATATATTAGTATTCTTATCGGATGATAAATAAATAATTCTTAATTCTTATAATGATAAGAAAATAATTCTTTTGCACTTATTTCAATGCTCCATGTGTAATTAGAGACAAAAGTGTATAAATTATCTTACTTTCTTACTACGCGTCGCGTGTTATTTCCTAATAAATGTTAGAAAAACATTGCTCGTTGTGCAGCTTAAGCCACGTTACAATGGGATCCAAAAGTTCTTCGATTCTCGCGGAGCACAGTTCGGCAATACAACAATAGTTGAAATTATATGTAAAAAAAATATGGGTTATGCTGTTTCATAATTATTTAAACATCCAGTTCAGATTTCACGTGAAAACCCGAATTTTAGAAAACATTATTCATATTTTTGTTTATAACTTTTTTCTAATTGTTTAAACAATTGATAAAACTTTTACCATTTGATAGATCTAATTAAAAGAAGTAACTTTTGTCTTGAAATTTCTTTTCTATATCTTACAGATTGCGAGTTAGAAAATAAAATCGAAAAATAGCGGAATCTTCAGGGGGGAAAGTTTCTATTATTAATTTAAAGAATATTATAACATTGTTTTGGATAAAACACGATATAAATTTCATTTTCGTCATAACTAACTGTATGAATGTTGTTCTTGTCGCCAGTCACTTTGGTACCTTTTCTTAAGAACTTTAAGGGACAGTGTAAACCCCTAAATATGAAAACGGGCTGCTATAAAAACCCTTGTATCTTATTTTTGGGACCTCTAAAACATATCTAAACATTGGAGGTGGGCACCTAAAAACCTCTCCTTATCAGTAGAAACGAAGAATATTCCAGAGTATGTCAGTGACAAAATCTAGCACCAAACATCTCTAGGACAGTCAGTTTCAAATATCCCTTTGACTCTAACTGTTAGTAACACAGTATAAACGCAACGAAAGCTTTCGATCGTCCTCGAACACGCGGCTCAGCGAGTTCTCCCACGGAGCTTATTGAATTTCCGTGGCAATCGATAGCGCGGAACCCTTGACCAGCGACGCTGAGACAATGCCAGAAGGGCCAAGCTTCCGATGGTCTCTGGAGGAATCGAAGGGGAAGAAACAATAACGAAATAGACCTGGAAAAAGGAGAGAGAGAGAGAGAGAGAGATGAGCCAGGGGCGTGGAAGAGTAGTCGCAGAAGAAAGAGATCGGCGGAGATCGAGGAAGCGTCGAGATTTATCGAGCACGGTTAAAAAGTTGCGGTGGCGTCGTTCCGACCCTTCCCGTGTCTCCCGCTCGGAGACGGTGCCCTGCGACTCGAGCGAGATAACACCGCGCAAAAGGGATTCCCCGAGATTAACCCGACGGACAGATAAGGGATCCCTCGCGTCGATAAGCCAGCTCGAGGCAACGTCCATCGCTCTTGGACGTCCCGTATCAGTTTGCGGGCGTTGCTCGTCGAAGCCACGGCGCCGATGCATTTGTCGATGACTTTCACGGGCGGGAAGAACGCTGGGAATGGATCGACGGGGGCTCGAGAAGACTCGGGGAGCGTTGTTCTTGCGACTGCTGCTCGACCCTTTCGCGCGCACACACGATACCCTCGTAACTTGCTCCAACTTCGCTGATAAACGACCCGGGGAATATGCCTGGGAACACTTGCGCCCTGATAAAGCCCCGGTGTCAATGGGAATGGGCGTCCGCGTGGAACGGAGCGAACGGATTCCCGGACGGTCTGAATTATGATTCACTCAAAGGCTACGGGGCAGTTAGATATGAGGGGAGGGGTGAAAAAGAGGAGTGCAAGGTGATGGGTTAAGGGACGGGAAGGGGGGAGATACAGGAAATGGAAGATGGAAGATGGAGCGAGAACGTGTAGGACGTGACTTTTACATCGAGGTTCAATGTCCCGGGCTGACGAGGGTAGAGCCTCTTCCATGAAAATTTGTATCCCGCTGGAGGCTTGATTCCAATTGCGACGTAAGCTCGACTGCCTGTCGGTCGTAGCAAGTTTCTGGATAATTGACAACAGGATAGACTTACAAGGGACAAGAAGGAGCTTTCCCGATCCCTTTTCCTTTTTAAAGACGCTAATAGGATTCGCGGGGAACGCCGGGCTCTGGCAGAAAGGAACGAGGGTAGTATGATTTTAATAACGTAATGTCCCTTCCACGATTGACTAGATTATACAGTTGCTTGACATAGTCTTTTGTCCTTCGCAGACTATTTACCCCACTTGAACTTCCCTGTGTTTCTTACAATGCAGTACCGGGAGTTTAAAAAACAAATTCCTGACGCAAAAGAATCTTTTGTAAAAATTTTGTTAACGCAGGTTTGCGGCGCTTGTTCTGCCATTAAACATTTGTTTCAAAGCTTTTTCCCGAGTGCCGATTTACCCAGTCTCTTCTCGTCTCTACCGACTACCAGGTCGCATATTTGGGAACAGCTTCAGAAGCTCCTCTTGTTCAGACTTCTTTTCAAGCACGTCGCAGCAACGCAACACCTTAAACCTCAATGCCTCGCTGAGTTTAAGAGTCTACGCTCGATTAGTCGACCCTGAAATTCGGGAATCGCAGGAGGGCAAACGGCCGTTAGTTCTACGTCAGATTAGACCGCCACAACTCCTGAAGCACAGCTTTGTCGGCCGATGGCCGCGCTGTGTTTGCGCTCGGCCACGTCAAACTCCACTCCCGCCCCCCAATTATTGTAAGGATTTGAGTTTCACGACAAAGCCGCAATCCCTGGGCAATATCTACATCGTCGGGAGGAAGGGCGCGGACAAAAGGAGGCTGTGATTTGTTAGCGCGACGAGATACGAGGATTGTCCCTCGGACTAACTGGCTGTCGAGTAGTTTTTGCTATCGATCACTCCCGCGGACCCGGGCATTTATCAGCCCGAAGCAATTTTCGCGGTGCCCCCTTCCGGGGCCGGGTTCGATCTTGATTTTTGGCGCGAACACCGCGGCGACCACGATAACCGTTGATTTATCGCTGGCCCTGGTAATAAAGGTACCGAGATGCTCGAAATTGCAGCAGGAGGTTGGTAGTCCTGTAGTTACCTTGTATCCTTCACCCGTGTCTTTTGCCCCCACTTACTGCTCGCAAACTCGACATTCAGAGGCGGCAGAAGCTTCCCTAATCTATTAGGTGCCCCGTAAAGTTGTAGTAGCTTTGAAACGGGCAGCGGGGTGTTTCAATATCATTTCAATCGCTTTAAATCGTTCAAGTAAATTCCTTAGTAGTCACCGTTACATTCAATAGCTTCTTCCTAGCGACATACAAGCTGTATATTCCGTTTCCATAAAAATTTGTTTTCGTTTCAAATATGTAAGTGCGTATTCAATCCAGATCATTGCCGAAACGGCGCTCGTAAGTTGCGAGTTGCAATGTTGCGCTCGGACCGTATGAGCGATGTTTCGGCAATGATCCGCACTGAATACGTACTTAGATCTTTGCACTCGACAATGCGGAACGTTTTTGTTAGGTATAATAAATTAAGGATGAATTTCAGGGACAATCTTACGCAAAAGCTAATCAATTTCCAAGATATTAATAAAGCTTTTTCCTGTGATGAGAACTAGTCAGAAATAGCAATGGTGTATTTTTATCGGACATTCAGTTGAATTCGCTCCTTATTTTTTATTTTATTTTGTCAATTCATTGAATATTTCATCTTTTATGATATACTTGTTTGTTCGAACGTACCTGAAAGCGCAAGTTTCCGTGTCATTTTCTTTCATTTAAAAAAAACAAAACTATCGCATCAATTGTTCGGTATTTTTGTGACAATTTTGCTCAGTGTTTGATCTTTCTGCTCACAAGATTTCAAACACTTGGGCCTATTATTTCACTTTCAATTTTGCAGCTGCGTTTCTCGATGTTGCAATTTTCCCATAAGTTAAATAATTTAAAAACTACTGGATCAGTTTCTCTGAAATTTTGCAGGGGGGTTTACTATTGCATAATGATTCATTCCTCCAATTTTCAAAGTAATTGGAACATGTAACACTTTGTTACAAATATCGTTTGTTTCTGTATATAGTTTATGAATTTCTTTAAACTCTACAGTGTTAATTAAGTAATTGTACTAATTACTTACGTCAGATATTGTCCACGTTCGCATGTATTCCTTCGGTGGTAGCCTGTGGAATCTTAGACTGTATTCTGCACGGCAATGTGCGCACAATATTCCAGCAACATTGCACAAACGTGTCCATTACAATATTTCACGGCAATGTTTCGACAATGTTGCGGTAATATTGCGATGCAATCTGCGACCACAAGGCAACATTGCAATGTACTGCAACGGTTGTGCAACGTTCCTGCAATCGAAGCGTGCTGCAGGGGTTAATGTGTTTTCTTTACCTACTTAAATGTACCTTACTTTATATGTGTGGCGGGGGGGAGCAGATTATTTGAATATTATAAGAGAGGATCGCGACTCCAAAAGCATTGGGAAACACTGGTCTGGAGAATATGGAAGGTGCCAGATTTTTTTTCTAACCCTCCTATGCGTGAAAGCAATAAATATCTACTGATATAAAATCTGGACAACCAAGTGGCGAAATGACCACTCTTTACTGATTTGGAGAAGTGTGTTTAGTTCCCCTCGCCCGTGGATCGAAATTAGCAACAAGATCGCCCAGATTCTTCCACGGGTTGAAGCTCCGAACGCTGAAACGTTGAAAGGGGCGAAAACGGTCCCAAGCGTGCTCCGTGTCCCGGGGCCGATGGTAAAAATGATTGCTCGAGGACACTTGAAGTTGGCCGAGAGTACGTGTTACTGCACGTCGGAGGCGGTTTTATCTGGATCCTTTATTTCCTGTGCGGCCGAACGGGCCTGTATAGCTGCTGGCACGCGGTCTCGTTTTATTGGATTCCGTGCAAGGGCGGCGCCGTTTTTCCAGGTTACCGGCCGATGCGATGGAGAGAAGCAGCCGCGTCCTCATCTATCATCTGGCTGCGCCGGCACCCGAGTCATTTAACAAACGTCTCCTTCAGAATCCATATTGCGGGCTGCGCCACCCGTTCCTGTTTTCCTCCTCTTCGATTCGATCGCCAGCCCCTTCTTCCTCTTCTTTCTCCAATCTCCTTCTCCGTCCCTGGACGCCACCGACTGTAGAATCTTTATTCCATTGTAACGCAGACTTCAAGAAATTAAAACTCGCCGCTCATTTTCGCGGGAAGCTCGAACGTGTCTTGGGCTTCTACAGGAGTTTGAGGGTTTTGCTTTTTTTTTTAGGCAAATGGACGTTGGTTCTTCTGGGAAATTTAAATTTCAAAGGTGTCGATGGATCCCCGGCGATCGGTCCCGCCGTGGCTCGGAATTTCGATTGCTCGAGCCTCGGTACAAATATTAATGCGGACGGGGGACGTCGTATTTGTTGGGGAATAACGATGAGATCGTTGGCCGAATTTCTTCCCCGGTGTTCGGCGGGACGGGCTTGCACGGTTCTTCATTTTGTTTCACCGCGCACGAGGAAGCACATCGGGGAAAAAGGGGATGGAGGAGCGAAGGGAGGATGGTGAGGAATGGCGGTGCGGTGTAGCGGCAAGACTGGAGAGCAATTCTCTTGACAATTTGGCCTGGCGGTTCGCCAGCAGAGGCCAGTCGATTCAACTAATCTAAGTTGCTTAGCACGACTTCGTTCATCTCCTTCCACCATTGCCACCGCCGCCACAGCCAACCCCTGACCACCCCTCACTACTTCGACTTGTTAGCTCTGCGACTACCCTCCCTCTCCCTCTATCTCTCCTATGATTCTCTGTCTCGCCACCTATTCTCCGACTACGAGCTCTCACGGGCTATGAATACAAATGCGTCGATGGAAAATCTTCGCACACAAATCAAGTCCTTTCGATCGGATCGCGGTACTTAAAAGTGCGGACACATGCGTGATGGGGACGCCAGTTCCTTAATTGACTGCGCCACGTCTGACGAGGCAATTACGCGTGAATAAATAACGTTCAGGTAACCTCCGTCTCTCGCGAAGAGTGTTCTTCAACATCTCAAAGTCCCTAATATTGGGTGTCCTAGAATTGAGGGACAAGAAGACATCGCTAAATCCTTTACCGCTTTGGGATCTGAGGCTTCGTTCTCGAGATATTAACACGACGTGCGTTACGAAAAGTAGCACATTTCATTTGGCTTACGAAGACTAGCACTCTGCTAATTCCGACCGCGAAAAACAGAATGTTTCGATTTTGTTCTCGAAAAGTAGTATGTTTTCATTCATTTAAAACCGAAACAGCTGACGCGCAGCAGTGACCCCTATCGCGCACACGCAGGAGGCACGCGTAGATACAGACCCACGCACAGTAGAACGGTTAGAAACGGGTTAGCGGCACTAGCCACCTGCGCGTGCGCGCGAGTGTACGCTAGCGCGCGCTCAGCTGACTCGGCTTTAAACCTCGCGGCCCGGAAGTTTCACCATTCAATTGTTAATATCTCGAGAACGAAGCCTCGGATCGCAAAATGATAAAGGACATTTCGATGTCTTCTGGCATCAGGATATCGCATGTTACTGGTTGTCCCTGAATTCTGGGACACCCTGTATGATTCGTTGTTAGTAACCTTCCCCCCGATTGCCCCTAAAAAATAGCTCCGCGGCAGCCGGCTTCGTTACGGAACCAGTTGTCAGAGGGTTCTAACGCGTCCAACGAGCGGCAATTTGCAAAAGCCAGGAAGAGGATTCGAGAATCGGCTGGCTGCAAGGAACGGAAGCGAGCGAAGGCAATTCCGCGCGGCAGCCAATTACGTCCCGAGGAATTGCGTTTCGCCGCGAGTTACGAGGTCTCGGCGGTATATCGAGGGGGCGGTGGGCGCGGTGGCGCGCGAGCAGGTGAAAGGGGTGAGATCTTGGTTACAAACTTATTCGAGTTATAACAGTTGTGAGCCACCTTGGGCATCGTAGCGGGACTTATACTGTTCTCGGAGGAGCGCGGAGGCTCGTGGAGGCTGGGCCGCGACACGGAGGGTTGCAGTCGGGGTGCCCTAAAGCGCGCGAGGGGCCAAACGCAAACTGCCGCAGGTTACTATCCAGGTGTCGCGTTACCTCCGGCCTCTCACCTTTTCAGGCACGCACCTGCGCTAACCCGTGAATCTGCTTTCAATTAGCCACGCCGAAGGATACGAAGGGTTACGCCGTCGCCAGAGGGTGGTAACGTCCCTGCCTCCTAATAAATTGCAGCCTGGCCCCGCAGTCGTTGGCCCTGTTTTACGCGCCTCTGGAGCTCAATATGCGCATTGGAAAGATTAACGAGTTCGGGGAGAGTAATTCCTTGGCTGGAAAGGGCCTCCTAACGCATGGCTTACGTCCACGGTAAAGGCCTCGCTTGTAAATTGAACTCTGCCGCCTGTGGGAGGCTCCTTTTCGGGGAACCGACTGGCAGACAGGTGGAGGAACGTTAAAGCCGCCTATGCAGCTAGTTTCGGAGCTAGAAATTTACTTTGCCAGTGCGTTCGCGATACCATCGAACACTCTCGAGATTCGTACTTTCGCTCGTCGCGCTCCTGCTGGCACCGTGACTTTTCGCGATTTATCGCAACAAAGCTTTTACATTCCCGCCGACGAGAATAATTAAAAATCGGAGCACAGCCCGAGCACGCCGCAATTCACTCTCCCGAGCTTCATCAAGGATCCAGGTTGCCACTCTTCCAATCCACGTCCTTCATTTCCGTGGCTTTTAGTTTACGACAGTTTTATGGCGCGTCGCCAGCCGGCTAACGACACGCCGGATTTATAGATACATGTTCCCCACGTTATATTGTATCATTAACAAAATACTATATTACCATTAATGGAAATGCGCCACTGATGCCCGAACAGCTCCGTCCCTTGTGACTCCTCGCTCCTCGTTGCTCGCCTCTTTGGCAGTCGAAGGCAGCGGGGACCGAAGTAATGAGAAATTTGTAGTCGTAAATTCGCGCAAAATTTGCGCGCCCAGTTTTCCGAGAAACACGGGCACGCGTTAATGGACCGATGAGTGTACGAACGGCGGACATGGAAATTCCACTACGATTTTAATTCGCATCGCTGATAAAAACACGGATCGACAGGAAATATATTTGGGACATTCCATGCGAACTCGGACAGATTTCGGAGTAAGTTTTCGTAGATTGCTGAAATTTCAATATGTTGCATTCTTTACTGATATTTAAACGTACCTCAAACGATTTTCCAAAATTTTGAAAAATCTCGATTTTACAGCTGTTTGAAGTTAAGTGCTATCTTTTTTTAAATACATTATAGCTATGGAAGTAGTGAACAGATAGAGATGAGCTTTACGGTGCTTATAGAGAAGACATTGAAGATTTAAGAAAAAAATATTTCAGTTTAAAAAAAAAAATTTAACCATTTTTGTGCAATTATTTTAAACAAATGCAGGTCTTTAACATCGGGCGCGATTTTAAAAATCTGAAAAAAAGGAGAATATAGTTCTATCCTTCCCTTTGATGGACAATTTTTCAAAAATGTGGACATTTTAAAATTGGCTCCGTAAAAATTGCCGAAAGTTGACGCTGCGTAGCCCAGCACCGGATAGACTGATCGGGCCGTGCGGTACTGGCAGCGTCAACTTTCGGCAATTTTTACAGGGCCAATTTTAAAATGTCCATATTTTTGAAAAATTGTCCATCAGGGGGAAGTTACAATGGGATCCAAAAGTTCTTCGATTGTCGCGGAGCACAGTTCCGCAATACAACAATGTAAAAAAATATGGGTTATGCTGTATCATAATAATTAAAAAATTCAGTTCAGATTTCACGTAAAACCACTAATTTTAGAAAATATTATTAATATTTTTGTTTATAAGTTTTTTCTAATTGTTTAAACAATTGATAAAACATTTACCATATAATAGATCTAATTAAAAGAAGTAACTTTTGTCTTGAAATTTCTTTTCTATATCTTACAGATTGCGAGTTAGAAAATAAAATCGAAAAATAGCCGAATCTTCAGGGGTTAATTTCACTCCCTTAGTGTGATTTTGGGCAGCAAAAAAATGCGTTGCAATCAGGAGAAAATTCTCCACATATCCGCAAAGTTTCAGAATTTTTTTAATTTTCGGGTTCGGGATCTTCCCTTGTTACTGACGTTATAGTCCCTCGGAGGGAATTTTTCCTGGCAACGCAGCCGAGGACGAAACGTACCTTCCTTTTCTCCCCTTTTGTCCCACCTATAACCATACTTCTATCCCCGGCAAAGCTGAAACGGCGGAGTATTATTCGGGGCATAAATAGCGGAGAACGCGTTTCCCTTGGCCTATAACTTGGTTCCGCGCAACGGGCCAACTTGACGAGCAATAATCAGGGCTCAGGCCTCTCTTTACCCGCGCGGGTACGCGAGCAAATTCCCACACAGCAGCCGCGGCACACGCACGCACTCAAACATCTGAGATACGCGTGCGGCGGGGGTTAGTTTCACGCCGAACTGTCGGAAGCTGAACAGTCGATCCTGGAATTTCAGGCTGGCGAAGCATTCGGTTCGACTACTCCGCGATCCGCGTGTCTGTGCGTCACACGCGTGCATGCATGCATTACGCGCCTGGAGCTGCTCCTTGCTCCCGCGTTTCTTGCCTTTCGATAATGAAAAGTTCCGGGAGTTTCGTTTTCGAGGGAACACGATGCAAATCGTATCATGGTAGGTGGAAATGCCGAGGGGATCCAGTGTCGAAGAGTACACATGCTCCGCCTCCCTAAACGACTTCACCTATGATAATACTCCGCGGAATATGGATTCAGGTGGAAGCGGGGTACTCGAGCCACTTCCTAGTTATCGAAACCCAAAGACGAGTAGCGTTCGACAGCGGGGCGAGTACAGACGTATGCATATCATCGAGAGCTCGTTTATCATCCCCTGAAGCGTTAAGTCTGGAATCGATCCTCGAAACCTACCCCCCTTGCGTCATAAAACACGCTGCATAATCGTGGAGTGGTGCTCGAGCGATACGTAATTGCACGTTTCGAGCGGCGGAATAAATTAAAGAAACGAAAGAAAAGGAGGGAAAACGGGGGAGAGATACTTGCGGAGGGGGTGGGATCGGGGTGGCTGGCTCCAGCTTCGACTAGTTACCCGTTGGTGGCGCAGCTATCGGCGTGCACGCACCCTCGGTCCCTGGAACTGCCTCCCTCGTGTTAACTGCTTGACAAACTAAGTTAACGTTTCTTACGTTGTAATTGGCTCCACGCGGCACATGGAATTGTATAAGCCGCGACGACGAAGACGACGTGGAAGACGCGAGGGAGAAGAGCGGAGGAGGACACGGCGAAACGAGGCGAAGGGGGACGATATTGTTGGCGTTACACCGGTTACCGCGTCGATTCAATTCGTGGAATCTTAAGGGGATGCGGGAATCGCGGAAAGCGTTCAAGGGAGTTTGACTCTCGATGCGTGTGGCAAATTGTCGTGAATACGCTCGGTCGTTCCTCTGTCGCTCGCCTACCCCGGCATCCTCCACCCTCCGCCGCCATTCCCGTCCCCGAATTCCGGTAATTTTGGGAAAGACAACAAAGAGGGATGTTAATTGCTACCGAGAATGAGAGACGCGATAATTGGTGGCAGATAGCAGAGGGGGCTGCGACGACGAAACGGTTTTCCGTGCTTCCGTCTCCATGGAAATTCGATTTACGCCGCGCGCAGAGTACCGAATCCTCGCTGATTTCCACTGCACGCGACTTGGAACCCTTACGGCTCCACGATTCCAGATTATGCTCGGGACTAATTCCACGCGTTTCGATCTTCTGTTTCCCCGAGTCGAGCTGGGGGCCCATAACTCCCTGCGAGATTGATCTTCGCTGGACGTTTCTGAACTTCTCTTTCAGGTTCTTTCCGGTGCCCTTCTATTTCACTATTAACTACGCTTCGTCTATTTATTTTATCCCGAGCAAACTAGGGATTTGCAGGTATTTATTACTGGAATTTTTATTTACTCGGCACTCGGTTGCACGGTGCAGCGCTGGAATTAACGCGTCGAAGGAAAGAAATCGGTCGTTCTCCGTCGCAAAGAAATCGCTGGCGTCTCCTCTCCGCTCCCCCTCCGCGTTAGCCCCTTTCTTTCATCGTCCGTACACGTCGACGATAATAACCGACGAACCGACGGCGCAAATCTCCAATCTCGTTTGGCAAATGGCCGATCTCGAGGCTCCGTGCCGTTTGCCAGGGCGGACAAAAGAAGTCGCTTCGACGCGTGTTCCTACCCGCGAATCCGTGGGAATTTTCACTCCCCTGCAGCGGCGGGCCAGCATTGTTCGTCAGCATGGAGTTCCACTTCCGGGACGCTCTTTCTTGCGCGGCAGCTTTTTGCCTCGCGCCTTCGACTTCCCGACTCGTGCTCCACTCCCTCCTCTCATTTGCTCCTGCGTCTCCCTCCCCCGAAATGTCCAAATTTACTGGAGCTAGGGGTTTGCAAATTCAGAAATGGTGTCTTAGATCTTCAAGTATGCAACGAGGACCCTGTACACAAATTCTGGGAAACCTTTCGATTGCTTTTAATTAAGGGGGAACACCACTGTGACGGCCGGAAAAGTAAGCCATTTTTAAGAATTTTTTCAGGAATAATTTACAGTTTTCATAAAAAATTGTTATTACGTACCTTTAGTACGCTGTCTTAAGTGACTATAATAAAATAAATAAATACAGAAACATCTATAAATTTTAATATATTAATTAATCTTCTAGACCCCCCGACGCGAGCTGGTCGAAGGTGTAACTATGGAACAGCAGGTCCGAAATTAAATTTCATTTTTTTTTTATAAACTATATGAGTGTAGTTTCCATTGTACGTACGGATTCTTTGATTGAAAACAAATTTTTTTAAATACGCTCAAAGAGCTGTCTATCTTATTCGCGGATTTTCGAAACTTTTCTCCTAAGGCGCACCAATTTTACAAAAATAATTTGTTTAAGAAATCGGTACGTACAACGGAAACTACACTCATATAGTTTATAAAAAAAAAAAGAAATTTGATTTCGGACCTGCTGTTCCACAGTTACACCTTCGACCAGCTCGCGTGGGGGGGTCTAGAAGATTAATTAATATATTAAAATTTCTGATTGTTTTCCTATTTATTTTTTCTGTATAGTCTCTTAAGACAGCGTGCTAAAGGTAGGTAATCAAAATTTTCTATGAAAACCGTATATTATTTCTGAAAAAAATTCTTAAAAATTCTTACTTTTCCGGCCGTCACAGTGGTGTTCCCCTTAACGCTACTAATGCGTTTAATAACCAAACTATGTTACGACGCACTCTCCATATAACTCTAACTCTCTTAAAACTTTCGAAAGTCTATCTCAGCCACTCGGTCGCAACGACTCTGTCACTGCGACTGACTTATCACCCTGCTGCGCGCCGCAGTCTTCAATCAGAACGCTCCATGCAAACTTCGTTCCCATCATTCGTAAAGTTCACTCACTCCTTACGTAATTTCAAAACCTACCACCAGTCGATTCTTTCTCCTTTCACCCCTATATATCACCCCATCCCGCCGGCCCATTCTCTCGGTCCCTTGATTCTTCCACGCATTCATAACTCCCGATTCCGCTGCGTGTCCGCGACTGCCACCCCGTCACTATTTCCTACTTCCTCGCGGACCGTTACGTTTCACTTCCGCGGAGCGTCCTGGCAGCATCTTCCACTCCCAACTCTTCCCGTCCCCGTGTAACAAGTTTTCCTTTCCCATTCGAAAACGATTTACCGAGCTACCGTGCCCCGTCCCGACCGAACCGCCGCGAGATCCCGCGATATTACGAAATATGACGGAGACAACGCAAGGGGTCGTAGGCGGTGTAATTCGTGGGGGATCACCGAGCAGTGTCACTGGAGACAATTTTCAACGAGCAGAATTCCATTGTTTAGAGGAGAGCTTCCTCGACCAACCTCGTCTTTCCCCTGCGACCTACCACCTACTTTCTCCACCCTCTCTCTCGTTCCTTTTCTCGCTGGAGTCGCGACTCCGCGATCTGGACAGGTAAATACCTACCCTGGTACCCAAAGGTGCACTCCCAACGCTAGGGACGTGAATCATACAAAAGTTTCCACCGCAGATACGATGATACAGCATCCTCTCGCTGCGGAGGCTGCGCGGCGCGTTTTTCTGCGATGCAGGCTACGAATAACGTACTAAGAATAATATTTAGTCAGCCACGGGGAAAATTGACTTGGACCAAAAACGAACGGCTCCCTGTACTACATAATATTGGAAACGCGAAGGTACCGCAGCTCCAGCACCGAAGCGAACTTATGAATTTAGAACTCCATTAATTTAGACGATGCATCTGCACTCTGTTATGACGCGAAGCCGCAGCCTCGGAGGATCCACGAGGCTTGCAGGCTGGCTTCTGCTCGGCTCCCGCGATTCTTTCTTCCTCGGCGAGTAGCAGCGAGCTCGCGCTAATTCGAAAGGCGAGGTACAGCCGCTCGAAGCTCGCTGTAATATCATTCGCGCGCCATGTTTGCAGTGTCGCGATGAAAGGCGCGCCTTAATTTTCGCTCGCTGCCAGCGGGAGGAAAAAAAAGGGAGCTTGGAACACGATGGATGGTAATGAGTCGCGGCGCACGTGCCGTAACGCTTCAGACTCGTCGGATCTCGGAAGTTATTCGAGGATTTCCTTTGTTCCAGCGTCGTTGACGTCGACCTAGCGCTCTCCGCGCGAGATCGCCTTTCAATCCCGCGAGTACCATCTTTAATCCCTGGCGTTGAAGAATAATATTTTAATCGAGTCGTTCGCTAGCCCTCTGCCTATTTATTTTAGAAACATTCTGCTGTATATTAAGCTTCCTAGGTGTCGAAGGAAACTGTGAACCTAAGTTTATCGTAGAAATAGAATTATTTTTTTTTTAATTTAGTTATTTTAAGTCGCATCAACCACTAACGAGGGGAGGACAGGGTGTGGTAGACATCGATTTTGATGAGCCTTGGCACGATGGATCTATGTCGAAAATGAGTAAATAGGTGTCCGAGCGTTTAAGCCAATAGGCCTTAATAGTAGAGATATTTTCATGTAAATTATTAAACATTTCATAGTGGCCGTGGGATTTTAGTGGGGAGTTAGTTGGGGTGCCTTTTGAAGATTTCCTGTAAGTTGGCTAATAAGTGACTCGAACTAATTTTTTTGCTCTCGCTTCTGTAAGAATTCGGCGTTTAAGAATGGTGTGATTAGTTTTCCTGATTTCTCGATGTTTTTTGTTTCTCGAGAAATCAGAAATGAGATCATATTTCTTGAGAATTCTCGCGAATCCACGAGAAATTGAAAAAAATATTGCAAAAGTTATATTTTTCGATAATGTTGATAATATTTATCAAAAACACAAGAAAACTTTAACTAAATTATTATACCTGTCTTATTTATACAAAACTTGTGTAAATGAAAAATAGATATTAAATATAATTGGTAAATTTATTTATTTAATACAAAATTTGTACAAAGCGAAACATTACTTTTTGGTTTTAAAATTTATTTTTAAATAGCACAATGCGTCTAATGTAGCGTCAGCGAATCTATTTCTTTTTTGTGGCAAAATCTATTACTGTTATATTTGCACGTTTTATGTATATCTATCTTGGCTGTTAAATGAAAAATGTTATACAGGATACAATAGTCTTATATCTCCTCTTTTCTATATTTCTTCTTTAACAGCCACAAGAAACTCATTAGGTACTTAATTCAGTATACAATTTTTCTAAATTTTTAAATAAGAACTTAAGAGCAGCTTCAGCAGTTAATATTATCGAATCTTCTGTACTGTTATTTTCTATTGGAATTCATATAGGATCTAATGCTATTAATAAGATGTATTATAAATTGTATATATCTTTTATACGTTCGCGATTAACTAGTAATACACTCATTTACAAAAATAAATAAGATGTATAATATTTTTCCTACTCTTAAGTTTCTCGAGAAATTCTAGTATTTCTCGAGAAATAAGAAATAAGAAATTATAAAATTTCTCGATAAATTCTCGAGAAAGCATTCTCGAGAAGGAACAGGTGTGATTGAGACATAGGTGTCGCGCCCCGTCACGTAGAGTCCGAAACATAGAGACTTCGAGGAGTTGGCGTTAGGGGACCTGGTTAAAGCTAGATCCTCACTATCCGTCTGGACGGCGGCCGTCTCACTAGTGCAATGGAGAAGTATGCATCTGTGTCTCCGTTGCGCTAGTGGAACAGCCACCAGCTTGCCGCCGGTCAGACGGATAGTGAGAATCCAGCTTTAAGGTCTGCGCACACATATCCGTTCCGTGTCAGTTCCGTATCCGTCGTTCCAGTGGTAACAAAAAGAGACCCTCTACGCCCCTCTTCTTCTTACCACTGTCACGACGGATACGGAACTGACACGGAACGGATATGTGTGCGCAGACCTTAATGCAGCTGGCCAGCGCATTCCGGATCCCAAGATCGTTGGTTCGAGTCCCATCGCCCAGACTTCCCTTTCTCTTCCATACTTTCTTCATTTGGCGTCACTGCAACGACAAAACGTCTCGTCAAATTAGCCAGCCGACGACGCTCTTCAGGATTCCCCGACACAGATTCAATATTTATACCGAAGGAAGTTTCAAGGGCACGTGAAAAGCTGTCGAGTCTCGCTCGACGTCGCGTCAGGGCGAACTTTGGAATTTCGCGTTCCCCGATCGGACCGATTCCATCGCCGCGTCGCGACTCTTGACTCGTGTCCAACATTTTCCGCCGCGCTTGGCGGAGGGAAACTTGGAGCTCGTTCTCCAACTGTCTGCGAAAAAGCTGACGTCTGAAATCCCCGAGAAAAATGTGCCTCGGTTTACCTAAAATCGCTGTCTCGCTTATTCCAAAGTTTCTCCAACTTCGATAGCTCGAAGCTCCCTTAGCCCACTCGCGCAAAAATCCAGCCGACTGTAAGCAGTATTACATTTTCCTCGAGTTCCTCCGTTTAGACACGGTCGCTGGAGCGTGTGGTCGTTCATCGAAGCGGTCGTCGGCCAGCAGCCGCCTGACCTTCTTCCTCGCGGATGGTCGATCTCGATCGGAAATCGCCTCCACCGGTGCGAATGTAGTGGGAGCAGCGAGTGCGGGGAGGGACCGCGATCAAAATTCACCGGGAGCTGCTCACCGTAATTCATCGCGACGATCTCGAGACCGGCTCGCAGGGAAAAGCGGAGAAAATCATCGTCGGGGACGTGCTCACGGGCAAAAAGCTGGAATGTCAGGCGAATCCTTTTGTTCACGTACGTGTGCAGATAGCGGGGCGCACCGGTGACACGGTGTCGCGGGTTTGTTCGTTCCGTGACAAGAAAACTTGAGGAGAGGAGGGTGGCTTCTAGGGGGCGCTCAACAAGAATGACGTTGGGGCGGATGGCGATTTCTTAGCGTTTTTATTGCGCTAAGAGAGTAGTTTAAATATAAGCTTAACAGAGATACAAAAAGGATGTAATGCGCGCAAAAACGCTGGTTTACACCTAACCTTCCTTATTATGTAATTCTCGCGAAACGGATATCCCTTTCTCCTTCTCATTCCCTCTCTCTCTCTATTCCTTTTACATACTCATGTCACAAAACCAGCAGTACTCTCTATAAAATTTCAAGCAACACACCTCCTGTAGACTGTCCTACGTAAGAATAAAGTGAAATTGTTAAAACGGAACTTGTGCTGGGTAGAACACTGAAAACTCTTTTTAACGATCCATCTGATCCGCTTCAGAACAGTAATATGCATAATTATTCCGTAATATAGCTACACCTATGTTACTAAGGTGCAAATAAATCGATGGTACTCCAATCTAAGACTATTATTCGGAGATTCTGGGACAGCGATTTTAATCTCGGTTTGCCCGAGGTGTTCGGAGTGCCCCAACCCTCGTTTTCCATAAGGAATAGATGAAAGTTTCTCGACAAGGGGCCCTGCTCGAAACCGGATCGTTTGTCGCTGGAGGAATTCCTTGTTGACCCATGGAAGGGCCTGTAGGCAGCAGCGGCGAGGCACAGGGCCGGGAATCGGACCGAGCGGAACGGGACGGAGGCGGTCGCAGGGAATGAGAGAATTTAATTTCTCGGTAACATTACACCTTAGGAGCCTTATTCCAGCGGCTTTGTGTGCCCCCGAGGCGGGGGTGGCGTGGAGAGACACTCGATCGCAGGACTCCATTTGCGGTTTAGCATAATGGAAACCCAACGCGCCCCCGGGGCCAACGCCACTCTCTTCTCTCCCTTCCTTCTTTCCACGGTGTCTCGCTGCACGTTTCGCCGCGGAAAAATAAATAAGTTCGGGCAAACGTTGGCAATGGTGACCCACCCCCGGCCTCAGCCGTCGTAGACGCGGCCGTTGATGGGCCTGCCGCCGCTTGGATCTTCTTCAGTTGCCGTTCACGCTTTGCTGACGAGTGGCTCGCGAATATTCGCTGCAACTGGAGTAGATAGAAACTTTTCTTCGCGGTGACGTTGTCACCGTGCTCGTCAGTTGTTGAACGTTCGGCTGCTCGCTTCGGATAAAGTACAGCAAGGTGGGAATATAACATAGGTATCAGCAGGGGTGGATTTGTAGGTATATACGTTGTGTTCGCTGCAGCCTGGAGCGGCAAATTTGGGGCGAAATAAATCGAAGAGGGTTTAAACATAGAGGTTTTAGAGCACTTTAAGGAGGTTCACTCAGGTGAAAATGAACTACCAGATATTTTACAGGTAAAAATTTGAAAATATGTATTCCCATATTATTTTTTATGCTGAAATGAATTATGTAAGTGTTAATACAGTGACAATTTTTTTTCAAAATTTAAAAAAATTTCGAAAATATTATTCGATTGTAAAATCGATACCCTTATCTTTGTAGTATTGTATACAAAGACTGTAAAGAAAATTTCAGCTCGAAAACTTCATTTTTGTTCGAGTTATAAAGTTTTTTGTTTTGTCGTAGTAACTATAAATTTTTTTGCAGCCTTTGTATACGATACTACAGAGATAAGGGTATGGATCTTACAATCGAATAATTCTATCGAAACTTTTTTTTTTAAATTTTGAAAAAAATTGTCACTGTATTAACTCTTACATAATTCATTTCAGCGTAAAAAAATACTATGGAAATACATATTTTCAATTTTTTATCTGTAAAATAACTGGTAGTTCATTTTCACCTGAGTGAACCTCCTTAAAAACAATCCACTACTTTTAATAATAACTCATATGTGAGTTCTCATATCGAATTAATTTTAAAATTGACCCAACGCTTTTAAATTAAAATATTTCATAACATTTCAAAGAAACCTAGGGGCGTCAAATCTCCAAATCCGCCCCTACGTATAAACTATTGCATCGCTAAATGACAAAGGAATTAGCACGGCACGCATGTGGGACGGTTCAAAACTTATCTAACGCGTGTAATGAATTCCCTTTGCTGTAGGTACTAAACTCTGCATAAAGAGTCCGTGTAATCAATATCCCGGCGACGGGGATGACACGCCGCATTCAACGGGCAGAAATCGAACGCTGCTTCGTTCCTTTTAATTTAACCAACGACGAGGCCACATTTGCCTCGGAGGGTCACTGTCGGCGTTCCTCCCCGTCGCTCGAGCTTAACGACCCCTAATGATGGGTTAAAAATATCCGATCCCCTGGTAAGATCGGGGACGATCGAGTCTGTGGCGAGAGCGTCGAACGCGGCCGGCTCGGATTCCGAGCGCTATTTGCCATTGAAATTTCGCCGGGCGGCGATGTAATTTAGAGAGCACGTTTATTACGCGAAACAAACGGCCGCGGCCGTTAATCGCGATGAAATTTTATTACATTTTCATTCGAACGACAATAACGGCGGAGAAATTGCACGGGCAATTGCCCGCCGTTAGAATATAATAAACGGCCAACGAATATCGGACTAAATACCCTTTAATTAATGCGCGATTGCACGGCCGCGGGGAGGGACGCTCGGCCTCACGCGAATCGGCTGGCGAAGGTGGAGGAACGAAAGAAGCTTGAGTTAGGGTAACTTTACAGTGGAGCTGCGATTGAAACTATAGCGTCGTTCGGACGCGTGTTGGTATCGTTGGTCATCTCTTAGTAAACGCTGCTTCGAAGTCTCATCGCAGCTCTGATCGTCTATGACAGCTCCAACGTAAACCTACCCTTAGGAAATTTTCATCCCTTCAGCTTCTCCGTCCTCCATCGTGTCATTTCTCGCTTCTCACGTCATACATAACAACGTAAGCGAATTCTACAAAAGTCGACGTATGCCTCGAGTCACTGGAGCCTGCAAAATACGTGCAATTGAGTCGACTCAGGTACCTATATGTTTTGGGAATAGATCATGAATATAACTTTATATAACTTATTGGAGCTAAGTAAAAAAAATTACACTTTTAGCATGTATAAAAATACTTACTTAAAACCAGGGAGTTCTACCGAAACTGAAAACACCGGTATGATACCGGTATTTTTCGGTTCCATCTCCAAAACCTTTATAGAAACCGAATTACGCAAATACCGGTATGACGGCATACCTGTATATGCAAATACCGATATATTTACGTATTTTTTTCGGTTTTCGGATTTTATTACAGTTTTCGAAATATTATTAGGCAAGAATCTATGCGCTAAACGTATACTAATATATTGGTACTTTTATGAAAAGATATTACGATATGTCGGTGTTTTTACATCTCGAATTAATAAGGGTTATGGAGATATTACTTTAATCTACTACGTCACCCAAAGAGTAACCGGAAAAATACCGGTATTTATTTCGATTTCGGTACTTCAACGATTCCGGTATTCACCTATTTCGGTTCTATAACGGTTTCGGTATAGCTTTGTTGACGTGATACCGGTATCAAACTCATACCGGTTTAAAGTCCCAGCTTAAAACATTAAATTTTTCGTTTATTTTTGCTTTGTGCTTCATTTTGTTTCTTACATTTAAGCAGCGCTTGAAAAGTGTGTAACTGCGTAAGTAAACAAAATTATATTTAAATAAATAAACAGAAAAGCATATTTGTACGATTTTGCCACATTTGCGGAAAGAGGGTACATAAGTCACTTTCTTGAAACTTATAAATAAAAAACCATATCATCCTCTCAAGTAATGACTTCTGATTTCAGACAGTTTGAAGGACATACTTTTTATTAAGTAATACTATAATGAAAACTTTGAAATCGATCTTCTTGAAATGGCATTTTGGCCGTATGTGCCCTTTTCCCACCAAACGCCGCAATTAGTATCCTCCGCGCAGGACAGTGATCGCGTCTGTTCACCTTTCATTTGCGAATGGCATCAGGGTTCTCATCAGCGCGCGAAAGAAAGCCGGGGCAACAAATTTTGACGCCCCGATGAGCACTGTATTAAGCTTTCCAGGCTCATTAAAGCGGCGGATCGGTAGGTGGGCGAAAGGATATCGCAGGGTGAAAAAGAATTGCACGGGTAATCGCCTCGCAGCCGGGATAATTGCAATCGACGAGCGGACACAAAGGGTTAACCTTCGCTTTGCTCGCCCGCGGATCCATAATTCACCGAAATTTGTTTCAATAACTCAGCCTCGTTAGAACGGAGACGACAGAGCTTCAAAGCGTTTATATCGTCAGATGAGTCTTCCGAGGAACGATTACAATTTCGCTGGCAGTTAATTGCAGCCAGGGAACGATCTGCTTCGTCCTCCGCCTTTGTTCGCGGCCGAGCAGAAATTTCCCTCTTTTCGCGCGCCTTTCTTTTTGCAGAACTTACAAACTAGTTTATTCGAAGAAGTTTGATAAGCTCGCTTAAGTGGAACGTTTCGTGCACGTCTATCCTTGTAACTTGGACTTTTGGACGTTTTAAAGGTACACGGCCAAGACGACACTCTGTAATCGAGTAAACGGTTGTCTTGATTTCGGATAACTGCGACAGCTCGTGCACGATCTGGGGATTCTACTTGCTTAATTGCAGGGGCAGTGACATGACGACTGGATTTGTTCGGAAGGAGGCTCTTCGTCTAACTTGCAATATATTTAGAACAAGAATTAGCACTAAAATTAGACAAAAATGGGGCAAAACTAGGTGCCTCATGTATTTTTCTTGCTAGCAAAAGTCAGATGGCAAATTTAACTCTGGACACCTCTAGAAATCTTAATTGATAATAATTAATGATGAATATAAACAACAACATTATTTGTGGAAGACATGCTTTCACGATGTAACGTGGAATACCTCGCAAAGGAATTGTAACTTTGTATATTTCAATAAAATGCTGAAGCAGAGAGGACTTTAAAAATTGTGAAAAACTCAACAGTTCCAGTATCTCGCTGAAATATTCCAACTTGCACTTATTCTTCCATCTTAACACTATATTCGTGTTCTGGGGTTCGGTAGGAACAATCGAACAACATTTTAAGTTACATAGTATTGCAAGTTAAAGAAATTCTTATATACGACTAGAGTATTTGACAATCGCAGCCATCGGCTCGGTTCTCACCGATTACCAGGTCTCACCGCGAGGAGGTTGCTGCGCTTGGAGACCCGTAGAGAGATAGATGGAATCAAAGTTCCATCGATCTCCCTGTACATGAAGCCTACTAAACCAAAGAGATGGATGGAAACAAAGTTCCATCGATCCCTTCGGTTTAGATATAGAATCTAGGGAACTGCCAAGCAATCGCTCGATTAAAAGAAATTCAGGAAAGAAGGAAAGGCGAAGGGTAAGCATGAAACGAGTATTGAACGGCGCAGTTCCTACCACCCTGCTGTCCAAGTCGAAAGGGAAAAGCGCTCGGCGCCTCCCAGACGATTCCTGTTGCTCCGATGCGACTCGTCAGGAGCACACACTTGACCTGACTCAAGCCGTCCAACACGGAGATTGGGTAATCGAACCGGGTGACTTACGCAGGCAGTGTACCAAAAGGTGCACCCCCTACGCCCGAAACTTTTCCCTTTGGACAAGAACACCAAGGGATGAAACTGATCCACCCATACCGATTCCATGCTCAGTCACTTGCTTCCGCAAACGGAAGCAGCGGTAACCTCCTCATCACAGATGAGGAGCCAAGTTAATGATTTAGTGACTGCTTGGCAATTTTACATGGGACCTTAAATACTTCATACTATAATAAATTAGCCTAGCCTACCTTAGATGTCTTCTTTCACTGTCACTTTGCACGATCACTTTTCACTATCACTTTTCACTAGTTTCTTTTCAAATATATCGTGTTATTAACTCCATTCCCCGAGTAACGGTGAACCTGAAAAGCTGAAACAATCAACTACTATATGTTAGTAACGGTGTGGTCGGCCTGGAGAGAAATTAAGGAAAAGCTTATTGAGTTGGAGACGATCGAGATAATTTCGACCAACAGCAGAGCACGCACGAGCATGCAAAACCACCGCAGAGATAAGTACTTGAAGGAAAGAGTGACAGAAGTCACAAAAAACCATCGAAGACATAGACGAGATGAAATGAATCAGGGAAAACCATCGAAGACATCGACGAGATGAAATGAATCAGAGAAAACCATCGAAGACATCGACGAGATGAAATAAATCAGGAAAAACCATCGAAGACATGACATGAATCAGGGAAAACCATCGAAGACATCGACGAGATGAAATGAATCAGAGAAAACCATCGAAGAAATTCACGAAAATGAAATAAATCATTTAAACCCATCGAAGAAATGCATGAAATAAAATAAATCATGCAAACCCATCGAAGAAATACACAAAATAGAACGACTCGCGCAAAATTCTCGAAAGTATGCATGGAAATAGGACAGATGATGGAAAACGACCGAAGAAATCAGATTCGACATTCGCAAAACAATAAAATTTTAAATGACTTACCGAACCCCAAAATTTCATCAGCACCAAGCGAATAAACGAACCCAGGCCAGAGGGGCGAGAGGCTGGCGGAAGAACCAGGGTTGAAATCCTGACCAGGTCCCCAGCAAGTTCGGCAGCTCCGGGCGGAGGGGGAGGAAGAACCAGGTCCCCAGGAAGTCCAGTGGATCCAGGTGGCTCGGCAGCTCCAGGGGGGAGGGGGAGGAAGAACCAGGTCCCCAGGAAGTCCAGTGGATCCAGGTGGCTCGGCAGCTCCAGGGTTCCCGGAGGTCCTTCAAGTCCGGAGGACCGACGACGACTGAGTACATGAAGATCTGTGAGCTCCTTATGTAGACTTGGAGGAATGATGTCCCCCGATGAAAACAAGGTCGACGGTTAGTTACAATTGCGAAATCCAGCGAATTCTTCGGCAAAAATGGATTTTCGGCTAAAATATCCATTCCAGTGGCTATTGCTGTGACAAATAATGTTAACAACATTTACACTAACCGCCCAGTATAAATTATTATTAACTATAATCGATAGAACTCGAGATATCAAGCAATTTGTAACATTTGGCCTTGGATTTGCAAATGATTTTCTGCGCCGACTGAATTCTCTTTTATTCTCAATGTTTAATCGTTCGATACATTAATGTTAATGCTTATACATATCACGTAGTATTATTTATAATGTATAAATACGTTTTAGTTGAACTTAGTGTAAGTGAATAGTTGCAGGAATATTTGGAGAAATATGAGTGAGATACTTGTTTCTCCCCCTTAGTTACTAACATAAAACGATAGACCTATCACCTTATGGGAATTCGCGTTCACATCACTAACACGTAGAGGCACGGTACTCTATGAAACACTTTTTGATTACAAAATGATTTTCTGTTTTTAAACATCCTTCAGTTTCTGAAAAAGTCTTCTAAGTAACGGGTATATCTGAATGGAATCCTGTTAAATTAAAAGGCCTCCCACATAGTCCAGTAATCGATGAAATTGATGCGCGAATTGAGAAATCACGAGATAATATGCACTATGCCATGCACACACTTCACTGAACCGATGAATTTCTCAGGGCTAGACAAACTTTTATTTCACAATGCGGGTTTCAAAAGTAACTCGATTTGCAGTTGCATCCATGCACCACAAGACACTCATGCATCATGCAACTTTCTGCGAGACTTTTAAAATTAGATTTTACTGTAAATTTCAGTGTTGGCGGTAAACTAATATTAGGGGCAAACGGAATCCAATTATTATTACTTCACTGGAATGATTAAACAGTGCATTAGAAACTTGTGGGAATATCAGTAACAGCGTGAATTTTTAATACTTTTTTCGGCGCACGATACGTGAAAGGGTTCGCAACGGTACGCAAAGTGCTAATAAACAATGTCATCTTGCAATTTATAGCTCGCACGGGCTTTGAAGAAATGGCATTTCTGAACGCCATAGTGTCTTGATCCACGAAATGGATTTTCGGAGAGAAATCCGCGTGAGTCGTTGACCAACCGAGCCAAAGCATACCGTAACAAAAGCCTACCCTCTTATGTCAAACTCTCTCTCTAAACAAGTCACACGTATACAAGTACGCAACACCTTTCAGCATTTCAACCATTTCAGAGTAGTTGCTGAGTTGGACGCTGTTCATGAACAGAGGTCGCTAAATTCAGTCCTCAAATAATGGATCGGTAACACAGATTGGGTGGCGACACGAAGTCCCATAAGGTGATGGGTCTATTCTATACCTCGTCTGTGCCTCCGTTCTCCCCTTGAAAAAAAGCGCCGTGGTTCGTTAATTTTTCATCGCCCGGTACGCTGAAGACGGCGGATGGCTGGCGATACGACTGGCGATAGCCGCTTCGCGGACCGCCACTTATCATTCATCCTTTCTTCTTGTTGTTGCAGAGGTGCTGTGATGAGGGAAGTCGGTTAAAGGACCCTGTGTCGCGCAGGCGCCGGTAGGAGTACAGGAAAGATGCTGCCTTCCTCGGGAGCTTTATTAAGCCCGCTGCTGCTTCTAATCATCGCTGAAAGCACCGGTGCCTTCGGCTCTCGACAAGGAGGTAAGGAACCGTCGCTGGCGGATGTTTTGTCCTGAGAGAGGCGGCAACGACGACCAGCAGGAACGGGCGACGCGACGTTCCTCGCTCTTCGTCAATTTTCAGAAACTTTTCCCCGGGGATGGCAAATCTGGTTAAGTCGTTGACCGAGTTTTCCCCCGTGCCACGGTGTATTCCCGTTCCAAGCTGCTCCCTCGTCGTTTTCGCCGCTCGAATTCCACTCGTTTAACCCTTCCGGTGTCGTTGAACGCTCGCCGAGCGTCGCTGAAGATCGGGGACCTGTTGGATGGCGACCCAGTTGCTGCCGTTTTTAAATTATGTAAGCCGAAACGAACGGCTCCCGCGCCAAGTCAGGAGAATAACGGCTGGCGGGGTCCTTGTTGCGTGAACCATAATCGGGGCCGTGCTCGTCTCTCGCGATAAATATCTCGCGCGGAGAACATTGCCATTTAATGGGAGGAACATGTAACGTAGAAGAATTACGGGTCCAGTAAAATGAACGTGGGACCAACGAAAGTAGCGTGGGATCGGGAACTGCCATAAGAGGGAGCCCGGAATAAGAGGCCTCGGAGAGAGTTGACGTTGGTGGAGTTGGTTAGGCGGCTGACCAGTCTGCAGAGGATCCGCAAGATCGTGGGTCCCATCACCCCGAGGTAAATTCTTTCCGTGGCTCTCGAACACGTAGGAATTACAAAATCTATTTCTACCATAGATACAAGGATTCAGGAAGAACTCGAGGAGGTTAGGATTGGAAGTGTGGGGTTGAAGGTAGGACAGAAAAGGAGGAAAGGAAGGAAGTGTGCTTTTCATTCTGGGCCTGCTAGTGGGACTCGTTGGGTTAGGCTTTACTTTGCAGACGAAACAAGCTCGGTTGAAATTAAAAATGCACTCTTCTCGCGGGTACCTACGGAGGTATTGCTACAAACCAGACATCATAACTTTATAAATTTTCAAAGTTATGGTATGAAAGTTAATATCTTTAATTAAATAATTTTGGTTACGAATAACTATTATGAATGATTCAATTTTTTTTGGCTATTAGTAGACATTATCGACGACGGAAATTTAATTTTGGTTACCAACTACCAATATAAATGACCGAAATCTTTTTGATTGCCAGCATCCATTATCGGCGACCCGAATTTTCTTTTGCTTACCCGAGTATTTTGGTAACCAACATCAATTCCGGTCATTTATATTGGTCACTGGCATCCAAAACTAAATTTACGTCATCGATAATGCTTTCTGGAAGCCAAACAATATTTTAATCAATCATTATAACTAATTGTAATCAGAACATTTAAAAATTAGTATTCTTTAATCATTTCCTTTTTTGAGAAGTTTCTTTGAGATTTAATGATAACTGGCTTCCATTTAAATGAAAATGAATTTTCACTTAATGATTGTTTTCCAACAAACTGTTAAAATAGCTGTTATTCTGGTTCTCTGCTACGAACTCATCCATTGCAGAACAATGTTATTGTAACATCGTTGGGTCCTACACAGTCGCAGTGCCCATAATTCCAGGGATTCGATCAAAAATCCCTGCAAGCCTCCGAGCAAATCCCAACCGCCTCCGCCTAACTACACTTTAATGCTCGAGCGTTTACGTATAATGTACCTAAGTTGAATCTGGCGTAGGCATAAACGTTTCATAACCAATCCGCGAGACAACGACGGCGCAGGCTTAATGCAAACTAGCGCTGTTTCTTGGAATTACCGAGACACCGGGCCAGCTTCTGAATTTACAAGACCTTATTTCGAAAAAGCCCCCCGCGCCTCCGAAGAGACGCGCGTGCTCGCCGTCACGCAACATTCAAACCACCCCCGATCATCCCCTACTTCTCCTCCCATTCTCCCTCTCGATCCTTCCTTTATACTGTTCCCTATCGCTCCGGCCGTTTGTCCGCGTTTCACCTTGCTCGCATCCGCGGAGCGAACGCTGCTCTTAGTGGCCATTTCCTAGATTAAGGTCACTTGGAAGCAAACAGTTGTTAGGAGCAGTGGAAAGAGGAACTCTCCCGACGCAGAACTTCTGCCGTTCGCCCGTTTCTGGAAAACTGTTTACGAGGGATACACCCGCGCGTTGCAAAAGAAGCTAGATACCCAGCGATCTCCCTTTCAGTGCCAACTTTATTGCCTTTGCTTCCGTTTCCGTGGTGTGATCGACTCGTGATCAGCCGTGCTTACATCAAACTGGCGCGGGGATCCCGAAACAGAAGCGACAGCTGTCCTCGGCAAGCTGCTTTAATATCGAGAAGGTTAATGTCCCTACAGTTTACGCCCGTCAGTGCCGTTTATTTCAATTGCACCGTGCCGCTAGTACCACAGCCGAATTACCTCTCGACCGCGCCGCAGCAGGGCTCAGGAGGTTTTATTTTCACGCGAGGGCCTTCAGGAGTAGCCGAAAACGACGCAACCCGCTGTCGTAACCCTTTAAACACCGAGATAGCGGTTCCAGCCGTCCATTGGCACAGATCTGGTGGGTCCGAACGAGGGGCAGTTGCAGCGCGAGGAACGGTCGCTGGGGCGAGACCTCGACCCGCAACCCCGTTTCGAATTAAGGTCACGGGTGGGGCGGCCCCTCGCGTTTCCCAACAACACCGGAATTCTTTTCATTTAGCGAGGGGGACATGTTGATTACCTCGAAATTTATGTCGCCGTTCCTCCGCGGCTCGCGTGAAAAATTGTGGTCGCCTGGGTTCGAGGGACAGGGAGTCGGCGGAGGGTGAAACGATCGCCCTAATCGCAGGGCAAATGAAATTATCTGATCGAATTTTAATGGCAAGCTCGCGTGCCCTCCGTGACGAGCTACCCTCTTCTGGCCAAGGCGATCGTAAAGAGCGGTGTTCTGCTCATTAATGCTGGGGTAAATCCGACCTCGCGCACGCTGCCGGAGGGTTGTTTGCCTGCTACTGAGAGTCATCGAGTCACGCGGTCCTGATCTCCAACTCCACGAATTTACACAGTATGAACAAGCTGTCCCAGTTATCTTTAGCACGCTTCTGGGGGTCTCGCTACCCTTCGTCTTAGCTGCACCCTCCTCGTGCACCCCCTTGTACACGTAAGAGTCTCGCGCACCTGCAATTTAATTCCACGGAGGCGTATCACCTAAGTCTCAACTCTTGCAGCATCGAGTGTGGATCCAATCTCTGCTTCATATCGATCTAAAATCGTCGCAAAAGCTCGCAGAAGCGCGAAAGAATCGTTAATTAGACACCGTCCCCTGCCTTGAAGGCTGATCCTCAGCACCCTATGTTTATCTGATACGGGCTTGGATGTCCTTGAATCTGTTGGAGGAGCAAATAAAAAGGGCGGAAGCCTGAACGCGTGAAAAGTAGATCGACCTCCGTGCTCACGAACGGCGCGTGTCGAGCATATTTGCAGTTTTCACTGTGCAAAGACTGTTGAGTATCATCAAAGACAACGTTTTCGTCTCGATTTCACCTGCCTCCCTCGAGAGAATGGATAGCTATGGCTTCTGGTATTTCGTTTGATACAAAGTACAGTATTTATTCGCTAAGAGCTCGGTTGGGCCTACACGTTAAATGCTCATCGCCGGTCCCGAGCCGCGAGCTCTTAGCGAATAAAGACTGTATTCAGTTGTGTTCTGACTCGATGGTGTACTGGACGAGTGAACTCGCGAGGTGAGATTTTTGTCAAACCTCGGTTAGTGTCCTTCTATCCAATACCTTTGTACGTGTGACGTTCAATCGAGCTGAAGCACAGTCTGCGATCTTAGATTGGAGAAACGCTTGGCTGTAGTGCCCGTTATGGCAACTTTCCACTGTGATTTGTAAGCGGGAAACATATCTCGAGACGAATTTGATATCGCGTATCCACTGTCGTCGATACTCGCCTATTTTCCTGAACACAGTGCGAGACATCGTGGGTGGAGCTCCAGTTACGGAAGCTTCGGGTTACAGTCTGTCGCTGTCGAGGCCTTCGACACGTAGACTTACACTTTACGATAGACAGTTGTTTGCGTTGGTGACGGAAACACGCTTCCTCGAATAGCAGCAGATACATGTATCTCTCCATTTTTCTTCGTCCAAGAATAATCCACTTGCGTGCTGCGTTACTCGCGAGGAAAGTTAGGCGACCCGAAAATTCAGAGAATTATGTAGCTTTGTGTGTAGCTAGAGTAGTTCACCCGTAACGCAAACCTATTATAAATAAAATAATTTGAATTTCGACGGCATAAATCGTTCCAATTAAAAGAGTGTTGTTTCGACGCACTGGTTCGGTCATTCGTATATTTAAACAAACACTAATTGCAATTTTGAAACATTTTTTTTAACAGTTTCCAACGTTTCGGTCAATAATTCTGACCATTTTCAAGGAAAGTTAAAATTTAGTTTTTAAAAAGTGGAAATAAAAATTGATATTAAATTAACTTTTGAATTTAAAAGATTGTGGAAATGTCGCGTTCGTAGTTGGACATGCGACTCTCGAGTCCGCTGACTGGGGACTGAGGTAAACAGTGTTAAATCAGGCAAGAACGTCCAAACAGTATGCCAAAGAGCACCCGAACCACGCCGAAGCGATAACCGTTGACAATTTAAAATGTTTTTGAAAATACGAAACTCTATTAATTCACGCCAACAATGCGTAATATCTTTGTTATTATTTATTTGCTGATAAATACATCCCTCATAGGTGTCAAAAACCAAACAGTTACATAAATTAAGAAGTTATTATATGTAATAATAGTCCAATCGTAGAGAAACAGAAAAACCAAAATTCTATTAGAGGGACTAACCTATTATTTGTTAGTGCCATAAGCCATAATCTGCCATGGTTCTAAGGGGTGAAATCACCCCCTGAAAAAATGCAGAAGTTTCTTTTTCGTGGAATATTTCTAAAACGGTGAGGGAAATTGAAAAGGTGTTTAAACAAAAGTTGCACCTTTTGGAGGGTAACTTGAAAAGTATGGATTTTTCAGAAATTATTTTTGCAAAGTTTTGTAGATATAAAAGAAAGCTGAAACTTTTGTTTAAACTTCTTTTCAATATGTCTCACCGTTCTCGAGATATTCCACGAAAAAGAAAATTCTGTATTTTTTCAAACGGTGATTTCACAAAATAAACGACTCTACTTGCACACAAAGCTGCATAATTCTCTGAATTTTCGAGTTGCCTAGCTTCCCTGGTCAGTCCCCAAGAGGATCAAACTAAAAGTGAAAATTCCCTTTTGTCGAGTCACTTGAGCGAGGTGCTTAAGTCAATCCTTCTTCCTCCTCGATCCACCCCTTTGTCATTTCTAAATAGATAGAATTAAAGATCGAATTTCTCGAGTCCTTACACTCGATAGAAGCATCATTTACCTTTCATATCTCCAATATCTGGACGCAGCTTCGAAGATGGCGCGCAGATTGAATCCATGTCAGCACAGAAGCGAGCCGTTATCATTTTAAAGCGTTTAAGCGGCGAACTCGCGGCAGAGAAGGCGACACAATGGAACTAGCCGGAGATTCGCAATTACCACGGTCGTTTAAGTCCGCGCGCGCTTTAATAAAGCGGGAGCTATAATCGCGACGTGCCGCGGAAAGAGTATAAACCGACTGGAGAAAGGAAAAGGACGTGTCAGGGGCGCGAGTCAAGAGTCGCCCGCTTCGGAAAGGACCTCGTAATTAAGCGAAACACGGCCGCGGCGCATCGCGCGCTGTTCGTCCGCGCTTTGATCTCCAACTGGCGACTACGGGGCGCATCGCGCTAACAAGATCGCATTAATCAGTTTTACGGAGGCAACAGAGTGTCACTGGCAAGTGTTCTTCGGGGGACTGGCCACTTTCCCCCGCTTCAATTTATTGCGGGCTTCTGGGTATCGAAGGCGTTGACGAAGGGGCGAGAAAGGAATATTTAGGGTAGTTTTCTAAACGACTTTTCCATTCGACGTGAATTCTGAAATGAACCTCAACCCCCATGTTGCAGGGGAAGTAACGGAGAGGTACTATATGAGGGAGCATTTTGACGTCTAGAACTACGTCTTTCTCCGCACCAGATACGCAACGAGTATGGGGGGTAAATTTGAGAATTGGATGTCACGAAAAAGTGCAACCCGGATAGAGATAGAGAGATGATTTATATAGTATTAGATAGAGGAATAAGCTGCGGAACAAAAAAACTATAAGGTGAATGTCTCAATTTCTGCTCATGTCCCCATTTTTACTCATTTCGTATTTTTCTTATTATTATAAGCGTCACGTTTGTACTATAGTTGCAACAAAATAATTCTAAATTATTTGAACATTTACGCGAATGTTGCACGAGCTTGGGGTTAATCAAAAAAACTTTTAAAATGAGAGACTCGTGATTTTTCGACTGTGTTTTAGCTGGTTGTGATAAGGAACAGGGTCACTATTGGTGTTCGATAATTAGGCAGAAAATAGTTTTTGCAGTAAAAGTTCTTATTCAATAACTAAAACAGATACCGTATTGTGCTCTGGATGTAGATTTTTTTACTACATTTAATTTTTTTTAAGTAGAAAACAGGTGATAAGGTTTAGGGTGAAGTGAATCACCGTCGTGTCCGAATTTCTACTCACCAAAACTTTAGCAACATAACCTGACAATTCGATATATGCTGTAACCTATATTTCTATTCGTAGGCATTTTATTTTTTGTTTATCATTATTTTATGCTTCACTGTTCTATTATAAAACATCTCCATAGAAAATGTAACTTATTTTAACCTGAAAAGGCAACATATTAGAAATTACATTATTTAGACAGATTCCACTTCACCTCATATATATCGCCTAACATCGCGCAACAAGCTTATAGTAACAAGAAAAGCGACAACACACTTGGACAGAAAGTTGTTCCGGAGGAATCGCGAGCGAGATCAGTCTTCTTTGTCAAACTTCACGGCGTCGCGTTCGCGCGGCGCGAGAGCCGAAGATAAAAGAACGAAGGACAAGAGGACAAGTGCGCGAACTTGCGCTCGCTCGCCCCCGCCCCGATATTTCTCAAAGTGTACGCGCCTCTCCTACCTGTTAGCCTTTTTCCGTATCTCGCCCTCGACTTCTTGTCTCCGCATCTCGGCGGCCGTTCCTCCGGCAACTTTCTCGCCCTTCGTCCAAGTGGCCGTCAGATAAAACTCGCTGAACCGAGGTCCCTGGGCACGCGAAGTTCGCGCGAGTCTGCGGGCGATAAGGGTGGAGTTGGTGCGAAAATTTCTAGGCACCGAGACAGGGCCGGCCCGTCCCCCCTTATTTTTCAGTTTCGCCCTGATAAATCGTTCGCTCGAAGGGGACCAACTTTCCAAGTAACCTTCGTTATTGTGTCTTAACAGCGTCCTCGCGAATGCGTTATCTCTGTCTTCCTGGTCTCTTGAAGCTCCTGGAGAGTCGATTAGTTTTTTTTTTTAAAAATGATGGGGTGGTCTATTAACAGTATTAATGCGATTGGATATAAATGGAAACGCGTGTAACTTGTTCTAATTAAGAGACACGGTTCGATTGGAGCAGTTACGAAATTGGAATGCAAAGTTGGCGAAGAGCACTACGCTCGCGTTACTTATCAATTTTATCAGCGGTCGCGAGGGTGAAATATTGGACGGGCGAAGATAACGCACGGGACGGGGGAAATTAATATTTCACGCGCAGAAAAACAATAACGTGTCTGGCAGCGTGCTCCGGATCGGGCAGATTTAATTCCTTAAAAGCCAGTGAATTTCGAGATCCAGCTTCTACCCCGAGATGTCGGCCGTCCATTTGCTTTGCGCGGGCACGCGAGAGGAGCCGTCGCGAATGAAAGATAACGAGAGGGACGCCCGTGCATTCCGCGGAATAAATTTTCCTTATAAAAATTTGTCGCGCCGCGGACCGAGGAGGGTAGCCAGGATTTCGATAGAAAGGAAACCTCGGCGAGGGGTTCTCCGCTGTGAAACAAAACTTGACCAAACTTGGACATGCGAGAGTAGCCATTAAGGTGGAACACCACTCTAACGGCCGGGAATTATTCCTGAAACTTTTTTTTAAAAAGGCTTATTTTGTGATGTTCCCTCTTCAACGAAAGAGCCTATGACCTGCAAGGCCACACAAGGTCATAGTCTACCATATGGTTGAATTTGTCTTGACCATCGCTTTCATATTGGATAATCAAATATACAACATTCCATTTAAAAAACTGAAAGTCACCCTCGTTTCAAGGAAAATATTGCGAACACCAAAAATTGAAATACCGTATTATGTTGGATATGAAAAACAGTAAAAGTTTTCCTGCTTCAGTTT
Organism: Andrena cerasifolii; assembly: GCF_050908995.1. NCBI lineage: Eukaryota > Metazoa > Arthropoda > Insecta > Hymenoptera > Andrenidae > Andrena > Andrena cerasifolii. The sequence goes on along the minus strand of NC_135119.1, from coordinate 24,686,364 downwards.
TTTTCAAATACTTACCATTTTCGAGAATCCTGTATAAGAATATCAGGTATAGCCGCTTGGCCGCTGCGAGTACCGCGGTGCTGGGCGACGCAGCGTCAACTTTCGGCAATTTTTACAAGGCCAATTTTAAAATGCTCATATTTTTGACAATTACAACATGAAGGGGAAGGATAGAACTATATTCTGTTTTTTTTTTAGATTTTTAAAATCGCGCCCGTTGTTAAAAAACTGCATTTGTTTAAAATAATTGCACAAAAATGGTTAAAAAACTTTGTTTCTGAAACTGAAATAATTTTTTCTTAAAACTTCAATGTCTTTTCTACAAATCGCCGTAAACCTCATCTCCATCCGTTTACTACTTCCATAGTTATAATTTATTGAAAAAAAGTTAGCGCTTACCTTCAAACAGCTGTAAAATCGACATTTCTCAAAATTGTCAAAAATCCTTCGAGGTATGTTTACATATCCCTAAAGACTACAACATATACAAATTTCATCCACATCCGAAATGTTACTCCAAAAAGTCTCCGATTTCGCGTGGAATGTCCCAATCGACGATCGAATTTCTGTTTTCGGGTACAATCAATATTCCGTGCTTCCGTAAAATGTTGATCAAGGATATCCTTTGCTTACTCGCCATTTAAAGCGCGAGTATCTGAAACGTGTCCACTAAAAATTCCCAAATCCATCTTCCCCCGGCGTATAAATAATGAAAGCGTTCATTTACCAGCGCCGCTGGCCGAATCATTATTAATGGATTTCGGGTAAAAGCGCGGCCTCTTTTTATCTCGCTGCGACAGCAATTGCTTTATTTCCAACGGGGGCGTGAATAATTTTCACCCCCGCGTTTTTTCGCCCCGATTACGTTCGCGAATTCACGCGAGCTTATTTATCGCGTTTATCTCGCTGCCCCAGCGGGCGGTCACCTTTGAGGCTGGAAATAGAAGGACCCAGCAATCTAGAAACTGATAGCCCCCGGGATCACGCGCTCGGAGAAGGAACTGTAGGTAGACGTTTCCCCGGCAAAAAAAGTGGAAAACTTTTGCTCGACAAATCCATCTGTCCCCTGGCCCGCGTCAGGCGCGGAGCATCGTATGAATACCGAAGGAAGAGTAGAGGCCGGGCATAAAGAATTCCGCGAAACTGCCAAGGAGGACACCGACGGTGGCCGCGGAGAAAAACGGCACCATTCGCGAAGTTCTCGCGGCTATGACGATCTTGATACGACGCGATGTCCGTGGGGGTCGCGGAGGAGCGCGAGAGAGGGACAGGGAGGGATGCACACGAGGCAGAGGCATTTAATTCTGTTTGCGGCCGGCGTAGAATGACGCCTGTGCCAGAATAGAAGATCGGAGACAAATGGTCGCGCATACTTAGCGAGCAGTTGACTGTGACAAACTACCCCGCATATACGCCGAGGGAGTCGCTGGAAACGCGACCTCGCACCGAAACGCGGCAAGTCGCAGGGGCGGCGGGAGGGTTGCGCGGCGGCGTTGTTCGTAAATTGTGCTCCGCGGAATGCCGAGGCGTCGTCGGGCTTCTACGCCGTGGTTTAAACCCTTGCGGATTGCTGGAGGATAGGGGGACGTGACGAGATGACGGCGAGCGTGGCCGAGTAAATGAGAATTTTATTGCTTCGACGTTGCTGTTGAGCTTGGGGATCCCCTGCTTTTTTTTCTCTCCTGTTTTTTTTTTTTTTTTCAACCTGGCCGGTTGCTGCGCTTTGTGCCTCGCGCCGGCACTGGCCACTCTCTTCCGCGTGCAACGGTATACTTTCAGTAGGATTTATTTGCCCAAAGGTGGTTTCCTTTTTTTTCGCTCCACGGCGACTCCCCTTTGTGCAGTGTAATTTAGTTTCTTTAGTCACTTATGGACCTCCGTGCTCTTTCGTTTGCAACTCGCTCGTCTTTAACTCTTTAGGTACGCCGTGCACGCGGGACGTGGCGATGCAAGGTATCGTTGGCAAACACTGTGCGTTTACAGTGTCGTTTGTGTTTCTTGCTTTGTGCCGCATTTGGCAACGTGAAATCATGAAAAACACAATTTGTTTGTGATCAAAATTTGCAGAGTAATTGATTAATTCGTTAATAACGATTCAACCAGTCGAAAACTATTTAAGAAAGATATTTCAAGATGTTTAACTACTAGTAATTTGTAATTAAATATAATGCTCGTGGTATATTCGAAAAATGCTTGTTATCGTCAGAAACATTGACACGTGCTTCATCTCGCGATAGACTGAAATGTGCAGCTCTTTGTAAGACAAATGAAACGTGCTACTTTTCGTAACGCACGTCGGTATCTACAATGACGTCACAAAAGTTAGTCTCCTTCGTTATTCCATAAAATATATTATAAATTATATCGCGACATACCTATCATAAGTTAGAAAACTCCACGTGCTTCGTAGAGATCTACAAACAGTCTAATGTATTACTTATCTGCTTTTCATATGATTAAAGTGTGCTATCTGATCGATTTAATTAATTGCTACGTTAATACAGAATTATGTACTACTTCATCTATTACAAAAAAAAAATATATTTGACTGCTGCGAAATATATTTTTAAATTGAATGATGAAAGACAAGAACGGCAGAAAGAAAATGGTAAAACATAGGTCATTTTAACTAAAGAGGGCAGTATAGTATACCACAAATTTGTGGGACCCGACCGGCTTCAGCGACCCTTGATCCCCTGTTCTAAAAGTACAAGTAACAACGGCAGGATCGTCGGCCAGCGCGATCAAATTAAACGCAAACAATCGGTGCCCGCCGCTTACGCGGTTTACATCGATAGCCGAGGCAGGGGGAAAAAAAAGAGAAGAAGAAGGGACATAGAGGGTCGATTCATGAATATTCCGCGGGACTACTCCACTGCACCCTCGTCCCCTGCCATTTTTCAAACGGTCGAGACAAAGTACTTTGGTGCGCTGCCAGAAGAAAGGAAAAAAAACAGCTACGCGACACGACGGTCCTCCGAGAGAGGATCCCTGATTTCTCGCTTATTATCAGCCCTGTAGTTTGTTCGTTAGCCTCGTCTGTTGCGAACCGACAGGGGAGAAAGATGAACGGCGCCGGAGGTGGGAAAGAAACGTGTCATTTTCGAGAGTCGGGCCTGTTTTGCTCCACTGGACGATTAGTTGAGCCCCGTCGGCCTGGTCTCGACTAGGAAAAAGGAGGACCGCTCTCGAAATCCTTCCTCCACTCTCTGCTCCTCGGTTGATTTCGAAAAATTAAATAGTGACTTAGGTGTAAGGTCACTCAGTGGGGCCTTAATCGATACCCTGCTGGGTACGGGCCGCCAAACGTGCCCCTCTTGCAGGACTGTGTTTAGGAACGACCAGAACAAAACCGGGTTCCTAAAGGGAAAACTCTCCAAAATTACCTGAAGCATGCAGTGATTTTAATTTAAAATAAGTTGTTAATATAAAATAATTTATATTACAACTGTTCTAATGCTGTACATATACCTTACTACAATGGATTTGTATTTAATATGTGCTGACAATGAGACAATTTTTAATAGCCAGTAGCAAAGCTTAATTGATGTCTTTTAATAGTGATAATCAATTTCTTTTTTATTTTATTAAAATCGAAATTGTAACACTTAATCTTTAGGGCCCCGGTTTTGTTTTGGTCTTCCCTAAACACAGTCCTGCAAGAGGTCACGTTTAGCGGCCCATACCCAGCAGGATATCGGTTAAGACCCCGCGGAGTGGCCTCTCAGCAATTCTGTATTTATCATCGACTTCTTTTCGTCTCGAGTCACATATTTATGGGACACCCTGTAGAATCGTTGTCGAAGCAGCAAGTGGCACCTGAACGAGTACCCTGTCGTTTTCGTTGATTTTGTTCCGTCATTATCCCCCGAATATCGACGTTCCCCGAACGACAGCGTTTTTATTATGCCTCCGCGAGTTGCCGTTTTTAATATTGCAACGTAATTACTTTAGTTTATTCTGAGTGATCGGTCGTGGCTGAAATATGTAATTGGAAGCAACTGGATGGATCCACGGATATTAATTTTGTATTTATCGGAGGTAGGTACGTTAAAATTTCAGCGCTGATATTAATTTCTGTATTGGGTCCTTCAAAGGAGGCCATCTTAATCAGGACTCGAAGAACCTCCTGAAGTAAGAAGAGACAACTTTTATTAATGCAACGTATCGATACCTTTCACCTAGAATTCTGGAACAGTTCTCTGAACCGATTTTCGGTAGAATCCTAGTTACGAGAGCGGATATTCAGTTACCGTGCCCCATCCCACGCGGTCTTGCGAGCGTTCTGTTTTCATCAAGGGGAAAATTCGGGATCGAGAGCGCTCGCGTATCAAGCGTTTCAATAATCGGACTCGTAATTTCGTTATTATCGTCGATAAGCTGAACAGTCGCGCGCATTTTGTCCATTTACTTCTAAACGATGTAGCGTCCAATGGCCGAGGAGGATTAATCGTTAGCTGGAAAAGCGCCGAAGGGGAGTCGTTGACCGAATTAGTTGTTACACGTCATTAAGTATTAATGTTACCATGGGAATGGGATCATCAAATTGTACGGGCTACGAAATATTCTCATCACGACGTAGCACCGGGTTCGATCATCCATCGACCTGGGCACAGATTCGCAAACACCACGAAATTATTTTACCGTGTCTCGAGTCGCGACTAACATTCCAAATTCGCTTTCAAGTTGCTGAAACATCTCCGATCGAGGGTAAGACGGCAGGGACCGTCGATTCAATTGTTGGATGTAATTAAGCTGCTATCGCGAAAGCTGCCGAGAGCCTGCAAAACAGCTTCGACTTCTCCGCTGTTTAAAAAAGACGATAATCGTACCGGCGATTATTATTATATTTATCGGGGACAGTTTGGACCGACGACGAGTTTTTAATTCCCGCGCTTCCGATTCGCCGGCATTGTGCACCGTCTCGCCGTGGAGGGATGGGCGTTTTTGTTTTTGTTTCCCTCCCTCCGCTCCTCTTTTCCCGTGCCTCTTTTTTTTTCTATTTTTGCACGGCCATTTAGCGAGGAAATTTGTCGGACGGTGAAATATCTCTTTTGTCCTCCGGTGCGACAGGCGGCTCTCGATTATTTCGCCATCGCCCCGGCAGCTATGCTGGCACCGCGAAAATCTCTCTGATCCGTCGACCTCTCACTCCTCCTTCCCGCGCTACGTGTTTTCGCCGAGCCCCCTCTTCGGCCTCTGTTTGAAAACTCGACTGGCTAGCTTCGGCCCGCGCCTATTTGCCCTCGGTTTTCACGCCCGAAGATTCGGCTTTCTAATTAACCAGTGTCGCCGCTACGCCATGCGCATTTTCGGTTAACACTGGACTCTGATGCCTTTCCTCAGGCGCAATTGGTCAGGTGAACATCCAGCAGCAGGTTACGCAACTTACAGATGTATAATGTTGGAGCCATGGTTATATTTATGTACGCTCGCGCTGTCTACTGTTTGAGCACTAAAGAGGTGAGTACCTACCTATGCGCGTCATCCATATTTGGTCCTCTGCAACGAAAAGCATATTGAGTTGTATTACAGTGACTCGCATTAATATTCGGACACTTTTTAAAATCGCATAATTTTTTTAGAATTGGTCCAAACGACTTGAGTTTTTTTGAGAAGCTAGAAGGATTCGTTTGCTAAATGACGTATTTAGTCGTTTTGAAAAATAATGTATTTGGTTGGAATAGCGAAAAGAATAGTAAAGGCCGATTTTTAAACTTTTTTTTGTGAGCTTGTAATGAAAATTAAAAAAAAACGTGTGCGGATTGCAGTAAGTTGTATACGTGCCTAAAATTTCATTAAGAATCGCGAAAATTCCCGAAATCAGCGATTCTCCACCTTATTCTGCGATCTTTAAACGTTTGTAGCTCGGAGCAACCAATTTTGATAACATTTTAGGCACGTATACAACTTACTGCAATCTACAAACGGTTTTCTTTTAATTTTCATTACAAGCTCACAAAAAAAAGTTTAAAAATCGACCTTTACTATTCTTTCGCTATTCCAACCAAATACATTTTTTTTCAAAACGACGAAACGCGTCAGTTAGCAAACTAATCCTTCTAGCTTCTCAAAAAAACTCAAGTCGTTTGGAGCAATTCTAAAAAAGTTATGCGATTTTAAAAAGTGTCCGAATATTAATGCGAGTCACTGTATATGACACTTCTATTGTTATTTTTCTTTTGTATTAAATATTACCATTATACGTAAAAATACAATCGTTCTTCCTACGAAACATCTAACGAAAGATAAATCCTTCCACTCCTCCGATATCCTACACCAGCGAGCTCGAGTTTCAGCTCTGCTTGGACCCGAAGACGAATTCTTTCTAAGCACGGATGAATCGACGCCGATGTCAAGTTCACGGTGTGGGGTCGAAACACGGTATGCGCTTGTAATTCGCGGAGTTTGTCGGGCAGAGGACGGTCCCCCTTTCCACGTGCCCGGATCAATCTAAATTCGCATTATTACCGAGAAGCTGGGCGCGATACACCGCTCGATCCGACACCTAATACGGGTAATTCCGGTTTATTAGGCCGAACCGCATTAGGTTGCCGGTTTATTAGCCCGGAACCGTTGTCCATCGTTCGCCAGCGCGCCTCGCCTCGCCTGGCTCGCTCGTCGATCGTTCATCGATTCGGCTTTTCTCCCCGCGGCTCCGTTGCCCCGGTTTACTTCATTAATTCGACCGTTCTAGTTCGGAGCGTTGCAGCGCGCTGTGCTCCACCGACGGGGAAAGTTCCTTTGAAACCGAGACAAATCGGATTCCGCGACGGGACACCAGTTGGCAGAGTTTTGCGGCCGCGCTCCCATCGCGTGCTTCCGTATTTCCGTTCAGACAGCGCGATATATTTCCGCCATTAGCCACCGAGGCACTGCCAAAGCCTCGCGGTACAGTAAATTCCGACGCGTTCGCCGCGTTCTTTGCTGATCGCGGCAACGCCAACTGGGCTTCCATTATTGCTGATTGATCTCTGCGGGGAATCGATCCCGTAAGGCAGTGCTCCGCAACCGAAATGCCACGAGACGATGCTAACAAGGGAAATTCGGTTACTCGAACATTCCGATTTTGTTTGTATATCTTGAAAACTATGGTGGATTTTAAAAAATTGTTAGAAAGAAAATTGACTGGTTTTTATGACGTATAAAACTGTGTAATGAAATTGTTTAAAATTTGTAATTTAAACCGTATAGGGTTAATCCGGGAGAGTTGGTCGAGTCGCTATATTTTATTCTCTGTACGTGGAAACGCGCATTTTTGCAGAACAATTACTTCTTTAGAAGCCAAACAGTTGAAGGAATAGCGTCACTTCGTTTCCTTCTGTATTTTTCTGGATTTATAGGCTATAAAAGGTCAATTGGGGCTACATTTAACCCCTTTGCTAAGGGTGGTTCACTTTTTCTTTGATGTTCTTTACTTGTTTAGCATAAACAAATCAAATATCAATGAATCTGTAGTTGTATTCACTCATAAATAATTTTGCTTTCTTCTTTGTTATTTCTCCATGAATAATTATGTGAGTGGTCTCTGCCAACGGCGAAAACCATTTCTCCCGGCACCTCGGGAGAGGTGGTCAGATGTCATGACTTCAGTTTTCAACCCGATTTACAGTAAATAAGGTGAATGTCCCAATTTCTGCTGATTTAAGAGGTAACTCGTCATAAAGGTGTACAAAATTTGTTTGCGATCAAAATTTGCAGAGTAATTGATTAATTCTTTAATAATAAATCAACCTATTCAAAAACTATTTAAGAGATATATTTCAAGATGTTTAACTATTAGTAATTTGTAATTAAATATATAAATTTAGAATTATTTTGTTGCAACTATAGTACAAACGTAACGCATATAATAATAAGAAAAATACAAAATGAGCAGAATTTGGGACATTCACCTTACTGTCTTAAAGCAAATATCGAACAGTTTTTCTGAATCAGCATACAATTCTGAACACATTAGGTTCGTTCTGATAAAATAAGTAGATCTGTATTAGTTTTAATAATCATTTTATATTAGGTCGACCGCGTCTCCCGGATTTACCCTAATGTTCCCCACTACACGTTTTAAACAATTCGATTAATCTTATACAGCGTACAAAATAATTCAATTTTCTTTACAACAATTTTTTATATCCACTATGGTTCTCACATGCTATTTTCCTCTGTCTTCAATGAAACTGAATCTGTTTTCAATGAATAAAGACTTATATGCTTAATCTGTCCTGCTTGGAGGATGAAATATATTAGAATATCCAGCTGCAAATAGCTCTGCAACTTAAGAGTATTAAAAAAATCTCGAAAGCGTTGAGAGCGTGCCGTGCAAGCTCCCCGGCGAAGCTATCTGCGCGTGCAATAATTTTGTCGCGAGGAGAACGTCGCGACGGCGGAGGGTTGTGAATTTTCTATAGTAGGTACGCGCGGCGATTCGCTGGGAGCCTTTGATCGCGGAAACGGAGACATCCTTTCTTCTTGCAGGAGAGAGGAACGATTTAGGCCCTCGAGCGTTTCCGAAATTCCAGAAGGAATTGCTCGTCCCCCGCCCCCTCGTTCCGCCTCGTTTCTTCCCCGGTAACTCATAACGAAATGACAGAGTGACTCGTCACCAGCTACACTCTCCTCCCCCCAATCCCTCGTCATTTCGCCAGCTCGTGTTTCCTTCTCCTCTCGCCCCACCGACGCACCCCGCTCCTCCACCCTCCGCCTTCATTTTCTTCTTCTCCTCGGGCTGTCCTCGCTTTCTCGATCGCGGCGAACGGAGGCGCCCGGACCCCGCGCACACAGTGGTGCCGCGCAAAGACGTCGAGCGAAATGGATCCTCGAGCCGCCAGTCGAACAATAACGCGGAAAATAATTACGGCGGCGGTCACGGGGCTTTCATTATTGTATTATATTTGCAGTGGCTCTCCTCGGGGCGAGCGTGAATTGGCGGTGAATACTTCGGGGTGAATGCTCGCTCTGGCGTGCCCGTCGCCCCAGAAAACGGCACGTCCAAGTTCGAGAAATCGCTCGGGTCGCCGACAAGTCGAGCGGTAGGGTAAACGCACCAATAAATGAACACTTAAGGCTAATGAATGAACACTATTATAAAATTATGTTTGCAGCGCGATTGACTCCACGTGCTGCAAAAATTGTTTGGATCTGAAGCAAGAAATTACAAGAAGTCTCTAATTAATTAGTTGCTTCTTTTAATAACTTATTTTACTCATTTTAATAAAAAATGTCCATTCACTGGTACGTGTTCATTTACTGGTACATCCACCCTATTCCCCGAAGCTGTACACGTGCCGGGCGAAGCTCGCGCCTTCGAGCGTGATCGACAAATTGCGAAAATTTGTGTGGTCCGGCCCGGAGAAACGAGCAAGCCGAGAACGCGCGTGCTTTCTTAAGGGTGCTTCGAAAGGCGCGCTGAATTTCCTCGACTAAATGAGTTGCCGCTCTAAAGAGACTAGAGGGCAGAGAAATATTGCTCTCGCGTGTATTAATGTTTTTCTTTTCATATTTTTAATAACTTTCACGCGCACCGTTGAAGTTATTAAAAATCTCGCCCTGCGCTTGCTTTTCACTTACGTTCACCGCGGCTCCGCGTAGTTACAGCGCCTTTTGCGTAACGTGCCCTCGCACACTGCGTTCTTCGACGTCGTTAACGGCGCTATAAATACTGTTTTATAGCGATTCATGAAATATTTCGAGTTTGTGTAGGTACTAAACGCAGGATGGCCACTTCGGGTGGTTTTTCTGCTCCTTCCGCCTTTGTCTTTGTCTCTGTGTGGTCTAAAATTAGGGAGCGGTAAAAGTGTACCGTGCTCCACGCGCTCTCGCGGTGTCATTCGAGTTTAAATCGGTCGTCGAGATCCTCGCAGCTGATGTTTATGCAAATCTCTCGGGGTGTAAGTCAGATATATTTAACACCGTCATCGGAGCTTCTCTATTCGAAACGACCCCCCACCCTCGGAATGAGGACGGTGACGAGCGGTGCTGAACTGACAAAACCTCTGTTCCCGTTCTGTCAGCTGCCTTCGAGCTGCGAACGCGCTTTCTTGGACAGTAATAGCTGGAGTTCTTTGTCTCGATCATTTTCAACTATTCTTAAACACTGAATATAAAGATCCTTGAAGAGCCTGGGGAGATTCAAAGAATTTCATTGCGAGGTATGATCATATAAACAGGATATCCAACTTAGCGAATAAATATAGCTCTGTATTAGACTTCTTCGATATTAGCGTCATTTCGAACCGCTGCACAGTGTAACGAGTGTATAGGAAAAAAAGTAAAAAATCAATTTTCCATTAAGATACAGTTATTTAGATGTAGTTGATATGTTAATCATATTTATGCGCAAAACAATTAATTTTTAACATAAAATAATTCAGTGAAATATATTTCTGAACTTAATAAAAGTAAAGCAAATAATATATATATATTTTTAAATACATTTAAACACAAATTAGTAACAAACATATGAAACAATTATAAAAAAAATATATTCATTTTTTAAATAATTCTTATTGATAATAATTTTTAAATTGTCATTGTTATTATACACCTTCGTCTCTGTCATTTGAATCTGAAGGAATTCAAAGCTCAGTGTTTTTTAAAAATAAATATTCTAGCACAGATTTGTCTAGTTTTTTCATTTTATTATGTGTATTTTTTCTTATGTGGGAGCACTCGGGAGCAAATACAATTTACACCAAATTAAAGGCCATAAAAATAACTAATTGTAGTAAAAAAATGAAAGAACCGATATGTCTCGTTGTTTTTTTAAGTCTCTCCAGTATTTAGAAGATGCGACAAAAATAGTAATAATTTGAGCCACTGGTACGTATCCATATCTTTAAATGCAAGAATTTTTAATTAATAAAACGAAAGAAGGATATATTTTGCTTATTCTCAAAAAAAAAAAAATAATAAAGAAAAGAACTTATAAATACAACAAAAATTCAGTGGGTAAATATTTCCTATGCGTAGTCTGTGGCAGCTTGCATTTGATTATTCGACTTTAAATGTAATTACTAACCTTAAATCGTTATTTACGTTACCAAGTTATGTAGTTTTTATGTCGGAGGAGTGTTTACCATCAATTCCATGAAATGAATTACAAAATTTCAAAACTCAAATTTGTGCTTTTCGAACCCTTGCCGCAACACTGTGCGCTGTGCATAAAATTACTCCTACCGATTAACCGAGGGCTGCTGCACCGAGGAAATTTTGTATCCAAATATTACCTCGCATATTCACTTAATACTGTACAACTTGTACACCAAGTCCAGTTTAAATAAATAATAATGCTAATAATTCAACCTCCGAGCGCGGATCTTCCTTGGGGTATCAAAATTGTTTGCACGTCCGAAGATTCGAAGCACAGCTTCAGATTCGTAGCAGCGGCTCGAATTCCTCCGTTATCCCTCGGAATAACGTCGGAAAAGTGATTCGAAGCGTCTCACGCGCGACACCAACAATAACACTCGGCTTATTTTAGATTCCCAGCCGTCGGATTTCCCGCCCCCTTTACCTTCCGTCTCCTTTATCCCCTGCGTCCCCAGCCCTCGTTAGCTGCAGCCTCTACTGCGCCTCGATGTCCTGCCACCGCCTAACAACCGAAACCCCCTGTGTTTTCAAATAACACCTCATTCCTCGTCCCGCTTAAAACGCGCGCGTACGTGCACCGCCTGCGCTTAACTTCGCTGGCCCTCCGCGCGTTCCCTTCTCCTCAGATCTCTCCCTCGACGTACCCTCTACCTTCACCCGTGCAAAGGTGAGCATTGCAGGGGACGTCGATGAAACCGAAGAAAATAAAGCCCGCGATTTCCGTTCCCTCAGGAAGAACGCGAGATTCGACGCGGTGAATGTTGATCAAACTGTCTTAGTGCCCGTTATATGATGCTGAGAGAGTGGAACTGATTGCTAACCTACGACGAATCCGATTGCAATTACCTCTTAACATAGAAATGATAATTGCTAAACCGAGCATACGAGCTTGTAAATACTTATGTAACTATTTGGAAAAATGTAAATTACGTGTATGAATCCGCTGCTCATTATTTATAAATCTCTGTACAGCTAAATAAGCCTTAAGGCTTCATATGCTTCAATAAAAAAAAAAGAAACGTGTCTTAGCAACTGCAAGGAGGTTCTTCTACTTCGTTTATACAACTATAAACCAAGACCGTGAACGTCTGCACGGAACTTAGGCGACCGAAATTAAGATGCCAATGGCATCGCACCACAGGAGACCGGCCCCGTCAAAGCGAGATCCAAAGTAGACTTGAGTTGGTCGAACGCTTTTCGGCGGTCAACAAGGGGTGGACTTTCGGTGGCGGTCGTTTTGGTTTCGTTCGACGAATGAAACGCGTCGTCTTCGCCGCCTCCGTGGCGCTTTCTCCTCGCTATTTCTGGCGACCAAAAACAATACGATGTCGCGCTGTCAGGCGCCCGAGACTCTTGCTTCGGATGCTCAGACGTGGGCTCGCCCTGGGTCCTCTTTTTGCGGCGGGACTCGCCGACGATAGGCGTGGACTCGGTGCACGGACATCACGCTCTCTCCCGCTGCTGTTACGTCAAATCCTGTCCGGTAGTTTCGTGACGTCACAGGGGCCCCTGCAGCGCGAGGTACATACTTAAATATCGGCCGGGAAAGCGGCGAGACAGAGTAAGCTCTGAAATTAGTGTTGACCAAGAGTAACCGTACCGCCGACACTCCCATTGTTGAACGGACGTTAAAATTCAAAGTCCGACCGTGCCTTCGGTAAGCTGACAGGCTCGGGCGTTCGTTTCCCGCGCGAATTAACAGTTCATGTAACAGGGGGCGCGATGGGATTTAAACATTCACCGGCGCTGTTCAGGCTCCGCGCGGGAATCACGAGGCAGGGCGTTACTGGAGGGTCTATCTCGAAATTCGAACACAGCCGGTGAATATTTCAATCGAACAGCCGAATATCCTTCGCCTCGATTTACCGTGCGATCCGTGTACGCGCTCCTGAAGGAATTTTAAAAATTCACACCGCCTCCCCCGACCAGATGGAGAGCCGTGGATCGTCCGTTTTCGAGCCTGGCCTCTCGACCGGGGCCTCCGATATCGATTCGCTCCGGGGCGCGAAAGAGAACTCCGGGGAGTTTAATTAGGCTGCTGCGTGATCGACGATAATGAACACGCGAATTCGAGGTGGCGGGCTGCTTCGCTGACGCTCTGAAATTTTTTGGAAATTTTATGCGAGGAATGTTTCCGGCCGCGGAACCGAGGGAGCTTCCTTTGTTGAGCTGTGGGCGCTGTTTTGCACTAAATATATTTAAAAAAAATTGTGGTCGTACTTTAAAGTGTGTATAATAAAGGCCTCCAAACAGATTTTGTATTCCATTCACTATACTCGCATAAAAAATCCTCAAAATCAGGCTGCTGCTCCGGGCGCTACAGTGGCATTACCCTTTAAGGGGAGGTTCCGGTCTAGAGCCCAACAAAATAGGTGATCTTTAGGAATTAATTAAAGGAAAACTACTGTATATAATTTAATGGGACTTTTTGCATTGTATTAAGGATGTCTTAGATTATAGAAATATATTTTTTGTTTTATAATTAATCATTGCAGACGGCACTGGGTAGTCGTTAAAGTCAAGGCGTCAAACAATTCATCCAAATCGGTGGGATCTGTATCCCCAAAAGTTATTATCCGATTCGACTGAAACTTTTTTTATTTTGAAGAATATACTTCTGGTAGGGGAGAAACCAGAAAAAAATGCAAAATGATATTTTTTAAGAAAATAACGACACTTGAAGTTTGAAATCCCTTTCCCCCTATATTTTTCATCCTTTCAACGCCTTTGAAAATTATAAATGTTCAATTTTTGTATTTTTTTCTGGTGTCCCTCCTAGCCAGAAGTATATTCTTCAAAGTAAAAAAAGTTTCAGTCGAATCGGATAATAACTTTTGGAGATACAGGTCCCACAGTTTTGAGAACACTGTTTCGAGAAAAACGCGTTTAAAGTTTTACGTGAGTGCTGATTTGCCGCTACTCAAATGCCTATAACTTCGTGAATTTTACGAATTTCAACAAATCCTTTTAAACACGCATTCCTAAAAGATTGAACATTCGAAAAATAAAATAAAAGAAAAATCGACTTTTAGACCGGAACCTCCCCTTAATGTCCATCTTCAATTTACGATCTCACTGTACGCTTGCTGCGAACAGTAAGAAATGGTCGCTCGACATCTTCCTCGAAAATTCAACACACATTTGAAGAAGATTCTACATAGCTCTAGCCACATTGTTACTAGACGTCTGAAGTTGAAAGTCGAGAACGAACCAGCAGAAAATGAAATGGACAACCCAAGACGAGCGGCGCGAGGTTCAGAAGGAACACCGTTTCGAATGCTGGAATTCAACGGTGCCGGTCTGCTATTTTCGATGCGGAGGGAGCGTTTGGAATTGATGCATAGGTCGAACGTGAGAATCCACGAAGTAGATGGCGCGGCAGGGTGTGTAAAACGAGCCGGGCGGTCCCTGTTTTTCACGGTGGTCCAGCCACGACCCGGAGGAAAGACGTACGACGCGGCTCGGGGAGAACTATACGGGCGTCCGCGCCTCTTCCAGTCACTATTATTAGTCCTAATAGACCGTATGTCACGGGAAATACCTCGTCGTTGCCCTCTTGTTCACGTTGCTCACGGCGGCGGCCTGGAACGACCGTTTTAAGGAGATCTCGGGGAAGAGAAGCACCGACGGCCTCCGCCCTAATAAATGGGCCTGTACTCTAATCGGTAATAAGTGAGATACTGGTCTCGAGGACCGCGGGGAAAGACTGCGAGGCACGGGGAGTCCCAGATTCTCGTTGATCGTGAATTATGAGTCCCAGCAGCCGCGCAAATGTTCACGGGTTACAAATCAGGATCGAAGCGGGCGAACCGCGTATGTGTTTCTTTCGCAGGAGTAGCGAGGCGATCGAAAAAGTTTCCAGCGAAATTCGAGGGGGGCACGAGGGGACTCTTGTTGGAGAATTTCAGACAAAGGGTGGAAATGATTCGTTCCAAAGCGAAATGGACTCTGCGAGCCGTCGGAATATTTCGCGAAAGTTTGGCGTCGCGTTAGCGTCGATCGTGGTTGCTGAACCTGTCCCTAACTCCATTAAACCGTCCCGGTGTGTTCTTCGAAAGACCTTTGCATAAAGTAGAAGCCATTCCGGCGTAATGATGATCGACGTTACAGCCACGTCCCACGGGGGATTCCGTGAAGTTATATTTGATTTAATTAGCGGATATGAGGTTATAAATCGTGGAAACGAGAAACGTCACGCTTAATAAGTGCCCGTATTAAGTAAGTGCGACGGCATTATTCAGCAGGCTTTCTTAGCGCGGCGCAACAATGCGCTGCAACCGTTTTCCAAACCAAGTCCCTGGGAAATTGTCACCCCTTACTTTCTGTCCCTTAAGAAGCCTGCAAGTTCTGCGCATCACGCAAAGATGAACCAGCCATAAATAATTTAATATCATCGGCGCAGAGCAAAAATTTGGCATTGAGAATGACATTAGCGATGTCGTTGACAAAGAGTAAAAATAACAGTGGACCGAGGTGAGATCCTTGTGGAACCCTGGATGTAGAGCAGAAATTAGTTGAAGTCGAACTGCCAACTTTTACTGAATAAGAGCGCCTGAGTTAGTAAATCGAGTTAGTAAATTTTTAGTTCAATGCTTCAGCGTGCTTAAATATATTCCATTATTGACGAGCTAGGTGTAACAGTCGCGAAAGTGTTAGTCGAAACAGAAATCGAAGTCAGTGGAAAATATGTACAACGTGGAATGCATGCCCCAGCAGATCCTCTGAACTAGGAAAAGCTTCGTTTACCGCAGCGTCGATGCTCGAACATCCACCCCCATTCTCTCCCCTCCTGCTGCCACAAATCACGACATAAATTATTCCCCGTATCATTGCCCTCGTACCAACAGACCCAATGCAATTTCTCACGTTTTCAGATTAGTCGGAGGCCACGCCCACTCCAGCTGAATCTCCTTTGGCAAAACACGACAATTATTAATCTAGAGTGGCGAGAACCACCCTGCTTACCCCCGAATCTCGTATCCGGCACGTTTCTGCCGCCCCATCGACTCCAACCCCTTCTTACCTCGGCGATTCGTCATCGAAGCACTCCTTGACGCCCGCGATAATTCGGAAACGTTCGTTCGCGGCGCCTCGGCGTATCGCTTAGGCGCGCGGTACCCTATATCCGGTATTATCTTTGCCTGATTTACGCGACTGCTTCAATGTCCCTTCCCTTATTATCAAATAGAAGTCAATGGAGTGAATCTGCAAGTGGTTTAAATCGGTGACGAGCGAAGAATTCCAAATCGAGACAGCCGATTTACGAAACGACACAGAATTGAGGAATAAATAAAGAATGCTAGTCTTGTTGAGTTTTATAAGCGTTATTTTCCGGCTAATAAATTTCCATTGCTAGCTACCCACTCCAGGCAAATAATCAGCTTATTTGGCAGTACGTATGCGTGAGAGCAACTATTCTCGAAGATAAAAATTGTAAAAAGTGATCGTCGTAATCGACTCGATTAAATAATAGTCTTAGAGTAGCAGTTTCAAATGTCGCGCCTAGTATTGTCAAACACGTTCATGAAAAACAGAATCAAGTATCTCATTAATTAAATCTCAGTGGTTAGTTACGTTCATCTAATTAGAAAAATATAGGTACATATACCTGTTTAGATTATAATATGTAAGTATATATTAATATGTATATATTGCTACTAAACAGTACATCAAAGTTAAAAAAAAAAGTTTTATTGTAAATCAGTGTCAGAATTAACAAGTTCAGCCCATAAATTAAAATTTTTAAATCAGTTATATTTATGTATTTAATATTGCGGCCCGCTTAGAGTAGTAGGTTTCCACTTGTGGCCCACTTCCGACAAAAGGTTGCTCGCCGCTGGTTTAAATCACCAATGTCCACGCATATAATATTCCTAGATTATTTACAGCTTATTATACTTCTCTTGCCAACTATAGACTATCCTTCATCCATAGAAGAGCTTGGCTCTCGATTGAACCATTTTCCTGATCCCTCCCCAATTTTAATATCGCCCTTCAAGCTCGCGAGCCTCGACAGCCACGGTAGCTACTGTCACGCCCCATTACGCTAACAGCGGCCACTCAGAAGTCAGAAGCCCTTCGAAGAACGCGGAAGATAATCCAGCCGTCCCGAACGACTCGCCAAAGACTCGCCACGCGCCCATATTCGGGACCCACCAATTCCCAAACAGCTTGTGCAAGCAGACGTTCAATATGTAAATGAAAACATTCCGAGCGCGGGGGAGGAGCGGGTGCACGTATCCCTGAGCCTCATAACGACAGATTCCCCCCTGCGAGTCGCCTCGACGCCCTTCGTTCTTCTTCTCCGCTTCTCCGTTAAACGCTTAACCGCCGCGCCCGCTACACGGGATTACAGCGTGTTAGAGGGCGGCTGGGAAACCCTCGTGAAAGCTCCACGGCTGATAAATAATCAGATTAATGAAAAATATTTCCTCCCGGCGACGGCGATGTCTCGCCCGCTGCGCGTCACCCTCGCCCCTTCCCTCCGACACTCTTCAGAGCTTTTGGTTCGCACCTGATCCTCGTAGTGCCGCGCGTTTGCGAGTTTCACTGGGCGACTTGTAAAGTCCGTTCAACGAGTCGAGTTAGGTACCAGCTGTAAACAAATTATTATGCCCCTGCTGAAGTACGCGGGAACAGCAGCGGCCACGGCTATTGGCTCTCACAAGTTAGCAAACGTTAGTCAATTATTAATCGCGGGGCCGTTTTTCTATCAGTTTGTAAAACGCGTCACGCTATATTGTAACTATTGATAAATATAAATAGCGATACAGAATGAAATTCTAAATAAGAAAATATTAATCGTTTAGATATTGCTTTGTTCACTGCGCTATTCATATTCATATTTGCAACGAGTAATGGGGGAGACCGGGGCAGATTGTAACACGGGGTAAATTGTAACATAAGTAAAATCTTTTGAACGACAAATCTGGTAACCCACAGCATCCGAGAGCTGCTCGACGATGTCAGCACCGTTGGTTTTAGTGGCACAAACGAGCGCTATGTATTCAATTTGTGGTTATAGCCCAGAATTTTAGTAAATGTTGTCTTAGCACTTTTATTTCAATTAACCGTCGTTGGAAACCGTTTGAATTTTTGCTTCTTTGTCGCAAACGAATCAGTACACATTGGTTTATTCTAATCTGTACGCATTTTAGTAATTTGATGTTTAGTTTCTCGTTTGCTGAGTTCAAACGCAAAAATTCAAGCTCAGGGTAAATTGTAACATGCTACTAGTTATAAAGCAAGCTATTTGCTGACACACCAGAAAAAGATGCTCTAGACGCACAAGAGAACAATCGAGAATCCAAAAAGTATAAAAAAGTATAAAGACAATAGTAAAGAAAGCGAAAAAGAAGATTTTAATAAATTCAGATGAATAAGCAATTATTGTTTAACTCATGTATATCAAATGTTTAATAATGATATGCGTTTTCATTTAGATTTTTTAGAAATGTTTATCTGTGTTCATATTTGTATTTAAATAAGTAACACAGATGTGTTACAATTTACCCCGGACTGGGGCACATTGTAACAAATATTCAGATTTGTTTAGGATGAAGCTAGATGCCTAAGTATCCAAGATTTTGTCACGTACTTTCACGCAATTAGTTCACCACATATGTAAGTAGTAAATCACGCAAATTATTTCCTGATCGAGGAAAACACTTTCGAGAGAAAACTGTGAAAACTTTTTTTGTTACAATCTGCCCCGGTCTCCCCTATACAATATCTGAGGGATACGTCACTGTTCTGTCTGAACGCCACCACGTGCCCTTATTTACAGCTGGTGACTCGACTCTTTGAGCGGACTATAAAAGGTTGAAAACATCTTCGCTCCCACCGAGATATCAGCGTGTAAATGAACCATCCAAAGTAGCACAGTAAAACAGTTTACACCCCCGTTTCAAGCGTCCCAGTTGAGGTTTAAAGCGCAATTCGCGTTACTGTATTCTGGTGCGTAATGGGCACGGCAACACGGTTCAAACGTAATCGAACAGAATAGGAATTGAAGAAAACGAAACTCACCCCCGCTGGCAACGAGGAATGAATATTTTCCCTCTTCAACAGGAATGCGTAATATCGTGGTAATTCCGCGAATTGAGAAGTGATTCTTCTTTTTCACTGTCGCTTTATGACATTATCTCTCCCTCCGCCCGCCCCCGTCGCTGTCCTCCCATTGCCATCCGCGTCGGAGGGGGAATTTAATAACGATACAAGGCCTCCACTTCGATCGCGGACGTCGAGGCCGTTGGAATCGCGGAAATTTAGGCGGTTAATTCGCCCGGGCGCGCGAAAAAAAAAATGAAACCAGCGCCGCGGTGGAAATGGATCGTCGGTGCGGGAACGGGCGGAGCAGCGTGGTATTCGAGGCACCCCGCCGTTCCCCGCGCATCCAGCCGTCACTTGAAAGTTATTCATCGACGCCGCGTCCGTGGAGATTCGCGAGCCGCCGCTTCCCGTCCTCGATAATAGTCCTTGGTACATTCAATTTCGTACGGTACAAGGCGCGAACGCGCTCCTGCCTCGATCACGCGGCGGCTTTCGATTCCACGCTCATCCCTCGTCTGCGCCCTCCCCTCCGCCGCGGCCCTTTGGCTCGAATTCGTTTTTTAATTTCGCCGATTTGCCACGCACCTCGCTGTCTCTCGATCAGCCGGCTCCATCGTTCGTTACGCGGTTCGCGTGTCTGCTGCAAAACGATGGGGAGTCGTGTTGCTGCGGGGGTGGAACGCGTGTCGCGAGGGAGCGTTGGAATTTGTAATTTCTTCTTTTAAAGCGGTCATGTTGGTTTCACTGCGCTCATTCTCGCAGTGTGTTCGAAGCTGTGGCAGTCTGGTAGCCCTGTACTGTAACAGCTGACTCTAGCGACAGTCTTGACGATCGTGTCAACATCAACGATGCCCCGTTCTATTCTCTCTCGATACTTGTCATTCGTTTCTAAGCTCTCTCTCTCTCTCTGTCTCTCTCGAGTCTCTCTCTCCCTCTCTCTCTCTCTTTCTCTCTACTAATAATACTGGGAGTTAGCAAGTACACACGTATAAAAGATATGCTAGAAACGCTGCAATTTATGAACATAAGGCAAAGGATCATGTATAATACATGTCAATTATAGTACATAAGATGAAAAATGGTTTAGCACCAGAGTATTTGACGGGAGAAGTGGAAATAATAAAAGACAGGCATAACTACAATGCGAGAAGCAGAGAAAATATCGCTATAAAGAGAACGAGAACACTTACAGGACGGAAATCAATAGTATATACAGGGTTTAGAATGTCTAATGAACTACCGGAACAGATTAAGAGTAAAGAGAGGGTAGAAGACTTTAAGAGGCATCTGAAAAAGCATATAAAAGAAAACAGTTAGAGCAGTAGGCTTTTATGGCGTTGAAGACGTTAGTAGAATTGTACCTGATATAGTGGTTATTATTGTGATTCATTATTATTATTATTGTAATTCATATTATGTTCTGTAATGTTATTTATATATTTGATATTTTGTATATTTTTTTTTGACATGTTTTATGTAATGTGTATGTTACATTTTATGTACTTTTATTTTTTTTTAAGATTTTGCAATGCGTTACGTATGATGATGAAATGGTATGCAAATGTATGGAAATGAGCAGTAGCTACGGCTGAATAAAGCATGTCAAATCAAAAATCTCTCTCTCTCTCTCTCTCTTTCCTCGAACACATATTTCTGATCTCTCTTCTTCGAAAGTAACAGTTACGAGTCAAACTCCGAGGGCTCCAAATCCAATCATTAAAAGTCAATCTGAAAGTACAATATTTATTCGCTAAGAGCTCGCGGCTCGGAACCGACGATGAGCATTTAACGTAGAGTTTTATATAACGCTCCGCGCTTCTTTCTCCATCTCGCTCTCGCCTTGGCGGGATAGAAGTGAGCCAAACGCGGTGGGGATAGCACCGAGCTCTTAACGTGCAGGCCAAACCGAGTTCTTGGCGAATAAATACTGTACCTGCGTCGAGTTTATTTCAAAACCTCAAAACTCAAGCTCGTTGAGTTTCTTGGATCAGTCAGGTCTCCACACCGACGAGCGATTTCGTTTCGCGACAGATTCCCCGCGCTGCCAGAAATTCGGCGCTAGGGTGGGGATGAAATTCGCGACAAGTGGCCGGCAAAGTATCTTTCAGCATCCACACTCGCGAAGCGCGTCCCACATTACGCGACGAGCGTTCCTCTCTCAAGGGGATCTGGTTTTTCAGCGATCCGAAGAGAGGCACGAACGCCACTTTCAACCCGCTCCCAGAATTTTGCCAGGGGCCACTCAGGTGCCACTTGTCCCGCATATCCCGAACCTTCTTCCCGCTATAATTGCACTTCTGCGTGCAAACAGGCGAGAATTAAGGCAACAGACTGCGGATGTTCTTTCGCTGGCCCCTTCCCGCGTCTTCTTCCGGTTCCTATCGAGCTCGGTCCAAGTAATTTGCCCTCGTGTCGACTCGATCAGTTTCGTATCGTATTTTGTCAGTGCGCGAATAACCCTGGGATTTTTTCGAGCAACATCGATCGATCGTGTAACCTTCAAGCTCCCACTAATGGAGAGCAGAACTAACCATCTTCAAATTAATTAATTTGCCCGCTTGTGCAATTTAGCTAACACGTTCTGTCACGCTGTAGACTTTTTTACAAACACCAGCGCGTTTTTCAAGAACCAGCTCTTCACTTTAGTGCGCAACCACTCTGTCTAATTCTTTTTGTGTTTCAAACAGAATACTACGTCTTGTCACTTGTTACACATCCCCGTTTTCTGTTATACATATAACAAGGTTATCCTTTTTTCTTTAATTTATCTCGAGGAAATAATAACCAAACTGAGTTTCACTGTAAACACAAGTAATTTATTATTTATAATTATTTACAAAGCTTAACTTAACCTACTGTACACCTGTAAACACAAGAAACGACATTAAAAGCTATTATTCCACAAAGATTTATGTAGGAGAGTGACAATTTATTCAAACAATCCTAATCAATTAGGTTTTAAACTCCTCGTGGCTTTTCTCTCTCATCAGCTCTGTTCGTCCGCCCTCTTGTTCCACAGACATGCGCAATACGTCTCTAATTCGGAATGAGTGTTAAAAGGAATACGTTAGTTTTACAGAACTTCTATCGTATTTCTTTTACATACACACTGTACCTCTTACCAAACAGTTTCCACCCGTCTATAAAATAAACAAATTCAATTCGAGTCTCGTTTTCGTGAACTCGTGCAAGCTGCAACTGCATTCCACAGTTTGTGGAGACTGTGCTTCCCAGTATGATCATTGCACAGATTCCCTGTTCTACTTCCCTTCGTCTTGCTCGAAATTGATCAGGCTTTTCGCGCAAGCCTTACTCCCATCGAATTTCATTGAGTTTCACCTAAACAGGCGGCGTCGGCACCAAGCGTTGAATATTTCAGGCCAATTAGGCGGCGGTACACATTCGTCGCGGCGTGAATTATTTAACAAAAGTCCCGAGCGAAAATAAACCGTGGCCTGGGGCCGAATCATCCATTACTTAGCGTCCGTTAACGCGTTTTGCCTGTAAAACGTGTACCATCCGCGCTCGCCCCGTTCCCAGCCCCTATCGCCGGCCTTAATCGGAGATACACGACTCTGGCTCTGGGATCCCGGAACCTATGGGAATATCTGACGAGTCTACGAGGTGTACACGTACGCTGCGCGTGTGTGTTTAGCTGCGCTGCTAATTGCTCCGACGTTGCTGCGATCTCGAGACCGAGCGACCGTCCCTGGCGATGCGGATTCGATCGTTTCGGGGGCTGTAGTCGTCGTAACGAGGCGCTATACTTCGAACGAGGCTTCTGTGGAGTTGCGCAGCGCTGTATCTTGAACTCGGGGGACGTTTTAGATCAAAGACGAATAGAATGCACCATGCTCGATAAAAAATCGAGGATTTTATTTTGTTATCCTCTTGTATTCGCGCGAAGATCCCTTAGTAGGTATTAAATATATTCCACCGCACTCAGTCTCTTAAATTTTCATTTCGTGGGGATGACGAGTTGAATTGACGCTGCCAGCGTAATAGTGGACTTACCCATAATTTCGAGTGCATTGACATTTCAGCCTAAACGACCCCTTATGCATCAAAATTTTAATTCTATAGTGGCCTGAGCAACCTTAAAATATTTATATAAAAAATTCACCAATGTTCATACATTTACACTTACACACTAATAATACACACCTTAGCAATTATATTTTTTAAAAATCATACGCATGCCCCTAGGTTAATAATTGGGAATTTATAAGATTAATAATTTCATTAGACATAATTTCAGGACTAAAGTTTTGGGTTTACGCCTCTATTGCGCTGGCAGGCTCAATTTTCCTTTAAAAAAACGTCCACAATGAGCAAGTACCCTTGCACCTTAACAAACGTTCAGTAATTACGTTCCCAGAAGATACAAAATAAAAGCACGATGAAGTATGTATAAACGTTATTCGAAGAGTGGGAATATTTGGCCATTCAGCGACGTGATTAATTAAAAATCCGGGCCATGTTATTCCTAGCGTAATAGCGGAGCTGCGCGAGTTTTTCACGTGAATAAGCGTAAGGAATTAGCTTGTGGAGCGGACGTGTATCGATCCACGTCGGATTTTGATTTGCCCTGAATGGTAATGAACGAAGGAAAGAGGAGGAAGGCGGCTGCCGGGCGCGGAGTAACGAGCGAAACGAGAATTTAATCTAGAAATCCGAAATTACCGGGGCTGCGGATGTCAGATTTCTCTGATTCCTGGCGAACAGTCGGGAACGGTGCTCCAACTTACGAAATTATCGAGGCTGCCCGTGTAAAATTAGGTTAAAATTAGTTTCTTCGGTGTCAATTAGAAAGTTCTGTTACAAACAATATCCCCGAGAGGGGAACTCGGCCGAGTGATAAAGCTACATAAAATTACGCCCCGCCATTTGATGGATCACTAAAACGATTAAAGCAGAAGAGAAACGTAGACTTGCGTTGCATTCATCAGAAACAGTTTGACTGTTTTAAATGGATCCAATTTGAAAATCTCCCCCGCTGATTAATACAAAATTGGCGGCGGCCCGGTGGATGAGTTCTCGTAAAAGAACGAACGAACGCACCGGAGGAGAGCTGTTTTCGAGTCGATGCTTCTTTGGAGGTAGCGCGACAGGACGGTCGCATTAGTCCTCGTCATCTATCACTTAGCGCGCTCCCTTCGGGACTCCGTGGCAAGGGATAGTCTCGCGGATCCTCTTTGTTCATCGCTGTCGTCCTTCGAAAATCCTCTAACTTTTTAATTCCGTCCCACTAAGATACCTTGGTCCCTTGGACCTTGTTGATCATTCTGTCAGTGGCGTCCTAATCAGTTGCACGAAACCTCCAAGAACTGCCGCGCGCCTTGACAATTGGCGATTCAAAATATCTTTATTTATTCATTTATTTATTTCACATATCTGCTATTCAGATGCAACAGTGCGCAGTAACTGCGCGTGGATGCAGGGCATAATTAAGATTTTTGGAGCCCGGGGCTAGCAAATCTTCGAGAGCTTTATTGGTTGAAAAGCGGTGGGCGCGGAGTGTAAAAAAATGATAATAAAGTATACAGTTAAATACGTAGATCGTCGCAGATTGAAATTTATTCGAAATAAAATTAAATAACGTTTAATCATACATAATAAGAAATAATGATTTACAAATAAATAATATTAAAAGGCACAGATCGAAGAGATATTTTAAATAACCACGGAGGCGTCGTATTGAATTGCATTAGCGTTAAAAAACGGTGGAAAGCAAGAGTCGAAGGAAGAAAAGTATTGAGGCTCGCCAGGGATGCGAAGACCGTGCGATCTGTCACTTAGGGAGGGCTTGGGAGCGAGAGAGCGAGCAACCCTGTTTCATCCCCTCGGGACTTTCACAATCGGGACATTTTTCTCCATCCCACCCGTTTCTTCTCGTCAACCACGCGAACTGATGTATGGCTCGTGATTGGAGTGACTGTACATACGCGAAGGGAATTCTCGCTCCCCCTCGGGGGCGGCGGGGCGGACTGGTCGCCGCGACATCCCGTGGGAAAAACTGCGCGGCTGCGATCCGGAAAAGCGTACACGGGGTGTCACCGAATTCTGGCGCGGTCCGTTGCTAATTGATTTCTCCTACCAGCTTCGTTTCGCCCCCTGGGCACGAAGCCTTCGTTCACGTGCTCGCGCTCCCTGGAATATTCCTACCACCCGAGGGAAACAATGAAAAAAACCGAGATTTCTTCAATCTGTGCAATTTCTGACAAGCTGGCCCTTAAAAACTGCGTATTTATTTCTTCGCAACGTCAAGAATGGAAAAGTTGCTCGAAACATCGTTTATTAAACGCTTTGGATAAATTCACGAGAGAAACACTTACAATATCTTCCGATCCGTAAAAGAAAACTATATATCTTGCCACTTTTCTTTTAGTCTCGAATTGTTTTTGTTTTTCTATTATGAAAAAAAATAAATCACTTTAATTAGAGCGAAACCAAATTTGTTATTGGCTCTCAACCAAAAAGGCGTGTCTCCTGTATTTACCCTCATGTCAGGATACAGGAAAGGATAGTAAACAAGATATTAATGTTTCCCACTACTTGAAATGGGGCATTGGGAGCAAAAACGGACCAACCCACATTTTTGCGAAATTGAGTTAGTCAGTAATGCATTCCAAATAATCATATAAAATAGGAAAATCTGTTTTTCATTCTGGTCCGTCTTTGCTCTCAATGCCTGAACTACCCTCCACGGAGCAATTACTTTCGAGCCACCCAGTGTACTAAATCCACGCAAGCAGCCGTTGCTCGTCGCCCGTCCTGTTCCATCACCGATATATCAATTTCATCGAACGTTAACCAGCGGCGAAGTTCTCCATACACCCCATGGGAGCCGCGGCGAGAGTCGACAAGTGAAAAGGGACGGGCAGGACGAAAGAAAGGGCAAGTGGAGCTGGACGTTAACGAGGTTATTACTGGTTTCGATTGCACCCCCCCACTTGCGTAACAGTAAATAAGGGAGCATCGCAGCCGTGAGGGTGTCGCTTGACTTCATCGACGGAGAGAAGGGTGGCCGGTTACTTTAAATCTTGCGGCGCACGCGATACGCGGTGATTCATACACGGCTCCGGCGACTTGCCGCGCGAGCAGTATCGATAATTCGAGGGGCACGAGGCGGTGACAAATTCTTGTCTTCGAGATACTACTTGGTCGCTAACCGTGAACGTCATTTTTCGCCCGCAAGGATTTTACGGGACCTGTCCAGCGAAATCCAGCTGGATATTTTATGCGACGGCGATCCTAATTCATTTTCTGTCCCCTGCAGAGAGATCTAGAACCATTGGTGCTTTCGATCTTGACACGCGCTCGTCTCTTCCGATAATAAATCGATATTGTACGGGTGGCCACGGATGGTGATGCGAAAGTGATGTGATATTGCTCCACGTGCGTGTACTTTCATTTTTCACTTTACTTTTTATATGGCTCTTCTTACTTTACTTACTAATTCTTGTTATTCTCGTGTTTAGCTTTAAGTATTAAGATTACCTTTACTTTAGTTCATTCTTGACATTTGTTACATTTGTTTCTTGTTGTCTCTATTTTAATTTAGTTTATAGTACGCGGTTAGGCTTCCGAACAATGTTACCACTGTAATGTAAATATTCAGGTATCTTCTTTTTTTAGTAATAAAGACGAACAACCCTTTAGGTGCTATGGACGCAGTGTGTGCGAAGAACGCCCATAGGCGTTCGGCGACTATGCGTAAGAGATACGACTGAGGGAGTTCCGCACGCGACGTATGCTGAGCGTTCAAATCACCCTGCATCCAAAGAGTTATAAATAATATTCACTTTAATCGCATTCAGTGGCATTTCATGAAGCAAGCCCTATTCTTCCTAGAAGAAGAGCTCAATTTCCCCAAAAATTCAACGTCTTACCGCCAAAATTTCGCACGAGTCGTTCCACGCTACCTTCCCTCCCAATCTATTTAACCCCCTGCACACGGTGGGTTCCGCGAGCTCAACGATTCCACCTCGAAGCGGAGCGGAGCCCCGCGCTGGCAGATGGGCGAATCGAGATAATTACCCGCTTTAATTATTTAATTAATCCCGACGACGTTTTCGGTGTTTTATCTGGGAAGCTCGTTAAAGCGAACAGCCCTCCAGCGCGCGGGGCTGTGTGGAGCGGTACACGCGTGTCCGGGGGTTGGGCTCGGTGTGGGGCGCGATGGTACACGCGGGAAACAGCTCGTACGTACGCGCGAACAAATGAAGTCGTTCGTTCTCGAAACGGCATTTATCCATTCGATCAAATTGCACGCCGTTCCGCGGCCCGTTCACCGCAACCCTTAATCTATCGCGCATTTATTCCTCTGTTCGCTCTAGTGCCTTTGAAATTATTTGCGCCGCGCCGAGGCCATTGTACCCGTTCGAGTGGCGGAGGCGCTGCTCAATGCAACTGGAGCGAAGCTCGCGGCTCGCCTCGCCAAAGATTATTGTATTCGACATTCCTTCGTCGCCCAGGGACTCGGTTTTCTAGTCGAACTCACTAGCCAAGATTCTGTAAATTCAAAAAGTTCCGAAACTCTGCGAATATGCAGGGGATTTCCTGCTGATTGCAACGTAATTTTTCCTTGCTCCCCAAATTCACTCTAAAAGGATTGACGAGGTTGAATTTGTATACAAAAAAATGGATCGTGCTGTTTCATAATCATTTAAACCACCAATTCAGATTTCATGTGAAGAGAAGAATTTTAGAAAACAATATTATTGTTTATAAAACCTTTACCATTTGCTTGATCTAATTAAAAGAAGTAACTTTTGTCCTGAAACTTTTTTTCTTGCGAGTTACATAATAAAATCGAAAAGTAGCCGAATCTTCAGGGGTTAATTTCACCCGCTTAGAGTGAATTTGGGCGGCGAAGAAAAATTGCCTTGTAGTTAGGAGGAAATCCCCTACATATTCATGAAGTTTCAGAATTTTTTGAACGCCCAGGTCCCGAAATCATCCCCTGTCAGTCGACCCAGTCCGACGAGGGGAAACTTTAAAACGAATAGTACTCGTACGAGCGGAGCAAACGTTTGCGTAACGCCGTGCATTGCGTGCACTGTAATCGCGACGAGTTAATTCCACTGTGATCGCTTTAAACGTACGCGAGGCTCGCAATGGGGTAACTTTCTGGAATACATCAATCACGTGCCACTGCGAAATATCATTACGTCCGCGGAGAGGAGCTCGGAGTAAAAGTTGAGATAGAAAGGGGAATGGAAGAAGGTATTTAGAGAGTTGAGAGCGAGTGTATAGACCACTGCAGAGTATAGAGAGAGTTTTAGCGGGGAACGGTGGTCGAGGGTAGAAAGGGGATGGGTGCGGAGCATCAGCTGCGTGCAAAGGGGCCTCTGGGGGTGCTCGAAGCGGCAATCGATTCGCACGCGTTTTCACCTTTAGTTTCGCCGATTCGGGGAAACAACGGAGGCCTTATCGGCGGAGCGGCGCGATCGCGGCAATTACGATAATCGCGAGCATAATCGAGGCCGCATCGGTGCACGCTAGGTACGCGCCGGGCCATATTAACGTTATTTCCCTGCGCTTGCCGCGCAATTGCTGGTCGGCTGTAATTCGAGCGGTAGAATTACGATGGCTGTGTATGACAGGCTGTGTTTGCGGCGTTACGTAATGGAGAACATACTTAGAAACGCGTTACACTTTCGTTCGGCACCTTCCGCTCAATTTAGTCTTATTTCGATGGCATATCAAGCGTGAACACGGAAGGTCTGCAATTGTAGAGAGATGAATAAGGAGTGATTTTTTAAAAGGGGATATGGAAACATGGAAACAGTTCTTAATAACCGTAGAAGACTGTGGTACCTACGTTTGTAAAAAAATGATTTTATTATTAGGTACATGTATTTAATAAGGGAAGATCCCGAAACTGAAAATTCAAAAAATTCTGAAACTTTGTGGATATGTAGGGAATTTCCTCCTGATTACAATGCAATTTTTTTTGCTGCCTAAAATCACACTAACAGGGTGAAATTAACCCCTGAAGATTCGGCTGTTTTTCGATTTTATTTTCTAACTCGCAATCTGTAAGAGTTAGAAAAGAAATTTCAAGACAGAAGTTACTTCTTTTAATTAGATCTATCAAATGGTAAAAGTTTTATCTACTTTTGTTTCGAAATTTCTTTTCTATACCTTACAGTTTGCGAGTTAGAAAATAAAATCGAAAAATAGCCGAATCTTCTGGGGTTAATTTCACCCCCTTAGTGTGATTTTAGGCAGCAAAAAAAATTTGCGGCGTAATCAGGAGAAAATTCTCTACATATCCACAAAGTTTCAGAATTTTTTTAATTTTCGGGTCGGGATCTTCCCTTGTAAGTACATTATTCTTCTATCTAAGAGCGGTAATGTTTTAACTTTAGCGACATTGTTTTAATAATTATGTAAAAGAAATCTTTTGGAAATAATCCCTTCTGATGGAAACTATAAAAAAGCTCTTTTGTATGAAACCATTTGTAAAGAAGTGGAAACAAGTAAAGTTGAAATTTTTCAAACGCTTGATAAGTGGTGTGAATAGAAAGATTAGGAATTTCGCAAAAGAAATTTAAATTTTGTTGGAATTTATTGAATAACAACTTATTAATATTATATTTGGCCTTTCACTTCGCCATCTTCGATTTTTATCTTCGCCAAGGATTGCCCACGTGTGTACTCGTTTAATAGCTTTCTAAACCAATTTAGTATACGTTTGAGTAACTCTATATAATCAACTTCCTTTTGTTTCGAATTCACAACAATTTCATAGATTCGTAGGTACTTATGGGAAATATGTCCGTTTTATTTCAGACTAAAATATTATTTCAATATGTCATGAGACAAACTCGGAAATAAAACCATGTAGGTATTTTCACTTCAATTTTGCAATATTGAATTAAACCTACTTTGTAGTGTTTTATACCACTGGGGGATATAATTTAACATTCTTCAGGCGACGCCACCAAAATTTGCATCAACGTCAAAAATGGAAATACTTCTCTTAAAAAATCACTCAATTCACCAATGAAAGATAATGCAAACACTTGTAGTTACAAACGTTAGTAGGTACAAAAAAAAAGTTTAACGCTAAAAAGGGAGAAGGAAGACCAAGGAAATCTCTGCGACCAACACGCCCCTTCGTCCCGTCCTCGAGTAATTAATAGAACATTAATAATGTCCTGGCAGCAGAGGCTGAAGGTCGATGGAATTTTAATAGCTACGCCGGATATTACCTGAACGCTAGCAAAGCAACGACTCTTCCCTCCGCTCTAGGGAAACACACGCCACTTTCTGCGCGTACATTCACCAACGGCGACAGAGGAAAGCCCGCGAATGTTAATTGGCCAATTAACCGACGGAGCGCGGGCGAATCGGAAAGATTCCGCGTAACGAGAATGCCCCGTTCGAATCGGCCCCGCGAACTGGGTGAACGCGCGCCATTATCAGCCGAAAAATTTCGGTCACCGCGTACGATACAACGGAATATTGATCCGTACGCGCGCAACGCCAGTGTTTTTAGCGTATTAAACGTCCTAACACGCTGGCGTATCCTGATAATACAGATAATCGGGGGAGGAGATCCCGTGAATTACGGGGAACAAATGAAATTCAGCCCACCCCGAGTGGAAAACAATTCAGAAATGGCGTAACACGGGTAATCCGAGGGCTAGAGAAATTGGTATTACGCTCCTCTCATCGAGATAACGTTCGAGCTCATTAAGGGAGAAAAGTGCGCGGTTGTTAATGACTTTATCAGGCCGGCAGGACGGGAGGATGGCAGGAAGGGGGTCTGGAGGGTGCGCGCGGTTTCCGGGGGTCGCTAAGACGCCGCATTGGGAGATTTAATCGCAAAGTATTTAGCCGGCTCTCTCCCTCGAAAAAGGCAAGATTAATGGCCACCGCGCGAGAAGCTGCAGCGCGAATTTACATCGCGACGCGTTCTTTAAGAAAATTGCCCCTCTAATTCCGCGAGATCCGTGCCGCGGTAATATTCCTGGCCTTGGTAAACTTTCGTTGTGAAATATTCAGCGATCCCCGGGGAAGATTTCCATTTTTGCAAGCGGAGGAACGCGAAACTGCCTCACGCATTAGAAACGTCACAGCTTGAGAGCCGAGGCGCTTTCCGCGGGAAGATTCTTAAGTAAGGTCCCTGCAACAGACTCTTTGAAACCCTTTCCTTCCTTTCCAAGCGTATCACTGGTCGACAGGTCCGCAGCGCTTCGCGTAGTTCGTCTCACGGACGAAACTAATAGCAGAAATATTTGAATCCCACCACTCTCCGTCAGTTTCTCCTTGCTCGCAGGCCGCGGCAATATTCGTCGCGAAGCGTTTTAATTAATCGCGAGGGAACAGGCCCGGCGAAATATGTTTCCTAGACCGAGCGATGAAAATTGAAGCGTTTCCGCGAGCCTTCGGCGGCGCGGCGTGTCGACGAAACTCTCAGACGGGGAGAGAATTAACGCGAGGGAAAAAGGAGCAGAAGAGGGAACGGCTCGCGGGGGAAACGAGAACGATAATTCGCGGCGTGGCGGACGGGGGAAGGTTGATTCGCGATTACGCGAAGCAATAACGTTCCAGGGAGCTCTGGAACTCTGGAACTCCGTGTCAGGGGGTCGACGAGTGGCGCAGCGCGACGGAATTTGCGCCAGGAACTTTACAAGGGCCAATAATTGCGATGCCATTTTCTGCCCGCGGCTCGCCCGCCCTCGACAATACGCGAAATTCCCGCACTTTGACCGCGCAATATTCGCGACACGGATCTTCATCGACGCGCGCCAGACGTTCCCGCAATTAATTACAAAGCTGGCCAGTCGCGCGCTCTCCCCCGACCGGCGACCCGCCGAGATTAATCGAAAAGAGGAGCGAGATCGTTGCGGCGGAGTGCCGAGCAAATATTTGCTTTTTAATTTGCCGGTGATTTCGTCGGACGCTCGCGGCCCCGTCGCGGGAATTTCCACCTCTCCCCCGGCGTGCTCGAGGACCGCGCGAGTAACACATCGTCGCGATGTCGATGGAATATCCAGCCGCGGACGGGCAGCGCTGCAATTTTCCGGTGCAATCTGCTGGTGAAAATTAGCATCTCAGCGCCATCTTGCATCGATTAAAATGTTCACTGATAATATTCACATGTCAACGCGCTTCTGTTGTCCTTTGCTTTACTTTTACTTTACACTTGCTACTGCTTTAAACTTTAAAGGGAGACATTGGTTTAGGACGCTGAAACAAAGATGGTTTTCGCGAATTTTTTTAAAGAGGATAAATAAATTCGATCTTTCCATAATTTTGCGGATGTTTTAGTATATATGTAAAGAGAAAATATCCTCTTTAATTGAATTTGAGCGCGCTTTGGATACTCAGAGCACGCTTCGGAGTATGATTGACAGGTGGTGCATCAATTACGACTGAGCGTAAAAGATTAGAGAGAGATAGGGAAGCAGAGCACATGTGCAATCCATAATTATCCGTAATTAACTTACTATAAATTAAAATTAATAAGAAGTTAGATAAACTGAACAGAGAAGAGGTGAAAATTAACTTTTATTGCCGTTTCTCTGTTTTTCAGGTAAGACCATTGTACAAACTGTAAATATAATGTAAATAGTATAAATAAAATTCAACTCTGTTTTTCAGTGAAACAATTATTGGTTAATTTCATAACCTGTTGAAGAAGAAAAATTTATAATTAACATTATATATATTTGTAGAATATATAATGTTGTATGAGGTATTACATAGATACCAATTTACAACAGATATATTTTAGTATATATTTGTAGAATATATACTAAAATATATCTCCTGTGAATTAGTATCTATGTAATACCTCGTACAACATTTCTATTGGCTGTACAGTGTATACTAAGGGTAGTCCCGTTTAAATAAATAATAATAATAATAATAATAATACAGAAGCAAAATCTAATTTAACAATTTCAAGTTTCTCGCGCCGAAATTAATTAATCATTGATGCGCCTCGAAACTGGAATAAAATTGTGAAATGGCAGGAAAGATAGCACAAAAACTATTTGACTGATCGACTTTTCCCGGGCTTTTAAGTTAAAGACCAGCCATCATCGGTGAATTAGAAACGTTTGTGAAAATATTAAATTGAACCATACTTTTGCATAAAAATATCGAATTTTTTCATGTAAATTGTATGTTTTATTTAAAGTCTCACAATTTTGTCAGTTGAGACTTCCTTCCCATTTTTTTCAGTTCATCGACGATGCTAGTTCATGAACATTAAGAAAAACTTCGATTTTTCTATTTCGGGTCAGAATTAAAGATTCCATTCTTGCCGCCTTTTCACAATTTTATTCCAGTGGCGAGGCGCATCAATGATCGATCAAATTCGGCATGACAGACTTGAAATTTTTTTAAAATACCCCTAAAGTTTTGGAGAGATCGAATTTATTTTTCCCTGTTAAATTTTTTTTGGAAAATCACCTTTAACTGCGTTCTAAACCAGGGTTCTCCCCTTAGACAGAATTGGCCAAGTTTCTTCACTCGTTCCTCTGATTCCCCTGCTTGTAGGTAACTTATAAGTGGGATGCCGATCTTTGAATCCTACATTTCTGTCACTATAACCGGAATTTCCTCTGTAAAATTTCCCCTCCAAAAACCACTCAGAATCTCCTCTCTTAATGAAGACGTTCCAAGAGAACCCGGGGTTCTCTATTTTTCTTTTAAAATTCATCGCGGATCGGAGGAGATCGAGCCACTCGACCCATTTACGAGGGAATTCCGGTGCAAGGCTATTTTTAGGGCATCGGGCCTTTTGATAATACTCGAAAGGACGACTGATAGGAACCGATGGCCCGCAATTAATTACAGAGTTGCCAAGTGGCGGGGATCGATCTGGCAATATTCGCTCGGCGAACGTTGATCCTGGTCTTTCGCGTCGGTCCGCGCCGGCCGAGTGCCTAAATACACAATCGAAAACGGTTTAAAGCGAAACGACCCCGCAAATTTCCGGTCGCTGTCGCGCTACTACAGCCTTTCGCCGCATCGCGACAGTTGTGCGGCCTGCTGCTCTTTGTGTCCGCGTGGAAAGTCCTGGCCGCGTGAAAAAATCGCGCACCGTGCCTGGGAAAGCCGAAAATCAGTGAGCGAGTGGTGCGCGCGGCTTGAGAGGCTATAGAAAGGCGAATAAAAACTGGCGGGAAGGAGTCAGTTTTTGCAAGACTCTATTACAATGGAAGTGCCATCCCGGAGCACCGAGCACCCTTCACCGTCGACCGAATATTCTAAGGGAACTAGTTTTTCTCCCCCAGGCTTCTAAAATATCGCAGTTCGAAAACTAAACTTTTCAATACCGATCGCACGTGCGCGGCCGTTCCTTTCTTCTCTAAAAGCTCGGGAGAACCTCGAAGAGACATACGTAGGAGCCGCTACGCGCGCAGCGCGTGACGTTTCGGAGTTAACGAAATGCTCGCCGAGACTCTTTACGCGGATGAATTTTGGCATTTTAAATTGGACGATAAATAATAAACAAGGCAGACGAGGGAGAGGGGGGCATGAAGTGAGCCCCGGTCATTATTCTCTCGAGCGCATTCCTCGTGACACGAATTTACACATTTTGCGCATTGTACCCACTTTTCTCCGCGCGTGTCACGGGGATATAAACCATCCCAGTAAATTCACCGGCGAATGCGGCAGACGGCAGCGTTGCGCCAACAACGCTAACCGACCTTCCAGCGGAAACACTAAAATTGCCAATTACGCGAAACACTTGTAAGAACGACATTGGTCCTTTCCAATCTTTCCATCCTGAATTTCGAGATTAAAACAAATTCCCGTTGTGCTCCGTGGATATATTAGAAGCGCGCATTCGAGCTCTGCGAGTTATACAGCATCAATTTTTATTCGAATAAATCTTTACGTTAATAATCTTTTATTCGAATATAAATTTATTCATAAAAATAATGCCGAACCCTGCGCTTTTGGGAGGGGTTGGAAAATCGATGCGACCGTGAAAAGCGAGGGAAAAGGCTGGAGCGAAAGGGTGACGGCGAATGCGCGCCAGTGGAATCGGCCTTTTGTCTCGCGCGACTCGGAGCCGACGCCGGGAAAACAGACGTGCGAGGAGCGACGGCGTCGATGAGGGCACGAAAAGACGGTTGGTCCCCCGGGGAACGTCGGGCATCCTTTGCGCGCACATACACTTGCGCGCCGATCCGCGTGGGACGGATCGGGACGCTCTGCGACGAGAGCGTTCGGTTAGGTCGAAAGCTGGCGGGACGATAATCGATATAGCGTGTAACGTCACGTTTCAATCAGCGACGCGACGCCGGAACGCCGCGGAAAGGTCGACGGAGGGACGCGTCTCGTGAAATATTCGGGACACGACTTGGCCAGCCACCCTAAAGCGACGCAGTCTGGGGAATCAGCCGCCGATGATGGCTGGCGCGGGCACGTGAGCTTCGGTGCGTCACGTTGCACGCGAGTTTAGGTTAATACTTAGGTGTATCGACGGGCTCGTGGGGAATCAAAGAAGCCTCGTTACCATCGCTTCGACCTACAAAGGAGCTCAAGCTCTGTGCAGCCTGGGGGGAGCTAAACAGATCGCCCTCTCAGTGGGAGGAATCTTTGGCAATGCAAAGGTGTTGAGGAATAGAAATTAAAGAGTCCTTGTAGAAAACACCTGTAGGCGCCAGAAATCAAATTCTATAGGTAGGGGAGACCGGGGCTAAAAGCTCCGGGGGTAAGTTGTTCCGACGGCTCTATCTTCGAAATAAAAAGAGCGTTGTACTTTAAATTATTTTTTCCGTGTGAGTTGATCACGCCACTCTGTCGCCCACTTTAAGAGTTTCTGCTGTGCTTTGAGATGCGAACATATGAATGAAAGGCGGAAAGGGACACGACTTCGATCGAAGTTATGCGTAAAGATAAATAAAAACTGTCGGTTGAGAATTCAATATCTGCCACATGATTCTATCGAGATTTATTAAAATAGTACAATGTGGACAAGAGGCCACAGTAGGCTGCAAGTACAAATCTCAATAAGTAGGTACTTAAAACAGTTGAATGTAAGACTGATTAGTAGATTATAGTTTTTATACTAAGGATAATGTTTATGGTTATTATATCGATTTGGTTTTCTTTTAAAGATAATACATTTTTGTTGGTCCGAACCTTCATAAATAAACATTATTAATAAAATTCGGTTTTATCTTATTAGAAAATGAAATATTTCATTAAAAGGCAACTTTTATATCTTAGTAACAACTTGCCCCATAAAGGGGTAAGAAGTTCCGCTTCGATCCGCCACAAATACATTCCTTTCTATGAAAAACCTAATACAATATTTCAAATACAAGCTTAAGATCAGAAAATATAATAAATTTAACAAGAAATTAGTCAATAGCGAAGAGAATAACTACATTATTTTCCAGTCATTTTTTATGTTTTATCGAAATCGAAACTTTTAGCCCCGGTCTCTCCTACTATAGAATTACCATCGGGGGTGTCCTTAATTACGTAAGGTAATCTTGGCGATTTCTTATCTCTTCTCTGCCACAGTAGCTAGAAGAATTCGTAAGATTTTATATCCCAACCCTCTCCCCCCTTTCTAACATAATATTTTATACATTGCATTTTTTTGAGTTCTTAAAATTCTTTTAAAAGTTTATACAATTCATATAACTCGGTTTCGAGTGTACGATGAAACATCGCCTTAAAAAAATATTACGTAAGATGCTACCTGACTCCCTCTCCCCCTTTCTAAGGAATCATACAAAATTCGGGGCATCTTCCCCGCCCAAGAAGCCTTACATAATTTAAGGACGACCCCTTGGCAAGTAGAACATTTTTCGGTAAAATACTTTTTTTAATTTTGGCACTTCCAGTGTCCTCTACAAGGACTCTTCAATTGTTGGAGAGTATAATGAAAAGAGCATCGCTCGGATGAAGAGAGGAGTTAGAAGACTTTCAACATTCTCCAATTACGATAATTCCATTTTTTCTTTTTTTTAAATGTAACAAAGCTCGCGCGAATTTATTGTTAACATCCCCGCGGACGTGGCACCCTACGGCGCGGAGTGGTCAATGACCCTCAGGTGCATCAGAATTTAATTATCATTTCACATCGAAAGATTGCCCGGACGGGTGGGGACGTTTTACTCGGTCGAGTCCCCGAATCGAGAGTAATTACCACGCTCGCGATGATGATTAATTTGTTCGCATTTTAATAACTGCAAGCCTCCTCCGCTTCGTCCCAGCCAAGCAATTAGCGGGGCAAATGAGTTCGTTATTAATCCGATATCAGCCTCTTCTCGCTAGCGATGCACGATCGCGCTGGACACGGGGGGGGGGTGAAAGGAAGAAGAATCATTCTCGTTGGCCGAGAGCGGATCCGTGTTTCGTCATTTATGCGACCCCGCGCGGTACGTGCGTGCTCGGGTGGCGGGTCTCGCAGGCCTGGGAATGAACTGTTTCGTTTTCGAGGCGCGACCCACCTCGTCGCCGTCCAAATGGATATGAATCACGGCGGAGGACGCGAGACTCGATATAAACCTCGCGATTTATGTGGACGCACGGCCTGTCCGACTTACATTCAGCCCCCGGCTCGCGTTACTAGTTTTTTACCGAGCTCGAGGGGATTTGTGCTCGCGGAAACTCCGCGAAATCGGTGTCGAAGGAGTGCATGCAGGGACTCGAGGAATTCAAATCAATCACCCCACCCATTCTTCCACCGAGTTCTCCGTTGATTGCAAATGGTGGCCCAAAGTGGTTCCAACCGCGACTAAAAGGTCGAGTGCGAAATGAAAGTTCCCGGAGAAACGGCGGACGAACGCCACGGGGAGCCGCCGGCTGAAAATTCACCGCTCGTCGCAGTCCGATATCTCCCGGGCGGAACTTTGTTTCGAGAGGAGGATCACGTTCTCGCCGGGGTATATCAAAATTACCAAACGTTCCGCGGCAGCGGCAAATTTATTCGCGCGTTATTAATAAAGCCGGCCGAGCGACAGGGGTCCGGAAACTCCGGGACGTTCCCTTATTTGCATACGCGGCGACACTTTACCCTCTTGGAGATTAGCAGAGAGCTTCGTCCGCGGGAATCAGACGTTACGAATAATTCCGAAGTTACCCTGCGCGCGGTCACAACCCGAGAGCCAGGAACTGCGAAGACGCTTGGGCGAAAGTAAGACGACTTTGCGAAACTACCCTTTAGGAAACTGTCCGCAAGTCCCGCCGCTCGGAGTTCCCCGATCCCGAGGTATTTTTGCAGTTGGGGTAGCAGTTCCACGATCTGCAGTGGTGAAACGAGGGATGCTTGTTTGGACACAGTCGTTGCTGGACCACATCTTTTCCCACAAGTTCCATTTAATGATTATAATATTCTATCTAGCGAGATTCGGGATGGGGGAGGTATTGGGAGGAGGAGAGAGGATGCAGGATATGCGGAGGAGAAATAGGGTCGTGGGAACACGTAGTAGACAGGTGTGTAGAGGGAGAGAGAAATGAAAATGGAATAGGCGAGAAGGTAAAGGAAATACTGGGTGAAGGAGATGGGAGAGTGGTTGCAGAAGGAGAGAGAAGGAAAGAGGAATAAGGAAGGATGTAGGAGGAGGGGATGGGGGTGAAGAGGGTGACAAGAATGAGAATGGAAATGGAAGAAATAAAAGGAGATGGACGGTGGAAGCGAGTAAAATAAGCATAGAATAAGAGATAAGAAATAACGTAAGAAGAGCGGGAAAGATGGAAGGCAGAGGGAAGCCTTTGTAGACCTTAGGGGAAGAAATAAAGATATACATACGTAGTATTCTACCTAAATTGTCAAGGTGGCAGCAAAGTGATGACCGAGCAAAGTTTTCTTCTCGGTTTCGAGGGGAAGGTATCGCAAGGGTGGGCTCCCTCCTAATCAGAGCCGATTAATATCCCCGTTTCGTTTAATGCAGCTTTGCTCGCTGATAATAGCTGGCCTCGTATCGGTAATTGCGCCAATTTTTCACGGCTCCTTTCCCGCGGCAACACTCGAGCGACGCATGAATAATGTCGTCGCGATTAATTGCGAGTCGCCAACGGCGATATTCCCGCCTGCTGGTCACCGGACCTTCTAACGCGACGAGGGGTGGCTAAAAACTCTCTGGTAGGGGTAAATACACTGTGTGGTGGGAATAAACGAAGGGTATGGTGGGGGTAGCAGAACAGTGGCCTTGAAAAATCAATAATGTTCGCCTTATTGTGACGGAAAAAAAAACATTTTTCCTGTCGATGAATAGAAGAATGGACAAGTGTTAACTTAGAGTTGAGTTTTCAAGGCTGTTCATAAAAGATTGTGTATTATTCAGCCGATTTTTCAGCCGATTTCGTGATTTTTTCCTAGGCGACGGTAAAAGATACAATATTGCTGCTTTGTACACACTTTTATTCACTTTTTGGCTGTTTAAAATCATGAAGGATGATTTAAAATGTTTTCAACTTTCAGGGTTAGGGGAGACCGGGGCTAGTCGATGTAGGGGGAAGTTGATACAGACGAATTATCTCGACACCGTATATGTGTAGGTGCATTTGAGCGAGATATGTGATGATTGTTGTTCAATTCTTTCCTACGATCCAGCGTACGTGTGTGTACATTGACGTTAACAATCGTTTTCTCACTGTTTTCGTTTAGGGTAGATGTACCGTTTGTGGCCATTGCACTGTTTTTGGCCATGTGCTTAATTATCTCATTTTTAAATTGCTGCAGATGATTATTATGTGGAGAATTTCACATGATAAATATTTTGTTTAGTATACCGCCAGAAATATAAGGTTACATTTATTGCTTACACGGGAAAATAATATATTTTTTAAGAAGTGGCCAAAATTGGTACAATTCCTTAAAGTGGCCACAAATAAATCTGCCCTATATCGAGAAAAAGTAAATACATCCAAATTGAACATCCAAATAACATTTTTTCATTCGTTTTGTACGTATTTTCTCAAGTTTTCGCTTACTATATATTAAAGAGGAAGGACCAAAGTATATTTTGGCATATTTGTTATTAAGTAATTAATTCGAATAAAAAATGAAAAAAATGAAAACAGAATAGCGTCTCAACTAGCCTCGCAGTGGGGTAAATTGATACATTTTACCTTCATCCAAATAACATTTTTTCATTCATTTTGTATGTATTTTCTCAACTCTTCATTTACAATATATTAAAGAGGAAGGACCAAAGTATATTTTAGCATATTTGTTATCAAGTAATTAATTCAAACAAAAATGAAAAAAAATTGAAAACTGAAAAGCGTATCAACTAGCCCCGGTCTCCCCTACCTATAAGCTGTCGCGCGTGACGTCATCTGAACACTCTTTCTGACATGTCTCAAGGCTAGCGGCTTTTCTATTAGGCAGAAAAAAATTGAACCAAACGTACTCTTAATACTTACCAGAAATTTAAAAAAAAATCCTACAAAATGCAGCCGGTTAAAGAAAAAGTATGCTTTTTCCTGTAATTTTTCTAACATTTAGATGCCCCAAAAAATCGAAGTTTAGAAAATATTGACCCGATTTTGGTACAGGTGATAGCGACACTCATAAGAATTAAAAAAATCTACTGTCTCAATTTAATCTGCCCAATTGGAAAACCGCCATTCTTAGGAAAAATCAGGAAGAATGTTGACAACTCTGAAAGTTGTAAACATTTTAAATCATCCTTCACGATTAAACAGCCAAAAGATGAATAAAATTGTATACAAAGCAGCAACATCGTATCTTTCTTCGTCGCCTAGAAAAAGAAATCATGAAATCGTCCGTCGAAACCCGAATACCCCTTTCAGGATAATTTCGTTTAAACGTTTTTTTATTTTTCCCGTCCATACATCATTCCAAAACGTTTTTCTGCAAATTCCGTGCACAGAAGCCCGGTGTATTCGAACCTGAAACATGCCGACTAGCATTTTTCCGCATTTGTCGAGGCGGCGGAGCGTAAATTCGGTGGCGCCGCGGAAAAATAACCGTAACGCTGTCTGCCAGCTGGCAATCGCCGCGAGTAATCGAGAGGGAGCGGTACCTGTTGCAAAATGAAAATTGTTTTCCGCGGATCCTTCGCGGCTCGCCTGCTACCGAGGCATCGATAGATCAGTCTTCCGAAAAGTGTGGCGCGCCCGCCTCTGATCCGCGGGTAGCAGCACGCTAACCGTCGATCAACGTTAATCGCGAAAGTTTGTGAATTCCTAAAAGGGCGTCTCGCGGCCAGGAGCCCCTGAACTCTCCCGTAACGAGGCGGATTTTCGAAACGAAGCGACCCTCTCCCCTTTCGACGT
The DNA here is from genome assembly GCF_050908995.1 of Andrena cerasifolii. Classification (NCBI taxonomy): domain Eukaryota; kingdom Metazoa; phylum Arthropoda; class Insecta; order Hymenoptera; family Andrenidae; genus Andrena; species Andrena cerasifolii. The sequence goes on along the minus strand of NC_135119.1, from coordinate 24,644,982 downwards.
CCAACAAAATCGGCGCTCGTAGAACCAGCGAAACGCGAGCCCGCCTCCGGCGCGTACAAATAGCTCCGAAAGTGGCTGCAATTTCGAACAACGAGGCTGGCGGAGGGGGTTGAACGCCACGGCAATGCCAAAGGGTGCGAGGATCCCGGCGCTGGGTCCTGTTTTCTGACCAGAGATCGGTTCCGGTAGTTTACGAGTTTCTCCGCTCGAAAGGGGGCGCGGGGTGGTGAAAGAGGACGGACCGGGTTGGGAGCGCGGGGGAAGGGGTGGTTGCGAGGGTTAGGAAGACAGAACGGCGAGTAAAAGGACACATTGGCGCGAGCGCTGCGAATAAATGCTGGAAGCTAGGCTAATGAGCAGGAACTGAAACGCCGGGAGTGGAAGATAAGCACTTCTACTCTCGCGATTGAAATGAAGCGAAACAGTTGATTTTTCGTCTGAAGGGTGAACAAGCTCTCGGTTTTCTCACCCGGATGTTTCCTTTCTTTTTTCGGCTCACGCTTCTGCGCTTCTTAATACTTTTTCGGCGAAGCTTGACGGGCCGCTGCAGCTTTAATATTTATCCGCGGTACAAGTATCGCGAATGCTCGCTGAATGCTCGGTATTTAATTACCCTTTCGGCTGTTTCGCCGTGATGGCGGCGTTAAGTGGACGCTCCGAGCTTTCTACCGAATTTAAATGCCATTTGGGCGTGATTCTCGCTCGAGGCTTCAATGAGTCCTCGGCAGAAGCACGGGGCCTGTGAAAAAAAGGCTAACAAGGGAAGATCCCGAACCCGAAAGTTCAAAAAATTCTGAAACTTTGTGGATGTGTAGGGGGTGTTCTCCTGATTACAACGCAATTTTTGTTTGCTGCCCAAATTTACTCGGAGAGGGTGAAATTAATCCTTGAAAATTCGGTTATTTTCCGATTTTGTGTTATAACTCGCAAACTGTAAGAGATAGAAAACAAGTTTCCAGGCAAAAGTTATTTCTTTTAATTAGATCTACCATTTGGTAAAAAAATATTTTGCAGATCACGAGTTATAACACAAAATCGGAAAATATCTGGATTTTCAGGGGTCAAATTTACCCCTTTAAAACTCTGACAATATCAGTACATTTTCATTATTTTGCGTTTTTAAATAATTCTAAGATCATTCATCGACACCGATACCTTTCCTCTCGCAAGCTTTCAGATAATTTGTGAATTTAAAACTCTGCCAATATGAATACACTTTCATTATTTTGCGTTTTTAAATAATTCTTATTCGTCGACACCTTGACCTTGCCTGGCCACGTCAAGTATTTGATTTCCAGGCCGCGGACATCTAGGCAAATGTCTAGATGTTACATTTTATCTTCGCATTATTAAACTGTCCGCGATATGGGTAATGGAATATATAAACACAGCATTTTAGCTGTGTATATGTAGTTGTGTCATCTTAAGCGCAGTTGGAAAGCATCTTTATCTACTTGCAGCTCATTTTGATTTCACATCTTTTTTATATGCTAATTATTATTATCTTCTATTCTTTTGTGATTTATTTGAGTTGGAAAGCACCTTTATGTACTTGCAGCTCATTTTGATTTCACATCTTTTTTTTATATGCTAATTATTATTACCTTCTATTCTTTTGTGATTTATTTGAGTCGGAAAGCACCTTTATGTACTTGCAGCTCATTTTGATTTCACATCTTTTTTTTATATCCTAATTATTATTATCTTCTATTCTTTTGTGATTTATTGAATTTCATGTACGTAATTTTTTTACTTTTTTTTCAAGTTAGAACGCAAGCGAATCGGAGCGCAGCTCTGATCGTATTTACCCCGTAAAAATGGATTCCGCCGTTGGCCGGCGTCGCGCGTCGGTTCAAATAATCGCGCTAAACGGGTTATCGTTTCGCGTGATTTTGCAAATATTTGCCCATCGATCACGCGGGGGGGAACACTCTGCGCGCGTCAATTAACAATTCCGCGTGCCCGTTTGCCCGCCTAAAAACGGGGAAGCTCATTTCGCAAATGGAACTATTTCGCAGCTTCATTACGACTCGCCAAGGGGTCGGGGTAAGTGCGAGGGGGTCGGTGGCGGGAGCGAGACGGCGGGAAAGCGCCGAATGAATCGCTGGGAAAAAGGCGAAGGAGGAAGGAAGCGCGGGCGGTGGTGGAAAAATGAATAGAACGTATTCAGGAAGCGACCAAAAATTCGGAAGCATTGAATGCACACACGCGCCACTCTGTGGATTACGTTGAGCGCGTAAAGTTCAGTCGGGCCAGCTCGAAAATATTTCGCCGGTGAAAAAGGGAGAGGCGCTCGAGCGGCGCTACTCCCACGCAAGCGTTCCATATTTTCCACGGTCGCGTAATTAAGTTTTTTTTTTTTCGGCTACGTGTTTGCGTGTTTCCCAAAGCGTCCCCGGTGCTTCTTAATCGCGTTACGTCGACGCTAGTGTGTTGCCGGGCGAGCAAGGCCTGCCCGCGACGCTAATAGAGACACGACAGGGACCGCGGAATTTTTCCCCATTTTTTTTTTCCTCCCCCGCCACTACTTTACCGGAGACGCGTTCGAGCGCCACAGCCGCGCTGTTTCCTTGAAATTTCGGGGACGAGGGCCGTGAACCGCCCTCCAACGAGTCCACCGTATTCCCGAGCGGAATCGTTGGAGCGCGGTTCACGGCCAGAGGGAGCCGAGTTTTTCACCAGGTCGGCACGGGAGAATCGTAATCCCGCGAAATTTTTCGCGAGAGCAGACTTAGGCGGAGAGCGGCGAGGGGGAGGGGGTGGAACGTCGCGACGCGAGGGTAACGGCCGCGGAGCGGTGCAAATATTTGCGGAACCCGGGGAATCGCGTTTGCCGAAAGTTCGTTAGAGCTGGCTGAAGGTGGATTTTCGAAGCGTAATTGCGAGAACAATAACGCGGCTGGCGCGTCCGCGAAATGAGCACGGCCTCCGGCTTGTTGTTGTTCCCGCGGCGCCCCGAAATTTTCGGCGCGTCACTGTCGCTCGCGATTTGGCGCCGCGAGAGTTTCAGCGGGGAAAGAAACACCTGTTCCACTTCTTAATTTACTATCTCCACTCTCCAGGTAAATAGAACGAGCTTGAGAGTATTACAAAGAGTGTGTCGCGATTGCCCGCGCGAAGGAAATGGCTCGCCGCTGTTTCCCCCCATTTAGGAATACACGAGTTCCCCGGAATATATGATATTGATATCCGCAATGCGTGGAATTGCATTTCTTCGCGCGTCCAATCGCAATGCCGACGCGTCACGTTTCGATTTCTCGGCGCGTCGGATGGCCGATTTGGAATTTCGAATTTCCATACGGGTGTATTTTCAATTTCGCCGTATCGCGTGCCGGCGTTCCCATGCATTTGCTTCTTTATTATTTTCGAGCGGTGCCGTTCTCCACCTAATCAGAACGGGGGCTGGCAGCACGCGTGGAAGCGACCGAGCGCCACGTACGAGATCGCTGGGCAAACATTTGCCCCGCGTCTCGCATACGGAAACTCTTATTCCCGGCAAGCTTCCACCTTTTCACGCAGTCCCTTTCCGCGGCGAGGTACCTACGCGGACAAAAACGTCCCCGCCCCGTCGCTCCCGTAGCCTTGAACAAACGTGGCCCACGGTTCTCGCTCGCAATCCGAATCGAGATGAGCACCCCAACCCACGCGGCGATTCACGTTTTTCTCCACGCGCGCAACCCCCTAGTAAACTCGACGGCTCCACCCTTTGCTCTCGCGCGCTCGTTCGGTTCTCCCTGTACATTGCGGAGATTCGTTTGCCTTTCGCCTGGGAGCAGTTAATAAGGAAATGAGTTCCCGAGCTGCAAAGACGCGAGCATTAGCCTGATGGTCCCGCTGGCACGATGATCCAGACGCGGACGCGGACTTTTTATTTGCTCCGGGAAGTTGCGCTCTTCTTCGCTTCCCAGATTAATTTAGCGCTTCGGAGGGAGGAGGATTGTAGGTCAGTGGCCTGGGAAATTTGCTTTTCGTCCGTGCTTTCGAGTGTCGGAGACCCAGTTCGCTGGGCCGAGAGCTGCTGGCCTCCCGAGTGTGTGCGACAGAATACGGAATTGTTTTCGAGGTATGTACCGCTCGAGGAGCGCGTGCAGTTAAGGGACTGCGCTAATTTGGTGGACGTAATTTGTTTCCAAAGCTGAGAACTACGCGAAACTGATTCCTGAGTATTTCGTAATGGAAGAAAACTACCAATCAAAAAAACCTCCCCTCGTGCTATAGCCATCAGTATAGAGTTTCTAAAACTTTTTGGTTTTTCATTCTGGAAGAACCGTTTCGTCGGAAAACTGACAACCCGATTTTTTGCAGCGCTAAATTATTAGTCCTGTACAGTTCATAAATCTGCTTTAAATAAGTTTTAAAAAAAAGATGCGTATAACTTAAATATCCAATAAAAAGTCATGAAACTTTCAAAAAGATTCGTTGAGTAGTTTGCTTTTAATAAATTCCCGAAGATACCTTTGCCTCTCGGGTCGTTACTCTTACATAATTCATTTCAGCGTAAAAAATAATATGGAAACACATATTTTCAAATTTTTATCTGTAAAATAACTGGTAGTTCATTTCCACCTGAGTGACCCCCCTTAAGGATCCATTCTACCTTTCTCGTGAATTTTTTTTCAAGAACTAATGTACAGACTTTAATATATTTTTCTGTTGTTAAATGTTTATTATTCCATGCTGCACGAAATTGCATTCAACATATTTCCAAAATATAATTACAAATGTGTGAATTTAAGTCACAATGTTTGTGCCTCTGTGAGAACACAGGCACTCCGCGGAAGTCCTCGTGATCCTTAAAACGATTCTTTGTGATTTGAACAAAAACTATTTTTAATATCTGCATCATCGTAGACCACTTGGTGAAGACAAGCCTCCTGTACATTGTGTTAAAATTTCAAAGCGATATCTTTAATAGTTTTCCGCCAATCACATCCGCAGTCTTCCCACAGAGGCACAAACATCGACTAATAAATATTTAACAAAAAAAAAAAAAACAAACACTAGAATCCGTACAATTGTTCCAGAAAAAATGTCACGAACACAAGTTCGACCAGCAAAGTAGAATGGGCCCTTAATCACGCTTTGAACTAGCCGCGAGCTTTCGTTCCTTGACCATAATTCGATTCTCCGCTTCGTGTCAGAAATCGAGCGTCGCGTAATAATGAATTTCGATCCAGTTCTCGAAGAGCGAAGGCCCGGTGATGCGTCTATTCAGGCCGCTACCTGTTGTCCTCCCTCGACGCGGATCCGCTCCGTCGACAAGATGACTGCCGCCCTGTATACAAATTGCCCGAGCCAGCCAGCCAGCCAGCGACGTCGTACCTTATTAGCTGACGATGCACGGCCCATTATTTCCCCCGAAACAATGAGCCACCGATGCTCTCCCTCGGCATCATCGTAATCGATACATCGTACACGGACAAAAGTTGCTGGCGACGCGACGTGTGCGCCAAGCAGGCGGAGCAAGCAGAAGTTCTGCTCCGTTAGCAGTGTGTAGGGTCGAGGAACGCGGGAAAAAAGGTGGATGGAACGCGGCCGGAGGGAGGTGGCCGATGGCGAGCCCTACTGGGACTTAATTAGTCAAAGCCCTTGCCAGCTTACTTGCAAGTGCCTCATTAGGGCCGATGTCGCGTCTCGTAATTGGAACGCACGCCGCGACTAATTACGCGAGGACGACGCCCACGGTGAAATAAAGATCCGCGGGCCGAGCGCGGATCGTGGAGCTTCTATGGAATTTAGAAATATATCCCCCCAGCTTCCGTGATCGTGTCCGCCTTCGCTCGGCCAGCTGCTCCATTTCCCATTGTTTTTCGTCCGCCTTCGAGTGCGGAACAAGTCGATACGCCAAGTAACGTAATTAGGTTTCCTTGGGGGGATTGCCGTTTAATTCGACGTCCTCGCTGCGGGACACTGTGGGGCTGGCAGAGAGAAATACAAGCTCGACGAGTTTACAATCCAAGGAGGGAGAGGTTCTGGATACAGGCGGTCGATTTTCTTAGAAAACTTGGAATCGTTTAATCGATCGAGATTATACTATTAGAAAACGATTTCTAATATAATAATATAATAATATAATAATAACTTCTTTATTTGACTAAAATTAAGAAAAACCGAAATTAGAAAATGATTTCTAATATAATAATATAATAATATAATAATATAATATTATACCCCTCCGTGGTCTCACATTATTATAATCAGAAATTGGTCACGTGGGGTTCACTGCACCCCAGCGTCGTTTTTCAGTTCCCATTTTCGTATTTTTTAATCTTTTAAGCTTTCAATGATAATTGTATGAATCGGGGAGAAACGAGCAATGTCCATTTTTCGTGATTTTGCGATTTATAGCATATTTTGTTAGTGGTAACTGGGAGTATAATGTTGAACTGTGGACTCTTTCTATTAGAATTTTCGTTTCTACATTTCTTTTCTATGGTTTGAACATTATTACATGTTACTGTCAACGTTATGTAATTATATCTTTGGGCACCTATGAGTGATGGATTTTTACCACATAAGCAATAATTGGTGGTATTATGGCAGTATGATTGTGAGGTTTGGAGTTTCGTTCTTTCAATTTATTTCAAAATCTTTAACGTTTACCGCTCTTGGCATCGTTTTGGTCGCACTCTGGTTTATCCTCTAGTTGCTCTTGCCTTGTGTCTACTGCTTACCTCAGTCACCGTTCAACCGACTCGCACGTCGCACGTTTCCAGCAAACGCGATCATTGTATAAAAGCATACGCAGTATTCTTCTCTTATCTAACTTTCCTTGAAAATGGTCACAACCGCTGACCGAAACGTTGGAATTTGATAATTCTCAAAATTGCACAATAGCTTTTATTTAATTACTTAATTGACTGACCCAGTGCGCCGAAATCACCTCTTCTAATTAGAACTGTAAGTGAATGTTTACTTATAATTAGATAACGTTATCTAACTTTCCTTGAAAATGGTCACAACAGCTGACCGAAACGTTGGAATTTGATAATTCTCAAAATTGCACAATAGCTTTTATTTAATTACTTAATTGAGCGAACCAGTGCGCCGAAATCAACTCTTCTAATTAGAACTATTTTTGTTAAACTCCACCAAATTTCTAAATCTCAATGTTAAGGTCTAAATTCATTTTGAATTCATAAATGCGCGACAATTTGAAATGGAAAATTTCCACAAAGCTTTCGCTAATGTGCGCGAATTTTTAAAAGCTGATGACGGAGCTGTAAATACCACTTAGCAGCTCGTGTCCCCACAAGATTTCGATGCTGAAATGCACTTGCAACCGTGGAATAGCCTCCGATCCCACGACCCGATCGATCCCTCCGTGACCCGTGCGACGTAGCCCCTGCGAAGTCGCTAATTCACGCCCCCTAAAATACGAGGTCCTCCCATGATAGACCTAATGTCGCGGGTCGCGCGATAAATCACAGAGGAGTAACCCATTTTCCGGAGTAATATCCGCGCGCCGGTACACGTAGATTTCCGGCGGAGCCTCGGATCGATAAATTCCATCGGAATCTGGTTCACGGAGGTGGCTCCGGGCAAAGTCTAGCAACTTTAAGGCGGCAATTTGTCAAGCCGTGTGTCATCCGCGTAAAGCCCCTCTCGTTATTGACCTTCAGCGACGACGCCCGGCGTCGCTGCGGAGTCTTTAAGCCCGCTTTCACGGCCCGTAAAATTGCCTATCGACATCCACGGGATCCATCCGGCCGCGAGGCCACCGCTATATCCCCATTGCTGGCCTTTAATTATTCCCTAACGGTTGCGTCGTAGCTCATCGGCTTTTGTTGGCCCCGTGGCTCGTCTCAAATTCCCCGGCCTTCGCAAAAATTCATCGACCCGTGCGATTCGCCTCGGTAAAGGTCAGCCACTGGATGCACACAGCTCGGTTCAGAGCCTCTGTTACTTCGGCAGAGACGCGTGCATCTGGATCGAGAGATTTCCAGCCTGTTCTCGATCGGAACAAGGTCAGTTTCGAAGGGTGAAAGGGACGTCGAGGATTGGCAAGTGTTTTGCGGGGATTTTCTTCGGGATCTGGGTCAAGCCTGCGGATGGCAGAGAATAATTTATCTATTAGACAGTCGATTCCATTAATAAAGTCGTGAGTGAGGCAATTCAATGTCTCACTGACATCCACTTGTTTTTAGTCACTCTCTACCTTCCGAAATTTATTGCACAGTCCCCAATCGAAGCTTCTTTGGTTAAAAGGGCGGATAAAATTTCTGAAGTTTCGAATAATCAATAAGCCGATGTCTGTAACCTGCCACAACTACGATGGCATTCTCAGTACCTTAAATGTGAGCACTCTGGAAGAACGTAGAACCATGGCAGACTTGGTCTTAGTTTATAAAACCCTTAATCAGTTCATCGATTGTCCAGGAATTCTGGAAATTTTAAAATTCTATGTACCTAGGATACCATTAAGATCTAGGCAACTTTTTTATGTTGCCCCATATCGAACGAACTTAGGAAAAAACGATTGTATAAATAGTTTTTATTTTATGGATGAAAACACTTATTTTTAGCTAGAAATACTCATTTTTCATCCATAAAATAAAAACTATGCATTGGAAAAACAAATGCTTCGATTAAAGACTGGATATGAATGTCTAGAAGAAACCTAAAAAATTTCAGAAAGATTGGTGAAGTGGTTTTGAAGAAATCGTGGTCAAGGGTGTAAAAACAGCTTCCGGTAAATCAGTTGTAATTTTCCAATAACTCAATATTTTTTTATACCAAAACATAATATAATAACCTGTTAAAGTCTCCCTCAACTGAATACAAAAACCATTGCATAAATATATGCATGTACATTCTGAAATAAATTGCCAAAGAATCGATTCTTTTTCTACCTCCTGAAGGTAGCTAACCCCTTAAGCTGCGTATATTATAACTCGAACTAAATTCTCCTTTATATTTCGTCTTATTTATGTACTCGACACCAAAGGGCCTTCGCCCGTAAGCAAATAAATAAATAAATAAATAAATACTGAACAGGATGTCGGACTAAAGATAGATTGCATCACTGGCTTTTATTTTGACGCAGTGTAGGTCGAAGAAGGCTATGAAAAAGAAGAGAAACGGAGGAACACAACGACAGTTTATTGCAAACAAGTCCAAGCAGACCTGGAAACCCTAGTTGCCTAATATCGCGGAACGAAAAGTTGAGAAAGGACACCGTAACTCATAAACGTTGCTCGAGTGTTTTATCGCCTGGTACCCGCTGAATCGAAAAATAAAAGCCACCAGGCAGGATTCTTTATGTCGCGGAAGCTGTATCCTTAAAGTAGAACCGCAAGAGTAACGTTAAGATACAGAATAATTTTACTGCAAGGAACCTGTCACAGTTATTTTTTTCAACGTGGCTGTCACCCTGCGTCGATTCGATCCACGCCAATTTTCAATCAGCTGCGTTCAAAAAACTAACTATTAAATCAAGTCGCAAAAATTCTGAGATAAATTTTGAAAATTACCATTTCATTACCATTATTACCATTTTACCTCAAAGTCAAATTGCGGGCCATTTTCACCCAGTGTGACAACCGAGGGTTAACCCCTTCGCTACCAAAATAATTTCCGCGCGTAGATCGCAATTTATTCATAAAATCACGATACGCACTGCTGACCAACTAATCGTCAAAGAAGACTCCATTCCAAGTAGCGTCGCATTTCAAACACCATCCACGAAGAACCTCGCGTTTCAGGCCGCCGCTGCGAAACCCTTTCGAGCCGAAGAGTCCTTACCTCGGCGGATCCCGGGATCGGCCGATTGATTCGCAGTTAATTACCTCCGAATACCTGCAGGCCCTCGAACTCGACGCAAGCCGGGAGGAACGTTCTTCCAGTCGTTGGAGGAATCCAGATATCCCGTGGGGGCTGGCGCGAGGGTTCCGTGAAGGGCAATATAATCCGCCGGGAGGGCTCGTACGGTATTTTATTACAAACTAGTTGACGGTAGGAGCCGGAGGAGCTGGATGAGCGCGCGGGGACGTGGACGGAACACAGGGAGGACGGAGCTTTTCAGGATTCGGACAAAGGGAGGCTGTCCGGTTCTGGTCGTCAGCCCTTGTATTGTTTCGTTAACGGTAATCCGAAGCTTTCGGTGTCCCGGTATTTTGGACGGAAGGATTTTGCCGACAGATGCCTGAACGGCGTCCTCCGTGGACGGAGGGAAAGACGATGCGTCGGGTGGGGATCCGATACGATAGAATAGAGGGTGGTTATTTGAACGGGGGCGATCGTGGACGAAGAAAAGTGAAAAGCGCGGTACGAGCGTAGCTTGTGGGCGTGCTTGATGGCTGCTGAATGATTGGGATGGTGTGCATACGGGGCCAGGAAATTGGATACCCGGGGAATTTGCTTAAGGGTTATGCCTAGTCAGCTTTCGAAAAAGAACGCGATTTTCGGGAATTTTTTGTGGAATATCTACTGTATATTTTTTTACAACTATTCGCTTATTTTTAAAGTACGTATGTGTAGCAAGTCTTAGTAATTTTGTTGTAGAAAAACATTAAGAAATGAACGAATAACAGCCATTCTCGCGGAAGCTGTTTGGATAAAGGCGCTGTGCGGTGAGCAAGTTTTCTCTGAGCCGGATCAGCTAAAATTAGAAATTCAAAAACATTTTGTTAATACATGGTTGAATTCAGTAGATGAACGAAGGTTTTTTCAAAAAGTTGGTTTTTGACAAAATGGCGGCTGTTTGACGCAAAACCACGCTTTTCCGACGTCTGAATTGTTCGTTTTTCGTTAATTAAAAATACAGTTTTTGTTAAAATAAAAAATCCTTCGTTCATCTGCTAGTCTTTGGTATGTAAAAGAAGTCTGTAAAAGTTTAGGCCAATCGGTACAGTGTTTTCTGAAATATCTTGCTCACCGATATCAACACAGCTTTCGCGAGAATGGCTGTTATTCGTTCATTTTTTAATGTTTTTCTATAACAAAATTACTGAGAGTTGCTGCACATATGTACTTTTAAAATAATCGAATAGTTGTAAAAAATATACAGTAGATATTCCACAAAAAATTCTTGAAAATCGCGTTCTTTATCGAAAGCTGTCTATGCATAACTAACCCCCTTAACCCCTGAACAAAGTGTCTAAAAACAAGCTTCGGTGCCGATGGTGTGGACGAGTTAAATATGGGCGAAAGATTCAGTGACATGTAATAAGCAGGAAATAAAATCGAAGGGGACGGTGTGTTCCAGAGGATTGCTATTTTTGCTGGACTTGCGCCCTAATTATTATTGTTGCCGTTATTACCAGGAATATTATTACGGGCGCGTAATTATTAATACTTTGGTGTACGGTGGCCAACGTTTTGCCAGGTAAATTGGACGTTTCGTAATTCTGTTACCGTTATTGTTATCATTATCATAATTATTGTTATTGTTATTGCGATTATTTCGCGGCGGTTCACTGCGTGTAGTAATAACTGGCGGCCGGGGCCGCGTGCCCGTGTATAATTACACGGTTCCAGGCCCCGCAAACCGCGACAATAATTGCAACCGCGGCTTCGACAGTGCGCGGCTTGTCGCGACGAATAATTCACGCGATGAACCGCCACGCTCATATTTTTATTTCCAATTAAGGGGCTACACCACTTTGCAGCCTAAAAAACGCAGATATCTTTAAGATTTTTCGGAACGGGAAAATGTTAAAGGAAATCAAAGATCTACAATAGAGCATTTATTGTACAAATATTGAAGTACACGAGAAAATTTCTGTGAAAAAGTTTTTCGCCCCCGAAAAAGAAGCGTACGCAGGGGCGGTGGTAGCGCGGCCATTTTGTTCGAAGGAAAGAAACAAAATAATTTTTTCCTGTACTTCAATAGTTGCGCAATAAATGCTGTATTATAGATTTTTCATTTTCATCATCATTTTCTCAAAAAAAATTCTTAAAGACAGCTGCTTTTTTAGGCTCCAAAGTGGTGTAACTCCTTAAGTGCCTAGTATCTAATTCTAAGACTTCTAAACAAACTACCCCTATTTCGCCCCGAACTTTAACTCCATATAGTATACTTCCACCTGCTCGCCAGAGCTCTTCCTTTATACAACGCGACGGCGCTTTAATAAATACGTGGTAAGACCGACGAAAGAGAGCGACAGGGGGCGGGATATACAAAGACAAAGAGGAGAGAGCGGCAGGAAGAATAGAAATGCGCGGCTGGAAAAGAGGGAGGAAAAGGACGCTTCAGGGGATGAGATAAATTGAAAGAGCTCTCGAAGTTGTCAACCTCCACTGGTCACCCCTCCGCCACCCTCTTCGTTCTGCGCTTCTTTTTCCTCTCCTTCCTCGCCCCTTCGTTCTCTACAAATACGTGTGCGTTGACACGGACGCAATCGCTTGTACAGGCTGACCTACTGATTTTGTTTACCAGCAGAATTTCCAATGGGCACGAATGAGACAAAGGATCCCATTCCGCTTGTGGTGGCTAGTCCGTTCTCAGTCGCTAAAGGTCGTGTTTTCAAAAAATCCTCTAACAAATAAATATCCACGACGTTTAATGGTGTTTGAAAGCGGCTGGCGTCGAGACGCGTCGCTCAGCTCGCTTCCACGGCGCCCGCACGCGTAAACCCCCGCGTGTTCGCTTATTTATTTATACGGAACGCTTCGAACGCTCGTCACTTCATGAATACAATATTAGACGCTTCCGCGGCTGTGGTCCCGAAGATTCCGCGGCAAACTTCCCCTCTTCTTATCGAGCTCGGCGCGGGAGGGTGGCGGCGGGACCGCGCGCACCTGTTTGTATCCGCGCCGTGATGCAGCCGCTTATAATGCAGTCTCTTTCGAGGAGCGCAGCCCAAGCGGCGAGACGCGAAATTTTCAAATCGCGTTGGTCTCGTCCCGTGAATCCGCCGAGGGGAAGTTCGCGAGCGGCCTGTAAAAAGGAGATGGCTTCCGCGACAGCGACGGGGAACTTCTGGGGCGACGAGTTGCCGGGGATTCTGAAATTTTGAAGAAAATTGCCCTGTATGGAATTTTTATTCCGCCAACCCTACGCGCGATGAATTCCCAAGCAAACTTGCTTACCGGAGACTCTTTTCCGGAAGAACTAACTGCCAGGTGAGAAACTTTTCGTTGCCTCCAGTTTCTAAATATATTCGCGCTTAATTCAAAATCAACACAAAAGGGAATAGATGAGAACGAAACTTCTTTATTTGATTAAAATTAAGAAAAACAGAAATTAGAAAGTAATTTCTAATATAATAATATAATAATAACTTCTTTATTTGATTAAAATTAAGAAAAACAGAAATTAGAAAGTAATTTCTAATATAATAATATAATAATAACTTCTTTATTTGATTAAAATTAAGAAGAACAAAAATTAGAAAATGATTTCTAATATAATAATACAATAATATAATAACCTCTTTATTTGATTAAAATTAAGAAAAACAGGAATTAGAAAATGGTTTCTAATATAATAATATAAAAATATAATAATAACTTCTTTATTTGACTAAAATTAAGAAAAACAGAAATTAGAAAATGATTTCTAATATAATAATACCATAATATAATAATAACTTCTTTATTTGACTAAAATTAAGAAAAACAGAAATTAGAAAATGATTTCTAATATACTAATTTAATAATATAATAATAACTTCTTTATTTGACTAAAATTAAGAAAAACAGAAATTAGAAAATGGTTTCTAATATAATAATATAATAATATAATAATATAATAATATAATAATATAATAATATAATAATATAATAATATAATAATATAATATTATTAATGATATGGCAATAAAAAACTCATATTTAAATATATTGATGCTTATTTCTTTTGTTTATTATTGTATTCTCTTTATTATTATTATTATTATCCTTTTTTCGTGATTTCGTTCTGTGAAAAGATGTTATTCTTTTTCACCCTTGAGAATTTATTTGGGGCCCCAAAAAATTTCTTGCGCCCGGTTCCCTTTATGCAGAAGGCCGGCCGTGGTTGAGAGGAAACTTGCGAGAGAGCTGGTTCCCCTAAAATACTTGAAGCACCCTCTACGGTACCTCCGTATCCGCCGCAACATTTCTAGCACCATGGCGAAAGCCTTGAAATTAGTATCGTCCCACGAAATCGTGAAGCCGGCGATATATTTACGAGAACGCGTAGACGGATTAAATTCAGCCGCGGCATAATCAATAGGTTGGAATTGTCTGACGTGACAGAGCCGCGAGATATCGGAATCCTGGCAAGTTGGAGCGGCGTTGCTTGTATCGTCGACGCTGCACGAATTTCTCCCCTTGTCCCTTGACGGGGCGCATTCGTGCGGGTGCGGAGTAGTGCGCGGCATTCTTGGATTCCATAACGAAATCCGTTCCCGCTCCAGCCGCGAAAACTTTGCAATTTCAGGGCCGATGATGCCGCGGAGACGGTCTCGCGGCGCGTAATACGCGCGCGCGTGGCTCGATGAAATTTTCAGCCGGCGAGCTGGCAAATTTTCACGCCGCCTCGAATATTTAACAGCCCCGGGACCGCGATGACGCGACGCCTCTCTCTGCGGACCAGCTTATCATTTTTTCAACAGCTGCCTACTCCACTTTCCTTTCTTCTTTTGCTTGGCAGTTCCAAAAGTGCACTGACAACACGGCTGCTCTAATACTTTCGCCTCTTAAATATCTAGACTCGATTGAGCAGTTTCTAGATGGTTATACGAATGTAGGAAGTTGAAAAGAGCGTGCAGAGGGCCACGGTTTATAGCATACTGAATATAGAGAAATTGGGTTGCAGTAATTCAGGAGTGAGCGTAAAAACTTTCCTGCTATTCCGAGGAGTTAACAGCCGCGTGAATTAGTTTACGATGCGTGTGGGATAAAGTAATTTTAGAAGTGCTCCCACCTTCCTGTCGAACAAGTGGGGAGTTTATCGCTACCAATAACGATTAACTTAGAAATTCAAAAGTCCACTTCTAGAAGGTTAACACTCTTTGCAGAAATATATAAAATCCGTATGTAGGTCTAAAGGTAGAGAATAGAATACCAGCTTCCTTCTAACGTGTCTGCTCTTTGTATACAAGCTCATTACACCCCGATAAGTTTCACGCTAATTAAAATAGTAACCCCTCAACGTTACAGGCTGAAGAAAATTTATCCGACGAGATCCCATTCTACTTAAGAGATGTTTTATTCGTTGAAAGGGTTGAGAGTTGAATTATAGGGTGGCTCGAGTGAATACTTATTTTTTTCAATGGCTAGTCCATTTGTAGCGTGTTCCTTCAGCAGCAATACAATCGTGGACGGTCAATGTTTTGCCAAGCGATGATAAGAAACATGGCAATCTTCTCGCCTCTCGTTTCCACGATGCTTCCATGCCAGAAGTGCATGAATTGTGCAGTGTCTTGCTCGTGTCGTGGATTTCCGCGGGTTTTATGGTGATTTCGCGAGTCGGGGCCGCGTGTAGACAGAGCCGCGGATCCCCGAGTGATTTGGATAAATGAATAACGAATGAGCCGGTCTGGCCAGACTCGATAAGTAGTCGGGGATCGTCATGCGTCAGCCCCTCCAGACGCTCCAATCTCGGCGCAGGGAGCAGCTTTTCCCACTTTATGCTTGGATTATAACTTTTATATGTCGAAATTCCTCTTATCATTCGGGCCCCTGCTGATTTTTGAATCGCAAAACCGTATGCCCTCTCGCAACCCCGTTTTAAACTCTGGATTTAATTTAACCTTGGTCAAGGTGAGTCTCTACAGCCTTGCGACGAGTTTCGCGTGCCCCTTCACAGTGTTGAGAATCTGCAAAGCACGCAACGACACAAACGACTCGGCAGCAAGCGATATTTTGCTAGGATTCAATATTGTTTGAGCATTCGAGGGAAACCCTGTCTGAAGCTGGTGTTAATTATATAGATTCAAGCGGAACAGAGTAAATGTCTCGCTGGAACTAAGCAGCTCCCAGCGATTGCGTCGTCGAGCTTAGAACAGTTAAATTTGCAATTTGTTGACACAGGAGAGAGACCTGAACGGAGCCAGCAGTGTGCCCGGTTGATTTTGTGGAATTAACAATGTTGCCTCAGTGCGGTGCGTTGTGAATCGTAATCCTTATAAAAAAAACTTCAAAAAAGGAAAAAAAATTACGCCAAGTACATGAAATCAAATAAATCACAAAAAATAGAAGATAGTAATAATAATAAAAAGAGAGAAAAGATGTGAAATCAAAATGAGCTGTATAAAAATATATCTGCTTAATATTATTAAATACATTTTTTCCTTTGTATAAATAGCCATTGTTCTAATTGGTGCAATTTTTTATATCATTAATTTTGTAAAGCTATTAATTTATGACAATGTTTTTAAATGGGATTCTTTTTTATGGGTTCAAAAAATGTATGAACACAGCATTTTAGCTGTGAATATGTTGTTGTGTCATCTTAAGCGCAGTTGGAAAGCACCTTTATGTACTTGCAGCTCATTTTGATTTCACATCTTTTTTTTTATATTATTATTATCTTCTATTTTTATAATTTATTTGATTTCATGTACTTGGGTAAGTTTTTTACTTTTTTGAAGTTTTTTTATGGGGATCTCACTTCTTTTTACAAAGATAATTTGCATAGCAGGGAATGACTTCAGGTAATTTTTAATATTATATTTTCTAATTTGGTTATAACTTGGCGATAAGCTGTCAAAATTTGGAGCGGATTGCATAGTGAAGAACGAAACATGAATTAGTTCGTTTTGGCTGAAGATATGCGTGTAACGCGTATATACGTATTATACTGACAAAAATTTTCTTGAAGAAGAAGAAAAAATCTCACCATTTCCGACAGATCCATGAGACGATATTACGATATCTCCGTTATGCGTGGACCGATTTTATTGAATTTGGTCTTATTCGAAAGCTTATACGCGATTTACATAAGAAAAATGCCTTTAAATGTAGGAAATATTGCTGGCGTGATGAGATATGAATGAAATAAGTTTCAGGTAAAGTTAGATTAGCCGGGCGACGAGTAAATGATAGCGATAGCGACAGTCGACATATACACGTTGTCGAGACGCTACCGCGTCTCTAGATTCGTAGCTTACCACCGAATCAGCCACTTCCTTTTTTTCGCGAAAATCCCCAGCCTTCCAATCCTTACAAAATGTCCACGCTTTTCCTCGAACAGGCTAAGCTTTCCTTCGGGCCAGGTTTACTCGAAACGGCCCCTGCGTCTCGAGGATCGGTGTATTACGGTTCTAAAGCGAAGAATCACTTTATCGTTTCCGTGATCCGCATAAGACTCGCGCTGAAACGCGACGCTGGCAGGCCCTTAATTAATTTCTCCCGGTCCGGCGAGCGAGAGGTTTTAAGGGCGATTAAGGGAGGTCGTTTGCCTCGATAAGAGTCGAACGCGACGGGAGATTGCGATCAACTATCGGGCAACTATGAAGAGGGGAGGTCGGAGGATTTCAGTATGCCGTTAAACTATCCTCGGGGGCAGATGACGCAAGAAGAATTTTCATTATGCCGCAGCGAATACAATCGGTGCGGCAATCAGGCCGCTTCACCCTCGGTTTAAACTCGTTTCGAGGGTCAATAAAGGCTCTCTCTCTCTCTCTCCCTCGCTCCATCCCTCTGTCACTGAACGCGAACGAGGAGCCACGACCCTTTCGTGCCCTTCGTCGAGAGTAAATCGTGGAACTTGTTTCTGCTAATGCCTCCGCGGCAGCGACGACCCACTCGAATCGGCGTTTTGCAAATTGAACCCTACGACGCCGAGAATCACCGGCCCCGAGCGCGATTACGGAACGGCGCGGAGTTTCGTGACGAAGATTGCGGATTCCGTGATCGGAGTGGCTTTTATTCGTGGGACGTTGGCCCGTGGCAGAAGTTATTTCGCGAGCTCGATATGCAGCAACCAACGCGGACAGACGATTTACCCTCTCGGTCGATTTGCGGGCTCACTCTGGCCGACTAATTTCGAGGATTTATGTGATTCGGTAATGGGACACTTCGTCTCCCAGCGAGGTCCATTCCGATCGATGTGGCTTCGATCCACTTGACTGCTCGCTGCATTAATATCCAACTACGGTAGGCGTGATTCCAGCTCGTAAACCATCCAAATAAGAGTTCTCATTACGCGTCGAGCTCCGTCGACTTAAATCGGGGAAATTCCGTGAAAAGCAACCGCTCGAAGCCTGGCTAATCTGCGCGACAACGCGCCCCGAGCGGATAGTCGCGAAAAAATCCCCTCGAGCGCGGAAATCAGGCGTCGGTTTCAGCACTCGAGCCCAGGATTCCGCGCTAAAACCGCTGGTAAACGGTGTCTACTCTCCGCTCGGTCGCGCCTCGGTTTATTATTTAACGCACGGCGACCCCGTTCCCGAATCGATTGATCGCGCAGCCCGCTCCTGCCGCCGTTCATTTCCTCTTTTCCATCGGGAAGAACGCAAGACCCATCCACGGCACGTCAGATCGCCGGCCATTGTGATATCCGGATCAATGGCAGTGTCCAGGCCGGACTTTTATCGAGACAGACGAGGGCCTGGAGGATGAAAAAGTGCCGTATCAACGTTATACAGTGGCCCGGATTATTCCCAGGCCCTTTGAAGCGCCAATCAATTATGCACAGCGAATGGAACCACCGTGGCCTTTTTTTTTTTTTGCCTCCTTTGTTCTCCCTCTAGCCTCCACTTTCTTCTTCCAGCGAGCTTGCTCGTCTTTTTTCACCCCCTCGGCCCGACCGCCCTGCTTCTATTTGCCCCGTTTCCCTCCTTTTGTATTTTCAAGCATATGGCAAGCAGCTTTCGATCCGCGTTATTCGTGTTACCGCGAACGAATAAGGTTCCCTGTTTGCGTAACAATCATGTTGTGATAGTAGTTCAATTTCGTTGCACTTATCAGTGCTGGCGGAGGCTGGAAAGTCTCTGCGGGGTTGGGATACCGCGGGGGCCGAGATTATTTTCGTATAGCCACTTTTACGCCACCCGACGCCGTTCCCTCTTCGTGTTCCCACTTACTCGGCCAACAAGAACCTGTTCCTCTGAATAACAAATGTTTTTCGCAGGCTGCCGACAACTCTTCCTCTCCCTGTCCTTCTCGCAGGGAGATTTCTCTCCGAATTGTGAGAAGGGTGGCATGGGAACGGGGGAGGACGAGGGCGAAGGGGGATGAATAAAATTGGAGACTTGGAATATTTCGCCCTTGGGAGCAGTGGCCATTTTACGCGCCATTTCAATCCGTGACGTCGTCATCGAGAACGAACACCCCTCCGCGTCCAAACGGCTGGGAACGTTTTCGATTTTTTCCACCCTCCTCGACGCCCTCCCCCCGGCCGCCTCTCCAATCTTCTCGCTCGTTTTTTCGCAACGAAATTGAAGCGCCGATTATCGACCCTACCGTGAAGGGATCGATCGTTCTCGGTGCACCCCTTTCGCACCGTCAGGGTTATAGGAGGTGGTCCAATTTCGGTGGGATCTTTGCAAGAGGATGAGACATGGTAACTCTATGAGTAAATACGGAGAGCTGCGTAATGGCACCTTGTAATAGTTAATGGGACCGTCCTGCCAAAACACTCGAAAAATAGGTGATCTTTAGGATTTTTTTTCTTCAAAAACGTATAGCACTTGCAGTAAAAAACTTTATGGTCTTTCTTTATTCGTTCGTCAAGGATATATTAAAAACTTTTTTTTTCATTTTCCTGTAATGGTTCGAATTTTACGTGGCGCTCAGTGCACTGCTGCAACAAAAGTGGCGTAAACGGTAGACAGTAGAACTCGACGTAGGATTTCTGAAATCGAAAAGCCGAAGATATTCTTATAGGTTATATCAATCACTATCGCATCAGCCTTTAAGAAGGCAAATAAAGCAGAATGGGGGTAAGAACAAGCGAGAAAGGGGGTAATTCTGCGCCTAAAAATGTTAATAACGCAGAACCATGATCTGTAAAATCGATGATCAAAGGGTGATGCGATAGTGAATTCAATTATAAAGAAAATGCCATCAAGCTCTTTGGAATCGGTTAATAATTTCTTTTGTTAGACTGTCTACCGTTCGGGAAAATCATGATTCGAGAAAAACGAGTTTAAAGTTTTACGTGAGTGCAAAGTGGCCGGGTTTTACCCACGCATTTGCCGCTAGGGGAGAGCGGGGACAAACGTAACACTTTTTACATTTGGTCTAGCTGCCATTTACCATTAATTAATCTTCTAGACACCCCCACGCGAGCTGGTCGAATGTGTAACTATGGAACAGCAGGTCCGAAATCAAATTTCATTTTTTTTATATAAACTACATGAGTGTAGTTTCCGTTGTACTTACCGATTTCTTAAACAAATTATTTTTGTAAAAATGGTGCGCTTTAGAAGAAAAGTTTCGAAAATCCGTGAATAACATGGACAGTTTTTCGAGCGTATTTCAAAAAATTTGTTTTCAATCAAAGAATCTGTACGTACAACGGAAACTACATTCATATAGTTTATAAAAAAGAAATGAAATTTGATTTCGGACCTGCTGTTCCATAGTTACACATTCGACCAGCTCGCGTGGGGGGGGGGTCTAGAAGATAAATTAATATATTAAATTTTATGGATATTTTTCTATTTAATTTTTTTTGTGTAGTCTCTTAAGACAGAGTACTAAAGGTAGGTAATAAAAATATTCTATGAAAACTGTAAATTATTCCTAAAAAAATTCTTAAAAATGGCTTACTTTTGCGGCCGTCACAGTGGTGTTCCCCCTTAAGGGAAGATTGGACATACGACAATTTTCAGATGTATCTTTATTTTTATGCACACAGCATTATAAGACAGTCACATTCGTCGCCTTCACAGCTGCTACACGCTTCGAAATTCACGCGCGTCGATCGCCCAGTGGCATCGGAAAAATCAAGCTCCTTAAACCTTCGACGTGTCGATTTCGAAGTTAAATCGAAGGTGGAGCGCGGACTTTGAAGCGTAATCGAAGGTAGGATATTGATTCCCGGCGAAGGCAAAGCCGGAGCATCGATCCCGAAGCGAAATGAAAGATGGAATATTGGTTTCGAAGTGAGCTCAACGGTGAAACATCGAAGCCGAGGTAAAATCGCGGGCGTCGACGCGCAAGGGAGTGCGAAATAGAGAGTAAATTGCGAAAGAGGACGGCATAATCAGAAAATTGGCAAAGTTTAGAAATAGTCGGCGAAGTAGCATTGGCAGCGAGGGGTGGCTGTGCGCGCAAGGGGAGGAGAATGTGGGGTTAGCGCGGAGATGGTTGAATTGGGACGAGAGAAAGGGACCTGCTGCAACAACATCAATTCGGCAAGCCGGAATAAAAAAAAAGGTCCCGCTGGTAGGGCTGAAAAAGACAACGACAAAGGGTCAGCAAGCCGAACAAGAGAAAATTGAGAAATAAGGGAGCACAAAGGGCGCTGCAGCGGGAAGAAAAACGGAATTGAAACGAAACGGAGAATAGATAGCGGGCTGCTGGTAAAAAATGGATTAAGAGAGAACGATGGAGGAGCGATGGAGCGAGAGGAGGGGGGGGGGCGGGAAAGAATGCACGAAAACGGAAAGGAAGAACGCGGAAGTCCGGGGAGGGCTGGGGAAAGAATGGACGATTCTGTACGGCGCGGAAACGAGAAGGATGAGGCAGGACGAGGGCAGAGCAGATGAGGGGGAGCTGCGAGCGCAGCAATATCAACTTTCGTCCTCGTAAAACTTTCCAGCGGTGACGGCTGACAGCTGTCAATGACGGGCGAAAGCGAGGACCGAGGGTGGCCGCGGTTCTCCACCCTCCTCCACTTATTCTGGCAGCCAGAGTCCCAGTCCCAGCGCGTCTGCGTCGCCCAACCACTGTCAATGTGTCAGAGATCCGCGGCGCTATTCTTCTCCCCGCTCGACTGACAGTAATTCACTCGGCATCCTCAAGATTCATCCTCCTAGCCGGCTGATAAAAAGATAACGAATCGCCACGTGGCTGTGTCCAGGAAGGACCAAGTCACTAGGTGCCTCTGCGGCTAGAAACGATGTTTCACCCCGAAAGAAGCTATCTTCTTCCTTGCTCCCGTACCACACCGCCATGGAACCAATTTAGTAGCCCTAGTGACCTGATCCTGACACGAGGGAGGAGCTACAAGTCCCCAGGTCCCCCGATAACTCATCAGATCCTGAAGAACCGTTCTTCCAAGCACAGCCAGAAAATCGGCTAGATGTCTCGTCGCTACCCTAGGCAAAGGGGGCAGGCAGGAAGTGGCAGGGAAGAGAGGGACGAAAGAGCAAGCAAAGTCATGTGGAACAGATCGAAATCGATACCCCTTGATTGCCGAATTCGTTAGCTCTCCCGAAAAGGTCGACCTGCGCGGAGCAGGGTGGCGGACGGCAGTGGGGAACAGGAAGCGAAGAGACGCGACACCGTGGGCTACAATGTTGCTGGTCCGCCGTGTGCTGTCGCGTCCCCGGTTGATCATCCCCCGCGTTCTCCGGCCCCGCTCAGCTTGTTCGCGTTCCGTCGCGCCCAGCCCGTCGGCGCCGGAAATAAAAGTGCCGACGAGTCGGCCCCGGCTGTAGTAATGGTTAATAGTCACTTGTACGAGTATTTCCAGCCGGCTTCGGATGCCGCGCTCGCCTCGTCGCGACGCGTTGCCCGCGAAAAGGGCTTTTGTCCGGCGAACAAAGGACCGACCCGCGATATTTGATGGGAACCGAATGCCGGGATTGTTTAAATGCTCTTACGAACGTTTGTCCAAACTTCTGGGTTGCTGGGACGAATGGTGATGAAGAGGAGAGATTTGTTTTGAGAAGCTGTTTGCTGCGGCACAACATCTGTGTTTGAGAACGTAACTCCTCTGGCGGAGTGTGCCGCTGCTTTTGGGAAAAATTAACACGCGGAGAGCTAGTTGAAGTGGACGTAGGTTTGAAAGACTGCATATTTGCGAGGCGCGAACTTGGTTTTATTTTAAAATAGATGCTTCGAGATATTTTGGAAAATTGGAGAACTCGCTATTTTGCTGATTGGATGTGGAGGAGTGACCAAGGTTCCCCAATTAGGCTGACCTCCTGTTGTGGCATTATTGCCTATAGACACGTAGTACGAATCTCTCTATATTCAAACGCTATTATTTAAAAAAGTGGTTGTAAGCACGGAAAATGATATATACAGTTGTTTCGTCAAAATCACCTCTCTCTCTATCCATCTTTCTTTCTCTCTCTTTCTCTCTCTCTTTCACATCAGCCGTGTCGTCGAGGTAACTCCGATTTAATAACTACTGGTTCTTTATTATTATAACTGGTACAATTTAGAAGTTTTACAGCGTCGATTCGGAACGGCGTTGTGACTTGACTAGTCTTAGGTTTACGAATCTTTTGTAGTGTCTTATCGTAAGCATAATGCCCACCGAAAATAGATTTTACAAGGGAGGAAGCATAGGAGGACTTTCTAAGGTGGACAGCGATAAGCGTCCTCGGTGGTGCATTTATATTAACCAGCTGAATTTGTGTAAGGTGAAATTCTTTCTGCAGACTGGCCCGTTGAAAATGGCCCCCGCAGGAGCGCGGCTCGCGCTACTTTTCCGTCTGATAAATGATATATATTAGAGCCGCGAGCAGTTTATAGCCAAAGTTTCGGCGGTCTGTATCAACAGCGGGCTGCTCCCAGCGGTACGCGATCCAGCTACTTAATCTCGCCTAACCGTGCTCGTATCGGCGAATATTTCATTCGCTGCTCGTAAATCTCTGTTTTCTCCGATCTGACGTCTAATAGTCGTTCCTGCGAATTTTCTCGCTCGAGTTTATTCGGTCCCTCGATGCTGGTCTCTTCGTCCTAATCACAGCTGTGGCAGGAAGAACAGTGTCCAGCTGCAGAACTGCCACTTCTTATCTATTCCGCTTTGAGGATTAGTAGGTCACAGTGAAGTGCACTAGTCAACGCAGGCAGGCATACAACCATCGTGTTAATTAAGGACGTATGCTGATTGCAGAGAAGATTGCGCATGGTGAATGAAACTATACTTTGTGCCCGTACATCCACAGCGGAATCAAGATTCTGTTTCCCATTAACGTAATTCAAAGGATTTGATTCCCGCGAATGAGTCGCGCGGTCAACTAGGGACTAATCACAATATCACATTAGTGGAAATGATTGTTGGTCAGACATTTGGCGCAACGATGACTTGAAACTGATACTAATATCGTTTACAGTATAAATTAGATAGAATAGGGTTAATTAAAGCTGGAGATCCACCTGAAAGCTAAGCTAAGCTATGCTAAGTTTTAAAAAACTATCTAAATTAGATAGAATAGGGTTAATTAAAGCTGGAGATCCACCTGAAAGCTAAGCTAAGCTATGCTAAGTTTTAAAAAACTATCTAAATTAGATAAAATAGGGTTAATTAAAGCTGGAGATCCACCTGAAAGCTAAGCTAAGCTATGCTAAGTTTTAAAAAACTATCTAAATTAGATAAAATAGGGTTAATTAAAGCTGGAGATCCACCTGAAAGCTAAGCTAAGCTATGCTAAGTTTTACAAAACTATCTAAATTAGATAAAATAGGGTTAATTGAAGCTGGAGATCCACCTGAAAGCTAAGCTAAGCTATGCTAAGTTTTAAAAAACTATCTAAATTAGATAAAATAGGGTTAATTAAAGCTGGAGATCCACCTAAAAGCTAAACTAAGCTATGCTAAGTTTAAAAACCTATCTTATAATTTAATACAACTTTATGGAAACGTTTCCACCAAAAGCTAAGCTAAGCTGTGCTATGTTTTTATGTTTTATGACACAGCCAGACATAGCACAGCTTCACTTAGCTTTTAGTTGGATTCCCAACTTAACAATAGAATTACCGCTAGTAACAGACGAGGTTCATTAATATTTGCTTCCGCAAAATCAATCTCCAGTTACAGAATTATAAAACCAGCTATTTTCAGCCAACGCAAATATTCGTGAAATCCTAATTGAGATGCCTCCGAAGCCCACATTTCCCGGACCAACTTCCGTTTCCTTTTCTTTCAGACCCCAGCGCGGGGGAGCTGCAGTGGTTCCTAACGCGCGTTAAATTTCCCCGCCATTACTTCGATTTCAATTGGAGAAGGGGTGGAAGCCGTCATACCTTCTGCAAACAAGAATTCATCCGAGAGATTGTATACTATCTGGCGATTCGATCCGCTCTATTCAGATCGGCCCAGCCCGTCTCGAATCTCCCACGGGAACCGATGAGGTGCCATTGTGATCTCGAACTTACGGACTAACGATGTTGCCACTGATAATTGCTCGCCCGATGATGGAGCTTCGATAATGCCATACTCCCCGCGATATTCAAAACAATTTATCGACCAACCGATGGAAGCCTCGCTGCTGCTCCCTCGCAAGCAACACACCAGCTATTTCTTGCAAGCTGTGCGCAGTCAAGATGTGTATTAAATTATCATAACTCCAAAATGAATCCAACTGGATCCAATTGCCCAAACTTCCACCGTCATCACCTTCTACTTGAAGAGTTTTTTAAATAAACTTGTATGTATTCGAAAGTGTACATGTTAAACTACTTGTGGTAATTTTCCCGATGGAGAATATAAATAAATAAAAAAAATATCAGCGATCTCCCGGCAGCGATTTTTTTTCAGTAGTTTGCGGTGACCACTCTAATTCTAACCTAGTTCATCTGAAATAAAAAATTCGCGGGAATTTAGTTAGTATATTGGATTATCTTGTCCTTGATCGTTCATTATCCAAAAATATTATTTTGCTACAAAATAGCGGCTTCTCATAGCAAAAGTATCGATTTTCACTACAGAATCGCGCTCATGTTTCATCATTTTTCATCTGTAAAATAAAAACTACGCAACGGAAACGAGAAAGCCACGATTAAGGACAAGATAATCTAATATACTAACTAAATTTGGTCGAATGTTTTATTTCTGTTGAACCAGATCAAAGCTACAGTGATCACCGTAATAAAAAAAAAACGCTGCCGGAAGATCGCTTATAATTCCATTATTTATTTACATATCGCATTGCGAAAAAAAACTACAAGAACTTTAAAATATATACTTGTGCGGCGTGGAATAAGTAATGGCCAAGGTTTTTCTTATTTCTAGTATAATTACATTGTCGATGGACCTATAACTTTGCTAAATAAATTGAATTGGACAAGTCTTTTTTCATAAATAGTACGAAATATCTTTGAGCAGAATCGTAACTTTTCCTTTCAAGTACCACCAATTTGCCAACTTTTAACTTTTTCCCCGTTTGTCAGGTTCATCGACAATGTAGTTGTACTAGAAATAAGAAAACCCTTGTTTTTTTTTTATTTCAGGGAAGAATTGGGGCCACCATTACAATCGCAAATTTGCAACTCAGGCGCGCGAGTCCTAACAAACGTGTTCATATATCTCCATTTCTACCGAACACTTTGTAACGAAAAAATTAATTTTTATTGTTTGAATGTGAACTAAAATACCCTGAAAGTTTGGAAAAGATCCGCTCAACAGTTACTCAGAAAAAAATTCCCAATAATCACCTTATTCCTAGCGTCCTAAATAGGGTTCCCCCTTAAGTGGCTCTCTAAACCAGACTGTCTTACGTTACTAGTAACCCGCTCCGGGCGGGTTGCAATCCTTGGTTTGATAGTTTGGCTGCGCGTTACACGAGCATCATAATTAAGAAACGCGCTCCGATCCAGCCGGGTAGATTCATTGGCGAAAGCCATGGCCATTACTTATTCCACGCCGCACAATGGAAATTGGAACGAACGAAGGAAAGGTTACAGAGTTCCCGCGCCCGGGCGCTATTAATTTGTTCCCCTCGATTCTTACAACGTCGGCGCAAATATCGCCGCGAGCATCGAAGCAATCAGAGTTCATTTCCAGCACATATTATTTCGCGTGCAATTCCATTTCGAGATGAAATAAAGTCCGCGCGGTACGTTGGCGAGCTTCCGCCACCCGGACGAATTAATTTCACTTGCCTCGACTTTCGATCGATTTCGCGAAATTAAGTCCGCGGACACCGTCGGGGGTGAGATTTCAATTTCCCCCCTCGCGGAGCGTTGCGATACGTCGCCCCTCGTAAATCACCGATAAATTCATCGAGGACTGACGATCGCCGGCGTCGCGCTCTCGTGCAGCATCCCCCGCGGAGGATAACGAGACCGCTAGGAGGATCGCGTTTCTTGCCCGTCTCAGCGAGCTCCGTGTTTCGGCGTCGCGACGATTTCCTATGATTTTCCACGGGAAACGGCACCGGCGGCGGTCGAAGATTGATCGACGGGGCCGGAAGAGAAACGAGTGCACGCGGCCACGGAAGATCGCGTGCCCGTCGTCTTAATCAAGAAATTTCGGGGCAGGCCACGTGACCCGCCGCCCATGAGCAGGGTGTATTTTGTCGTGGGCCATTTCTGGGGTAAATTACAGCCACGCAGGAGTCGTTACGGCTGCTTGAATGCCGGTGAAATGGATTGTGCCAGGGATAAAGAATGAAAAATTGCCGCCACCGGTTATATCGCGTGTATTGTCCGACGGTTTTCTGCCTGTGGCGGAGGAAAAAAAGAGGGGAAATTCCATTTTTCGTTAACGCGCGCCGGTAGTTGTCGCGCGATTAAAACTCGTCGAAAGTTATCGTTATTACCGCGAAATATAGTTTTATTTTCCTTTCTCATTGCTTTCAAGATGTTTATCCCTCGCTTTAAACCGATTCTCGGAATCTCGAACGATCTTTTGAGCGATCAAGTGGCTCTACCTTTTTAAAAATATGGCGAGTGCGAGACGTGGAGCTTTGAGAGAATCAAGCATGTGACTCGGGATGAGCTCCAATCGCTCGAGATATTTATTAATCAATATTAATGTCGTACAGGGGGAGAAAAAAGTACAAACATTGCAGTCACGGTTTGTTCAGGGTGACATAGGTATCTAGTTCGTGCCTAAATGGATCGTAGAAGTGTACGAAGAAATAGAAAGTGTATCACAAAATGTTTCGAATGGAATACCTACTGGAGAGTTTGGAGTTCTGTTTCAAGCAAGTAGACTTGTGACTTTCTATTCCGTCTAGGAATTCATTTTTTCCCTGTTAATCAAGAAACACGGTAGTGTCTCGCGCTAAGTATTCACGCAGCGCGATACACAGAGTGTCTATATTACGCCACGACCCGCTATCAAGAACCCTTCGGTAACAGAATCTCAATAATGGTTGACCCGATTAGATTTTGAATGGTCTTAATACAACAAGAAGATATTGGATACAAAGAAGAATATTTTAACTCAGATGTGTTTCATATTTCTAATTGTTGGCGTTACAAGTTAGAATATGCTTCAAAGTAACTTCTTGTTGTATTACTTGTTATACAGTTACGGTCTACGTCCACTGATACTTAACATAGGGCAAAGTGTCTATCAAAGACTTTCAAATTCTTGTCGCTTACATGCACATTTGTTAGTTTTATAAAGAAGAAGGACTAGTAGTTGGATTGAAGCTGATGAAGTGCAAATTAAAAAAAGGCATTGGCCCAGGGGTGCTAAAGATCTTTATATTTTGTTCTTAGAAAAAAACGATAGTAAATAAATAAGCCAACAAAAATGACCACGCTATGGAACAGCTGAAAGAAGAGTGCTGCCATTCGGCACTTGAACTTCTTCTGTGGCGGGCTACATATTCTCCTGTAATTGTCTCCTGTAATGTCTCCAAAAATTCGAATTGGGGGTGATTTCTTCACAGACCTTTCCAGGGGGTGCTGGCGCGATTTTTCTAATCATCACCGTTATTATTCTCGTCGCTATTATCCTTATTATCGTTGTCCAATTGGAGAACGCGGCCCATTTCCGGGGAGACGTACAGCCACCCGGGGGATCGTTATTCGCTCGGTGAATGGAGCGGAGGAAGCAGGATACGCCCGGTAAGGAGGTCGCAGCAAAGTAATGACTCGTCCGTGAGAATATACTCCGCGTAATTTCGCGTTTCTCAAATCCTTCCGCCGTCCCTGTGCCCGACCGTCGTTCGGCTAACGAAAAGTAACGCCACTGGATTTTCGCGAATCGCCACCCCATTTCGTTCTCCTCCGCGAAGCTCTCCACCGCGACCGTTCCCTCAAAGAAACGTCGCTTGTCTGCTTCAAAGATCGGCTTTATGCATTTTCTTGAAATAATTAACCACGTCTTTTTTTTTTTGGTGCACAGGTTTGTGATGGGATCGAAAACTTGCTCCACCTTATCATCATCGATGTTACGCCAAAATGTTTTAAAAGAAATTATACCTTGCACCAAAACTTTTTCAAAGGAATTTTGGCTCCCACCAAAGTTTTTTAAAGTACATTGTGGTTTCCAGCAAAATTTTTTAAAAGAAATTGTGGCTTCCACAAAAATTTTTAAAAAAAATTGTAGCTTCCATCAAAAATATTTAAAAGGAATTGTGGCTTCCACTAATTTTTTTTTTTAAAGATATTGTGGTTTTCACCAAAACTTTTTCAAAGAAATTGTGGTTTCCAGCAAAAT
Organism: Andrena cerasifolii; assembly: GCF_050908995.1. Classification (NCBI taxonomy): domain Eukaryota; kingdom Metazoa; phylum Arthropoda; class Insecta; order Hymenoptera; family Andrenidae; genus Andrena; species Andrena cerasifolii. The sequence continues at coordinate 24,615,591 of NC_135119.1, read as the reverse complement.
TTTAAAAAGAAATTGTGGTTTCCAGCAAAATTTTTAAAAAAAATTGTAGCTTCCATCAAAAATATTTAAAAGGAATTGTGGCTTCCACTAATTTTTTTTTTTAAAGATATTGTGGTTTTCACCAAAACTTTTTCAAAGAAATTGTGGTTTCCAGCAAAATTTTAAAAAGAAATTGTGGTTTCCAGCAAAATTTTAAAAAGAAATTGTGGCTTCCACTAATTTTTTTTTTAAAGATATTGTGGTTTTCACCAAAACTTTTTCAAAGAAATTGTGGTTTCCAACAAAATTTTAAAAAGAAATTGTGGTTTCCAACAAAATTTTAAAAAGAAATTGTGGTTTCCAGCAAAATTTTAAAAAGAAATTGTGGTTTCCAGCAAAATTTTAAAAAGAAATTGTGGTTTACACAATTCCCACTTGAATATGAGTTCAGTTCCAATTTCAGTTGCCATTTTCAATTCCAGTCCGCTTCAAGTCCCGAAGCAATACCAAATTCGACAATACCTGCTTTGCGATCTCTGATAACCAACGTAATAAACATCTATCCGCGCTTTTAACTCGCGCGGGATATTCATCCGTTATTTTATTTATCCCCGAGCGAGACGCACGGAGCACTCTCGAGTATATTCCACCGCATTTTTTGCGTAAGGATTCTTTCATTATCTCGGTAGCGGGTGAGTCTGGAGGCACGCGGAAATCCTTGATACAGTGCCGCTAAGAGATATCGCCTGAATTTATTGATATTAAGCCGCGCTGCCGATGAAATACGAAACCCCTCGCTCGTATTGTCTCACTTCCGGGCCGCCTATTTCCGCCCTCTCTGACAACAGAATCTTTAATCGGCCTCGGTCCACGCTCCCGCTTCCCCGATGTAGCTTTTCAATTTATTCGACTCCGAGTTTATCTGGCTTACCTGTTCGAATCTTTTTCCCCTTAGCGGCTGCCTGTATCCCGTCGATACTACTCATTACCAAAATCCCGACTAGCTAGCGTCGTCGCAACCTGCAAACTCCTACAGTCATCAAGCCCTGCGTTACTCGATACGTTAGGAAACACGTCAAAGCTACAAGTCGAGGTGTCAGAACGATGTCACTCCGCGGCCGGATGCACCCCCGGTATCCAGCCACGTTCCGTTGCGCGCTCGGAATCGCTAAAGCACCGAAAGTCCCGCTGGAGTAGCGTAACCGAAGCTCAGGGCCGCGGAGCAGATTGGAGGGGGATGGTGTATCCGAAGGTGGAACAAGGTCCGCGCGATTCCCCGCGGAGGAGCAAGAAAATCGGCGGAAAAGAAGTCATTCGTCAGATCGGCCCCGGGTTTCGAGGCTGAAATCGATAGCAGGTGGTGGTGGGTCCCTGGAGCGAATACTCCGACCACCCTTCTACCCTCAGCCCCGTCTCACCGTCGCCGGCCGCCCTCCGGAGGCATTTATTTATTTCCATGCGGTTTGTATGCCGCGCGTTGCCTCCCCCGCGTTTCAGGGTGCCTGGGTTGGGAAGGAGGTGGCTGGCGAAGCTCTTGGGCGAGGGGAGTGGGAAAGGGATGGGCGAAGGGGGAGAGTGGGTCGCGCGATTCACGACGGGCTCGTAAAATCCGCGGGCGAGACTCGAAATCCGTAATCACAGTTCGCGCCAGCCGCTCCCGACTCGCGACGGAGAATCTCACCCTCGGGGGCAGAAGGGGCGTAGCGAGGGCAGCGGAATGGAACGCGGCAGCCGGAGGAAAAAACGGGCGAGTGTTTCGTGCTGGCCCACCAACGCCGTTGGCCCCCCATCCATCGCGAAATCGAATCTCCTCGGGCTCCCTGCCGCTCTTCCGATGCTGTTAACGATAAGGCGCTGGGATCGCGCGTAAATAACCACCCCCCACGGCTGCGTACGTCTGAACGAGGCTCCTCCTTCGTTTTTGGTGTTTAATTCCATCTCGAGGAAAGCTTGCAGAAGCTGCTTTGTAGCTCGGTTAAGAAATACAGTAGATACTCGTTATATGTCCGTCAGAAATATTCGTTATATGATTGTCGTCTCGCCCCACCAACTGGAGAGATCTCCCTCGGAACCACTCAAGCGTGAAATGCGACACGAGTCAAAGCAAACCAACCCTGAGATAAGACACGAGCGAGCGTACCGGCGCACAGTGGGGAAATTTTGCGATTTTAAAACTACAGAAATGAAACTTTTGAATTTTACTAATTTAATACAAATGTCAATTGAAGAACTATATCCATTTTCGTGGTCAAAACCTCAAAACTTATTTTTAATATATAAAATTCGGCACTTTTACGTTCTAATGTATGAGAAACTAAATTATCCGAAAAACAGCACTCACAAAAATTACGAACGATAAAGATTTTTTTATTATTTACATTTATACACTTTTTTCTTTGTTGGAGCATGCCTCTGCTACAGTGCAGCAGGGCTTAGCAGAAGGGTTATCGCTTCTGACGACAAACAAACATACATAATACAAAAAATCAAACAGGGGATCGAAGCTGAATAAAATCGTTTAAAAAAAAATAAAAAGGTTTGTAATGTTTAACATGTGAACCAGTCTCGGTCACAGTTATGTCGTATGTTAGACAAGACACACTGGATCGTGTTTAAAAAAATGCATATAATTACAAGATTAGCAACTATTAGCAATTAATAATTGCATTTGTAGAATCAAAATAGTCCAACGTAAAATAGGAATGAAAATCATTGCAGGATATTATGGGATTGATAACTATTTTATGTATTGAAAATTGATTCTTATATGAAAAGGTTATTTTGAATTCAAAAATTTATTTTTGTGGTTTTGGCCATAAAATCGCGAAATTTCCCCACTGTGCGGCGCGGCCTGGTTTTTAAAGACCACAGGCTTCATGTCAAATTACATGTTTAAGTTTTTGGTTTTATTCTTATGAAAATATTTTTAACATAGTAATGAGTTTTTCTGATGAAAACAAGGCCAAACACGGTGTGATTTGGATCATACTGCCAAGGGAATATCCCCAACCCGGAAATTAAAAAAATTATGAATCTGAGAGATATATAAAGGATATATAGATATATAGATGTGAAATTGACCCCTCAAAATCCGGATATTTTCTGATTTTGTGTGATTTATTTCGCGAGCTATAAGAACTGTAGGTTACCAAATGATAGTCCTAATAAAAAGAAGTAACTTTTGTCTGAAAGCTTTTTTTTTATTTCTTACAGTTCGCAAGTTATAACACAAAATTGGAAAATCACTGGGTTTTTAGGGGTTAATTTCACACCCATCGAGGGCAGGAATTTGGGCAGGAAAAAACAAAGCCTGTATATCCTCGACGTATCCCCAAAGTTTCATAATTTTTAGAATTTCCGGGTTGGGGATCTTCCCTTATGAGTCAATTTCATATTCGACTGTCAGCCATTCCTTCTCATTCGCTCTCACTCTTTCTCACTCGCTGTCCTTTTCTTCGACTGCCGATTGCCTCGGTGGCAAAGCATACAAGCGAGCCTGAGGCTAGGCAGTATCGCTTGAATAAACAAGCCAGCTCGAGCTAAAATTCGCAACCTCCTACTCGTTATATGTTCATGCGCGATCCCGAGAGTTGAACATATAACGAATATTTACTGTACAAGATAATTTACTTAAACAACGATAATGAAAGTGTCTCTCTCGAACCCCCGTGTCTGAAAAGTGCACGTATCGATTTTAAGTTCGGTGCAAGTTTCACTAATTCTGTTCTGAATTATTGAAGTTGAAATTCACTCGGCGCGTACGCGAGGTGTTCGCGTCAGCCGAGGGAAAACACGGCTCCGACATTTCCTCGGCGCAAGGACCAACTAAAAAGCCCCTTTTTCTCGGCGACGCTACAAAAACTTTTCCAAATGACACGCGTCAATACCAGCGTCAGCTCCCCGCGATAAGCAATGCCGGAGGAGCTCTTAAAACGCTCTCTTCGCGTTTTTATTATTCCACGAGCACGTCCCCCCCGGCTGCGGAGGATAAATTTTTTTATTCCGCGTTAAAAGGAGGGACATCTGTTCCATGGACCGAAAGGTGCTTCGCGAAATATTCTGCCGAGAGGGAGAAATTGGGAGGGGGTGGCTTGGAAAGTGGAGCAAGGAGGCAGCAACGAAGCGAGTCGCCGAACCACGAATCCAACTCGATTATTTTCTCTTCCCTGTCCATGGAAAGTCGAGAGAACGAGTGCCACAATTAGATGAATCAACACCTCGACGCTAAAAAACGTCAACGACCGCTATTGTTTGCGGAGCTTTTACTTAAAGACGCGACTAGCAAAACGCTACCCGTGTCCGTCTGTCCCCACCGCGAGAGGGTTGGATCCCCGTGGAATAATATTTTTCCTACTCTCCCTCGTCGGTCTGCTCGTCTAAAATCTAATTAACCCCTCGTTATGGACCGCACACTTAAGGGCCATTTTATGTATTTATCGCGCGGTGTTTTCGTGGCAGCAGGCGGTCGCGCTGGAACGGAAGCTAAATCGGTGTTGTACGAGCAACGTCCAGAAGGGAAAGCTTGCTCCGCCGATTGATTTATTCATCGAATGTCCATGCTCGAGTCTCGTCTACGTTTTAAGCTATTGTCGAATCCACACGCGATGTTGCTCCGCGATTCTTTTTCCACCGTGAGCCATCGTGGGCCACTGCGGAGCTCGAGTTGTCGCCAATCAGGGTCTGCTGCTTCGCGAGGAATTTATTTTTAACGAGCTTGTAGTTGCACGAGTAGAAGTAGGGCTCTATTGCGAATCAAACTTCCCACTAATTCTCTTCTCAGATCAAAGTCGTTAAATGAACGGTAGGGGGAAAAACTGGGAATGTCCATTTTGAGATTTATAGCATATTTTATTGTTGGCAAGAGGGTCTACAGAACTGTGCAATCACAAGGGGTTCTAATGTCCAAATACCCCCGCAAGATAACATTAAAGATTTGGTAGACTTTTTTGTTCAGAAGGAAATATTCATTCTGCTCTTCCTTCACATTAAAATATCCCCACTCTTTACCTAAGAATGAGCTCCTGATGTCAAAGTAAAACAAGAAATTACTTAAGAAGAAAATTACATAAGAAAATTAAATTCATTGAAGCTTGTAAAGTATTAAAACTTAATTTTCTCGATAAGGCTGTTTTGTGATATTCCCTGCTTTCCCCTAACCCTTCAAATATAGATGGAATAATAGATTCAGGCAGAAAGAAGTCTCCTGCGATCTGGCCAGCCGAGTGAGTAGAACTGTGACCGAAGGAAAAATAAAAGCGTCGATTCAAACCTCCGATTCTTCGTCCCCCCGCAGAATAGTATCGAAGCAACAGGACGAAACACAATTAGCCACTATCAAGGACCCACGGCGGAGTACAGAGCGTGAAAAGAACAACGGGCTGCGACGGAACAGCGGCGGACAAAACGTGAAAGACCGCAGGGAGGGCGCGACGCCGCGACAATGCTCCGGCAAAAAGTCGTATTTTCGATTCTGCGCTGGACAGAGTCGACGAAGCGGCGACTGGTTTTCGGAAACGCGCCCGCGAAAATGGATCCCTTCCGCTCGAAATGCACAGTCATGTGTGTCCCCTGGAAGGGCAGCGTTTCGGCGTGCCCGCACGCGCAAGAGAAAGGAACGAGGCACGAGGGACGTCCCAGGCTTTCGATTATCGTCGATAACTCGGCTGGATGTATCCCTTCCGTGCTATGGCAGTAGTTTCCGGAAATTCGCTTCGCCCCCGGGATTATCCCGTCCCGGGAATTCCCATCTCGACGCCATGGCTATGCGCCCTTCCCTCGGTTCAACCCTTACACTCGCCCGCGCATTCCCTTCGCCATTGCTTCCACGGATCCTGACCCCTTTGTCTCTTCGTGCCCCGCTACGATTTGTCTCGAATTACTTCGTCGGGGAATATCACGTCGCCTCATCGTCCCTTTTTTCTTCTTTATGATAATAGGACGCGTGCTCCTGAAGATCTGTACTATCCTGGGGAAACGAAGTGGCGCGGAATGGGGTTACGCGGGGAAGAGTGAACGTTCGCTAGGGGTAGCTAATGACGGATGTAGCGGTGCTGTAAATGGGACTGTGTACAATGACTCGAAGTTCTTTTGTCGAATTATGATTGTGGTACCTCGCAAGTAGTGTTCCTTCTCGAGAAATTTTATAAATGCTTATTTCTTACTTCTCAAGAAATACTAGTTTTCTCGAGAAACTTGAGTCTACGAAAATTATTATAAATCTCATTTATTTTCGGAATTGAATTTTTAGTTAGTTCAATTTGTATATTACTAGTTAATCGCGAACGTGTAAACACATCTACAATTTATAATAAATCTTATTAGTAGCATTAGAACCTGTTTGAATTACAATAGAAAATCTTAGAAGAGAAGATTCGACGTTATTCACTGGTGAAGGTGCTCTTAAATTGTTTTTTAACAATTTAGAAAAATGGTGTACCTACTGAATTAAGTAATGAGTTTCTTGTGGCTATTAAAGAAGAAATATCGAAAAGAAGAGACAAAACTATTATGTCCCTTATAAAATTGTTGCATAGTTAATGGAGAATCTCTTGAAAAAGATTCAAAAGACGCGTTTGTCATTTAATATCCGCGACAGATATGTATATAACGCTAAGACAATTTTTAAGGAGCTAGACTTTTCGGAAAATATAGCAGTAACCATGATTCTCCTGAAAGTACTGTAAAATTGAGTCCTCAAAATGGTGAATTACCATTAAGAAAACAATTAGAGATTGCAATCGCAGAGAGCCTCCAAGAAATTAATATCAACCAAGAAGACGATAAATTCTGGACTTTAATAACGGAATTTCATATTTTTGAGTCCACTGGAAGGACACCCAATTTACCATAACTTTTGGATATGCTACATAGGATTAAGTCAACATCCACGCAAAACGAAAGAGAGTTTTCTACAGCTACAGATTTTATCACAAAAAAAGAGACAGATGAAAAACCATTTTAAAATAAAAAAGTAATGTAAATTAAATTAAATTTCACTTTGCACAAATTTTGTATTAAATAAATAAATATATCGATTATATTTAATATCTATTTTTTCATTTATACCAGGTTTGTGCAAATTAGACAGGAATGAACAATTAGATAAAGTTTTCTTGTGTTTTTGATAAATATTATTAACATTATTCCAAAAATATAAATTTTGTAATATTTTTTTCAATTTCTCGAGAATTCTCGGGAAGTATGATCTGATTTCTGATTTCTCGAGAAACAAAGAATATCGAGAAATCAGGAACACTACTTACAAGGGAACACCGCGAACCCGTGCTCAACCTCAAGCCAAGAACCGCCCTTTATGAATGCGAAAACTAACCTCAAAGTCAAATAGGCACTCCCACTTTTCTGCGTATAACTCCTAACGTACAAGAGATAGAATAAAATATTTCCAACAAATATTTAATGGTACACTGAGCTTTGCAAACTTACGTTAACACAATTTTGAAAAAAAAAATTTTTTCGTTTGGGAATTTTTTTAAAAATTCTTTTCAAAATTTTATTAACGTGAGTTTGTAGAGGTTATTGACCATTCAACTTTTGTTTCTTGTAAGTTTCTTGTACTTTAGGAGTTATACGTGAAAAAGTGGGAATGCCTATTTAACTTTGAGGTTACTTTTACCATTTTTACTGTCTTGAGTCACTCTATAAACCCACAAAGTTGCATTCCAATCGGTGAGCAAGGGTTGCCTTGCTAGCGATACTGTTCCTAGTAGTTACTCAAACTTTTGCCGAATTGCATGTACCCTACCTTCCTTTACTCCCCTAAGTACGAAGCAGATAGGTTTGACTAATTTGCCTGCGTGGATTGTTTCAGAATGCACGTTTCCACCGAGATGGGAAGGCACCTGGTTCCAGAGCGGTGTCACCCACCCGATCGTCATCTCCAGAAACGAGCTGTCCGGAAAGGGCAGGTGCCTGCACAGCGAGGGCGACAAGTTCCTCTTAGTGAACCAGTGAGTAGACTTGGCATAAATGTCCCGCCTGAAATTTGCTATAAAATTGATGAGTCCTTGTAGAAAACACTGTAAGAGTGCCAAACATCAAATCCTACATGTACCATAGTATTACCATTGACGCGTAGAACATTTTCCGACAAACTTTTTTTTTAATTTTGGCACCTACTGTATTTTCCCGAAGGACTATTCCATTGATATTGTCGCCAACACCTCTGCCCCAACAGTATAAAAAAAGGGGTGCCGCGGAATTGTAATGCTTTCCCCCTAAATCACCACCCAAGCATCAAGTCCAATCGAAAAATTCCAGGGGGTAGAAAGAAGTACCAAACGCGAAGGGTTAATCGTTGCGCGAGTTCCCAAGGACATTCCAGAACAAAAAATCGCGGCCGATTCTTGGCGAAACGTCGCCTCGTTAAAAATAGGCGATACGTTCGGGAGTAAGTTTGAAGGGGGAGGGGGGCTGGAGGGGATTAAAAGCGGGGGTTTGCCGCCTCGCAGTCGTAGCTCCGGAGTGGCACACGCGAGAGAAGGAAGAGAAGTCGGGGGAGCGTCGTTTCGCCGCGTAATGCTCGTGTCACACGAGCTGCCCCAAGTTTTCGTGGAGATTTCTATCGCGCTCGCCTGGCAAAGTGTCCGATCGATATGTCGACGAGCGAGATAAAAAAAGAAGGCGGAAGTTGCGCGGGGCCAAGGTGCCGTGAGACACGGGCCCGGGGGGGTTGAAATTTAAACTGCGAGTGCCGGCAAATATTCTCCGCGCGTCTGAATGCCGAGGCACATTAAGGATGAACTTCAGTAACATTCAAAATAAGCGAAAATCTTTGAAAATTGGAGGAATCAATCTTCATGCAATAGTAAAATCCTCCGCAAAATTTAAGAAAAATTGATTCGGTAGGTTTAAAATTATTTAACTTTCAATTTAACATGTATTCTTAGGGGAAACGCAATATTGAGAATATAACTACAAAATTAAGGGTGAAATAATAGGCCAAAGGTTTTTAAATCTTGTGTATGGAAAGATCAAACACTGAACAAGATTGTCACAAAAATTCCGGACAATTGATTCGATGGTTTTTGAATAAATGAAAGAAAATGACACGGAAAACTGGTCTTTCTTGGATTGTCAGCTGAGTAACTGTGAAAGAGCGGCAACGCCGCAATCGGCTGTAGCGGCGGGAATATTTGAAACACGTTACTGCGTTTTGTTCCATATTCGTGGCAGCTTCTGCGGTCTTTAATGAAAATGCGTAATTATCAGTATATAGACATGTGAATATAATTTTCATGTTCATCTTTTGTCAAAAAGTAGAAAATTTCCTTGCAATGTATATAAACCAGATGAAATGGCAATAGTGTTTTCGTGGGAAAAATGAAGCACAATTTATTTTTAACCTTCTAACTCCCAGAGTTGCACCAGAAAACACTCGTTTTAAAAGTGCGTAAAATTTGATCACCTGTTTATATTTAACTTGTGAAATAGGGATTCAAGAGTCTAGGCCTTAGAGAGTTAAACAATGTTCAACAAATTTTTGAATTATGAATTTTATATGATAATAAAAATAGGAGTAGAGCTAATATGAAACGGGTGAATTCCTGTGCAAGAAATTAAAAAAATCGATATAATATTAGCAATATTTTCATTAATAGTATTTTATTTATATTTATATTTATTTAGCTGATTGTGCTTTGAACATTGTGTTTCGCGTAAAATGCCAACAAAAATTGTAGATTATGCGACACACACGCGATGCGATTGAACACGATTGAAGCTCGCGAGTATTACCAACTGCTGCACGAGAATATTTTCTCATTGAGCAGCGTTGCCACGATCGCAAGGAATTTCCGACTCATGAAGATTATGTATATATAATAGTTTTATTAATATAATTAAGATATATATGATCAACACTCACCAAATACAACACATTGGCACACTTTTCACTACTTTTCATATAAGTAAAAAGGAAGATTATAGTCTGATTATTTCATTTCTAGCAGTTGCATTTCAGGTACATTCCATCAAATAAGTTAATGATAAATCATAAAATATTCAATAAACTGGCAAAATAAGATTTAAAAAAAATAAGAGCGAATTCAACTGAATTTGCGATAAAAATACACCGTTGCCATTTCTGACTGGTTTTCATCGCAGGAAAAAGCCTTATTAATATCTCGGAAATGGATTAACTTTTGGCTAAGATTGTCACTGAAGTTCCTCCTTAAACACGCCGTTTAATGAGAGGAATTATGATGCAATGAAGGTTGATGGAAACGAGGTCGAAGCATCCCCCTACCGTGCACCAGACGTTAACGATGAACCGCGTCGACGGAAGCTGCATAACTGTCTTTTCGTGTAGCCCGCCTCTTTCGATTCAACCTACAGGGGTAGAATGTAAAAAAAAAATAAACCGACTTTTCCGATTTCTTACAGTGCGCCCCCCCTTAAGGGTGTTGCGAGCGTGAACTTGATACTCCCGTTTTCTCGCCCCCTTCGTTAAGCACGTGACGAGTTCAAGCCTGTTTGCCGGGATCAGGATTCTTATCAGCGGGCGTTAATTCGGTCAATCGTCCGATACGTTTTCGCGAGTTTCCCGCGCGGCGAAGCGCGCTGCCATTATCCTACGACCGGGGCACCCCCCGTTAATCCCGAGTCGTCGCCTAACGAGAAACGGAGGAGAAAACAACGAAGGAGAAAAACGTACGGGTGAGGGGGCGCGGGGGGTGGAGGGAAAGCGTTCTAATTCCGTCGAGCGATATCGAATGAAAGGCCTGAATAAGAGAGACCCCCGTTTCCGTTCTGTTCCAGAAAATCCTGCTACCGTTGCGTCGTCATTCACGAGAAGCACTCGAACGTTCTCCAGTACAAAGAAAGTAAGTATCACAATCCTACCCGTTCCACTCCCGAAAGAACATTGGAAGACGCCCGCTCCCCTTTCTCTCTGCCCTGTTTCGCGCCATCCCCGTCCCCGTCCGCCTCCCGATAGCCGTTGTTTCGACCCGATCGATAACGATTTCCCCGGTGGCCCGGGGAAATCCATTCATTAATTAGAATGCCGATCGGTAATTAAAAGCTCGAAGATGACGAGAAGAAGGGCGAGGAACGGCGGGAACAACAGCCATAGCTGGCCGGAATAATTCTCCGGGAGGAACTTAACGACTTTCGTTCGTTGTGCAAACCCCGGGGATGACGAGGACGAGGACCAGGATGGGGGGGTGGGGGTGGAGTAGCAGCTGGAGGAGGTGCAGGAGAACGCGAAGAAACAGGCAATAGTTCTGCTAATTCTCAGCCAGATGGAGAGGGGGGGTCTGCGAGCCTCGTTTACAGTGGAAAAGAAGTCGAGAGCACTTTGGCGGGATTCTATCGTGCAATCAGCCCCCGTGCCTCGTTAATACGCCCGACAACAGAATGGATAGCGAAGTTTCTGGGACGTGATAATGGTTCTCGTTCCGGATATTTATCGAGGATCCTCGTGTAGATCGTTGCAGATTATTGCGCGGCTTCGGTTCCGCTGCCCGAGACCGCCTCGGTCTCCGAACCTCCAGTTTATCAGCCCTGCTTCGGGCACATTGTTTTCCATTAGCACGCCACATGCTAGTTTTCCATGGTTTCGTTCCGAGTGCCCCGGGGGTCATCGTGAATTGGACACTCGGGGGACAAGGTCTTGGTACCTCGGGGTCACTAAATTGCAAGATCACATCATCGACTGGAATTCTAGATAACTTCGAAGCTAACTCCCTGCTAAGTTCTAAATCTGCTATCGATGCGCAAACTAGGATAGTACGGCACTACGACAAATAACCTGTGGAGGATCGTCGAATAAAGAAGGTCGTGAATTATAGACTCAGGTCGAAGGTATATTAAGCCATACATCGTTTATGGATACAATGCACTACTCCCCACGATTAAGAAGCATCTTGACCCACCTGTCGGTCAATAGATTGAGGACGCGCTAAATATTAAGAATGCAGCTTTCTGTTTTCATGAACCTTAGCTGGAGAATTTAAGTGGACGTGCCACGCGATGTATTTCGATTATTTCAGAACGAAAGTGGAGATTGATTCGCGTTGATTAAATATCCAATGGACTCGAAGAAACTGTTTCGCCTGCCAGAATTTGACGTGCGCCTACGTCGAAGAAGGGGTGTCTCAGAAATCGTTGAATCTCGAGAAGCGTCTCGTCCGCTTTGAAGCGTCTTCGCTCGCAAAGGGCGCTTTCACCCCGCCTAGGATCCAGCAACGACGTTTCCTGATAATTCTATTCGCTCCGGCGTAGCTCATAGACTATACAAGCCTCTCTTTTTTCTCCAAACCTGCTAACGACACTTTGATCCTCGGACTGTGGTTGTAAGCGATGCTCTCCGTGGCGAGGGGAAACGAGTTAGGTGGCTGGAGGGGGTAGTAAATATGGATCCGGATAAAAAATGGGTTAGGGGCGGGTGAAGAGAGGGTGTACGTGCATGTACAAGCTCTTCCAAATGAAGCGGGGACAGCTTGCACAGATTTCGACATAATCCAGTCAAAATTTTAGGAAAAAGAAACGAGGGAATCATCGAAAACAAGATTCTTAATGAACGTTAACTTTGTCTCAAACGTTCACCAGCAACTCCTCCATTGAAAAGGGTGGAACACTTTATTAACCCTTGAACGGTGGATAATTTACTGCTCGTCCAATGCAGGTCCATGTTTCTTTTTTTGAATCCTAATAAAATAATTTTATTCGTGCACTCCTCAAGACACTCTAAATTCTTGTGCTGCTCCAAAGATTGTATCTTCTTCAAAAAATAATACTACCGATAAAAGTAGCGCGTGTAGTTCGATATTAAAGATGGGTCAAAATGGACCCCGCACCCGTCATTCAAGGGTGAAACCATTAGAAACGTCAACGTGCCTGTCAGACCCCCAAAAGTATACTCGCGAGCCTGAAATGACCAGTAGGGGGGTAAACGAAGCTGAAGGGAGAGCAACAACGTCAGTCAGGTGGAGTTTGGCAGTGGAGCCAGGCTGAAGAGGAAAGGAGAGGGTGGATTCGATATATGCAGGCTGAAAAAGAGGGACACCGACCTCTGGTACCGCCCCTCCTGTCGCCCGTTCGCATTTTTCGACGATTTGTCAAAGTCCCTCGGGTGCCTCTACCTCTCTCTCTCCCGCGCACAGGCACACCCTCGCCTCCCGCCCCCTCCTCCTTTATCGGATTTTAATCTGCATAGTGTCACGCCGCAGATACCGTCGCCTGCAGGCTGCATTCGGACCGTCAGCATGCGGGGAAATGTGGGTCGTTTCTGTGGAAAACAGGGGGAAAGGAGCGGACAGTGACAATGGGATTGGGAAAAGGCTTGTCATGCTCCGGGCGACCCAATGAATGGAAACGCGGACTCTACCGATGATGCCTGTGAAAACACGAATTCGTTGCGTTCTGTGAAAAGACACGTACCATCGCGAGACGAGAAGAAGAACGACTACCCACAAGCTGAAATGTCACAGGGGCAAGGGGAATCGCGCGCTCGCTCCACCTTATCCCCTCCAAGAAGTTGTTGTATTCCGTATTTTTCGTATCACTTTTATTTTATTAAATAACTTTATACAAATAACGGAAACTAAGACGATTACAGATAAATACTAGATTATAGATTCAGAACTAGATTCTCGTGTCCAGACTATTCGGACTGAAGTGCTCAAGTGCTTCTAGCTGGAAGAATTGCGTGTAATATATATATATATGTACAGTTTTCGGTAAACTGAAAAGTGGGGGTTGTCCTGAGTTTAACGGTCGTTAAGGGTTGAGGCATAGAGATCGAGGTTCAAGGATGAGTAATAGGGTACGGATAAGGTCATAAAAGAAGGACTTCAGGATGCTTACTATTGCTATCTGGAAAACTAACGCGCTGACTAATACTTTATATAGATTTAAATGACGTTGGTATACAACAAAGTCCTACTTTTCGGTCTTAGCGGCTGTCCATATCCGCGGGCTGTAGTCTAGTGAAATTAGACGGAAATCTGCCCAATCTACGGAATAATTCCCACCAAGCAAAATTTTAGTATGGGCCTTTATTTGGTAAAAATTTTACAGAGGGTTGAAAAAAGAAAACGTTTTTCGCGAATATCTCGTTATCTAGCAGTTTTGCGACAAAAATAGTTATTACACAATTTACAGCCTAGGAAATTCTCTACAAAAAAGGTGCTATGAGTTCTTTTCGTAGGAGTAATGAGAACGTCAGCATCAATGGATGTAGCACGTGTAAAGCGAATAGAAAGAACAACAGTAGGTTTATTGCTGTGCTGTCTCAAAAATTGGAAGCTGCCAACATCAACGTGAAACACGCTCAAGACGATGCAGACGTCCTCATTACTCCTACGAAAAAACTCATACCACCTTTTTTGTAGAGAATTTCCTAAGCTATAAATTGTATAATGACTATTTTTGTCGCAAAACTGCTAGATAACGAGATATTCGCGAAAAACAGTTTTTTTCAACCCTCTGTAAAATTTTTAGCGGCGCGGATAGGGACTTTTGACATATTGTTTAAAACGACCAAATAAAGGCCGATACCGAAACTTAGCTTGGTGGGATTTATTCCGAAGACAGATCCTAATTTCCTGGACTACTGTCGTGATTTGTTTCGTTCGCATTCTGCGTTACGCGGCGGACTTTGTTGCAAGGAATTGGGTAGGCGAGCGGGCGATTCCCCTTGCCCCTGTGACATTTCAGCTTGTTGGTAGTCGTTCTTCTTCTCATCTCGCAATAGTACAGGGTGTATAAAAATTATATTCACGACCACCACAGCGAGATTCTACACCTCTGGGTCGGTGGAGATCGGTTAAAAAAGTATTCTACTCGCGTTGAGTAAAAAAGGAGCCACAGATCGTGACCCAACCGTTCTCTTATAAATCGATGTGAAACTTGCGATAATTCTTACGCTCATTGATAATATTCTTATATTACGGTATCGACTAACTAATGTGCCATTGACGAAACAGCACAAAATTAAAATTTCCCTATGGAAATCATTATTCATTGAGTAACAATGGAAAAATGGTAACATTGTTTTTTAAGAGATCGGTTGAGTTGTGATCTACGATTCCCTTGACACTCTCTAACCCAGGTCCGTCCAACTTTTGCTCGCCTCTCGACGAGTAGTACACGCCACGATTAAAAAACTTGACCTTGCAAAACTGGGCCACGGACCATTTTACGGTCCACTTTTCTAACCGATCTCCACCGATCCGGAGGCGTAGAATTCCGCTATGAGAATTGCGACAAATAATTTTGATACACCCGGTATATACCGGGGATGAGATTCAATTCGTGAATCATCTACAAGGTGATCCACCCATGACCGGCAATTGCAAAAAACTAAGTGTCC
Source organism: Andrena cerasifolii (assembly GCF_050908995.1). Classification (NCBI taxonomy): domain Eukaryota; kingdom Metazoa; phylum Arthropoda; class Insecta; order Hymenoptera; family Andrenidae; genus Andrena; species Andrena cerasifolii. Next base: position 24,600,278 of record NC_135119.1, on the reverse strand, counting down.
GCAAATGAGCCTTCGCCCGCATTAACCCGAACTTGACCAACTAATCCTTTCCCCCGCGGACGTGTTCCCAGAACGAGCCGGAAAGCTTCCACCAGACTTAACCTGACCCCACGAAACAAGCGTGCCCACGCCTCAGCGACGTCCTCCCCCGTTTCAACCCCCAAAGCGCCGGGCCGTTTCCACCGCGAGGCTCTCCGCGTTCGTTAAAAAAAAACTCGGCGCATTCCCATCTGCTCATTACCGAACACGCTCAGGGGTAAATAAAGCGCGACTCGCGCTTCGAGCGCGCGACTCGACCGTGAGCGGAAAGATTTCCCGGCAAGCGTTCAGCGGAAAGTTTAAGGGGCGGAATTACCGTAGGCCCGCAGGGGGCGGCGCGCTTTGGATTTAATTGGCCGGCGGCGAGGACGCGTTTATCGCGCGAGTCGACGTGGCCGAGTTCGCGCGGATAAGTCGGCGCCCGGGACAAGGGATTGCACTTTTTGCGAGTCTTCCAGTTTCGAAATTACGCGTCGCTTCGTCTGGACAGCTTCCTGCGACGGGCTGCGCGCGGTGGAGACGGAATTTGACGAGCCGCGACGGCGAGTTGTGTTGTATTAAGGGGAGAAGACCCTATACATCCACCGAAAAGTCCAAAAGAAAATGTTTTCCACACATTGCTTCTAAAACGTTTCGAAAATACATTTTCAAAGTTATAGACAGAAATTCAACTCGCTTTAAACGCGTCAAAATTGGCGCCAGGGATAACTCAAAAATTATTTAACCGATCGGCTTCAAATTTTGCACGTTTTTAGTTTATAATATTCCTCGGAACATGAACCTAAAGGTTTAACCAAATTATTCGTTTCAACCCCCCTTTTTTTACAAAGAAAGCGCTTTTTGCGAAAATCACACTTAATCGTTTGAAACTCCGCCAGTTATAAAATATGCAATTTTCTTACATCATTTTAGGTTCGTATTCTTACAATCTTAATATATAAAGCAGAAAATGTTTGTGTGTGTGTTTGTCTGTCGCCTAAAAACTTTCGAACAGTAAACTCTGTAATCACGAAATGTGTCCCAGCTCATTATGCCTAGCTAATCCAGATGAATGTGACTATTTTCACAAAAAACTAAATAAATAAATAAATTCTTATGAAATCAGTTGCTAAATAAATTGAAAAAAATTGTATTGGTCGCTACAACCGGCGCCGCACCTCGAAAAAAAACCTATTTACGACACCGCTCTACTTATTTTGTATTTATCATATTTTTACTGTCATAAAAATTTGCTTCACTTGTTACAACGTTAAATCAAGTACTCTCAAAATTCCGACAGAATTGGCGCGTTGGTATCTTTGCGAAAAATTCCTAAAACCTGATTAGAATATAAGCCGTTTATAGGGACTTCTCTTAATTCGCATTAATTTTAATTTCGCAACCCCGTTTCGGCGATACCTTCGGCCGCGACTTCCCTGGCTCCCGCGGAGGCGAATAAAGCGCGGCTAATTAATCAGCGGGAGACGCGACTTTGGAAGGGCAAATTAATTATGTCGAAACGCCGCGTGGACGCAATTTGGTTGACTGCGGGCGGTACGGAGGCCAGGGGAAATGAAAGTCGATCCTAATAACGAATAAATGATGATGAAAATTTGAGGAGCCGGCAAGAGAAAGGGTGACTCGAAGCGGGCATCCACGCGAGAATAAATAAATAAATGAGCTGGCCGAGCGAAACAGCCCGGGGAAACTTGGAAATAGGGGGAAGACACGGCATTGCACTTTTTCCATTTCCGCGCTTTGAAAATTACATCGTTATCTCTGCCCGGCGTTCTCTTTTCTTTCTGCGGCGCCACGAGATGTTCGTTTATTTGAATAATTTCTAAACTTCGTTAGTGTCGCCCGGAGAGGATTTCTGTTTCCGCGAAACAGATCTCGGCTTCTACCTAACCCCCGCGGCCCTTCGAGGGGAAAGAATTAGAAAGGGATCTGATAGCGCGCCCGGCAACGGCCAGGGAGCACTCCTCGGGAAGCTTTCAATGGGTGGAAACGGAACGGAAGGTATAGGAGGGAAGAGAGTCGATCGCCTTTTGATTTTTCCTCCAGCTGCGACAACACCTGCTCGCGAAAAAGTTGCCCAAGTCCCTGAGCGAGCGTCTCGCCACTTTTCCAGCCGGAAGGGAAGAAATCGCGAGGAATATCCTCGGTTAAAGTTACTCCCCGGTATGAACTTCCTACTCAGAGAAGATTCGTCATCGTCCGCTTACCCCCGCACACCCTCTTCCGCTGGCCTTTTTCCTTCTCTCCGGAGGGCCGACTTCCTGCCAAGCCCGCCCCGCACGGCCAGAGAACTTATGGCTGTTCTGGGGAAGTTAACGCGTCGAGCTGTCTTTGCGCCGTGTACATGTCGCGAATAGGTGTCGCTGGAAATTGCAGAGCGAGTAATTGAACGACTGCTACTCGATTTACCGAACGTGTCGTAAAGCCCGCTTTATGGACTGGGTCTATTAAAATTGGAGTGCGGCGCTTGTTAGGGTTAACTGGATTTATTAAGCCAACTCGTGACATAGATTTCATTCGCTGTTCCAGCTTACTGCAACAGCAGGAGCTCGCTGGCATCCCTGTGCTCGTCCATCACGGGGGATGCTCTGCTCTATTCGATGTTCCGTGAGGAGGCGACACCTGTGCCGTGCCCTTTTCGCGGCCCTATGACCTTCTCCTATAACCGGGGTCATGGGACCTGCTCCGTGCCCGTCAGCAACGTCGACACCTGCACCGACGACAGCAGATTGCTGTTCAGATACCAGGCGTGCCCCGACATACCTGCCTCTGAAAGCGCAGGTGAGTACCCTTCGAATTTCTGCAGTTCGGGTTGAATAGGATTAAGATAAGGCTTTTAAAAGATCTTTTAGGCGACCTTTATGCTTCAGAATTGTGTGTTTAGAGCTTTTAAAAGAGATTGGGGATTAAATTTCTGTGAAACACATTGCGTGTACCTTCTAGTGGTGCACGCTTCAGGGGACTAACAAGGGAAAATCCCGAACCCGAAAATTAAAAAAAAATCTGAAACTTTGTGGATATGTAGGAAATTTTCTTCTGATTACAGCGCAATTTTTTTTTGCTGTCCAAAATCACACTAACGGGGTGAAATTAACCCCTGAAGATTCGGCTATTTTTCGATTTTATTTTCTAACTCGCAATCTGTAAGGGGTAGAAAAGAAATTTCAAGACAAAAGTTACTTCTTTTAATTAGATCTATCAAATGGCAAAAGTTTTATCGATTGTTTAAACAATTAGAAAAAAGTTAGAAACAAAAATATTTCTTCTTCAGGGGTTAATTTCACCCCGTTAGTGTGATTTTGGGCAGCAAAAAAAATTGCGTTGTAATCAGGAGAAAATTCCCTACATATCCACAATGTTTCAGAATTTTTTGAATTTTCGGGTTCGGGATCTTCCCTTGTAAGTAAGTAGGCAGTCAAATCGCTCGAAGATCAAGTATTTTTTGGGGAATTAAAGGGTTACAACACTTTGGTGCGCCAAAAAACAGCTGTCTTTAAGACTTTTTGTTGAGAAAATAATAAAGGAAATGAGGAATCTGTTACAAAGCATTTATTGTACAATTATTGAAGTACAGTAAGCTTCTTTTTTGGGCGCGCCAAATTGGTGTGCAAGATAACTGCAAAGCAATTGGACTTAGAGCAATAAATCCAACGTTTTCATTTTCTGCATGATATTTGCTAAATAAATATGTAGGGATTTTTTAAAATATGTTTTTTTATGAAAATTATAATCTTTTGAAAAAATGATGTCATTTTTTATCTTAGAATTGAGTATAATAGTGTCCGTAGCAAAGTTAGTTTTTAATATATCGCAAAACCGCTACATATTTCTTTAGATCGTTAAATTGAAAAGATCCTCTCAACTTTTCAAGCGAGTCGAATCAAAATTGTAGAAGTTATACTGCACACGGATTGTAAAAACATCATTTCGAGAAAATCGCGAAGAAAATCTTTCATTTTTTTACCATTTTCAATGTGATGTAACCACTCTCATCTCCTTGTAATTAATTCACAAAGAATTCTTAATTTTCGAGCGATTCGACTGCCTACTCCCCTTAATTCCCTAAATTCTGCCTTTTGTTATTTAATTCCAACGCGCCACGTGTCACAACTAACTGCTTTGGGGGAAACTCGAAAAAGGCCCTCGAAACTTTCAACCATGCGTTGGTTAGCCCTACGCTCGACGAATCGTTGAAATGGTCAGGGGATGGCGCCGCGATTAGAGGTGATTTTCGCTCGTGCATTCGTTAGTCGCGGCCCTGGGACTGGGGCGAGCTCGATTTCCGGAGAAGGGGGACGACGTTTGCCATTAGACGCACATCCGATAAGGGACTCGCGTGGCTAACGATTTCTGTGGTGGAAAATTAAACGGAAGGGCGGCCGGGGGAAAGGATAAATGGCCAACGTGTCGACCCTATCAAGGATGACTCGCGGAGAAGTCGAAGACATCGAGATTAACGATTCGATGGCGTCTGGTGATAGCAGAGACGCAGATACACAGAGGAATTTGTAAACTAAAACGTCCCACCCTTCTCGGACGCTCCGTAATCCGTGCAGCGCCCTGCGCGCGGTTCAAGTGAAAGGGGCGCAGGGGTTAAATGCTTGGACGACCCGAGAATCCTCCCTTTCACTCCCTAACGAAGGTCTCCGACTCGCAAAACCGCCGACTCGTTTTGCCCCATTTGGACTTCGTTAAACTTCTGTCCCGGATTCAGCGGCGCGGGGAGTTTCGATCGGAGTCCCGGCCGCGAGGACAGTTTCCCTATTTTCGAAGGGCTCCTCCCCTCTCGCGCACGAGGGCGCAATCATAATGGCCCGGCGAACGAAGAGGCAAAGTTTCACGGCTCATCGTCTTCGGCCGTTCCTTGATCGTCGTCGATTAAGGAACGCCCGGAGCTGCTGGAACCCGAATCCCTTAACGAATTTCGGGGAACAGTAGGAATGGCTCGCTCGCCAGTGGTGGGAAGCCACGAGTCACCGGGGAAAAAGAGAAAGCCGCTCGCAACGTTAACCGCGTTTCATCCCCAATCATCGGTGCAAAGTGTAATCGAAATGGCGCGGGGCGCACAAAGGGCGGACGCGGCGACCGCGCGCCGATTTGATTTTTGAAAATTCTTCGCGTGATCGGGCCGACCCCTTCCGCAGGGGTGCCAAAGATACGTCTCGCCGGTTACAGTCGACCGGAATTGTTTTCACTTTGACGGACATTTGCCCGAAAAACGGGCAGGGCTATGAACGCGTCGACGTTAAATCGAATCAAGCTTCGATGTAAAAACGTAAAAACAAAAAAGAACGGTGAAAAATAGCGGCGGGTGGACCGATATCGGGCTGCCCCCTTTCTGTCGAGTGTCGCCCTTTCCTGTTGCCTTTGTCAACGATACCTTCGTGCGCTCTGTACAGACTGAAACAAAATGTGAGGGCACCTGGTCGTTGCGTTCCACCTTTTCTTTTTATTGGGTCGGTACGAAAGTCCCTTCGCTTTTTTTAAGCTATCTATTTTTCGCTATTTTTCGGGGAAAATTTGAATCTCTCGACGAAAAAGGGGCTTCGATCAAATTTTGAATCTTTCCCACATTGTTGAGGCTTGTACCGGATTGTCTATGATGCACCGATATAAACAAGTGGTAGTCGGGAGGAGCGATGTCTGGGCTGTAGTGCCGGGTGAAGTAGGACTTCCCACTTCAATCGAAGTAGAGTTCCCCGTGTTACGGCCGCAACATGTGGCCGCGCATTGTCATCGAGTAGAAGACCTTTCTAGCGATTGCTTCTCACCCGAGGCCTCTTTTATTCAATGCTGCCTTTAAACGCATTAACTGTTGGCTGTGGCATTCAGCAGTAACTATTTCGCCCGGTTTCAAAAGCTCGTAATGGCAAACTCCCTAATGGCCTCGTCAAATATAAAGCGGAAACTTATGTCCGTGGATGTTCGATCACTATCGGTCATTTTGAACTCGGAGTATCAAGAGACACAGAGTGTCTACTATATTACGCCACGACCCGCTATTAAGAACCCTTCGGTAACAGCATCTCAATAATGGTTGATCCGATTAGATTTTGAATGGTCTTAATGGATAGCTTGGGTTTGATTTACATCAGAAAAGTGTCTTCGTTTTGTTCCTACGTGCCTTATGAGCTGAGATATTTCAATGCAAAGTTGCAATTTTACGTTCTTAAAATTAAGCATCGTCGTCGTGAAGCGTAGTGTCGAAATGTCTCTCAGGTAAACGTAACCTAGCTAGTGTGGTTGTTTATGGGTTTTGTAAATGCTTATGTAAGAAATTAGTGAAAGTGAAAAGTACTAAAGCGAATTAGTTCTATAAGAATCATCTAATCAAAGTCATGTACGACGATAATTGCAGTTCCAGTGCGTGCCTGCCGAATTTGGTATAATAAGTTTTTTTGCAATAGATTGATAATAAATATAATGCAGTGAAATAAAGCAACCTTGTAATTAGGTGCGGAATTTTAACTTACAACACCAACGATTAGAACCATCAAACATATCTGAGTTGAACGTAAATGAACATGTAAACTACTACAACATTATGAAAGTCTTTGATAGGCACTTTGCCTACGTTAAGTATCAGTGGACGTAAACCGTAATAACTGTATAACAAGTAATACAACAAGAAGATATAGGATACAAAGAAGAATATTTTAACTCAGATGTGTTCCATATTTTTAATTGTTGGCGTTACAAGTTAGAATATGCTTCAAAGTGTCTAATATCTTCTTGTTGTATTACTTGTTATACAGTTACGGTCTACGTCCACTTATACTTAACATAGGGCAAAGTGCCTATCAAAGACTTTCATAATGTTGTAGTTTACATGTTCGTTTACATTCAACTGAGATATGTTTGATATTTCTAATCGTTAGTGTTATCAGTTACAAAATGCTTCAATGTGTTTAATATCTTCTTATTGGAACAAGAAGATATTGTTGTTGTAACAAGAAGATATTGGATACATAGAAGCATATTATAACTCAGATGTGTTTCATATTTCTAATCATTACAAGTTAGAATATACTTCAACGTGTCTCATATCTTCTTGTTGTTTTACTTGCTATACAATTACGGTCTACTTCCACTTATGCTTAACATAGGGCAAAGTTAAGCATACCAAAGACTTTCAAATTCTTGTAGCTTACATGCACATTTGTTAGTTTTATAAAGAAGAAGGAATGACTAGTAGTTGGATTGAATCTGATGATGTGCAAATTAAAAAAAGGCAATGACCCAGGGGTGCTAAAGATCTTTATATTTTGTTCTTACAAAAAAAAGATCATATACCCAATTAGAAAAAACTGTTTATTACATTATTGCTTTGACTTAAAATTGAAAAGCAGCCACTAAAAGGCTGATAAGCTTCTATTTCTATTTTCGGCGAATTTTTCAAATCTGGAGCTACCCCTGACTCGCAGCAGGATAATGGGTGCAGTTTCAAAACTTGCAATAAATCGGTCAATGTTATCGGATTTGCGTCAAACGTGCACCAAACGATGTAGCATTTTTTTACGTATATTACACATCGTAACTCAAAAGCTGTCAAAAATGGAGGTGCACCCCTCTCGCTACAGGGTGCTCGATTACAGTAGGTGTTCTCTGTTCTAAAGAACACCTCCCCTTTCGTGGTATCAGCCACACGAAAGCCACAACGAAGACGTCCCCGATTACTCTCCACCCTTCTTTCGTCGCGCTCTGTCGTCGTTCCAGCAATGAGCGAGAGTATCCACCGCGAAAGGCACTCCACAAGCGCAACCCTGTTGAAATGAAGCCATTGAAGGAGCAGGGAAAAAGATAGGAGCTTGGTGGAAAAAGCTGAGAGTCCGATCGACTGGCCGGAAGCAGGAAGGGCATCAGAGAGCGAGATTTCCGCGTGAAAAACGATAGCCCGATTCCTCAGCTGTCCACCGCTGGTCCCCGCAAAGGAGAGCCGTCGCGTCGACGCGAAGAAACCAACAATTATCGGTCCGCTGGCGCCGGATGCGGCCCTGAAAGGGCGCGAATAAAGAGGTCGATGTTATCGACGGAACTGCCGCGGCAGACACCCTCTTCCTTCGTCCTTAAGCAACGTCCTAGCCGCGAAGCTTCCCAAAGAAGCAGAAGCCGGGATCCCGGGGAGGCGCGTATCTAAATCACATCTCGCGGAAAAGTCGGCTACCTCTTTTTCCTGTCGCTTCTTCCTTCCCAGCCCGCCACCCTTCTGCTTCTTTATCCTCGTCCCTGGGCATCCCCCTCCTGGCTCCCCGCTCGCTTCTGCCTCGTGCCCCTCGTTCCCTGCCGTCACAGACGGCTTCCTTTTTTGATCCCCGCGATCCTCAGAGGCGAGAGGACGCCGCGAGCAATTTGCGAGGATCCGAAGGAAAAAAGCTCGTTCCTAGGAGCCCCGGTGTGCTCTTTTGCTCGTCACCGCGCCGCTGATTCCTCCGCATACCGGCTCAGCCTCGTTCCTCCGAGTTCCTGCGTCGAATTTCATCCTGCCTGATAGACGCGAGGATCGCGGGAACGCGTCTTTCCGCGTCTACCCTCTGTCGAGGCGAACCCTAAGGCTGCGGTTACTTCTCGATGAACACCGAACGAAACGGTTTTCTTGCCTCAAACGAGAGGAAGATCGAGCGCGATGGTATCGGTGCTTCTCCAACTTTTACTAATGCACCGTGCATCGGTAAATTCATTCGGGGTGCACAGCATTACTGACATACATACGCGTTTAGATAGGAATGCGTTCAAGACATCTATCTTGACCTATAAACAGTTAACGCTAATCGATTTCATTGAAACTCTGCGCGTAGATCTACACACACGAATGAACCATGTCTCTCACCCTCGAAGATCGAAGTTAACAGAAAAACGAGTTCCTAATAACTCCTGTGCGTGCTAGTGGCTGATAATCGAGTCCGGCTACGTTGGCCCTCTGTTATTGTTACTAAGAAATGGGGTTTTGTCGGTTTCAGTGGAGGAGCTGGAATGCCTGGCCACCTGGAAGGAGGGAAGCAGCCGCTACCTGGTCGGCCGTTTACATCACGGACACGCGTCCAGTAACGAAGATCGATACCGATGCTTCGTCTACGAGAAGGCTGGCCAGACAGTGCAGGGTAATCTGCACAGAGCTGCCATGGGCATGGGGGCCATGGATCACGATGTCGGTTTACAGAGCGGACCAGTGCCCGAGGGCGCGGCCGAGATATACCGGGTGGCCCAGAGCGGCGACGCCACATGCAACGGACTGTCCAGCCCCATGGAGGGATCTCGTACCATGACCCTCATGAAAGGTAAAGATATCTTGCGATAAACTCGTGTTGCCTGGATAGGGAAGATCATTAAGAAGAGCAGAGATTTGAGTGAGATGTTTAGAATGGAGGGTGGAAATTTTAACGATGATGCAACTTGAAATAGTACTGTTAAGCCTCTTTCTCATCAGTTAAGTTACTTTGGCGGTTATAGTGCCAATTTTTAATTTCTGTTAAGTTACAATAAATTGAATGACCAAACTTCAACTTAACAACATTTATTAGATAAGAAACTGATATACGACCATAATGAACTAATAAAATACATTGCTTGCTTAGTTAAATTTTCTTTGTCAACTAATAATTATTTAATAAAAGAGCAACGCTTCTTGATGACCTATAATTGGGGGAAAACTGTAAGAACCATTAACGCTAGTAACTCTTAGACGCTACATTACTTGGCTTCGAGTAACTTGAAACTGCTTTACCAATATGAATCTGTTATTCACTTGACTGGAAATATCGTTTCCAGTTTCTTCCAAGTTTCAGGCGAAGTATAGTCTTCCAACTTTGACTTGCAGTGAAATACAGCTTGAATAGTGTGAACGTACGTACAGGTTCGAAGTTGTTGTCACTTGAAGTAGACTTCCTGCCTATTGTGTTTGAAAAGTGAGCTTATAATCATAAACTAATGACTAAGAATACATGAAGTAATCACCATTTCCTGCAAGTTACTTGAATTCAAGCGACACGAAGTCAAATTATTTGAATTCAAGCCACTTGAAGTGAAGTTACTTGAATCCAAGTGGCCTGAAGTCAAGTAACTGGACTAATGAGAACGAGGCTTTAGCATCGAAGCTATTAACACTAGTTGCTTTTACAATACCTACATGGAAAGCCACGGATGCCCAGAAAACAGAAGTTTAGACAGACCAGCGATGCCAGCAGATTTCACTGGCGCACTTGTTGTGTTCGTAAAATTACATGCACCTCTGTGAATCTAAATACCCCCGGGATTTACCTCAGCTACAATCCATCGCCTACGGGAACGTTCCACGTCCGAAACTCGCTTACACGTAGATTCATTAACATAGTACCGTTGAAAATTCAACGATCCGGGGTAGGGCTTCGCAGTCGAGTAGTTGGAAATAAGGTCAGGTGTTGCGTTACGCTAGGCGCAGAGTCTGCGAGAAAAGAGGAAAGCGCCCGTCTCGTGCGAAATCACAGCGTGAAAAATTCACCCCTCTCTCTCTCTCTCTCTCTCTCTCTCTCCCAGTGTCATTAACTGAACGCGTCAAAATGGCGGTCCCGTAGCGCGAAGGAGGAATATTTGCACGCTACTCCACTCGCCGTTACAGTTTCCTTTTTCCTCCCCCCCCCGTGTTCTATTCTTTTTCCCTTGCCCCGTAGCCCTCCCCTTTCCTCCGAGAGTTTGCAAGCCCGTATCTTGCCGCGTACAGTTTCACGGGCAAACTTCGTTAACGGATTTCACTTCAGTGGATTCCCAGGATCTCTCTCCTGCCCCCTCCCTCGCTTTCTCTCTCGCACTTGGTTGAAACTGCTGCGAGGGCCGCGCGGCACTTTCTTCAGCGAATCGCTTTAAGTCGAGCGTGAGTCGCCGACACGCGGATAAAACTGTCGGCTGGAAAAGCAAGCGGAGGAGGGCGGCGAGACAAGGAGGGGCGTGCGCCCCCCGCGAGCATCCGCGTCGTTAATATCTCGATCCTTCTTGCGGAAACGGCGCGGCTGGAATAGGAAGAGAGCAACCCCGAGAAGCAGCCCGGAAAATGGATTAACATTAAATCTTTTCCCCTCTTTCTCCAGCGGCTGCTCGTCCTCTCTCTCTCTCTCTCTCTCTCTTTCCCGGCACCCCTCTGGCCGTCGGCTGAATACCTTTAACTGCATCCACCGGGCCGGCTCGAAAGTTTGTTCAATTAGCCTGGACTCTTCTACCGGCAGAGTCAATACCCCGGGAAAATTACTCGACTGCGTTCTCATAACTGCTCGAAACGTGCGGTTTAACCAGCGGGAAGGGAGGGTGGCCGGAAGCGCAGGGGGAGAAGATGTCTTGGAACGCCGAGTCTCCCGGCGTTCCGTGGCACGGGACCCGCCCCCTCCGATAGGCAATTACGCTGGCCAAGCTGAACGTTAATCGAGTGAACGTGTTGCGAAGTTTCTGGCCGCGCGCCGTGTTTCATAATATTTGGACATCGGCGGATGGAGAATGAAAAAGCTCATCCGACAGTCGTTACGCCTCGTTTAGGGGACATTCCATGCGAACTCGGACAGATTTCGGAGTAAGTTTTCGTAGATTGCTGAAATTTCAATATGCTGTAGTCTTTAGTGATATTTAAACGTTCCTCAAAGGATTTTTCAAAATTTTGAAAAATGTTGATTTTACAGCTGTTTGAAGTTAAGTGCTACCTTTTTTGCAATGCATTATAGCTACGGAAGTAGTAAACGGATGGAGATGAGCTTTAGTGAAGTTTTAAGAAAAAATTATTTCAATTTAAAAAAAAAATTGAACCATTTTTGTGCAATTATTTTAAACAAACGCAGGTTTTTAACATCGGGAGCGATTTTAAGTTTTTCGAACCGGTGACCATAATATTTCAAGATCGGCTGGACCAACTCAGTCCAAGTTTTGCATATATTATCAGCATACATGTGGCTATCGTTCCTACCAGAATTATCATAAAATATTTTGTTTTTTAACCTTTCACGGACCTTTAAAGTTGGAAAATTGTGCGAAAATCGAAACTTAATTTTCAAACCGCCGCAATTTGCTTAATTTTCAATATTTTTTTATCATTCTGGTAGGGACGATAGCCACTGGCATACAGATAAAGAATCTCTTTTCATTTTTTGTTATAGATCACTAGAACAAGCCCAATCCTGGGCACCGTGATACCATGTTTTTTTCACCATTACTTTAAAGCAGTCGACTGCTTTTGATTTTAGTTTTTTTCTATTGACAAAATTTGTAAAGATAGTTCAAGCATCAATAAATATGTAGCAATAAACTAAATAGTAATAAAATTGATGGGTTCTTTGTAAAAAAATCCGAAATAACGCGATGAAAACACCTCGTCAGACCAGAATACCCCCTTAACTAATCTGAACTAAATTTTAGCGGGGATTGAGAATGATTGAAAGGTAGGATCGAAGGAAGGAAAAGGATGTTTCGTTTCGGGCCTGCTAGTGGACTCATCAGCTGGTATGTTAGGAGATAGGACGAAACGTGTATATACATATATAAAGAAGGAGACGAGGGAGAACTTGCGAGAAAGCGGCACAGTCGAGAGGCCCTCTGTTGGCGGAGGAGGAGGTATCGCTACACTGGCTTTACTCCTGGTTACGATCGGCAGCAAGTTGGACTTGAAATTACAGGGAGATAGTCGTTCGTTTCATTAAAACGCGGTCGAAATGAAATCGAACCGTTTGCGCGTTCCGAACGAACCCATTGACGTCGCGGCTTCGTTATCGACGAATCGGGCTTCCGTCGACGCAAGTCCGGCGAGCATGAATATTAGAAATCAATCGCAACACCGCGACGGATCTCCTTCGATGCACGAACTGCATCGTTTGCAAGCCAGCAGATCGGAGGGAGTTACAAATTCAACTTTCCGTCAGATTTTATCGGTATCGTTAAAATGCAGATTGGCAATACACGCGGGCCAGGGAATGGGAAAAATAACGGAACGGGCGACGGGGCTCGAGGGTTGGGACAGGTACGTGCGAAATCGAAGAGACAGAGAGAGAGAGAGAGAAAGAGAGAGAGAAGGAGAGGAAAAATCAGCTCAGAGCGGAGGACGGAAAGAAAGGGGTGGCGCGCGGCTTGATACCACGAAAGGATAAAGGACGACAGCAAGTGAAACAAGGGAAATGCCATTCGATTTTTACGATCACGGAATTTGTATCTCGCTCGTCCCCGTCGTGGACTTATCGATGGAGCCGCTGAATTATTCCCATTCTTTCCGAGGCCGTGCAACAATGCTTTTACGTGCCATAAAACTGGCCGAGCCCCTACACTCTGTCAATCCTCCATTCCTTCCATTCCTTCGTCCACCTCCTCCCACCTCTTTCTATCATAATATTTCTTCGCTTTTTTTCTTCCACTTCTCACTTCCACTCCACCCCGTTTCCCCATCTTCCCCGGTATATTTTTTACACCCTGCATTTTACCCTTTCATTGTTACAGACTTACCATCCTTTACACCCTTGTCCCTCCTTTCCTCTTCCCGTCTCCCCTCTTTGTCTTTCCCTATCTCCTCCCTCCGCCTCGTGCTCTCTTTCCGCCTATCTATCTATCTATCAGCCTACACCCCCTCCGGCTCCTCTGGCCGACGGCCTCTCCCTCGGCCCCTCTTTGTTATCCATTTTCCTCAACCCTTTCCCCGGTGGCCGACACTATCGAAGTGGCTCCTTCTCACGACCGGATTTTACACCCTTGGACCGGAAGCGGAACACGCCGGAGAGGCGACGAAGCGAGAGCGGGTGGGACGGAGAGGGAAGGGCGGTTCTGGTGGACTGCCGAGATACTCGAACGATTCTGTTTCACCGTCGAATACCTACGTCGACGTTTTATCGGCTGTCGTTCCGGAACGTCGAGGACTTTATGGGTCCGGGGCCTACAGTCAGGGGCAAAAAGTTAGGGCACCCTTTAATTTGTCAATTGTTATTTAATATGTAACATAAATAAGTATACATCGTTCTACGATGTGTTTGTTCATGTGGTACAATTAGTTAAATTAAAATGTTGATTACCAATATAAATTTATCTGGAAATGTGTAAACATTCGAGAAAGTTAGTGGGACCAAATGATAGGACATGTGTTTAAAAAAATAGAATTTACAAAAAGAATTACCAATTTTGCTTCATACTATTTCTTAGAAACGGATACCACGTATAATCATCGGTATTTTTACAGTTATTGGCATGATTTACTAAAATGTACATTTTCTTCAGCTATTATATCAAAATATAAAGAGACATAAGGTGTCCCATCTTTTTGTCCCTGACTGTAGCGGGGCGGCAGCGAAAATTTTGCACCTTGCCTCGCCAGCCCCTTCGTTCCTCTTCGCTGTCCATTTCGTTGGAGAATTCATCGGCGGTCGAGTAAACGTCCCCGCTATCATTCCCGACGGTAATCTCTTTCAAAAACCACCTACTGCACGCGCGGCGCGAGACGAATACTCCACGGTGCACAGTGGAAGGCAGCGATCGAACAGACGATTAAACAGAATTAAATCGGCGATTACTAAAGTCGACTGGATTGTCCCAGCTGCCGCCCGTCCGGTGTCCTCAAATATTCCATCGCGCCGGGGAAACGAACCGTGAGATACGAGTAAAAAGCTGGCCGAGCTGGCAATCAGGAATTACGAAGTCCCCGTCCTCTAAATACGTTTTAAAAGCGTAGAAGCGGGTTCCGCTTAACGCAGAGGCGAGAGGTTCGTGGACCCAGTCCACTGCGGGTGCCAGGGGGGTACAGAGGCAGTTCAATCAGCGTTAAATAAATTGGTTCCTGTGCGCTTTCAGTCTCGCCGCCTGGCCAGTGCTCATTCCCCAATTGGTTGACCAGCCATTCCGCCGGTGGACTGACCTGGCACACCCTCGACCTGACCAGGTCTTACACGTTCCACCCGCGGAACGCTTCCCTGCACGTGACCAGGTCCAACACCAGCTCCACGAGGTTCGACAACGGCCCCCTGGAAGGCCAATACGTACCGGGGCAAGAGGACCAGGACATGAAGATCCTCTGCAACAGCATCAAGCAAACCAACAACGCGCAGACGATCATGACCAAGATGGTGGCGCATTTCACCGTCGGATGGTAAGTACTTACCTTTGCGAGATACTTTTTGTGACACGCACAAGATGCCTTCAAACGTCTATAGACAATTTTCTCCCCTCGGTTTCGTCACAGAACCTGGCAGTAAACCTTCGTTACGCAAAAAGAGGGAAGGGGAGAAATTACCGTACGTTGAGAGGGATGATATTTTCGCGTGAAGAGAACTCTGCATAAATGCCCCCCTCGCTGTTACTAACGCGGACACGGTTATTCCACTTCAGCGGGCCAGTTTTACCGTTGTCGCAATTTTTCGAAACATCTCGGTGTCGCAGAGGCGCGCGCGCCGCAAAACGACGAAGACGGCCTCGATAATAAAGTGTTTTGAAAAGCGGAGCGGACCGGACACGCGCGAGAACGGCGCGCATTGTTCGCGTAAACAAGCGCGGTTGTTGTTCGCGCGAACGTTCCGCCAGTGTTTCGGGACGAATGAGGGTCTTTCACCCTCGCGTCCTTCTGTTTTCAGTCGGAGCGGTTTCATGTGCATGACGTTCTACCGAAGGGACGGCAACGTGGGAGAAGTGCAGACCGGAAGCGCCGTTTCGAGGCCGGAAGAAGCTTGCAGCCCGCCCCATTTCCAGCAGCACAACATACCCTTCCTCACCTTAGTCAGTGAGTACAATTGGCATTCTTTGTTCTCCCGCTTCGACGATTTACTCGATCCGTAAACTACCCTCGTCGATTCACCCAGCCGGCGCGTAGGTACGTCGGGCAGTGAAACATTCTTTGTCGTCTTTGACAAATTCGCGAGTCCCTTTGAAATTCGTTCACTCTTTACCTGTGAGCAACGCTTCTTGGATTCTGTTTATTATGGCAATAGCTAGCGCGAAACTACGAGAAAGCGTACAACGGAAAAGCATAGAAATAGAGGGTTAATAAGCAAATATAAGGTTCGATAGCTTGTGCGGTCTAAAGTAGAGCTGTGAGTATTCGAATAATTTTGAATACGAATATTTTCTTCGAATAATTCGAACATTATTCGAATCTCAAATTCGAATTCTCCGGTATTCGAATTCTCTGGTAGTCGAATCTCAAATTCGAATTCTCCGGTATTCGAATTCTCTGGTAGTCGAATCTCAAATTCGAATTCTCCGGTATTCGAATTCTCTGGTAGTCGAATCTCAAATTCGAATTCTCCGGTATTCGAATTCTCTGGTAGTCGAATCTCAAATTCGAATTCTCTGGTAGTCGAATCTCAAATTCGAATTCTCCGGTATTCGAATTCTCTGGTAGTCGAATCTCAAATTCGAATTCTCCGGTATTCGAATTCTCTGGTAGTCGAATCTCAAATTCGAATTCTCCGGTATTCGAATTCTCTGGTAGTCGAATTTCAAATTCGAATTCTCCGGTATTCGAATTCTCTGGTAGTCGAATTCTCCGGTATTCGAATTCTCTGGTATTCGAATCTCAAGTTCGAATTCTCCGGTATTCGAATTCTCTAGTAGTCGAATCTCAAATTCGAATTCTGCGGTATTCGAATTCTCTGGTAGTCGAATCTCAAATTCGAATTCTCCGGTATTCGAATTCTCTGGTAGCCGAATCTCAAATTCGAATTCTTTGGTATTCGAATCTCAAATTCGAATTCTCTGGTGTTCGAATATTCGAATACTTAGGTAGAATATTCGAATATTCGTACCAGCCCTAGTCTGAAGTAAGTTTAAAGTGGTATTGAGTGGTTATGGGGAAAAGATTTCCATTGGGCCCTCATAGGGATCGCAGGTCCAGAGATGCCAGTGTAAACCTGCCGATGGCCAATTGAAACTCGAATGCAGCATCCTCGAGGGTTCATTAGGTTCTCAAGGGTCCTTGCTATAGACCCAAGGAGAATGCTCATTGATTAGAGGTGCCGTCCGCTATTTCTACCAATAAGAAGGAAAGGAATCGTTATAGTACGCTACTCCTCGTTACTTTCGACTTGGACGATTGTTAGAAAGTCTCCGACACACCGCCGGCAATATCGACTTCCGCAAAGAACTAAGAATTCGAGGGCCATAGAGCAGTGGGTTCCCCGGTTACGCTCGATTTGCGTGACCCTCGAATTTTATCGGGTCCGAGGGGGAGAGACTGGGTCCAAGGGAAAGAGAAACACCGAGAGAAAAACTGTGGTTGGTGGGAACTGCCCCCGACGCCTATAAACCTCGGAGAACTCGAACTCCGTGGAAAAGTTCGCCGTGGCACGAGGATTTAGTGCGCCAACATTGTTACCCGGCAGACCCGGCTGGAAAAGGGGCTTGACCGATCCTTCTCCAGCAATTTTCGATCGATTTCCACGCGAAATGTTTCTCTGTTTTGCTGGAAAGGAAACCCCGCAGCGATGGGATAGACCGATACCTTCTCCGCAATTTCCTACTTATTCCCCGACGCGCAATCAGAGGGGAAACGTTTCTCTATTTTTCATGAGCCACAGCTGTCGTCTGCCTGTGACACCTGCTAACTTTTCAGCAGCATGTGTCTTCTAATAATCGAGCCTTTGGATCACTGATATAGGGGTAGTCTAAATTCAAATTAAACCGCGTACCTATATTTCAGTCAGTAAATTGGAATGTTTCACTTAATTTGCTTGCACTTTAAATCTTGCCTCCCCCGATTCCTTATCCTCGCTCTCCCCCACTATGTGAATTCGTAAGATTTTATATTCCAACCCTAATATTCTTTACATCGCATTTCTGCAGTTGTTAAAATTCTTTTAAAGTTTTATATAATTCATTTAACTAGGTTTCGAGAAATTGAAACTAAAATTACTTTTCTGGAACATTAATCACAGAATTTGTATTTAGTGAAAATTAGGTTAGAAAATATTACGTACGACGCTACCTGACTACCCTACCCCCTTGCAAGAAAACTTATAAAATTCGCGACCCCCAAGAAACCCTTAGGTAATTTAAGGGCGACCCCCAACATTAGTGCAAAAACGAAGTAAAGAGAACTGCTCGATTCCTGTTCGACTCCATCGCTAGCATCCCGCGCAATCGAAGAAACGAAAGGGAGGAAAAGGAAAAGCGGGCAGCCGTAGCCTCGGCGATTTGTCAAAATCCCACGGAACGACTTATAAGTTATATACCTCTATCGTTGGCTGCAACGGCTACCTTTACTACCTTCGACCGATAGTAACGCGCGCGCGCGCGCAACACACACCCCGAGCGCGATTGTACATACGGTGGCCTGTGCACATGGCCTGTGTCGATGTTATGCAACACGGGTGGTAAACGAATCTTCCTCGGAGAAATTGAATTTGTAGGGAGCTGGCGAAGCGCGTCACGAAAATCGTTGAAACCGCACAAATATTTTGTTTCATCGTTTCGACGATGGCTCGTGCGGTTTGGTTTCGTGGCTCTGTTTACCGATCAACCCTTTCTTCGTTTGTTTTTCGTTTTGTTTTTGCGTCCGTTACCGTGGTTCGAGGTGTGTCGGCATCACCGCGCACTGAATCATTCTTTTTTAACCGACCTTCTGCGGTACCCTGCTGTAATTCTCGGCTTAAACGGGCTTCATCCTCGGAGCCTCTTCCTTTTGTGCACGCGACACTTGTCGGTCCCCAACTTTCCCTTCGTTAGGTAAAAATAACGTCGATTGCATTCGACAGGCGAGCATCGGGAGATTAAGTACATAGGTACGCGGCTGTGTGACCTCGTTTGATTTAGAAAATAAAGGAATATAAAAATAAAAAGTGTGAGTAATAATGAAGAATTTCTGATGTTACTGCAGTTAATTCTCATTATAAGCGTGCAGTGAATTCTCGCTATAAGCGCGTTTCCACTACGCGTTGTATGCGCGGTTGCTATCCCCACCGTTTCGTGGAATCCTTCGGTCGAAAGTGAGAGAACTTGAGAACGAGCGAGACAGATTACATATGCAATACGCTACCTCTACGGGCCTAGGTATATTGAAACGCTATTATCTAAAAAATGTTTGGAAGCACGACGAAATTATATATAGTGAAATTGTAGAGAATTCAATGCTCTTTTAATCTTATGTAAACAAAATTTCGATAGGGCTTACCATTTTTGAGAAATTCTTAATCCAAAACATTGGTGAATGACTGCTCGGAATAGTGTCCGCTACTCGTTGTATGTTCACCGCGAGGCCCGAGCATGGCCAAAGCTCAGCACAGAGGGCGCCACTAGCGCATGTACCTTATCTGACTGTTGCTTTCGAAATAAAAATGACAATAAAAGGAGAAAATGTTAAATTATTATAAAATGTTTGAAATTTTTTATACTAAACTGGACTTCTAATATTTTTTTTCCTTTTATCAGGTTTGATGGCTTTATAACCTAAAAGATGCACATTTATTATTTATATCTACATAATTAATAATAGTTAATAATAATAACGATAATAATTATAGATACATGCACTCATAGAAATAGAAATTAAGAAGTAAAATAAAATAATTTAAATACACCTAAGACACTGATGACAAGTGGCACAAGTGCTGGTGGCGTCACGGGGGCAGAAAAAGGTTGCAGCTTCCCCATTCACTGTACATATCTCTTTGTCTTAGCTATGCGCTCTTCGAGTAGTCACCTCAGGCAGGTTCATCCCCTGAGCCTCATACAAATGCAGACTGCGATACACGATTGCTCAGCCTCGATGAAGTGTCCTACCTCTGTGACGATCCACCTTTCCAAACCACCTCCCCTTATCCTAACACCTTTTCCACCCCATTCCTCCTGCTTACTTCTCTTCTCCCCAGTGTTCCCTTCACCGCAACTTTCACATCCTCGGGGGAACGGTCGGTTCCCAAGGGTCGGAGCAGTAATCCCGCGGGAGTTATTGGATTCGGTTTGATCCAGTGGTCGGTCGTTCTCCTTCTCGATCTCCTCGCTTCCTTCTATCCACATGCTCCAGCTAAGCTCAACCCTGGGAATGTTCGATCTAAAAGTATGCTTCTCAATTTTCGGGGGGGGGGGGGGCGTGCTACTTGGGCCGATTAATCGCCATTAGGGATGAAGTTTGTGGGGATGATGGCTGAATGGTGTTAACTTTTGTTAATATAGACACGATCAGGGGAGAGAGTAGGTACAAAAGTAACTGTGTTAGGTCAGTAGCAGGTTCACTAACCCTTTACCGCCGGCACCTAGATCCCGTTGAAGAAAAAATATCCTGTTTTTTTATCGTTAAAACTGGTCTGAATTTTTATATTTTTTCAGAGGTTAAAATGCATAAAACAAATGAATACAGGGTTCAAGTAGGTCCATCTTTCTTCAATGAATAAAACTACTCTAAACATGTACTAATCTGGTGCAAACAGCGAATTTATTCCACTTTCAAAGGTTCGGCGCTAAAAGGTTAAGCAAATCACTCTATTTTATCCTTTCCCCTTCTTTTTCTGTATGAATACCCTGCATGCAACGTCTAACAACCGTCAATACGTGAATAGACACACAGTATTTTCGTACATTTAGTCGAAGACGCAAAGAGAGAGTCGCTGCTATTCTCAATAGCACTGGCAACCAGGGCTTGAAACCGTTATTATAAAGATTTCGGTTCTTGAAAGAGTTATGAAGAACCTTTATTCGGAATAACCGTTATAAAGAACCTAAATATCAGACTATATAAGTATAAGTTACGGTTCCTATATAACTCTATAACTTTTATTTTTTAGGTTCTATAACTTTTACTTTTTAGGTTCTATATAAGTTACAAAGCGGTTATAGAACCGATTCTGGTAACGATTGTACAGAATTTTACAGTAAATGAAATCTCAAAATTCTGTACAATCGTTACAAGAATCGGTTCTATAATCGCTTTGTAACTTATATAGAACCTAAAAAATAAAAGCTATAGAACCTAAAAAATAAAAGTTATAGAACCTAAAAAATAAAAGTATAGAACCTAAAAAATAAAAGCTATAGAACCTAAAAAATAAAAGTTATAGAACCTAAAAAATAAAAGTTATAGAACCTAAAAAATAAAAGTTATAGAACCTAAAAAAATAAAAGTTATAGAACCTAAAAAAATAAAAGTTATAGAGCTATATAGGAACCGTAACTTATACTTATATAGTCTGATATTTAGGTTCTTTATAACGGTTATACCGAATAAAGGTTCTTCATAACTCTTTCAGTCAGAACCTTTACATAACAGTTTGAAGCAGTTATTTTCGAAACCTATTCAAGCCCTGCTGGCAACTGACAGATCCTAAGCCCACACCGAAGCACACACGATCAGAGGTCTTAGAGCGTCTCTGTGAACCCAGAGGATGGTTTTCTCTAACTACTCATACATCCTGCATCATCCTTCAACTGCATATCTAATTACCCTCTACCTCCAACGAAACACGCCACATTCTACAAGTCCTCCCAAAGCTGACGAATCCGTCACTAACAAGCATCCCAATCCCCCCTAACGTTTCCTCAAGAAATTTCTAACGATCCTTACACCCAAGCTTACTCCTTCCCCCGACGAAATTGAAAAAGTGAAACATTTACTTTCATCTCGTACAAGACTCGAGCAAAGGAACTTATAACTTCCCTTCGTGGTTCCCTGAACTTACCACTCTCCCCTGCAGCCCCTGCGACGTGTGCTCATTTTTCAAGTGAAATAATTTCGCGACCAGGAATAAGAATTAAAACTTCCATCGAACGTAGCGACGCGGCGCGGCGGGATTTCCGAGCGATCGATGGGAACCCGAAGTCCTCTGACTTGGAAGTTCAAAGTTTAACGCCCAGAGCCCCGTCCGTTAGATTATAAAATTATAATCGTTCCCAGAATCGGCGGGAAAGTTCGCGCTTCCAATCGATCGAGCGGAATTCGAGCTTAAACCTGTCCGGGGGATCGAAAGTTTCCGCGGGTAGTTCGCATCACCGGCGATTTTCCGGCCGGAAGCTCCGAGCCACCAAAAATTCGTTCGGCGGCCGTGCGCCGGGCGATAGATCATTCGTTTTCCCAGAGAAATTTCCACCCACCCCCCACGAGCCTGCAGCCATAAGCTGTACAATATCCGACGGTGCAATAAAGTGGACCATCCACCGGCCATCCATCTTTTTTCTTACCTAGAGCGCTTCTTCCGCCCCGCTCGATGAGCCACCCGCTCGCTCGCCCATCGGGGGGTGTTTCCTCGTCTAAACTTTTATGACCACCGAGCGGGACGACGGCATTGGTATTCCGTGGAGGAGCGCGATTCGCAATGTCGAAGTTAGGGTTTCGCGACGAGGCGCACCCCGAAGGAAATCTCCACGGGTCGGCCACTCATGGGGGAACGGAAGAAGGGAGATTAGTCGCGGACGCGTCGTTACGAATGGCGATAAATGTACGCCGCGTCGCGGTTAAGTTAATCGCCCTGCGGTCTTTATCGTTATCGCGCGGCCACTGTAGCCAGCCGACGGGTGCTAGTTTTACGGGATGTCGGCGGTCGGTTACAGGCGACGAAACTGCGCGGATTATGACGTCGTGATTTCGGTGATCACCACCGGGACCGAAAGTGGATGGTAAGCAGCGCTGTGTGTATGTAGTTCGAAAGAGTGGAGCTTGATACGGCGAACGGGAGGAGGACTCGTTTTATTGCGAGCGATCGCTTCGGAGTGTCTCCGGGTCTGTTGATGGAGCTCACCGAGCTGGGGGTGCAAATTTGGCGGACAGTGTTTATTTACGAATATTCAGCAGGTGGTAGTGTTTTAAGCGGCTGAATAGATCGCGAGGAATGTAATTAATAGAAGAATTTTTGGCGACCGGCTGGGTGCCCTAATGGCCCGGGAATATAGAGGCGGGAGCAATCCCCGAAATTCCATTTTGAAGTTAGATTGATAGGGATCCACTAAGCGTAATAAGTGGCGGCAGAGAATTCCTGCGGGATGGCTCGAAGTTGTAAGAGGTCCGGAAGCAAAATCATCAACTGGATGAGTGAAACGATTGTAAGCGGCGGCGGTGTAAGTGCACTCACGACATCGGATATAACGAGCACGATTCCGGCCAATTCGAAGTTACAGGAGGGTAAGAAGCAAAGTCTGGAATTGATCGTGAGCGAGTCGAGGGATAGAGAGGGAGGGAGGTAGAGAAAGTAAGAGGGAGGAATGAATCCCTCGGGAAGCGTAATGTTCTTGGGGAGCGAGGGCCCCCTCCTGGCTCCCTTTCGTGGCCCGTTTCGATAAAAAATGCTCCTTAATGAAGAATAAAGCGAAACAATTTGAGACTGAGGAGGGACCGGCTAACGATAAATACGTTCGACGGATATACGGAGATATTCGACTGTTGCGAGCCTCGAGGACGCGTTAGCGAAGAAACAGGCAGCTATATGGGGAGGTAAATGTCCCTATTAGGGAACATGTCCCTTTTATCGACCAGCTGCTTTTATCTCCCCTTTAAAAGTGGTAAATAAATACGTGTGCCGCGTAAAGTCTTGGGGTTATGCACTTGCTTGTGAGTCGAGGGTGGACTTGGTCAGAGAAAAAAGACGAAAGATTGGATAACTGTATGAAGAAAGAATTTCTAAGAATTTGACGATTTTGTTAGGTGTTCGTGCATTGGGTGGAATATAACAGTGAATACCAATGAATGAACAGCTGTTGTTAGGGTCAACCCACCAAATTTCAACTACCTATGCATAATTATGATCTTATTAGACTAGTAAAGTATCAAATCAATAGTATTATTGCAATTGGAGAATGAACAAATAGGGTCACTCGGGGTAATATGCCACTTCTCAATAATTTTTTAAATAATGCGCTGAGAGCGTTTCATTTGCACTAATTTCGTTCAATTTAGTCTAACTGCTAAGACGACAATAGATTTTCGCTTTTACCTTCTTTTGTTTTCAGTAAATCCTGGTAAATTATCAAAGTATCGTCTTGGTCTAATTTCACACTGTATCTAGAATGCAGATTATACATTTGTGCGCAGAGTTATACAAAAAATCAATAGATTATGATAAAGTATACTAACAAACGAATTTTATAACCTCTCACACATCCGTTAAAACTATGCATTTATGGGAGAGATTTTTAATCTTTTATTAAAAATAATAAGCCACATCTCATATTTTTAAAACTCTTTCTATTTAATGCCATCGAGTTGTTTTACGTTGTAAGTATGAACTTCAAACCGTGCTGCTTGGTCCGAAGAAAGTTTGAAGGACGTCATTCGAAAGGCGCAAGTAGCTCGTACTACTATATAGAATAAATTTTGAGAATGTAGATATTATGAGGTTTTGATGAGGATTTGACTGATGCTGAAAATGACAAATACTGTGCAATATGTGAACTATATTATTACGATAAAAAAGAACCTAAATGTGACTGGGTAAAAACTACTTGTTGCAAAAAGTGGGTCCATGAAGACTGCATAGAGATTAGAGACTGTTTAGTTTGTAAGAAATAGCTAATCTTTCAAATATATTTTGCGTTTCATTGAGTTCAAATATTTGTTATTAGTTACTAATAGCTTAAGCAGTTTAAAATATTATTGATTCTCCAAAATTTGAGTAATTAGTTCGCACTTCATAACTTGTGGGGATAATATGCCACTTTCGAGGACTTTTGTATTTGTACGTTTCTCATTAAACTATAAAAGTTACATATCTCTACTTATTACTCAATACACAGAATTAGTTACACTTTCGTATAATTTTATCTTTTCCCCTGTATCTACTTATATTTGCGAGCTATCGCGTTTCAAAGGTAGCTGTGGTATATTCCCCCGAATGACCCTATTTACACAAAAACCTTCTAAATACACTGAAACCCTAACCTTTGTTATTATCCTGTTATCAGCGGTATCCCATTCCATTAGAAATTTATGTTCATTCATTAGTCATTTGGCCCCTTTGCATTTAATCGCCAGACTTTTAATGAAGGTTATAACTATCAAACATCGCTAGAATTGTGGGGTAATCCTGGATGTATAACTTTAGTAATGAACTAGCTCGCTTACAGTAATAACATTCAGGGAATTAAATAACGATTTGTGAACTATTCCAATGACAATTATAACAGCTAACGATTTGTGACTAATTTTAACAGACATGCAGTTTAAGTGTTCATTCACTGGACAGGTCATCCTACGTACCCTGCGATATAATTTGTCCGTAACCCTTGCCGTTTCTCCTGACAATGCGAATCGAAATGAAAGCGGAGGGTATACAAACTCGAAAACTGGGGGTTGTTGAAAAAGTCAGCACGTGTGTTACGCGAATCGAGAGTGGACAGCGAAATAATCCTAAGAAGGAGCTCAAGAGTGCTGGGACACCAGGTCTAACAAGCTCGAATCCCCGAGCAATTAAGCTTCTGCTGAAACAACGCGTTGTTTCCGCTTCCTCCGCGTCCTCTGCGCCTTTACGTAAGCACAGAAAAAGAAACACACAGCGGACCAGCGTTTAGATGCTCTGCAGCTACTCTGCTTCCACAATGTATTCCCTACTCGAGGAACACCCTGTGCATTAACGGTAGCTACGTATTACCCAATTTCAGCGGGCGTCACGCGACGCGTATAATTCCGTGCTTGTCGACGAGCGTGCAAAGGCATGCATTTCGCTATCGCAGATCCGCGCAAATATCCGCGCGAAAAACGGGCGGCGGGTTTGTCGAGCAACCGGGGCA
The DNA here is from genome assembly GCF_050908995.1 of Andrena cerasifolii. Classification (NCBI taxonomy): domain Eukaryota; kingdom Metazoa; phylum Arthropoda; class Insecta; order Hymenoptera; family Andrenidae; genus Andrena; species Andrena cerasifolii. The sequence goes on along the minus strand of NC_135119.1, from coordinate 24,574,625 downwards.
GAGCGGCGCGACAAGAGGAGAAAAGGGCAGCGACAGTCGCGCTCGCTGCCGCGAATCAAATTCGCTCCAGGTGGTTCGACCGAGTCGCAGCTGAATTTGTCACTCGCAGGCCCCGCGGTTTTTTGTTTAATTGATTTATGGTACCGCACGCTGATGTAAAAAATCGCCTGTGACGCGGTCGCGTACACGCGCGCGCGCGCGCGCGGGCATGTAGCGATGATACGCGCCGCGTGATACCATTATAAATCTGTTGTCCTGACGTAATTATCCGCGGGTCGCCAAAATGCTACCGATCGAAGCTGGGCTTTTAGATGACCATTTGGAAAATTCAACAAAGTTTCTTGGGGATCTAAAGATGTGAGCAGAATTGTTGGAAATTAGCTACGTATAATAATAATAATAAGAAGAAGAAGATTGTCTTTATTTTATTACTTCACCAATTACAAATAATTAAGTGATGAAACTGATAAATGGCCCATTTAGAATTAATTGACCCATTTAATTTTTATATGAAGAAATGTTTGTTCACTTCTTGAAATACATAATAACGTAGCGTGAAAGTTTTAGAAAGATCGCATTTATAGTTTTCTACAAAAAGTTCCCAAAAAGAACTTTGATTTCTGCCGATTTCATCAGGCTCCCCCTTTAAAGCTAGAAGATGGACAGACGAATCTAGGAGAAGAAGACAAGATATATAAGAAAGTTAATGAAAGTGGTCTAGAAGAATGGGGAGAGATGACAATAGAGAAATTTCCAGGGGAATAGAATTATAATAATAGGAAGATACCTAACGTGAATGTCCCAATTTCTGCTCATTTAAGAGGTAACTCGTCATAAAGAAGGTGTAAAAAATTTGTTTGTGATGAAAATTTGCAGAGTAATTGATAAATTCTTTATTAATAAATCAACCAATTCAAAAACTATTTAAGAAAGATATTTCAAGATGTTTAACAATTAGTAAATTGTAATTAAATATATAATGCTCTAAATGTCCGAATTTCTGCTCATGAAAAATAGCGATGTAGGTATGTATTGCCCCAAGCTCGTGCAACACTCGCGTAAATCTTTAAATAGCTTAGAATTATTTTGTCGCAACTATAGTACAAATGTAACGCAAATAATAATAAGAAAAATACGAAATGAGCAGAAATGGGGACATTCACCTTACATAAGACAAGAGTGCCATAAACCATACCATGGATTCGCACAGCCAAGCCTACATTCATAGCCTAGTGCCTAGTGCAGGAGTGTCGAACTTCCCCACTCCGAGAGCCGCACGAGTCGGGCCCCGGGTCAGCCGGTCTCCCCACTTATTTTTCTCCAGGCGTTGCACGAGACCCGGCAGGGAGACACTGCGGCACCCGGTGGAGAAATTCATCAGAGCGAAGTAGGTGTGGAGGGGGGCCGTTCTCCTACGGCTCTACGGAGCAGGCGAAGAGGAGAAGGAGCCACTGCGGCTCGGGAGCCGCTAGTTCGACACCCCTGGCCTAGTGGATGGTGGATGGTGCATTACTGACACAAAGAGAAATGTTTCTGCGTAGAAGTTCCCTCGCGCAAAATCGATGTCTCCACTTCAAGTGTTTTATGCCAAATCGCAACTGTTCTAATTTTTCACAGACGTGTATTAAAGCTCCATTGTCAGGACCTTCCCCGCACACGAGAGTGCATTTATAAACAATAGATAGAATAGTAGAGCAAGCGGGAAATGGAGCAGCCACGTCGCCCATCGGAACAGACCACCATGACTGTGTTCGCGTCCAGACTTCGCGACCATAAATCATATAGGACCACCGCAATGGCCAAAATCATGCTAGAATAATTCAATCCGCTCGAAACAGCGGGCTGCTCGATAATGTTGCCAGCTCGTCGTTTAGAGATTTAGACCGCTCGCGCGGGGTTGTCCGCAACTTCCTCCCTGCAAACGCGCAATTTAGAACGGCGAACGAGCGCCAGCGTTCCGCCAGAAATCCTAATAGTCATCGAACGTGTCACGGACACCTGATGTAAACGTCAACGAAATCGCTCCATCGAGATTCGATCTCGTTCCTCGGCGTGCCTTTTGACGAGCCGCCGCACGGAACGCGATCGAACTTTCGCGTGTTTGCAGATCGGCGGTTGCACATTTTTCAGGCGAAAAGTTTCCCCGTCGGCGTGACTCCTTGAAATTTACGGGCCAAGCAGGATTGGCTAATGCGCGGCAACACTTCCTCGATCGCTCGAGTGGATATCGCACAGTGTTTGTTATTTCTATTCAGCTACTCGGTCCTTCGCTGCGGCTGGATTGGTGATAGAATCGCTCGAGTGAGTCGCAAGGCTTTCGAAATCGCTGCAGAGGAAGTCCTAGCGATGCACTTATTTCTCCGTTTGGAGTTTTAGAGTGTCTATATGAATTCTGAACATATTGGCATTTCTTAGTCTCACAATTAATGTTCAATTTAGTTTAGATCTTAGATTCAGGTTGTAGTAAATAAGGATTAGTTATTAGCGAAGTGCTTTAGTCCTAGAATCCTGGAGTAGCCTCTCGGTGATTAATTTTATATACGCAAATTGCAGCATGCAATTCCTATTTTTTTACAAAATTTTTCCCACCTATTTGTTTAGCCCGAAAATATAGCATTCTTTAGGATTTTTTTTCCATATGAAAATGAAAAGCTTGAAAGATGGGGTTTGTTGCAAATGAAAGATCACTGTTTGAAAGGATTAAATTAATTTTTATTAAAAAAAATACACTCACCCTCCCTGCCCTCGGTATAGTCGCTCAAAGTTGGTCCCTCGCGGAGTGAGTAAAATTGCTGTGGCATAAATTCCTCCTTTTGTACTTATCTGACACATAAGAACAAATTATGACATCAAAATTTATTACATTTTAGTGTCGTTGACCGTTAAACTTGGCATTTAAAACAAAACGGCGGAGTGGCAAATTGTAGGTATCGATTTTCGATAGTTTGACTGTCCGAGGGGTGGGAGGGTGCTTCGTCTTTAATAACAATTTCTTTAATACATTCAAAAAGTGATATTTCATTTGCAACAAACCCTATCCCTCTAGCTTTTCATTTTCATATAGAAAAAAATTGACAAAGAATGCTTAATTTTTGGGCGAAAAAGGTACTACGGCTTCTTAATATGTTATATAATCCCGCGGCTGGAATATTGACAAAATTCTCCAAACGACGTGCAATTAATATATACTATTTGCAAGTGTAAACTGTACACCTCTCATATGGCACGTAAAGAAAGGAGAGTTATCGAAGAAAGTGGACCGGGGGAACGAATTTCTTTTGAAAGCGGCTTAAAAACCGTCGCGTTAAGTCGAAGTTAAACAGCAATTAGGTGGACGTTGGCGAAGGAAAAACGGGTGGGAGAGAAAAGAAAAACAGGAACACTAAGGGATAGAGAGAAACGGAGCGACGTAGAGACAGAATGGAGCGAGCTTCAAAGTCTACCACGGTTGGCTAGTTAAGCGGCTCAACGGCGGTCAACCGTTGAATATATTATATTTTTAAATCATCTACACGCTGGCTGCTTCCGTGTGCCGAGAGAAACATGGCCGCCAGTCTAGATGCTCGTATTAGAACGTGACGGAGCGGCACGCGAAATCTATGTGACGTGCTCACACGTACGGGGTGTGCCATTTTAATTTGCCAATGGGTGTACAGTAGGGTGGCCCATTTTTTTCAAGTATAAAATCTTGGTTTCCCACACGGTTGCTTTTGTTCCAAACATGCTAACTAGCACCTGCGCTAAATTCGAGCTTAATCGGAGAATATTTGGAAGTCGCTAGGATTAATCGGTTTTAGGGGCATGGGAAAGAGTTTCTGTCTGTTTTCCAATTAACGGAAGTGGAAGCCACTGCTAGTTGGAGCAATTTTCATACCTCACACACAAACATAATTGTTTACACTGTTAAGGATAATATACACTTAATTCTGTAAAATAATATTGCAAGTTGTTGCGTCTCGACAACACTGTAGCTTCCTGGAAGCGCCCGAAAGGAATTCACCTCTTTTGTGGCAACAGTGCGCGCTAGCGACCGACGAAAGACGACGCTGCACGAACCGAGCGCTGCGTGATCGGCTCGACACGCCGGCAGTTAGATTGTCCTTACGACTCAAACGAGACAGACCGTTCGAGACAAATTATTAATAAAGTTCATTGCTATAATATATCGTTTTTACTACCATCTACAACTCTATTTAACGCGACTCGATCATTCACAATTGATCGAGAACGACCGAGCAGAGTCTCGGTACACTCAACACAAATCGTAGCGACCTGTAAATATGATTCATATGGGCCATTTTTTTATATACACACTTCTTTTGTGTAAGGAACAAAAACCGGCTTGTGAAGAGCAACAAAAAATACAACAACAAAAAAAACATCCCACGAGGCGTGGACCACCCTAGCTGTTAAAAAAAGAAATGGGAATTAAACTTATGAGGGTAGACTTTCAACAACCTACCTCGCAACATGACGTAATGACACGGTGGCTGAGAGTTCCTACTCGAATCCTTTTTCATTTTTGCCGGATTTTCCCTATTGGCCTCGATGAATTTTTATTCTATTTGGCCCCGCTCGGCACCCATTTTCGACATATTGTTTCCACCTTGCCCCTTCAATTTCGGTGTTTCAGTTATCGGTTCGATGAAGAGTTTTAACAGGCAAGGAATTGTTTCGATTGTTAGGGGCACTGTAAAGTAACACTCGAAACACGAGCGCTCGAGAACTGTTGACCTGTTAGTTCCCATTGTGCCGGCACAGAAACTCTTTCCCCGACGTACCCCCGAAGAATACTGACCCTCTTGAAGAGCAGAATAACTTGCCCAATTTGAAAAGTATTTCAACGATTCATTGATACAACCTTCTGCGGACCTGCTCGCGAAATAACGGTCCCCGAGGCCGCAACTACCCCCGAGCTGCCCCGGAGATTGATTCTCCGAAGGGGTTAAAGGAGGGGGCGATTGTTCAGCAATTATCGGCGAAATAATCAGCCGGGGAACCAGCCAGACCTTTTTCAAGCCACGAGGGTGTTCTTGTGGCCGGAATAAAAAGCCACGCTGGGCTTCTTGGCTGGTTTTAATACGGCGGGATGCGGGAGAGAAGGCGGAGGAGGGCGAGCCCCCGACGCCGGTTTCGAAAATTTACGATTCTCTCGTTATTAAAGCAAGCTTGGAAAACCGCAGGGCTCTCGCTGTTTAAAACGGCAGCTTTGGGCATTAATTCGATTCGCTCCCGTTCCTCCCGCCGCTTTTTCCCCCGTTTGTTTTCCGGCCATCAGCCACGACAGTTTATAAAAAGCGACGGGTCTATCGAGGCGACGCCCACCCCTCCTCGTGCCCATTTTTGTAATGCTGTAATAATCAATAGTGCGCCCCTGCTAAATCGCATAACCCCACACCCCCGCCGTCAATTTAATCGAGACAACGAGAGCACGTACCGGTTCTACGTGAGCTCCTGCACGGTCCACACAACGGGTGCTCCACGTCGAACGGGTACGAAGTCCCTCTAACTTCCGCGATACACGCGGAATGAAAATTTCTTTTGCTAATAGGAAGCTAAGGAAACATATGCATAGCGAAGCTGGAGTTTGCCCCCTGACACGCGCAAACCAAATATTAGTCGTTCGTCCAACATTAAATTAATTTGTTACAAAAGAAACGTAAATTTAATTGGGAAGTAATTCCGCGTACATAAATTCAAAACCCAGCTTCGCTATTTATTGCACCTCGACTAGTTACGAGCGTGTAAGAAAACATCGAGAACATTTTTGTTTTGAAAAGTGCAGTAGACTTCGAGGGTACTCACATGCACGGGTGAGAGCAATGGAACGAGGAAAATGGACGGGCTTTCAGTCCGCGATATCGAGGCAATTCGACAAGAGTCGAGAGTCGGGAATAAAAAATCGCCGCGATGATCGATCAGAGGGGGGACGACCAGCAGGCGTTATTTTTTTTCTGGCGCGATTCGATCAAGCGGAAATGCCCGAAATTTGAATAATGAAAAAAGAATCGAATTACTCGACGGAGAACAACGTTGTACCGGCAATTACCCGCCAGTTCGTAATCCCGCGTTCTCGTATGCAGTCGGCGCGCGGGCGTCCCGCGTGCCGGCGCGGACGCATCGCGCAATTTTAATCCGAGTCGCGTGCACCCCCGCGCTTTTACATTTTACGACGCGTCGATAAAGATAAAGAACTCGCCTCGGGGCTTTAATGCGGCCGTAGGAAATATCGCCCATCCACTAATTATCTCACCATCTCGGGAGGCAGTTCAAGGAATGGGAAAAAATTGAATTGCTACCCGTGTAGGAACAGGAAGAGATTGCTCGAGATAATTATGGGATTTAGGTTTACGGCGGGTATATACATTTCTTTTTGGGCCATTCTTGAGATTGTAATCCTCTTGTACCTGATTTTTATCGGCTTCAGTCGAATTTAGTTGAAATGGGAGTTACAATTGTGACGGTGATTATGAAAGTGATGTAAGTCGCGTATTTTTTGTTTCGAGACATTTAGACTGTTGCGTTTGGGCGTATTAAAAATTTTTCTTTCATTATTGAAGAAAATGTTTCACAACATAAGATGACTGACCCAATTTCTGCTCTTTTAAGAGGTTACTCGTCATAAAGAAGGTGTACAAAATTTGTTTGTGATCAAAATTTGCAGAGTAATTGATTAATTCTTTAATAATAAATCAACCAATTCAAAAACTATTTAAGAAAGATATTTCAAGATGTTTAACTATTAGTAATTTGTAACTAAATATATAATCCTCTAAATGTCCGTATTTCTGCTCATGACAAATAGCAACACTCGCGTAAATGTTTAAATAATTTAGAATTATTTTGTTGCAACTATAGTACAAACGTAACGCATATAATAATAAGAAAAATACGAAATGAGCAGGAATGGGGACATGAGCAGAAATTGGGACATTCACCTTATATGGTATTTTAATGTGAAACTTAGCGATCATAATACAATTTTAAGTAGCTTGTACGAAAATATGTTCTTTAAACCTTTGAATGTCTCTCAAATTCCAAAAATGCTAGAACGTAGTTTTTCGATCTTCAGAATTGAATAAATTCAAACATTTTTCGAGGAAAAGTAATTATTATTTTCAAATATTTTGCCACTAACAACTTTACCATTTTTGGTAATGTATTCTTTACCATTATTTCTCCTAATTTTTCACATATTTTCAGCATAGTTAAGTGTATTTCGGGCTTTCTTTTTTTTTCTCTTTTCTTCTCCCACATCTGAGGTTAATACATAATGCACAAATATGTAATTATTTCCTTTCTCACAAATTCCTTACAGAGAACAAATGACTTACGCCATTATCGAAATGAACGTCGAACTTTCGCGACTGATACTAATAATTCTTTCATAATATTGAAATATAAATCAATGTAACATAAAATAAGAGAACTCTCCATTTTGGGGCATTTTTAACTTACACCACTTTCATAATCACTAGCACAATTAGAAGAAAGGAGATGAAAAGAGTAAAAGTCCTTTCAGACAAGTATTTCTAGGACACCCCGTATAGCGAGGACCTTGACAATTACTGGCAAGTTACCTTTGGACTTGTAATCAGGCGACTCGTTTGTTACGCGAGGAAACATCGTTTACGACGATAAACGGTGAAGAAAGAAGACAGGGTGAATGATAAATATGCAAGAACAAGGACTCCAAGAGGGAGTAAACGCAAACGCGAGGCGCGTGAGGGTATTCAAAGCGAGCGCGCGGGGTCCACGATCTCAAGGCTTGTCCTCGAGTCCGCGATTAGCCTCGTTAAGGCTTGAAACGATCGTAAACGAGCGAGCCAGGGCGAGCGACTGTCCTGGACTTACCCTCCCAGGGCAGAGGCACTTGACCTTTCCTTTCCTGGACCCGAGGGTCGCAGAAGGAAACACAGAAAGGGGGAGAAAAGGATAATCTCTAGTAACGTCTCGCATCCGCAGTTAGAATTTTGTCAGAGCTACAAGAATTCTTTCGCTGAGAGAGGAAGAGGTGGAAAAAGGGACGAGTGGCGTGTAATTTGTCCGAGGCCCTCTTATTGAATCCTCCGAAGTAGCTGGCTGGGCATCGTGCCATTTTCTGGCCGAATTGACGACCTTGCAGCGAGAGGGGTGCAGCTTCATTTTTCAGAGTTTTTGAGTTATGATGTTTAATGCAAATGCGATAAGAAACGAGTGATTTATCGCAAATCAATTAAAACAGAAATATTAATATTAATATTTTCATTATGGAATATTTATTCGCCAAAAATAGGAATAAAAACTTATCAACTCGATAACTAGGTAATACTACTTTTCTACAAATATATATTCTTTAATCAGTGAGTTTTCAAAATTTTAAACTTCCAATCAAATTGTAATATATTCTATTGAATTATTTAATTTTCAATTCAATCTTACATAAATTATATAAATTTTTAAATCTCCAATTAAATTGTAATGTAATCCATCGAATTATTTAATTTTCAATTCAATCTTACGTACCTAAATTATATAAATTTTTAATGTTAAGTTCTGATAAGTAATGTGAAGTTTAATGAAAGTAAAAGAGAAAGGGTTATGCCTGCTTCCCACGTGAAGAAGGGAAAAATAGAAGAACTCTCGATCCCTGATCCATCAAATTCGTTTTACGTCTGTAAGTCAAGAAGCACAGAAGCTAAAGCGAATTCCACCTTCACCTTCATAGATGCAACGTATCTGCTTTCATCGCGTCGATACATCCACAAATGTGTTGAAAAAGAAACGGAGAGCGCGAGGTGTATGAAAAATGCCGAGTAAGAGCCACAATACAATCCGGGACAGAATAAAGGAGAAGAAGGGCCAGCAGAAGATACTAGTAGTCCTATGTTCGTCTGCAGAGTTGGTTCAGGTCAGGCTGGATCGAGTTACCGCGACGTGAACTGTACCGGCGCACGTTTCGCGGTAAGAACTTGAAATATAGGTTATATGCACCGTGCCTCCGCGTCTCTCGAGGTTATGCGCCATAATTCATCGCGGTACGGTCGCCGGGGCTCGCAAAAAAGGCTCGTGAAAACGTGAGGCGAGGGGCCTGCTCCTCGCCACGGTCGGCCATCTTGATTTTCGTGACATCGTGGAGGGAACTTCGATTATCTCGGTCCGTTGGCCGGTGTCGTTGTAAATAGGAAAGGCTCGTTTAAAAATACAGCGTGTTACGTTCTCTATTTTCATTCCTCGAGATTGGCAACCATTTCCTTTATACATAATAAAGCCAGCCATGCGAGAATACGCGCAGCACAAATACACAGAGTGGTTTGTGGTATACAGCTGCAAAGGGGGACGATTCATTCTTCCTGAGAAGCCAAATCACAGGGTTATGAAAACTCTCATGTTTTCTTTAATACCGTAGCCTTCTCCAGCGGACTGTACGCCCGCGCAGCAACGCGCTACTAAAAAAATACGATTCCATACGCGCGGCACGCTCATTGCAAGCTGAAACGTCCCCGAAGCATTACGTCGAAGTTTCAGCCGGGGGCCACGAATATTTTTGCGGAATATTCCGGGGCAACGTTTCGCGCAAACTACTGACGAAATTGCGCGAATTCAAGCGGCGTCTCATCTCAGCTGGGGGCAACGTAGCGGATGAGTGAAAAATGAAGCGAGTTAAAGGACCGGCCGCAATAACGGGAGAAAAATGAGACGAGATACGTGGAAGATATGGTAATGCCGGGCAAGGAGAAGCTCCCGCTGTTTCTTCGCCCGCGGTTCGCCTTCCATGATTCCGGAAGCTCGCCAGGCGATTAACAACGTTGTTTGCTTCCGCCGGATGATCGGGCAACGCTCCGGCTCGGACAAAAACCGGAAGAATGGAACTCGAAGCGAGCTGGGTGATTAAGAAGAGCATCGAAGTAAGAACCGTTCCGATAAGAAAGATATGAAATAAGATTTCTTGCGAATCGTGGCCCTTCTCCTCCGCGTCGCAGCTCCTCCGGCTAATTAAGAAGAATTCTGATTGCAGTGAAAAACTGCGGGGATATGAATTCGTTAACCTGGCAGACAGGTCCTCCGCCAAATTAATGCGGAAAGTTACGGTGCCCGGGCGCTCCGTCTGTCCGTCACGGAATTCTTTAATTACCCGTTTGCGGAACTATTAGCGATCCGGTTCGCCCGTCGGTGGCTGGAGATCGCGGCAAGAGTGGAAATTAAAACGATAGGGAATAGGGAGAAGGCGCGTAGGCCGAAGAAGGTAAACCCTCGGGCGTGGGGGAGAGGACTGGGGAGCGGGGTTGGAGGTTAGTCTGGACCCTCGGCTAGACTCATTTTTCATAAGTTCGAAAAACACACCCGGGGCAGTCGGTGCGTAAATTTGAATTTCTCCGTGGCTGCAGCGAGCCACCGACGCCGAGACTGTTCCTCAGGGGGTAGCGGAGGGCTGGAAGGGGCAGTCTGGAGGAGCCATTGAGCATATGGCGCGGAATTTCGAACGACTTTTTCCTCCCCCACCCAGTGCCCGCTCTCATTCTTCCCGAGGAACTCGGCGGAATACGCGGCTCGCGAAAACCCCGCTCCTCCGTTCTTATTGAACGCGACCCCTGCCGCTGCGGTATAGGTGCTGAGGACGCCTGGGACGTACTCGAGTGGTGTGACATTTCAAACCCATCTAGCCCCAATGACAGCAATTGATATCTGATACAATAAAACCATGAAGAATCAGCATATGAAGGGTGAAGGGAGAAACAAGGACTGCCACAGAACTGGTTTATTGAGGAAATGAAATTTTAATACTTTAGTCCATCAAAAAATGTAAAAACTGGAGGGAGAGTGAATGTAAATGAGATTATAACCCTTAGGGGATGAATGAAAAGGAATATATACTTCGGTCCATCAGTAAAGAAATAAGGTTCAATGAACTTAACTGTTCATGACATCATTCAAGTGGAACACTGCAAGAATAACGAAATAAATGTCCCCTTCTATTAGTATCAAAACAAGGATGTGTACACAGTGACGTCCGGGGACTACTGACGTAGTACAAGCTTACACTAATTAGAAATACATAATGCAAGTAGGAAGACTGAATACATTTCTTGTTTTGTTCCAGTGGAAGGTGGACATTCCCTGGTTTTAACAAGTTCATCAAGTCTTTAACGTTGTCTTATGTGGACATTTCTACTTCACAACACTTCGTGAATTGACAGTTCTGTGGCCCCAGTTGTCACCAGCAAAATTCGTTACACATCGCAGAATCCCTAAAAATGGACATCCCCTGTTTGTTCCTCTTATCCTTAATATTCCGTGTAAAGAGCAAGCTGCAGTACCTGGAAATAAACACACGAACGTCACACAGTTGCAGATGGACTCCGATCACATTTATTCGAGATTCGTTCGCGTAATTCAACGGAGATTGAAGGACGTAATTATCGGAACGGCGAGTTATTAGATTGAATTAATCGTTGATTAAAGCGCGAGTTACAGGCTGTCGTGTAATATTGATTTCGAGGCTCGTTTAACGCGGATTTAGGGTTGAAAGGACAAGTAATTGGTGTACGAACGTTCATTTCGTCCTACGTGACTTGTCGCTCTATCTATAGACCCGTCAATGTCCGACCAGTTTGCGCAGAACACGTAACGGAAATCGGCTCCGGTGATACACCAGCGATCTCGCAATTTACCCGCGCGTTCCTAATTCATTTTCCAGGTGCATAACCGACAGCCACCGATCGCTAATAGAGAACCGCCCCTGAAACAATTTACATCCACGCACCCAGCATCAATATCCATAATACTCTTTCTCCTGCCTACCGAGGCCTAGCAGACACCCCGAAGAGTGATGGAAGAGTAATCGAGGAGCGACACCTGTCGCGACGCGAATAACAAAATGCGGTCCCCACTTCGCAGCCACGTCCCCAACATCTCCAACACCATCGGCATCGGTTAATAAAAGGAGAAAAGCTCGCGTTGTCGCCGGCAGACAGGGAAGATGAACGATAAACAGGTTGTACGTGCGTGAACTTTCTCGCGACTGGTGTATCTGGCCGTTTTGTCTAAAACACGTGAGCCTCGGGACCAGCCCCCGTGTACAACAGCGGCAGGAAGCCGTCTCGATAACACCGCAACTCGATCTCCAGCGTAACCGGGCTCGTGTTAGTCCGCGTTTCCGCTTGCGCGCGCGGCTGTCGATACGCGTGCACATGCACGGGGGGGTTGAACGTGTCGCGCGGTGGCGAGAACGCATTCGTCATTGTTTTACCGGGTGGAAGGGCGCCGGGGCCGCGGGGGTGGTCGAATGCGCTGTCAGCCCACCGCAATTCCCCGAAGGGGGCCACCGCTACAACGCTCCCATAATCGAATGCGAGGCTCCGGTCGTTTTCGAAAACGCGCCACGAAAACCGGCGGAATTATTAGCCGCGTTCCGGTTAGCTCGTCGAACAGACACCGCTGGAGAAGGAACATCGTTCCGAGGCCGCGACCACCGGGGCTGGGCGATCGTGTTTCCTGGGCAAATTATGGGGGACCTGGTTGGTCGCTGGTCAAACCGATTTGGGGTTTTTCGGACCTCACCGATTTACAAATTCAGGTAATCGCTGCGCGATGCGCAGTGAAATGTTTCCTCGAATACCAAGTCTTCCTAGGGGTATTGCTTTCAGACTACTGAGCGCTGCCTGTGTGGAGTATGAAGTGAACTTGGGTAGCAAACAGAATTGCGCTGTACTCGAGAGGACATCCTCTACATATTCACAAAGTTTCGTAATTTTTTGAATTTCCGGGGTCGAGATTTTCCCTTGACCAAAGTACGAGGGTTGAAACTTTGTAAGCCGTTATACAGGGAAATGGTTACTCCTACGAGACAAACTCCTACAACTTTTTTTGTAGAGAATTTGCTGGGCTACAAATTTTATAATAACTTTCTTTGTCGTAAAACTGATAGATAACAAGATATTCGCGAAAAACTGTTTCTTTTTACCTTTGACCCTCTGTAACATTTTTAGCGGCGGTCACATTGATGGGGACTTTTGACATATTGTTTAAAACTGCTGGGAATTACAACTATAGTACAAACATAACGTTTATAATAATGAGAAAAATATGAAATGAGTAGAAATCGGTACGTGAGCAGAAATTGGGACATTTACCTTACAGGAATTATATTACGTAGGTGATAGTTGAGGGAGAACTTGCAAGGGAAATGCCCTCTTGCGGCGAGTACGGAGGTATCGCTACAGTCCCCAATTATGTATCTAGGACCTCACGTCGATATCGTGTATTACCGATTAAATTCACATCCGATCTCCCCACCCCCCGTGGCCGGCTCCGCTCCGCCCTATCCTCGGGCCAGGCCTCGACGTTATTACTTCCGACGAGCTCGGAGAAATTTATAATACCCGCGAGGGTGGCTCGCGGAATGTCGTCCGACGAAAAATTAAATCGACGCCGTTCCACGCGTACGTTGTAACACGCGATTACAGCTCCCGTCTAATTAACGAAACTTTCCCCCTCGTCTGCCCGTCTCCCTCTCGCGGTCGGTCGCGTGAATCATCATCCTCCGCTCGTTAACGAACATTTCACCCTGAAAAGAGTCGAAACGTCCGCCGCCGATTAAATTCCCATTTTTTGGTCGCATTATTATCTCCCAGCCGCGAAATTTCCCGACGATTTCGAGATGTACAGACTTCCACGCTCCCTTTTGCCGCAACTCAATGCCCAATCGCGGGAAACTATTCGTTCAGGGTTTAGGGGATGGTTTGTCGGCTCGTTGATTCCTTAATTCATCCCTCGATGAAAGCAGGGTGGTAACGCGTAGCGTTAAAGAACACCTTGTGCACCAAAGTGCCTAAACACAAGCGATCTTTTACAAACCTATCCCTCGCCAGCGATTTTTAAATATATTTTCTACCCTGGCTGTGCTTCGCCCCTAAAATCGGTACGAGTCGTTTTCCCAGAGAAAGCTTCCTTTCGCCCAATTCCTGCACGTTCCTTCCCATCCTCCACCCCTTTATCCGGCAGGTAGCGGTGCGCTGGCATCGCGCAGAATTTGTCCAGCCTATTATTCGCCGGCGTCCTCGTAAAAGCGGATTCGATCGTGCGGATTAATTCGAGCGGCATCGACCTTGGTAAGAGCGAGCGGGGCCCTTCCACTTTGCTAAACTTTCCGGAAGGTTGAAGGTCAACTCGCCCTCGAGGAGTCGCATTCATCCCCGTCGACGGCGAGTTGCCCGAATGAAATGGCTTACCGGATGAAAAGGAGTCCGTCGCCGCCCGCCGTCTTCGTCGCCGTTGTCATCGTCGTCGTCGAATGAAAGGGTTGCCGGCGGAAGATAGAAAGCCGGTTGCCAGGGGAGGGTTGGAAAAAGGCAGGAGCGTGTACGACAAGGGGACAAGTAAGTGACAAGTTGAAGGATTGTCGCGCCTACGCCGCTGCATTGTACGCAATCATCCGCGACGAACCGTTCTTCGCCGGCTCCGCCCGCCGATTTTCACCGTTTTTGAATCTACCTACGCGACCTGGCGTTCCTTAACCGCCCCTCAGCTCCTCCGCAATTCCGGCCCTATTTATAGAGGGTGTTGTAGCTCTTAGGGGACACTTCGGAGGGGAATAAACGCAACTAGATTGACAAATGTTTAGACAAGTTGTTGTAGGGTAATTTCGGTAGAGATGGACCGCGTTTTTAAAATCGTCAGACAGTTAAATATTGCGAAAGCACTCTTTATAAATGTGGTCCATCTCTCCCTTACTACTGCGGTTCAGTTGGACCACTTCGATGAAAGTTATATTCTTCCATTAAATTGACTTGTAGTGATTACTTTTATCGAAGAAATTGTTTCAGTAAGCAAAGAAAGATTAAGACCGTCTCTACCGGGATTAGCCTGAGTGATTATAATACATCCTTCGCTCCGTTTCTTTATCTACTTTGATTTCAAGCACGTCTCCTCCGCTCCCACCAAAATCCCCCGAGCTTCCTGAGCGAATCAATACCGCGCGCCGATAAAAACGGCCAATTTCCGCGGGAAATTTTCTTCTCCCTTCGAAAAAAGATGAATCATATTTCCACTGGAGAGATCCAGCGGGGTGAAATGTGGAAGGAGCCATGATAGAATGGGGGAAAAAGAACGATTGCTCTCCTTCGTCCTTGTCTTCGATCGGTCAGCCAGGTGAGACGTGATCGACGCAGCTGACCAATTCCGTGTCGGAGGAAAGCCAGGAGTAAATTAAAGGAAAACAATTGTCGTGATAGCTTCGCTCCTCCCTCCTCGATGCCGTTTCAATCCCGAGGAACTGTATGACGGAATCGGCCTCCCTTGGACCTAATAAACGTCAGTGGTTCGTATGGTTCCGGGGAATCCCAAGGTGCGCGCGCGTTGAACACGTCGAATTCGTTCCGATCGAATTTCCCACGGAAAGGGGATCGACGTTTTCGATGTATTAAGTGACAGCTGACAGGCTCGTGTTCAGTATTTTCTGGGAATTGTTTAACAACCCTGGGACTTCCCTGGTAATCTTCTTTGCGAATCTTTTGGAGGAACAAGGAATTCTGTCGGGTACTCGTTAAGGAGGGAAGTAAATTCTAGATTCTGAAGACTCGCAGTAGGGGAAAGGTGGGATAGTTGATCAGAAGGGATTCGTGATCACAGAGGTGTTATTATTAATATATTGGCAATGTGTGCATATTGCCGCGTTCTTATGTTAGCGTCTGCAATATGGCCACACTTCAAGTTGTAGCTGTCATTCGGGTGCATAGGATAAAGTGGTATAAATCACAAAAGAATAGACGATAATAATAATTAGAATATAAAAAAAGATGTGAAATCAAAATGAGCTGCAAGTACATAAAGATGCTTTCCAACTGCGCTTAAGATGACACAACTACATA
This sequence comes from Andrena cerasifolii, assembly GCF_050908995.1. NCBI lineage: Eukaryota > Metazoa > Arthropoda > Insecta > Hymenoptera > Andrenidae > Andrena > Andrena cerasifolii. The sequence goes on along the minus strand of NC_135119.1, from coordinate 24,558,777 downwards.
TACACACCTAAAATGCTGTGTTCATACATTAAAAACGCAAAATAATGAAAGTGTACTTATATGGTCGGAGTTTTAAAATAACAAATTATTTGAAAACTTGCGAGAGGAAAGGTATCGATGTCGATGAATGATCTTGGTATTATTTTAAAACGCAATATAATGAAAATGTACTGATATTGTCAGAGTTTTAAAGTGACAAATTATCTGAAAGCCTGGGAAAGGGAAGGTATGTGTATTGATGATCTGAGAATAGATTTTATTGAATTTGGTCTTGATCGAAAGCTTATATGCGGTTTACATGAGAAAAATGCCATTAAATTTAGAAAATATTGCAGGCGTGATGAGATATTAATGAAATAATTTTCAGGTTAGGTTGGAATAGCCGTGCGACGAGTAAATGATACCAGTAGCGAAATGTCGACATATACAGGGTGTCTTGCATGTACTTGGCGTCGAGACGCTACCGCGTCTCTAGAAAAAAAATAAAAATAAGACAAAATAGTAAAAAGAAAAATTTAAAGAGAAACTACTTTAAGAACGTATTTTAAATATTCAGGTTGCGTAATGGAGCGGAGTTTATTCTTCTCATGCTTTTATGTTATTTACTGGAGTACCATTTTAGTTTTTACTAAGCTTTGTGTTACTTTCCTTAAAAAGTTGTAGCGATCAAGTCTCCCCTTTCGTGGGGGATACCTGTGCGCGTGCATTAGAAGAAAATATTTAGATTTAGTAAAAAAAAATACTCTTCAATTATCAAATACCTACGTGCAAATATATTTAGAAAAATCGTAGAACCCTCATATAAATAATTAGGTAAAAACAAAATAGAAAATTATTATTTCAATGAAAAAGCAAAGCTGTGATCAGCTACCCCGCCATTCCCCTAGCGTTGCTTGAAATTCTAAAAATCACCTGCGAAACGGGCGTCGCGGTCTTCGCTTGAAAATCTCGGCTAGATTGTAAAACGGAGCATCCGCTTTATTTCCATAGCAGATCGCGCAAGATGGCCGTAGCGGCACGAAAACCAATAGAATCGAAGTGGAAACGGGGAAACTTGTGTGAAACGTAGACAGAAATGGCCGCACGAAGCGGCGTTAACTTCGAGCGGCTCGTAATCCGTTAGCATGAAAAATTACGAGGCACGGTTCGAGCTGCTCGAAATATTCCTGCAAGTGGGGGAGGCTTTCCTGGCACGAGAGACGGACGTTTGGAAGCCATCTTTCTGCCGGGCGAGGCGCGTGCAACTTTCAACTTACGACGTTTTGACAGTCCGCGAGACGTTTAATTAATTACGGGGCCGCTGTTGCGCGATACATCGCCACCCGTTGTGTACGGGCTACAATCACGGGGAACCGGCCTGTATGCATGGAAGGGCGCGTTTCCATGAGCGTTGCTCGCTCTGTTTCTTGCTCTATTTCTTCTCAAAGTTACCCTTACTCCACTTTGTTTGCCCCGCGAGCAATGCACCGTGAACCCGGGCACGTTTACCTGCGCGCCGCGAGACTCGTTGCACGAGAACGCAGCACGAGAACCGAGGCGGTGGTTCGTTCCCGGGATAAGATAAGTCGGAACTCGCGAGATTCATTTTTCCTCCCAGGAAACTTTGATTTCGGGATAAGTGGCTTTGCGGCAGCGCTGGTGGATTTAAAAATAACAGCAGCAAGCCTGCTGTTTCTTCTTTAAAAGGAGGAATTTTAAGGCAGACGTTTGAGAAGTTAAAACGGCGCCGAACTTTTCATAGAAATAAGGTAGAGGGATGAATCTTTTCGGAGGTTGAAGCTAAGATGTTGCGGAATAAGGGAGAGACGTTGAAAAACTGTGAGGAACAAGTTTTGACTTTGAAAATCTGTCAGCAGGATCCTGAATAACGGAAAAACGGCAATTCTCTTCGAATACGCTAAAGACATAGATTCTGAAGGTCAAACCTCATTTGTCATACCTTGCCAATATTTTTCTCTTATTCTGCAACATCTTAGCTTGAACCTCCAAAAAGACTCATCCCTCTATCTTGTTTCTATCGAAAGTTCTACAATTTTACACAGAGGAGTGCAGTTTGTCGCACTCTACAGCGGTTACGAATCTGTTGGAAGACTGTTGACAGATTTTAACCGAAATGAAAACGTGTACGGTTCGATTGTGGTATTTGGATCGTTGATTGGACCGGGTACAGCAGAGTCCTGGAGCACGATTCGTTAACCATGTTTGTTAGCCGCGCGCTTGAGTGACTTTCAAAGACATTCCGGCCCCCCGAGCAATGAATATACAGGCGCGTATTAACAATACAGCGAAAAGGGGGTGAAAGAAGGACGATAGACACGTAGAGGGGTTCGGGGGGGGAGCGTGCGTCGACGCCCGGGGCGGCGGAAGTTTTTGAAGTTCCCGATAGACAGCGGAAGAAACAAAGGCGGCGAAAGAATAAACTCTCGCGGAAGGCTGCGCTCCGCGGGACAGCGCTTGAATCGGCGGAAAGTTGAAAATTCATTTTCCCGAAAGCGGGGAGCGTGTAACGGAATTAAGGCGGGCGAGCGGATGGCTCGTCAAGGGCCGCGAACAACAAAAGTATCCAGACGTTCATCGCCACGGGGAGAGGGATGAGACTCGGAATTAGCTCGCGGAAGTGTTCATCGGAAGGCGTCGCGCAATTACGGAAAGCAACGCGAAAGAGAGTTTCTCGCGGCGCAGTGAATCCTGGGGGCTGCTAGGGACGACGATGGAGGCCACGTTGGTGTCCTTGCAAAGTGTTTCGCTGTACTTGCTGGGCATCTGCTGATAAAGGACAGTGTCGAGTCTATGGTAACTTTGCACACTTGTTCAGAGGAATTAAAGTGGGGATTAGAATAGCACACCCTTAAAGTAGACCTTCAGCTAGGGGATGAGCACGGGCGGTACACTGAAGTGTCAAGAATTCAAAAGTTAAGGGGGTATTTTCGTTTAGACTTTAGAGGAAGATGCACTCTCGACGCATCTCTTTAGGGATGACGCACAAGAAAAAACTATTTCGACTTGATTCAGGTAGCAGCTATAATTATATGTTTTCTGAAGGTGTACGACAAAGATGGACCGGATTGGTCCACTAGAAGTTGAGATATCATGCACACCTTCATGAATAACACCCTTTTTTTTTAGAAAAATCCATATCTCAATTAATTACTGGACGTAACAATACGTGTGGATAATGCTCGTCGGTAAAAACTGTGTAGTTTTCATGTGCGTCGTCCCTAAAGGAAGGCAACAAATTGGCCTTCCAGACGAAAATACCTCCTAAGGGGAGGTTCCGGTCTAGAGCCCCAAAAAATAGGTGATATTTAGGAATTAATTAAAGGAAAACTACTATATATAATTTAATGCGACTTTTTGCATTGTATTAAGGATGTCTTAGATTATAGAAATATATTTTTTGTTTTATAATTAATCACTGCAGACGGTCCTGGGTAGCCGTTAAAGTCAAGGCGTCAAAAAATTGATCCAAATCGGTGGGCGCTGTATCTCCAAAAGTTATTACCCGATTCGACTGAAACCTTTTTTATTTTGAAGACTATTCTTCTGTCTAGGGGGAGGGGGCTAGAAAAAATTACAAAAATGACATTTTTTTAAAAAAATAACGACACTTCAAGTTTGAAATCACTTTTCCCTGTATTTTTCGTCCTTTCAACGCCTTTGACAATTATAAATTTGTAATTTTTTGTAATTTTTTCTACCCCCCCCCCCCTAAACAGAAGTATATTCTTCAAAATAAAAAAGTTTCAGTCGAATCGGATAATAATTTTTGGAGATACAGCGCCCACCGTTTTGAGAACACTGTTTCGAGAAAACCGCGTTTTTCCTAAAAGATTGAACATTCGAAAAATGAAATAAAAAAAATCGACATTTAGACCGGAACCTCCCCTTAAGGACGATTCTGAAGTTTCTAAGCCCCAGTACA